>NW_024881276.1:53733136-54344195 GCF_018691265.1 Tyto alba | reverse complement strand
CTCTACCTAATGGGACATGAGAGATGGTAAGCAAGTGCTTATGAAAGCAGCTTGGTTCCTGGAGTGTTACAAGTATTTAATAGCTTCATGTTCTGCAAAGAAGTTGGGAATCAGATGTTCCTGCTTATATTTTTTTCCAGGCTTTATTTTCCTGCCTTTTAAAAGAAAGAGCAGCAGAAAAACAGACCCCAGGTCCAGGCCTGGTTTAGAGCAGCTATGGGGCATTCAGAAAACTATCCAAGTTTGATAGGGACATGTGCAGGTCTGAGAAATCCCCTTGGAAATGGAGTCTTCCCTCCAGAAAGTTGGAGAAAATGCTGAGGAAAAGTGAATAAAAACAGAGATGTTCCAAAACATTGTCTAAATGTTATGCGTAGCTGTAGAGGTGGAAGAGCAATATGCAGCATTGCTGGACATTGCTCTGCCCATTGACTTGTGGGGGGATATAGGGAAAAGTGTGTCTCA
Source organism: Tyto alba (assembly GCF_018691265.1). Taxonomy (NCBI): domain Eukaryota; kingdom Metazoa; phylum Chordata; class Aves; order Strigiformes; family Tytonidae; genus Tyto; species Tyto alba. Next base: position 54,343,730 of record NW_024881276.1, on the reverse strand, counting down.
GTACCCCCAACCATGAAATGTACACAACAAGTCACAAGAAAGATGGAAAATTTAATTCATATTTTTAAAATCCATTTAGATCTTCTGCAGAAATTGTTACAATGGACAAAATATTTTTTTATCTCTGCCTTACTGTTTCAGGAGGGAAGAAACACTGAAAAGATGAAGAGAATGGATCTATTGAGATGTCCAGATTTCAATCTCATCTTGAACTTGGTACACATTTGATTTTTAAAATCATTGACTTGTGAATTTGAGAAATATTTTGGGAACTTATGTCGTCTTCAGGGTTCAGGGACAACAAGGTTTTGGACCACAACATATACAGGTACATGCAGATGCCCCTTTCAGTCATCCACTTCAATTATGCCAGAGAATTTTATGCATTCTTTACCAAAAAAACTAAAGGTAGATAGTGTCACACCACAAAGAAGGGAACTATATTTGGTAATCAGATGTCCTTAGCCGTATTGTGACATTGGTCACTACAGAAAATCACTCCAGAAATCTCCATCACTCTGAGAGATCCTTGATCTTCTAGCACAATGAGCAGGTTATTACAGCTATCCACTGTTTTTACAGAACAGCAAACAATCAGATCAGCTAAGAAGCACATGCGTACTCCTTCAGTTCCCAGAAGTGCTGTATGCAAAACTAGTAGCAAAATGGCTTTGTCTACAGGAGCATGCCTTAGGATCGCACATCATAAATCTGTGCCCTAGCCTAACTTTGACTATGTGTATTTATAAAGTACAGGAGATCAAATACAAAGAAAAAAATAATAGCAAATAGAAATGAAATAAAGAATGACATTTCTATGAGTAGTAGAAAAAGAAAAGCTTGAATCTGCAGTATTATTGCACAGCATGGACCCAACTGATGCAAAACTGCTATGCGGGAACAGTTTAGCTCACCCCCTTTGCCAGACTTGACTTGAAGGGAGATAATGGAGGAGATCAGGAAGGGTACAGCTTGATTCTCAGCTTCTGACAAGCAGCATGGCAATAGCTATTTACCTGAGATAACAAAGCTCCACATGAGAAGCCTATTCCCAAAGAGGGCAAAGCCCAATCTGAAGACAGTCCTCCTATGAAGACAAGTTTTGCTCGCTTTCTTGCCACAAGCCTTTATGTGGAACATCAGGATTTACAGAGCATTTGCCTTATGTGTTAACAAAGAGTCAGTTTGAAATTGTCAGGCTGTCCTGGGTTGAGTGAGTGGTGGAGTTTTTTGGTGGCAGGGGAGGGGGCTATCGGGGCGGCCCCCTGTGAGAAGCTTCTCAAAGCTCCCCCAGCTCCACGTCAGCTCCACTTCTGTTTGGGAAATTGAGCCCATCAGCTGCACCTCTGCGATAACGTATTTAAGAAGGGACGTGGTGACGTGCAGTGGGACTTGTGAGGAGGAGTTGCTGCAGCTGCATGAACACCAAGGTCAGTGGGGGAACGGAGGAAGAAAGGAGGGGGGAGGGGGGAGGTGTGCCGGAGCAGAGACCCCCCTGGATCCTGTGGGGAGATGGCAGGGCGGCCCCCCCCCCCCCCCCCCCCCCCCCCATGAATATCTACGGTGGAGCAGACATTGATTTATGTCCTGTGGCTCCTGCTTGCATGATCAAGGTTCTGTGCCTGAAGAAGGCCGGGGTCTTGTGAGAAAAGGTAGCCCCACTGCTGTAATTCAGTGCTGGGAGGATTGCAGCATGCGGGGGAGTCCCACGCCGGAGCAGCTCGGGAAGGGCTGCAGCCGTGGGAGGGAATCCAGTTGGAGGAAATTAGTGACCCATGACGGAGCAGTGTGGGGAACGCTGCGGCCCATGGGAGGAATTCATGTCAGAGAAAGTTTGTGGAGGACTGTCTCCTGTGAGAGGGGGACCACGATGGAGCAGGAGGAACAAGTTCCAGACACTCCCCTCACCGAAGATAAGGGAAGTGGCAGCGCTGACTGCACCCCCCATTCCCTGCCCCTGAGCCCCTGGGGGAGGAGGTAGAGATATCGGGAGCAGAGCTGAGCCCGGGAAGAAGGGAGGGGTGGGGGGAAGGTGTTCTCAAGATGTGGCAATGCTTCTCACTGTCCTACTCTGTTATGTGTTGTTAGTGTCTGTAATAAATGGATGTTCTTTTTTTCTTCCCCTAACGAGTCTGCCTTTTGCTCGTGACCATAAAGAGGAATTTTTCCCCATCCCAGTCCTATCTCGAACCCCAAGCCTGGCTCTCTGTCCCTTCTCATTGCCGGAGGGGAAGGGAGAGAGAGCTGCTGCATTGTGGTTGGCTGCCAACCAGGCTCAAACCACGACACAGGCTCAAATTTTAAGAGAGCTAGAGATTTTTATATAGTACTTTAAGGCGCTTTTTAGAGTTCAAGAGCAGATTAAACTGCCCTATACATATGAAAAATAATATATTTTGACTGGATTTTATCTAATCACAATTCAGAAGGGGGTCAGGCACAACCCTAGTCTTCTGTCAGTTCTGTTCACACCTGACTGTCACTAGCAAGTGCAAAGGTCTTTAACGACACCATCAGCGGAGGGAGGAAAAAAATGCACAGTGCAAAATGATGGCTCACAGTGAGTCACTTGCAGCTACACGTACAACTGGCAGCTTCAAGAAGGAAGCATGTGCTTGTTGTGTGATGCTGAATTTACTACTGTGGATTAACTTTTTTTTTTTCCCCCACTCTTGCAATAGCTCGCTATGGGATTTACAATGTCATGTGAAGACCTCTTTTATAAACTACTGCCTGTAATAGCTGAAGCAATGAAAATCACCAAAGACAAGCTGAGTTCTGGCTCAGAATTTTAATGCATTTTACATGTGGGCTTTTATATTTGGAGCAGACTTTTGCAGTCCCTGTTTAGAAATCACAGTTGAAGCTTTCACTCGGATAAACCCAACAGTGTCAACTTTTATGCTAAGCATCAGATCATGCCAGTATTTCTCATGTAACAATTACAGATCAAGTTGATATAAGAACTTAAGGTCAGCTATCCTGGGTTACATCAAAGGTCCATCTAGCCAGGAGCCTTTGTCCAGCAGTGACTGGGAGAAACTACTTGGAGAGTGCTTGTTCTTAAGAGACCAAATATCAAATGTATGTCTGGAACACCCAGAAAACCCCGACAATACCCTCCATCAGACTGAAACTGGGATTTCACAGATGACATGATTATAACCCTTGGTAGGTTTCCCTTACCTAAACTAGTCCAGACCCCTCTGAAGCCCATGTAATCAAGCATATAGCAGCTACAAAATCTGCAGCAAAGTTCTCCACATGTGAACCATGTGTTCAAAGAACCACATCCTTTTAATGGCCTGTTTCAGGTGCTACTTTAATTCAGTGCCCCCTGCTTCTCGCACCAGTGAGCAACTGTCCTCCATGCTATTAGTGAGAAAACAGAAAGGGGCCTGGATCACTCCTGGGCACAGCTCTTCCAGTAAACCACCCATATTCATGCCAAAAACAGGAGCTCAGGTAAGCTCTGAATGAAATCCAGGCCCAAGAGGTGTGGCTATTATGAAAGGGTAGAGCCAGGGTCTCTGAGTCCTCACTGCTGGTCTAGGTCATTGCAATTCTTGACCATCCTTGTGGATTGACACCTGCTTCTTTAACCCCCCTTTGGCACCCTACCTGACCCCTGCAGGGACCCAGGGTCCCAGGGCCCCAGCACATGCCCATTAACATGAGGGATCCTGGTGCCAGCCGCTCTCTGTGGAGAACTTTGAGGTTACAAATTAAAATGCTTTTACTCCACTGTATGCCTCACAGACCAAGGGCGAAAAGCAATATGCCTTTGTCCCGTGTCTCCTTTCAGCTCCGACATTCTCTTTGTTTGCAGTAAAGGTTGCTCACTCAGAGCCAAGGCGGGAGGGTGCCAGGGAGGCATGTCACTGGACTGGGAAAGGCAGGCTGAGCAGGACACATCCCATGTTAGTAAATAATGAGGAGGATGGCGCAAATGCTTCAGCCAGCTCTGAGGCTAAGCTGAGCTGAGGGCTGAGCAGTGAACATCTCTCTCTATCTCTATTCACAGATCAGCCCAACAGGATCCAGTACTGTTCTGGAATAATTCTAAGCCTAATTGCAAGCATGGTGCAGGAAGGAGTTACAATCCGATGTGCTGAACAAGCAATACGAACCTTAGCCTTTAGAGCTCAGCTTATTCTCCCTTATATCACTTCTCCCCCTTTAACCTAAGATTAAAATAGTCAGGATAAGGCAATTTGTTGTTGGAAAAGAAGAAAAACCAACATTCTCTGGGTGTTATCTGTCAGTTTCTCTCACGCAAACACCAACAGCATCCACACATACACACACACAGCATCTACTTGAAAGGAGGGAACACTGTGAAAAGGTCAGCAGTCTGTACTCATTTTCTGCCCTCAGGACCACAGAAAATACATCTTATCGAGTCCATCTCCTGCCCCAGAGCAGGGTCAGTGTTCGTATAAATGTTCCCCAACAGACGATTGTCCTACTTGTTCTGAAAAACCTCTGGTGTTGGAAATTCCCACAGTCTTCCTAGGCCATCCATTCCTGACCTCACGTACATTTTCTTCAGCCTAAAAACTTGTCCTAGTGTTTAGCCTAAGTCTCCTTTACTTCAGTTTAAGCTCAATACTCCGTTTCATACCCTCAGTGGAAAAGACTATTTTATTCCCTGTCTCTTAGTAGTGATTTCCTATATATTTGAAGACTTATGTTTTCCTACTGTTCCCCTCTAGACCCTGTCCTTTCTCCTTCAACTGAAACAACCACATATCTTTCAGTCTTCCCTCACAGGTTGTGTTTTCTAGACCTCATATAATTTTCATTCCTTTTCTCTGCTATCCCCACCAGATAGCCTGCATCTTTCTTTGCATGCAGCATGCAATGCTGGCTGCAGTGTTTCAGCAAGGCTTTACCCCCACAGAGCAGATTATGGACTCCCATGTTACGTGCCTCTTTTTTATAGACTGATACAATATCTGATGTCTGCTCTTTTTTGTGGCAGTATGGCACTGACAGAATATGCATAAGGCTCTTCAAGTACTACTAGATGGGACAAATAGTTCATACTTTAAGAGGAAGAGGTGACAAAGTACAGAGACCAAGTAAGACAAAAGGCAGAGCTTGTGGACTTACGTCTTGATCTGGGGAAATAATTATTTCCTTGTACAATTTTCTGGCACAACTAGAACATTGTATTGTATTTTGAACAGTGCATTGTATTTTGGATGCTGAAAGCCAGGGTGAGATTGACAGCATTAAAAAGAGACTCGTCAAAGGACAACAAAAATGATTAAGAAGTAAGAGAGAGAAATATCTTTTAAAAAGTAATTCTCTATAATTTAATCAAGCAATAATTTCAGGAGAGGATTATAGGCTTAAACAAGCCTCAAAGATGGAAACACAAACAGCGTGATGGTTTAGAGTATTAAAAGACAGCAAGCAGATGGTCATAAGCAAATGCATTGACATGAAATTAATGAAAATACCACTTCAGTGTAACCTGGGAAAGAATGGGATTTATTAAGCAGTGGAACAATTTCCACAAAAAGTGATGGAAGCTTCACTGTTTGCAGCATTTGAAGCCAGACTGGACACAAGAAATAGTCAGTGGACAGCAAGGGAAAGGTCACTGGAGCAATTAGGGCTGAATCATTTTCTCTAGGGCCTACCATTCCTATTTTCAAAGAAAAAAAGGAATAGATTATGCATGTATCAATGGAAAGATCTCTCTACTATGTCTTCAAACCAACTGATGGAAAGTTCATGCAAGTGATTTTGGGAGTGTCTTGATAAGCAAGGATACTAATCTGTAGACCAGTGAGATGAGCAAGAATCCCTCTTCTGACTTTGGTGGAATTAGGGAAAACCTGAAGAAAATTACTTCAGGACTCCTAAGGCAGATGACAGCTTCCGTGTTATGTCTAAGCTTGTCACAGACAAGAAGAATTTGCTACTGATACATCAGGAGCTGAATAAAGCAAACATGACAGTATGGAGGCAGGTGAATTTTTTCCTCTGTTTTTGCTGAATCATTTATTTCCTGTGAGCCGCACTTTCTGGGACGCCAAAACAATTAGTGAATTCAAGCTGAATTTGCCAAATAATTTCACTTGAAATGAGACTAAGACGGGGAAAGAGACCGTGTCAGTAGAGAGACAAGTGGGACACTTCCAGTTTTTATTTGTAAGCTCATCTTGTAAACAGGACAGGACGGAAAGCCTGGATGCACCAAAGCGTCACAGCAGGAGCAGCCAGCTGCCCTCCTTCCCCGGCAGCGACAGGCGTGTTCCTCTCGGCATCAGCCTCCGTACAAGAGGAGTTTGAACCCACATCGTTTCCACTTCCAAAGAGAAGGGCTTAGTCACCAGGCCGAGATACTCTGAACTAGGCTACTGCTGGTCCTTCTGGCTTCAGTTGACCCACTTTGCACTGACACGTGGAGAAGGAGAAAAAGAAACATTTTTGTCATTTGGTCCTCGTGACAAAGACCTCGACAGCAACAGGAACATTACGTGTTCTTGCCTTCCCACAGCTGGCTCTTGCCCTTGCACCGTCACGTTGTGAACCAGGGCAGGGAAGCAATGTCTCGGCTTAAAAATAACTTGCCAAAATATAAACTGTGCTCTGAAAGCCCCATAGATTCTTCAATGTAGCTCATAACCCAGCTGCCCACAGACATGTGCCATCACAAGCAGTAACAGGGGAAAAAAATGCCAGAAGATAAAGACGAGACTCTGCCAAAGATGGTGTAAGAGTTATTGTTGTCTCACCACTCAGGAAAAATGTTTAACCATGGGAATGATAAGGGAAAGTCAGAGGAACCCAGAAAAGGTGATGACAGAAAGGTGTATGGTGCAGTGGCTACGTATGAAAGAGAAGACCTTGTCCACTCACAGCATGAGCCATGGTAGTGTGGGCTGGTGCTGGATTTAAGCAATTAAGCATCAAACATTTATATTTCTCCTACAGATGGGCAAATGGTCTAGCTTACCTCCAGCTTTCACAGCCTTCTACCAAAATCCAGTGTGACCCCATTCCAGTCCAAGTAAAATACTTTTTCAATAAGGGTGACAGGGAAAATTAGGATTTCCTGAGGAAAACCCCAATCCCTGCTGCTTCATGCTGTATTTATACATATGCAGGCTCATATACATAGCCTTCATCTCCTGACCTGCAGTTAAGACTGAATTACAAACCACGGGGTGGCAGCCCTTCAGAGACAGGCCAAGGCAACGCTGCATTAAACCGGAGCACAGAGCACCCTGAGCCCAACCTGTCAAGAGATATCACATTCATCTTCCCGGAGAAAGGCAGGGCTTCGTAACTCACATCAGGTGGCAACTCTCAGGTCCTGGACATCTACGCCCTGAGCGAGTGAGCGAGTTTAGTTTCTGTCACAGGTGTTTTATTTTTTTGGCAAGAACCGCTGGAGTAAAATGCTGTTAGCACATCAGCAGGCTTGTCACTCCCTCCCTGTCACATCAATCAGAGAGTCTCAGTGGACGCAGGCTGCCTTGCCATGCGTCTCGGCGCGGGAACAGAGAGTCCTTTTCCCTCGTACCGCCCGTCCCCGTTGTGAACCAGCAGCCGGGTTTTTCTGCGCCACACCGCAGGAAGGCAGGGGACAGGAGCCACTGGGCCCCACCACGCGGAGGAGAAGCTCAAGACGTTGCAGAACAAGGGGGTCAGTGTAGCCCCCTCCTTCATTATGCCTGGATTTGTAATCAAGGCTGATTCCAGACAGTATAGTTAATCCATGCTCCCCGAATCTCAGCTGGAAGAAAATGGATTAGCTTTACTGACTTCACTGAAGCTGAAGCAATTTACCCTGGCTGAGGATCTGATTTTTATCCTGGCCACCGATAACTGCATGTGTTTCAGCATAGAGCACAAAAGCATAATTTTTCGAGCTGGCCAGGGGTCGAGCATGGCTCTTTGGCTGGTGGGAAGCATCAGGGCCAAATCCAGGCAGTACACTTTCAATGTGCTGTGAGAAACACAGCGTCAGGGGGAAATTAAAACTTGCGTTACCTCATGTGTAAAACACCTCCCGTCTCCCACCCCAACACCAGCAGCTGAGGCAGCTTTCCTACCAGCACAGCTAGCGGCTCCCTCGGTGAGGGCAAGCCAGCAACAGATCCTGGCCGCAGCAGAGAGATGATAAACAGTACTGCAGGGCACACTGCAGGGAACACGGGAGGTTGTAAATTAAGGTCTTCCTAATTAGAAAGCGGTCAGAAGCACACAAGCATACACAGATTCCTGGCCTGGGGTAAGCTGCTCTCCTACAGGTTAAGGTAACATTAAAAGGCAAACCAGCACCCAGGAGGTGGCGAAGGATGCACCAAAGGATGAAGCTGCAGGTGTGCGTACAGCACTGCGAGCTGCAGCAAGTCATGAGTAAGTGCCAAGGAAGAGGCCAGAGTCAGAAAAAGACAGGCATATAATGGCAAAGGCTCTTGAAACCACAGGGACAATTCTGAACTGTGACCAAAGGTTATTAGGAAGCGAGAGAAAATGTCAGAATGCGAGTAAAGTGTTAGCACACTGTGCCTAGGAAGTCCACCTATCTGTAAAACAGAAATGTGCAATCATCAGGTCAGGAAATTTACAGCTTGAAAGATCTCGGTGGAGTAAATCCCTGTGGCAAAGGACAAGAGAGTGGAATTACGAAGATCCTACAGTTCCTAACTGGAGGTGCAGTGCTAAACCAAACTAAACACCTTGGGGGGAGGGGGGCACACCCCTTTGTGGGGTTTAAAAAAAAAAAAAAAAAAGTCATTTCAGCTGCAAGGGCAAAGATGTTTTCTGGGTTGTCCAGGTACTAGATATTCGGGAGCAGAAAAAAAGAGTGTCCTCCCCAGACAGCCCTTCTTGAGTATCCTGTGTCAAGGCAATGGCTATGATGCTGCGCCCTCCACGTCACAGCTGGATCCAGCCCTCGCGAGGACACAGGCGCAAAGAGGAGAGAGTAAAGGAAAATCTCTCAGGGAAAACAGGGGGGGATCCTGTGACATAAAACTGTCTGGGATAAAGTATTCAAGAGTGCTCGATAGGAAAAGACCAAAGAGGACCTAATAATATTCTCTTAATGAGGCAATTTAACTGCCTGTAATTCTGTGTCCTGTGCATTGTGCTCTCCCGGTATAAGAGTTCAAAGGGTTGTCACAACAGGCCCTCAAAGGAGGGTTTTTATAATGAGTGATATTTCTTAGGGACTCAGCATGGGGCAGATATGCTGAGGAGAATGGGAAAAGAAAATGTAGAATACACTGAAAAATTGGTCATCAAGCTAGATAGTCACTGAGCCCTATTGCTGCTTGCTATAAAGCGGCTCTAAAATCATTGGAGCTCTCCCATAGACTGTGGTCAGTTCTGGTTTAAGAGCGGAGGAGATTCAAATTTAGTTTGACATCTTTAGCACAGGGACTTTGGAGGGTTTCATCTGCTCAGCTCCTCCATGAGCAACTGTTTCCTCACTGCAAGAGGGGAATAAGGCTCTTCCAGCGCAACTTGAAGGGAAGGCCTGGATTCAATTAACTGGCAGACAGATTGCTTCCTCTCTCTCTCTCTCTCTCTCTCTGTCTCTCTTCTTTCCTTAAGACAGTGGCTGTCCTTACACATGAAGGTCACCCGTAGAATGTGAGTCAATGTAGAAAGGTGCAGAGCAAGGCAGGCTGTGGCAGCTGTCACCGCAGTAACCTCCGCAAAAGCAAATGTCAATTGTGCAGAGAACGGTAACTGCTTTAAATAGGTTAAAAAATAAAGCCTGGTTATTTAATTTAGCGTACATGCTAGGTGGGTCAATATCTATCACTCTCTCCCCATCTTTTTTCCCCACCCCTCAGGTCTCTAAGGGCAGAGGTTTAAGTCCCAGCTGAGGAAGCAGGGCATGCTTCATTTAGTAGCACTGCAGCAGGGCCGCTGGGGATGTCGTGCTTCTGATGAGACATTAAATCAAGGTAAACACTAATCTCATGGGCATCACTGCTTAAGAAGCACGGGAAGTAAAAAATAACAAAACCTTCATGGCTCTTGTGATTTGACCTTTCATTACGGTGTGATTCCTCCAACTGAGGAAGCCCAAATGTACATGGAACAGGAGATATTAAGTTTTCTGACTGCCTGCTTGTGCTTTTTTTTTTTTTTTCATTTGCTCTGGGGGAGATTTACTGTGAATAAAGGGATTCTGTTAAACAAAATCTTCATCAACAAGAGTAAGCAAGTATCTTCCCAAGACCCTACTTAGCATCCAAGCCACAAGACCACCTTATCTTCTTCTTTAAACCCCTCACTCCATTCCTTCTTGCCCTACAAACCCCTCTTGCCTTCCACCACCTCAGCACACATGTGCCCCTCTTACCCGCCATGCACCAACCATCATGGACCATTTTTCTTATCTGATTATTTCAAACCCTAGGTCTGCAGCTCAGGTCAGGCTGAACCTGCACAGCCATACAACAACTTATTTCTTTTACGGGTGAGAAACAGCAAGGAAGACAGCTGCAGTATTTCAGCCTATTCTTTCCTCTTTCCCAACCAGCCCCCAACCCCTTCCCCGCACAGGCATGATTTTCTCTTTGAAATAATCTTGATGCACCTGGTAATTGCTGGAATTCCTGAGTGTAATGGTTCAAAAATAATCATCTCTTTTTTTCATGCTTTACACTAATTCTTGTTTAATAAAATTGCTGCTCTGTGCGAGAGACTGAGCCCTCCCAAAGACAAACAAGGAAGAAAAGTATTTATTACTATCAATATCCTTACAGAGGCTTCCTCACTTTGTTTAGGTATGAGCAAAGAGAGCAAAGGCTAGCAGGTTAGATCCTGTCTGGCTAAATAAACAATAAATTAATTGGGTTGCCCTCTCCAGCTCCTCTTATTTTCTGTAAAAAAAAAACCAAACAAAACACAATAATTCAGCCATACTGTTATGTTTTTTACAGGTCTCAGGCAAGAAATCACATCTAGCAAATTCTGTAATGGATCATGCCAAAATATAGATTAAAAAGTTACAATATGTAGTCCTAGGCTTCATTTCACTTTAGATCCAAGGGACTCTTTCAACAGCCTTTGCTACCCCTGGTGTGGTCCTCCTCTCACTTTGATGCCTGCAGGTGTCATAGTCAAAATATCCTAAACGAACCATGATCATGTAGGAACCAGCGCGGGTTGCACTGGGAAAGAGGGAGCTGTGATTTCACAGTGGGGAGAAGAACCCAAAACCAGAGCCAGTTTGTTCCCTGGGGATGGTTGTGAGAGGAGGGCAGGCTACCACACAGGGTCCCATCTCTGAGGCAGGCACACGTGCAGTGCAAGCGCACAGGTACTGCTCTGCCCATCAGATGTGACCAAGGCCCATAGGTGACAACACGGGTCCAGTGCAGGCACAGCTGTAGCCTGTCACCAGCATCCCCCCAGTGATGGGCAGAGAGGCATTTCCTCTAAGGAGGCAGGCAGGAGGGCCAGGGGAAGGAAGAAAAGCATACCATTTTAATACTTTGGGTTATAACTTTTGATGGGTAAAAGAGAATTTGGAGACTTTTGATACCATCACTTTGTGAAAAACAAATGGTTCCTCTCATTCTGCCTCAGTCATGTGGAATTAACAGACAGAGCTAAAGCCAAAGCTACTGATTTCATTAGGCTTACACTAGGGATGAGTTTCTCTCTGCATACCAAGCAAGTCATTGTACATGTTTAAAAGTTTCCCTTGACTGAGTCTCTTCAATTACCCTCCCACATCCCCACCTCCCTAAACTCCTTGAACAGAGCATAGTAACCTGTGAAGAGCCTTAGACTTGCTCCTGGAGAACCTCTGCCTGGCTTTCATCACCTTCCAACCTCAGGAACTGCTCATTCAGAAACCCTTCACTGGCTATTTCCCAAGTCCCCACTTCCTCTCCCTGAAACCTTGCTGCTACTGCAGGTTCATTCACTTCCCAAGACCCTATCTCTGCTGGGACCCTCACAGCTCATACCATAATTCTGCACTTTTTTTTTCCCTTTTAACTTAATCTTTAACTTCAGGGACTGAAATATCTTTCTCCATTCTGGAACTATCCACAACCTTCATTCTTTGTCCCACACCACCTCTTTAAAGTTGGCTTATATTCATCAGGCTCCATGCCAAAATCTTCTCCATTACTCGTGTTACTTATCCTTGCTAATAAGGCTTCTGTCCTCACATCAACAGGAACACCCTGGACCCTCTCCCATTGCAGAATGTGGCTGATTTCTTTAGCACCACCCTTTATTCTTTACATCTGTCACTTCTACATCCTTCCCAGCCCCACCAACATGTTATGAGTAGTAAAATTATCTCCCACCTTGATGGTGACTATGTAATTTTTTCCATCCTTCCAGTCATCCTCGTTTGTCTGAAGGCCTGCTCCAGGACATCCCACAGTGTCCTACCAGTGCAATTTGGTAGCTAGAAGAACCAGGATGTCAGGCAGGAGAGAGGCTGATGTGATTCTCTGCCAGGCTGGAATAAGCACAGAGAAAGTTTATGAAACCCCTGGGAAATCTGGGCAGCTTTAAGCATCTCTCCAGTGACTCCTCCTGTCTGACATATCAGACATTTGACTCGGGAAAAGCACTTGGGAACCATGCCCAGGTCTCTCAGGACGTGGGATTTGGCTTCGATGTAGGTCCAAGGGTGCCCACGTGGAGAATTCACGTGCTCCCTCATTCCCACCTGCCTCTACCTGAGAAGGATACCATGAAATGATTTTGGCTGGGTTATTTAGTTCTGCGGAAGTCTTTGCTGCTAGGTTTGCAACAGCAAACTTAACATACACCCCCCTCACCCCCCCCCATCCCTAAGCTTCTCCGCCCCATGGGTTCTCAGGTGCCTTTGGGGCACGATGTGCATTGGTGGCTGTCTCTGCACCAGCCGAAGATGACGGGTGAGCGGGCTGAATGTGAGCGAGAGTGAACTGAGGCAGATCTGCAGGCCGTGAGCCCGCTCTCCGTGTGCCTGTGCACGCGTGCTCTCCCGCGTGAGCGTGCCCCTGCCCGTGGGTCAGCGTGCCCTCTCCCCTGCTGCCCCCGGTGCACCCGCGCTCAGCTTCGCTCCCGGCTCCTCTCCCGGCAGCTCCTCTCCCATTCACATTCCCGGCCGTGCCCACGGACACACTCTCTGCGCACAGATCCGCTCTTTTTCTCATGGGCACACCCACTCCCTCACATGCACTCTCCCTTTGTCTCTCCTTTCACAGACATGGACATTCTTCATCTTAAAACTACGCACCCTCCCCTGCCCCGGGGTTGGATCTGGCCTTGAGCTCCTGAGATGAAAGGAGCTTGTTCCTGCCTGGGAAGAAATGTTAGTGTTTCTTTTGAAATAGGATTTATTTTTTTGTTTTTCTTTTCTGATGAGCCACTGAAAGGCAGAGGCTGGGATCACCTTACGGTGCAGACAGTGTGAGATAATCCAGAGCGTTTTTACCCTGCAAAGTGACAGATCCTCTGGTGAAGGACCAGGGTCGTCATTCATTAGGAGAAATAATAAAACAGGCTGAAAGCTTCGTCACCGCACTGCAGCAAGGAGTGAGCAAAATGGGGCTTCAGAGCCCTTTTCCGCTACAAGAGAAAAACCGTGGCGGCACTGCCTCCCCAGGGCTGCGGATGCGGTTGCCATAGCAACGCTACATCTGAGTCAGAACTATTAAGTATCACCATGGCAACAAGTGTCTCACTTGCCATTTCCAGAGAGCTGACGGGGTTTGGACTGGAACCATCACCCCACGGGAAAAGGGCAGGGTGGGAACCATCGCCCAGCGGGCCCTGGACGGGGGCAACTGCACCGACCCCTCCAGGGCAACCTCACATCGGGGTACCTGCTGCCAGACCCCGTGCCCCCCGCCCCAGCATCGCCAGCTTCGACGGATCCCCGGCGCTGGTGCACCGGCCTCTGCACGCCCATGCGGACACGCCGGATCGGTGCCGTACCCCACGCCAGCCCCCCAAGCTGAGGAGGAGGCAGGGTTCAGGGCGGTTGCGGTGAGCTGACGCTCCCTGTAAAGCCTCTTGAATGAGCGGATTTTTTAACCCCGTAAACTCCAGACAAAGGAGAAGACAAAGCTCCCTGCTGCCTGCCAGCTCTCACCCTCCCTTCCGCGCAGGAGCCTTCATGCTCCTGTGAATATTGAGCGGAGACAGAAGCCTGGAGGGATTTGCATTTCACACTTGCCAGCAAATGAGCAACAGGAAGATCACACCGAGACCCCGGCACGGTGCTATTACCAATATGTGCGCTAGACATACACTCACTGCTGAGCCTGAAATTGCTCCTTTTCCTCTCTCTCTCTGTGGAGAGGGACCAGGCGCTGCCTTTGCGGTCACAATGTCAGCGCTGTCGGAAGGCACAGACCCAGGGCCCAGCGCTTAGAAGGGCTGCCGAGACGGCGCAGAGCAGGTCGATGGCGTGGCAGAGCAGACCTCCTCTCGGTGCGTGCCACGCCACGAAGTCAGACACACGTGTACGTGCTGGGAATTGGCTCTGCGTTTTGCACAGCGAGGTGGGTGTCACTGTTGCACAGACTGGCGGTTCGGGCTCCCGCGGGCAATGTGTACAGGTGCTCTGGGAACGCCTGCAGAGCCTTTAGCACCACCGTATTTCCCCGTGGGAAGTCAGGTGTGGAGAGCACAGGCTCAGGCCTGCAGGGGAGGACAGAAAGCATCCCCGAGACGTCCGTGTTGCAGTTCTCTTCCCTACCATGTCCAAAGTGATTCTCGCCACTCTCCCGCTGTAAGACCACCTGAGATGCTGGCAACACAACTCCAACAGAAAACATGTGGGAATCTCGAGTTTCTGAGCCCATGCGAGGCATTAAGACCTCTAGGTACTGGGACTTCACCTCACCCGCCTTTCTTTCTCAGCACACAGTCTCTGCCCTACCCTCCACACAAACTACCCACATGACACTTTTACACCAGGGAGTGCTTGTTGGAATATGTTCTGATATTGGAATAGATCACCTACAGGGAAGAGGAGGCACAGTTGTACATGACAAGGGGTGCCCAGGTGTGTGGGGCCAGTAGGAGTGCTTGCATCTTCCCACGTCCCTCCAGCCCGTGCCCGGGACAGACATCTGTTGTTAAAACCTGCTGAAGGACAACCCACATCCCTCAGCCACTGCCACCTCCCGGGAAAGGAGAAGGCACCCAATCCAGATGTGTCAGAGCCAGATGTGTTGGTGGGTCCTTAAGGACTGGGACTGTGCCAGGTCATCTCTCACTTTGTCCTGAGCCAGGGGGACAAGCGCAGCTCAGGATGTGGTATGCTGTTTTTTACAGCACCAGGTTTTGTGATCCTGGCACCCCTGGTGTCACTTTTTTTCCCATGACACGGGTCTGGTAGATTCGATGACCTCTCTCTTCTGTTTCCCAAAAAGAGCAGCGATACTCTCCCCCTTCCTCCTCCTCCCTCTTGCACCATCCTCCCTCCCTGAGTTTCGGTGCACCGTCCTGATGGTGACTGTAGCACACCTTTGACCCCTAACAGGCCCAGACAAACCTGCTCCACTAGAAAGGCTCTTTTTTTTCCTCGTGAAAACATTACGTTTCAGGAAACACGAGGCAGAGCGAGGCGCTTGTTGCTCCCTGTTTATCACTACTGAACCCGCCTTTACCTTTGAGCTCTTTCAAGCCGAGTTGTAATGTGGTTCCCTGCTGGCAGGCCTCTTGCCTGGAGCTATTCCAATTTGAGTGGGGTAGTTTTCTTGAGATATTTTTATACCGTGGTAACTAAATCAACAGGGCAGTGACAAAGCCATAGCCGCTGTGGATCAGAGCACTGGTTGGAAAGACCGGTGTCAAACACTCATCTGCAGGCAGGAAGACTCCCCTTCCACTTGGGACTTTGAAAATGGATGGGCAGGGAGCAGTTGCACTCACGGTTGGTACCCAAAACAGATCTGAAGCAGATCTTGAAGGTCCTTGAAAGACTGCAGCGTGTTTTCCTCAAGACAAGCTTTAGGAAGAAGCAAGGTAGGGAGTGGCAGTAGCTGGGGCAACAAGGTCTTCCCATCTTCCACACCATTTTTCTGAGTGCTATGGGCCAAACCAAGTGGAGTGGAAGTCGCCAGCTGCTTTTTCTTGAAATAATGGGATGTTTCTCCTGAAAAACTATGCCATGGTAAATCTTGCCCTGCTCTCCTGTCTCCAAAAAGGTGTTTAGTTTCTGGTTCTTTGTATTTTCTGTTTTTTCATAAACTGTTTTTTGGGTTTGTTTTTTTTTTTTTTATTGGTGACAAAGGTTTTTCGTTTTCTCTTATGAAAAGGGGAGAAGTAGAGCAGAGTCCTGATGAAAGGATAATGCCCTGCTCTTGCCCTCAGCGGCAGTGCCATCCTCCTGTCAGACAGTGAGCAGGGAACTGCGCCATCCCTTTTATTTCTGTAGTCACACTGTCAGGACTCACTCTAGACTTAGTATAGGAGTTTGTAATCCTTACCCATCCAGTTTTTTTCCCATTAATTTATTCATTTTGTCATTAATAGATGCTGTGCCCACCAGTGGCAGTAGAGCTCGTTCTTTCCAGATGTGTGTAGATACCTGGTTTTAGTTCTGATATTAAATGGCCCACACCAAAATCACTGCCCCGAAATGCCAAGAATGAAAGAACATTATAATGAGATTTTTTTAACTAAATGGGTAAGCAGATTTTAAAAATGGATCTGAGGCTCCTAAGTCACTTACAGAAATTTTATTTCTTCACAAACCTCTTTTCTTTCATCAGGGCAGAGCTAGGAAATATTTTCTAGATAAGGAAGACATGTTTTTTTCATTAAACAGTGTGGTGAGTTGACCTTGTCTGGACACCAGGTGCCCACGAAAACCGCTCTGTCATTCCCCTCCTCAACTGGACAAGGGAGAGAAAATATAACAAAAGGCTCATGGGTCAAGATAAGGACGGGGAGAGATCACTCCCCAGTTACCATCATGGGCAAAACAGACTCAGCTCGGGGAAATTAATTTAATATATTACCAAACAAGTCAGAGTAGGGTAATGAGAAACAAAATCAAATCTTAAAACACCTTCTCTCCATGCCTCCCTTCTTCCCAGGCTCAGCTTCACTCCTGATTTCCTCTACCTCTTCACCCGCCTGAGAAGCACAGGGGGATGGTGAATGGAGGTTGGGGTCAGTTCATCACATGCTGTTTCTGCCGTTCCTTCCTCCTCAGGGAAAGGACTCCTCATACTCTTCCCCTGTTCCAGCATAGGGTCCCTCCCGTGGCAGACAGTCCTCCACAATTTCTCCAGTGTGAGTCCTTCCCACAGGCTGCAGCTCTTCACAAACCTCTCTGGGGGGGTCCCTCCCAGGGGGTGCATCCTTCAGGAACAGACTGCTCCAGGGTGGGTGCCCCATGAGGTCCCAAGTCCCACCAGCAAACCTGCTCTCCAGCGTGGGCTCCTCTTTCCACGGGGCCACAGGTCCTGCCAGGAGCCTGCTCCAGCGTGGGCTTCCCCTGGGGTCACGGCCTCCTTTGGGCACATCCCTCTGCTCTGGCGTGGGCTCCTCCCCAGGCTGCAGGTGGGGATCTGCCCCACCACTAACCTCCCCGGGCTGCAGGGCACAGCCTGCCTCACCGTGGGCTTCACCACGGGCTGCAGGGGAACCTCTGCTCCGGTGCCTGGAGCACCTCATCCCCCTCCTCCTTCACTGACCTGGGTGTCTGCAGGGCTGTTTCTCTCATGTATTCTCACTCCTCTCTCCAGCTGCTGTTGCACAGCAGTTTCCTCCCCCCTCTTACATACGTTAACACAGAGGCGCTACCATTGTTACTGATGGGCTTGGCCTTGGACAGTGGAGCTGGCTGCACTGCCTCTATTGGACATGGGGGAAGCTTCTAGCAATCTCTCACAGAAACCACCCCTGTAGCCCACCTGCTACCCAAACCTTGCCATGCAAACCCAACACAAACTGTTACTTGTGTAATCATTAGTCCTCAGAGTGAACACATCTATTAAGTTGATTCAAGGCTATTCACAATTCACTCTTTCATTTCATATAATCTTCCTGCTGACAGTGCTGTGTCCAATAGTAGCCCAAAAGGCTATTCACATCATTCTTTAAAGATCAGCGTGCACGTGCTGCCATAACAGACCTATAAAACATGTTTTCTTCCTTTTTTAGTAGCAGGAAGAAAAGGCCAAGCTCTACTCAAAGTCTCAAATCACTTCCTGGCAGATTTAGGGCCAAGCAGCAGAATCCACCCTCTTCCACTCTTCAGACAAAAAAAGAGGAATTGGAGCCAAGCAGCAACTGACTGTGGGCCCTCTCCTGCTCCCCTGCTGCAGGCAGTTGTGGCTGCACACCCAGCCCAAAGCATGTAACAGGGCAGTGAAGCTTTGTGCAGACGTGTAATGTTGATACAAATATGTAGCAAATTACCCTCCACTAATGACAGAATGAGGCTATTCTCACTTATGAGTCACCTGTTTTTTTTTCATATATATTCCTCATGTGTTTATTTTCTAGTATTAGAGGAATAACAGCATACCCACTGACCACAAAGCTCAGTGCCTCAAAATAGCACCGAGATGGGTCTGGCTTGCTCAGAGCCTGCTGCTCCTTCCGTTGAACCCAGACCCTTTCGACAAGCTGGGTAACATTGGGTTGCGTCTAGGAGTACAAAAAGTGGTTGTCTCACACCGAGTTCGGTATCTGGACCCAGGCTGCGAGGGCACCACGGGCTGGGGGCAGTAGGAGTAGCACTTTATCTTTCCTGCTTTCAGCTGTTTCTTCCCATAAACGTTTGCCTCGCTCAGCTCCTGAGAAGAAATTAAATACCGCAGGGACCAGCTGGCATTCTCCCACTCCTCCATGGACACAGCCACTAGACAAGCAATTTCATGTGCCCACGCAGGGACTGAAGGAGGCTGTACAGGGGCTCTGTGCCATGGCTTGGCCCTCTCTTCATCTCTGAAACTTATCTTACTTCAACCCCTCCTCAGGCCCAGGACAACTTTATAGGGACACAGAATAACTGTAGCTCAAGCCCAAGCTGGCTGTGTAGACCTGACCCAGGTCTGTCCTCTTGTCTCTTCAGTCCCTGCTCAGCCCTTTGGAAAACTCCTCAGTCTCATGTTCAGACTCCTGGGCGGCTGTTGGCAGCTCCAGGATTCCCATGTGCAAGGATTCCTGTGCACCAGTTTTGCTAACTGGGACCTGGGATGGCGATGAATCATGACCCTTGTGTGTCAGGGTTTTTTTCAGGAGGAGAAAGAGAGGGGCAAGGAAAATATCCAGACTGGTGGATATTTTTTGCTGCTGTGGATGAGTCCTTGTTAAGTATTGACTAAGTCAAGCAAGCTGGAGGATTTTGAAAGGATTTTGCATTCAAATCAGTACACAAAAGCT
This sequence comes from Tyto alba, assembly GCF_018691265.1. Taxonomy (NCBI): domain Eukaryota; kingdom Metazoa; phylum Chordata; class Aves; order Strigiformes; family Tytonidae; genus Tyto; species Tyto alba. The sequence goes on along the minus strand of NW_024881276.1, from coordinate 54,324,377 downwards.
TTATTACCAGTCCCAATGCTGGAAAATCACGTCAGGCCCCAACAAAATCATGACAGTGGCTTAAATCATGAGTTTAAAAATAGATGTGTTAGCTTATTATTATTTCCTTTACGGTTTCTGAATCATTAGGTTAAACTGGCATCAAGTTCTTAGTGTTCCTCCATGCCAGAAGCTCTAAAAACTCACTCTAAAAATATTAATAAAACCCCTGAGATCCTTGATTAGTCGCATTCCTCTAGAATATGAATCTTCATTAAAAAAACGCAACACACACTGTCATAAGATCACTGCTAAAACCATGAGACCCGCCAACTTCTTTCTTCTCCTCCAGGGTTTCAAATACATGTTTTATCTGCTCATTTCTGCCAGCAATGAATACAATCAGTGACTAAGCAGCACAAAGACCAGGTTTACTTTTGGGAGAAAATAACACTTCCACTGATTTAGGTGTTGGCCGAGCTTCCAAAGATGCTGCTGATAACCCTGCAGTCAACAAGCTTTCAAGCTACGGTATTGCCTGGATGCTGCTCAGGATCCCTCTTTTTCACAGACCCAAAGGATCGTGACCCTGAGGTCCCTATTCTGATACTGGACGAGCTGTCTCCAGACCCAGAAGCGGCACAGCCTCTCACTGCTAGAGCCCTCACATTTCGGGGACCCATTCCAGCGTGCCTGGGGGGCTGCTGCGTTGTGCCCGGCGGACCCACTGCTCCCCCAGCACCAGCTCGGGGATCGCTCGCCCTCGGCCGTATCGCTCCGTGCCGACCCTCGGCGTTGCAGCGTGGGGGCTGCGCCCTGCGGGCGCCCCTCTGGCCGTATTCAAAGGGTGATTAATGAGACTAATGTTGCTTTTGGGCAGGGGCCGGCCAGCCACAGCAACCACAGGGATTTGCCGAGCGCCATCAGCAGCCTGTGCGGGATCGGCTGCTCCCAGATCCCTGCTGAAGGGCAGAGATCCCTGTCGAGAGGCGAAGCGACAACCTTGCGCAGCAACCACAGGGCAGGATCGGGCCCTGTCTTGGGCTGGGAAGAGGTGAGGACCCAGGGTGGCAGCCTGTGGGAGGCTGCCTGCATCTGGTCAGAGCAGGAGAGCCGATGCCTTCCCTGCCGAAACAGCGCCCAGGGATGCTGCCCAGCCACCCGTGGCCAAGCACCCTCCTGGCTGGAGCCAATACCACAGCACAGCACCCTCTAGCACTGCTTTACGGCATCAGGTCAGTATTTAATCAGACCAAGGGCCACTTGATTTTACTCTCCATCACTTCTTATGTCCTTGAGCCACTCATATGTCGTTTATTTTACTCGCCGTCAGCCCTGGAAACCATCCTTTCCCAGTAAGAATCAACAAAAGCCCATACAGATACACCATAGCAGCAGGGAGGAAAAGGGGGAGGAAGCTGTGGAGGAGGACAGAAAGGAGGCACGGAGACATGGATGGTGGACACCAAGCAGTGACTCTGTTTCCTATTTGTGCAGGTGAGTCTGTCTGCAGCATTTCTGGTTGTAAAGCCGAGTGCTGAGTAAGACTCGGGCAAGCCTAAAGTAACCAGCAAAGCAAAAACATGGTGTTGGCCGTGGCGGATATGTCAAAAGGAAAGAGGGAAAGCAGATTTCGGCTTGCTGTCAGACATGCTCCAGTGCAGACACGGAGCTCTGTCTCTCATATAGCCATGGACACCCACGCAGACGTAAACCCTGGATCCATGTGCCGGCTGGCTGCTCTCTTGCATCTGGCCCACTCCTGAGGGACTGGAGCCCTCCAGCGTAAATTGGGATTTCAGCCCTTACCTCCTATCGGGCTGCAGTTGGGTCCTTTGGCCACGTTGCCTCCTCACAGGCTGGTTGTACCCTGTGCAGGGTCCCTCGGGCAGCATCCTCCCTGCCACCACCCCTCCTGAGGAAGGATGGCCTGGTGTTTTCTGCAGCAGTGGTGGAGTCCCCAGCAGATGTCAGGCTCACACCTCAGTCTTGAGGGGAAATTTCAGGGCTGAGGCTGAACAACCAGGCTCATGGTTAACTCGTGCTCCCCCAACTTTTCTGCAAAGTGTGGCAGTGTTAGTGCATCCAGATGTGCTAGGCGCTTGCTGCTCCTTCCTACCACCCAACACCAGTGCTCAGGTGCCCACCTATTTTTAAGCTAGCCCTCTTAACTATTCAAAATAGAAGAGAGTCAGAGAGCAATTACCTTTCAAACGCAGGTCCCCTGATCTGAGCTAAGCCACGCACCCTTTGCTGGCTACCTGGGGCTCGCTTGGGCAGAGCTCAGAGACCTGCCACCAGGCTTGGTAAATGCTGGCAGACCAGGCCAGTGCGGAGACTTCAACTGGTGCAGACAGCTGGTGCAGCTAAAGGAAGGACCCCAGGGAGCTTAGAGATACGAGAAGGGCTGAGACGAGCTGCTAGGGGATGCGAGCACGGGAAAATAAGAAATGCTGAGAGAGCCAGCTGGGGACGGCTAATAAAGCCTGCCTGTCAGGGAAACTATCTGACAGGCAGACAGCCAGAGGAGGGGAAAAAACAGCTCACTTGAGTCCACAGACTCATAACTGGGTTATGGAGCTATGTAATCCACTTAAGTGCTAAAACTGTCCTGCCTCCCTCCCCCAACCTTTACTCTCCCCTCCTGTACCTCTAATATTCAGAAATGTTTCCTCGAAGCTTCGCAGGAAGTCTTGACAGCGGTTCAATTTGATTAGCACTAGCTGCAGAGTTTTCCCAGAGGATCTCGGGAAACAGAGAGACACATACCCCCCCCCGCCCCCAGAAACCTGCAGGGTATTAACAAGTTCATACAGTGTCTGCAGCACAGGAGAGACCTGCTCTGTAAGAGGGGCACGCACGCCAGCAGAGAGACAGGGGTGGGGTTTTTTTAACCTGCATTAGGAATTATATGTGGACGCTTAATGCAGTTTATTCAAAAACAGCTGTCTTTTCCATTAAGTGTCATTTACCCTGAGAGAGACTGGAGAATCGCAAGATGCAAAAGGCCTCTTAGATCATCTAGCCCATCACCCCCCAAATGAAGAATTAATCCCATTAAGGGCCACTGCTGGCTTCAGTGGCTTCAAGATTTGGTCCTAATTGCACAAACACAAAGCTATTACAAGACTGCAGTCTGACAGAGGAGCTTTCTTTTTTTATGGGGTATATAATTTCTTTAATTAAAGGGGCTTATCTGTATGCTAATAATTAGAAAAATATTGTCCACTTCTGTTTTCATTTAATTCTTATATCCTGATGCACTGGATATAAGCAGGAGGTGAGAATGTGCAAACACGCATATATACTACGAGATCAACAATGCACAGGCATATCAAAAAGACAAGTCCTTGCCCATGAGGGGATTATAATCTAATTTATTATATGGATTGCAGCAGAGCATTACAAGCTAAAAAAAAAAAAAAAAAAAAAAAGCAGAAAAACAAACAAACAAACAAACAAAAAAATTTTATAGGAAGGATCAGGAATGTAGCACCAAACCTTGATCAAAAAGGGAGGGGTCCACACTGATTTTCACATGCTTTGGATCATCGAGACACAATAGCTGAACACATTATTGGCTATGTACACATTTTGTTTGCTCTCTAATTATTAATTTAGAAAGGACATTCAGTCGGGGAGGGACTGGATGATAAATGTCCCTGAGAGCTGCCTGGAAAAAATGAACAAGAAGGGATTTATGGAACGAGAGGTAGAGAGTCCAGAAGGTTGTCTCCTCCAGACAGGGTACAGTGGGAGAAGGTAAGGGGGCTGTAGGAGGAAGAGGAGGAGGCTGAATGCATTGACAGTGTCAAGGACACAACTGGTGATCGACCACAGGGTGGGAAAATGTGCAGAGAAGCCCCTTAAGAGGAGGGCAAGAAGATCAGTATGGAAGCAAAATGCAAAACTCAAAGAAGGAGTGTATAATTGGGGAATAAAGATATCACTGCTGTTTCTTCTTCCTCCTGCATATTGCAGATGACAACTAAGGGCTCAAGATCTTTGCATATCAATTAAACCTATTATAAAATAATAGCAACAATAGCAAGAATAACAACAAATTACCAAACTCAACTTGCATTTGCAAATTTTTGGTGGATAAACACTTTGGTCATCTCTCCCAGTAAAAAATGTGTCCTGCCATTGATCAATGCTAATGGCTTTCAATAAAGGCTAATTAAGTAATGCTATAAGACTGGACACAGCATAAGCCAAGTCCCAAGCATGCCCTAAAGCCAGTCTGAGGGGAAAAGAGAAAGGGATCTTACCCTCGTGAAGCTACAGGGGATTATTTCACCCAGTGCAATCTTTAATAAGACTATCAATCAGCCAGGAGGGATGTTTATCCCTGTCTCCCAACATATCATACAGAGGCACTCATTCCCCAGGCAGGAGCAAATAATGAATTGTTCTTTGAACCAAGAGGAAGATGAGGCCCATCTAGTCACCACCTCAATCAAAATGGGAAGCACCAAGTCAGAAATATAACCCAAGGCAAGACAGGAGAGCAAAACAGATTAAATATTTGTATAAATGTTTGTACATAATAAAAGGTGGGGTTGGAACAAAAGAATAAACCATAACAAACCTAAAGGATAATCTAAGAGATTTCTTAGAGTTCCTAATGGGTGAGATACAGAAATTGTTACTGGCATCTTATATTCTGCTGAACATCAGCACAGTGAGTAAAGCAAGGATTGGGAGCCAAGACCCCAGAAATCAGAACTGCCTCTGCTGCTTCACACTACTTTACTTAAACTACTGAGATTAAAGGAGACCCTCAGATTTCCTTAAAAAAAAAAAAAAAAAAAAAGCATCAGTCCTTCATGGTTGCAGATAAAAGCTTGGAAACACAAAGCAATTGCACCCTTAAGGCAAGTGAAATAAACTCAAACCTTGTTATTTCACAATACATGATTAGTTTAAATTCTCAGAACGGATCTCTGTAGGGAGAGTCTCCTGTTTTGTGAATGCTTAGGACTGAGAAAGAGGTGCTCAGAGGAGGAGAAAGGAAGCTTCTTGTCCACATGCCTTAGACCAGGTGAGAAGGAGAAAAGGAAAAGTTGGAGGTGGCAGACATAAGAAAGAGACAATTGTCTTGTTAGACACAGGTGGCTGTGATATTTACAACATCCTTGATATTCATTCTGGCTCTTTTCTGTCCCTTCTACACCGCACTCTACAACTGCAAAAAGGGGGGATAATACCCCCCCTAAAGATCTGCAATAGCTTGTACCTATGTATATGTGTGACATTGCACTTCGTATTACCCTTCAGAAGCTTCTGTACACATTATACTCAATACCATACTAATTCTACAGCAACATTTGCAAAGATAATGCCTTGACTTTGCTGATGGTGAAATCTTTGAAACTTTTATTTACACCATATGAAGAAGCAAAGGATAATATTTTTAAGGCAAAAATGTCTTGAAATGGATGAAAAGTGATGCAGTTATTGACCTTTCTAATGCAAGCTCTCCTACTTCAGACTGCAAAAACTAGTGTGCATTAGTGGTGTATTCCATATTACACTAGGAAAATGTATCTGAGACTCAGACTGAGTTGTTTTATTGTTGAGTTAATTTCTGTAACCGACATCTATTTTTTAACAGTTCTAGTGCTAACAACTCCATGTATAAATGGTCAGATCAGTGGTTCTAATCCTGAAGGGAAAAGCCATTATTTAAATCGTCTTTACTCAGATGTTAACAAATCTTGTTTATTCCCATATCCTTACAAACTGTGGTAGGACTATGCCATAGGTGTCAATGAAGTAGGAATGCAGCTCTTGGTCCACACAAGCTTAACACAGAGTCATTGAAATAACAGAAAAGATAGTCATGACAGACTAAGGAAGTCAGCAAGACAAGCTGTTGAGAGAAGTAATATCTTTTGTTAGACCAGTTGATAGAATTAAAAAAATGATAAAGCTTTCAGGCACACAAGCTCTTCTTCTCTTCCTCCCTTTTCCCGCCCCCCCCTCCAGTATACTAGCCAGTCTAATAAAAGATATTGCAACTCCTTACAAACCTTGCTTCATTTACAGACAGATGAACTTGTGATCAGGTGAGAAAATGCGACAAGCAGGACTGGCCATGCGTGCAAACTGGGTCCTGAATTATTGAAAAGCAACCACGTGGCTGCCACCCGAGCAAACAGAGATGAACAATAGGAGAGGAAGTCGGAGGAGCAGCGTCTATGGCCATACATCTTTCACCCCAAGCACCTAGCTTTCATTTGCATCCATGTTTATTAGTGGTTTAATGAAAAAGATTGTCTGTGTGCATAGCCTCGCATTCACAGTCTCTGTGTATGGGCTCATTTCCCCTTACTCTCTGCTGTCTGTCATTCAACAGCTGAGGAAAACAAAACAGAGAATCAGTCAGGATTTGGCCTGTGTTCCTACCCGTGTCTCTGGTTTGGACCTCAAGATGATGTAAACTTATGGAGACCCACTGAACTCATGTGAGTCTGCTGACTTGTCAGTAAAGGATTCAAGTTGTTTACCTATGAGCTATTTACGTCTTACATGATGAATTGTTCCTGTACTGACAGTTAATAAAAGATGTAGTTATGCAAATGAGAGAGAGAGAGTATGTTCTCCAATGTTATGCCAGACTGGAGTTCATTTAGAAAGGATTGTTTTCTCCACAAAAAATATCAGTTGAAAGACAGACAGACAGATGTCATATTTGTTTTGAAATATTGGGGCTTCAGTTAAACGAAAAACCACAAAAGCCTTTTTTTTTTTTTTTTTAACAACAACAAATGCAAACTTGTTATAAAATCTGAATTTCCATTTGGCGACAAAGTTGTTTTTTCAGGGTCTGCTGGAAAGCATTCAGCCTGAAGAAGGTCTTCGATTCCCAAAGGCTTTTCTGTTGTGTGTTTTTTTCCCTCCAAATGTGTCAGTTCATCTAATAAAAGAGATTTTCCAGCCTAAGAACCTTGCCTCACTTACACCTTGAAACATTCATACTACTTCTACAACTGCTTATATCAGCTATTCACTAATGATGGTTTATTAGCAGCAAGTAGGGTCTAATATTTACCATCTTCAGATACGTGAGAATTACATATGTGTGTTGCAAATGCCTGAGAACATGCAAGGCCAGCTTGTGCCCCTCCCCAAAAGGGAAACTGTGAATCAGTCACAATATACAGCTGCAATATAACAATAGCTATTGTCCTTTCATTTTCTGTCACAACTGGAACACAGACACTGAACAGCAGGACAATGGGGTTTTGTCAACATGCAGGAGGATTTCAGAGTGCTTACAGATATGAGTCATCTTGGTCTGTTATTGAACACTAAACCTTTGGTGTTATGAGACTTTCTCGGCGGTTGATTCTCTTTATTTTTGTCTTAATTACTTTACCCTGTCATTTCAGATGGTGTGAAAGAAATGTATTCAATGATTGCAGAAAAAAGCTCTCTCAGGACCGTAGAGAATGGTCAAATTTCCCCAGGCTTTCTCATTTGACTTATTAATTCTTACTCCCTGCCATACATACACACAAACCCACACTTAAATATAAAATAATCTAGTAGCGTTACAGATGAGAAAAATGCTGTCAAGATACAGCGGGAAAAAAAATCTTTGGGCTTTGTTATAGGTATATACAACAGCGCCAGCATTTACCCTGACTAAAGCTTTCTAATGTGTTTAGAGTTTGCCCCCTTCTATATATATGCATTAATACTCTGTGCTACTGGTTACTCTGTAGTGCCCTTTTCTTTCCTGCTTGGCACTTTTCCACTATCATCTTTAACAGAACATCTTGTGTCTCTTCTCATCATTAAAAGAAATACTCATCTCCCTTCCCTGGCCTTTTGGGACTTGAATGAGAAAGCATCACCCTAATTCTTTTCCCCATTGTTACTCTAGGTGCACAGTCATCATCTCTAAACACAGTTTAAGATCACTGATTCTGTATTTGGTAACAATCTGGCAGGATTTGGCACACTACACAGGGGTGAGGTCATTTGGTAAAGCAGGAACTCTGTTGGGATCTGTGGCTGTCTTGTTTGTTATTAATCTGTTCCTCCCAGGAACTCTTCTGCTGTTTTGGCTTTTAATCAAACAAATATTTTGAGTACTACTCCTTTTCTGGAGAAATTATTTGCTCCATTGTCCTAAATACTGCTGCTACAGCCTCAGAATGATTTGTTGGGCTGACAAGTGGGTTTGTGCTTTCGTTTGGAAGCTGTGTTTCACTGTCTGCTAGAGAAAGCACATCTAGCTCTTTGTGGGCTTAGTGGTGGTGTGGGGCACTTGCAACCTGAATCGTGTTGCACTGGAGTGTCCTTTCCCGTGTGTTGGTAACACGTAGATTCTCCCTCCCACCCGTGCACCTTCTATACTGCTCATCCGTCTTACCCAGCTAACAAACTCAAAGCACCTCCTGCCCTGATCATGACCTTTTATATTTAAGTAATTACAGCGAGGCACTTGGAACACACTGGGGATATGGTGAAAGCTGATCATACAAGAAATACAGCGGTCGTTCTGCAGCCAGTGCTGTCTAGATCCCGATCCCACTTTTATTTGAGTCCCTGCCATGGGAAGTATTGAACAGGACTAATGCACAGCAGAAAGTAAATGCGTATTGAAGAACTGCTCAAGTTTTATCTAGACACATATTAAATGATCTTGAATTTGGGGCAGAGATGGGCAAGGGAAGAAAATAAAGCAGCAAATGATGTGTCTGACAGGGCTTTGGAATCAAGCTGTAACAGTCAAATCTCCATGCTTATGTATGTGTGCTGTGGAGGGAGAGGGGGATGCACAAACAGAGGGGAAGCCAGGCACTGGGAATATATCTGTATGAGCTAATCTGTTTCTTTTTCCCCTCCTCCCCTCCCCATCTCCCTTCTTCTGCCTGCCTCTCCTGGGAGATGACTCACACCTGCTCTGCCCTGATACTACCATTTCCCATCACAAGCACACAGTCACTCTGATGTCACCCAAGCTGTTCTGTGTTAGATCCCTGCATCGCTTACATCTGCTCTTCGGTGTGCAGGATTCAAATGCTGTGATGGAGAGCATGCCTGTAACCCAGCACAGACTCAGGAAATCCAGCCACCTGCCCATGACATACTGATGTCTTGATGGCATCAAGGGCTTCTGAGTGCTTCAGCCTACTGGGAACACCATTTCGGAGCAGGTCATTGAATCTTCTCTTTGTCAGAGAGGTGGTCTTTATGAGAACCCAGGCAAAACATTCATCAGTTGACATCAGGTCCTCAGATAGATAGACTAATGACTTTTCAATTCTAAAGGTCTGAGTCATTTAATCTGCATCTGACCTTATTCCACCTACACCTCCCATCATAGCTAAAACCTACTCTCTCACCTGCATACAAACAACCACAGTGGCATTCTCTAATGCTTTCTATGCAGGATCCCAAAGTACTTTGAAAACGTTAATGGATGAAGAGTCAGGACCCCATCAAAATGTGGGTAACCATTATTTTAATTTACGTATTAGGAAACTAAAGGCATAGAAATAATCAGCATCTTCCCCAAGGCTATATAAGAAGTAGAGACAGAAAATTGGAAAGGAATGGGGCAACATGACTTCCAGCACTGTATTTGAGAGCCAAAATCATTCTCCAATTCACACAAAAGGATGTTCAGGCATTTCACATCCTCTAGTTCTGCAATGTTTTGCATCTCCAGCTTCTCTGTGAGCTTCAGGTTCAAGTGAGCCTGTATACTTTATGGACATTCAGTGATAATAATTTAATCTGACCACCTTTGTGGCTCAAAATAAGGCTATGGACTGAACAAAAACTCAAAACATTTCGAAGGGTTCTGGGTCCTGATGCCCACAGAAATATTGTACAAGACAAGCTGCATGTTATTTTAAATGTCACCAAGAAGATATTGTTCACTCTCATTATCCTGTCATTTGTTTTTCTTCTTTGATGGCTACACTATAGTATCCAGAGCTTCTTACAGATATTATCAAAGACGGGAAAGATGGTTTGACTGCAAGCTGTCAGAAGGAAGCTCTCTACGTGCATAGATACTGTACTTATCCAGCACATACCTCTATGGCAGACAGCTAGAATTATCTGAAGAATATGACAAATGAAGGCGTGATGACTTTCCCTAACTAGGAAGATGTTTTCCTTCAGACGTGATCGCTGTACCGTGATCTGACAGTTGCAAGTCTAAGGCTGATCTTCAGGAGGAGACAGATTTCAGATGTGAGCCTTTTGCAGTGGCCGCTGCAGTCCCTGGAAGAGGCTTCCTGGGAACCTGAGTGTCCTCTTCGGCCACAGCTGTCACTCCAGCTCTTAGGGAAAGTGGTGGGCAAGCCAGCTGCCCACTACAGCGCACATGACCTAGTTTTTGGAAGTGCTGTGGACCTTTACTGACGTGAACCCAGACTTACAACCAACCAGGAGAAAAAGGAATTTCCTTTCTCCTTAACACAAGAGAGGCAGCCATCCTTTTACAATTAAAATAATCATGAGCATATGTCTGACTGCTTGCATAAGGCAGTAAAATTATATCCACAGTTATATTTCACTCTCGTTTTCTTTGGGTAATGTGATACTGAAATAGTGTCTTGGCCTTTCCCAATGATAATTTCCCTGTTCTATTATAGGAGGGATTGAACAACAAAAAGAGTTCAGCACAGATTTCCAAGAGGGCTTTTACACCTATATAGAGGGAAGGATGCATACTCTTATTTCTAGAGATTTTTATCTCTGTTTGGTTCAGCCGTTCATTGTTCCAGGTGTCACTGGAAGTCTCAGTAAAAGGTCTATTTTATATATACTCCAGAGTTTTTCTGAAATTTGCCAGTCCCTCACTGAGCCCCTGGATTTATACTGTCTTCTTCCTATCACTTTGTTCAAGCTATCATGTACCTACTTTTACAGCCTTCTGCCCCCTACGATGCTGCTTTGATTCATCCGTTTCTGCTTCAGCTTTCACTCTGGCATTGATCAGCAGAGGCATTTGAGAACTATAAAATCTGCCCCATCCCTCCAGTTTGATACTGATCACACTTAGCAGACGGGTCTTACAGCCCCATTTACACAACTGCCTCAAAACACTGTGGAGAAGCAGTCAGGCACCACCTCTCAGCAAGTAGTAGGGAATATGGCAACCAGGAAAATAACTCCTTGTAGTCCTGGTTTCCAACCCTCTTCCAGACACTCTAGAAATGAATCAGCTTTCATCACATTCCTGGGATATACAGGCCATATCTCAATGAAGAGATACTAAGCCATAAAGAACCATTCCAGGTACTACTAGCCCAGTGTTGGGGTGGAAAAGCACTGTCCATGTCTTCATACTTCGCTGACCCTATGAGACTCTGAGAGGCTTCCAAAAGCCCTCCCACACACCCTGGGACCTCTTATGCACACTTTTCTGATAAGCAGCATAGACCTGAGGTGCCCATGCATCTGCCCTTGCAGTCCACGGTAACGGGGGCCTGCTGGGAAGCATCGGGGGCCTGCTGGGAAGCATCCCACTCTGTTTCTCTAGTTTGATGTCGCTCACTGAATGTCATCCAAGGCCCCTGGGATAGATGGAGGCTACCAGTGCAAGTCTGGATGACTGCAGCCAACTCACTGTGTGCTGGCCTGTTCTTCAAGGCACAGGTCACCACCTGCATATCCCCCTGCCCTAATGTTCACCCTCCTGCTTACCAGCCATGGAGGTACTCAGCACACAACCACGATGAGCAGCTAGATATTGCTTCCTAGCTGTCCCATAGGGCTCTGTTGTCTCTGCTCTGCCTAAGTCTAGACAGCACCATTTTGCTTTGCTGTGGCAGCAAAGTTCCACTGTGCAGCATCACGACAGCCCCCCTTGCCTCCTGATCTGACATTGCCAGATTTCACTACCCCCCTGCTACACACACACACACACACACGCATGCGCACAGTCCCTCTAAACTTCTGATAAAATGAGATTGATTAACATTTAAATGCCAACACAAAAGCCTCTGTTGACCTGCACTTACACTGATCAATGTTTCCAAGAAACCTAAAGCTCCAGCTTGCTGAAGATGGAGCCTGGCCTCTGATGAGCAATTTCTGATGCTGTACCATGTCTTCTTTGGATTAACACCTTTGGCTAGTGTCCCTGTGGCTCAGGTGGATAGCATGACTGCACCTGCTCCTACTTCAAGGAACCAGGAATGAAACAGTTTGTTCAGAGAGCATAGAGAGAAAAGTTGAGTGCTCCTAGATTTGTCAGGGAAGCATATTTCTGAATGGCTGAAAAGTAAAGGTTCTGCTGCTGGTAGGAAAAAAGTACTTAAATGGCAAGTTTAGTGCTTTCTACTAAGTAATTATCTTGTTTTGGTCTTATGGGGCTAACAGAGGAAGGGGAGCTCTGATGCCTAGTTCATGGGATGTGTTGGCATTGTCAGAAGACCCAGTGCTTTCTAGCCACCAGTGCCTGATACTTCTCCTGGCAAACCTACACATTTTTGGTATCTTCTTTTGTACCCGTTAACCTTTCTAGATCATCATGTTATCTTCATTTGCAGGCTGCTACTCATGTCAGCTAGCAGCTGCGCTCAAGCGATCCTTGATTGCAAAGTAGGATTAATGTGACAAAAGTCAATGAACAAACACATTGCATCAAACGTGTACACATGGCCCTTACCTTTCAAAATGGATTCATTAGTACTCAGTTCTTCTAGAAGTTTTACTCCAGAGCCTGGCAGCCTGAAGTGGTTGAAAATGTTAGGACTTCCTAGGAGATGAACCAAGCAGAAAATGCAGACTAACCTATCCGCAGGCTATTGTAGAAATCCACAGTTTGACCACACCTTGGAGACTGTCTATAGCTCTGGCCTCCCGATCTCAGGAGGGGACATACCAGAGCTGGGAGAGGTTCAGAGAAAGATAAGGATGTATGGAAAAGCTTACATACAAGAGATGACAAAGTAATCTGGGACTCTTCAGCCTAGAAATGAGATACCTGATAGGACTGTATAGTAGCAAGTGCCATGAAGGTAGTAGACACGCACTGACTGCTACATGCCTTTTCTGAAACAATAACCTTGAGCACCAAATGAAGCTAGTGGGTAACTGGTTCAAAACAAAGAAAGGAGGTGGTTTCTCTCCAAAAACACAACTGAACTGGGGAACTTCTTGCCACAAAGTGTGCTATGACCTTAGGTACATTTGGAGAGTGGTTGGACAAGCTGATGGATAAAAAAATTCAGGTGCACAGAAATGAGTCCTGGATCATGATGTCCCTGAGTTGGAAAAAGAGCTGGAAGTAGAATCAGAGGAAGTATTATACATACCTTCTCTATTCTGACATGCTTCTTTAGGTATCCGCTTCTGGCCAACAACAGAGACTGCATACTGGGCCAATTAAAACATTGCTCTAACCCAGTACTGTTGCTCTTATGTTCTTATGTCATATATGGGTCTACTAAATGGAGACCAGCAGCAGCCACTCTCCCTCTACCACTGCATCAGGCAACATGTGAGAAAGAACCTGATAGAGCTAAGAGCACCGTTTTCAGAAGAACGTGTTAAAGAGCAGGCAGTAAGGAGCACACCTCACATTCACAGAAACAAGCCGAATGGAATGGCTACAAGGCGCGATGCAAGGCGTTGGTGGGGAAACCAAAAGTATCACTTAAGATATGGCTCACGTATAGGAAGAGACATAACTGAGCAGCACAGAGCAAGCCCTTTCAGAGATCACTTCCCACCTCCATAAGCCTTTTTTTTTAAAAAAAAAAAAAAAAAAAAAACAACAGAAGCTTGTTTTTGCTGGAAAAGAAGAGGATAAGCATCCATATCACAGAAAAGCACATGCTTTTTGTTGGAACAGCCTTATTTACAGCGCCATGGGAGAAACCAAGGCCTGGAAACATATGGAAAGAAATCTACAGCTCAGTAGAGGAATCCCTGCATCTAGGAGAACCATCCTGTGATAAAACCCTTGGGTGTCCCAAACTGTGGTACTTTCAAGGGCCTAAAAGGAGACTGGATGTGTAGCATTTGCATCATATTTTCATTGTATTAATTTCATGCATCTGTCTTCCTCTGGTGGCCTGTTTGGGCCAAATACAGAATCCTCCCTCCACTTTTCATATTCTAATTGTCTGTAGGATGAGAGAAGAGTTAATGCTGCCTGTAGCTAGTGACTCGATGCAAGCAGGACATGTTGGCATTCCTACTGGCAGTGAATTTTCTGTTACCTGGCTAGTGTGTTTCCGGCACATGCACTCAAGGTTAAACTGATCTCTCAATTCAGGAACAGTGGATGTCTTCCACTGGTCAGACTGCCTAGAACCACTTGGTATAGGGGCTCTGTTTATTTCCCCATAAGTTTTTTTTTGTGTGTGTGTGTTCTTACTTTGGTTTAGTGGTTATCTCTTTGTTTTTTGTTTTTTGTTTTTTTTTTTTTTTTAACAAATGCCTTACTAGATCAGCAACCTAGCATATGAATGGTGGTAACCTGTTTCCCTGTCCTCTTCCATGGAACATTCTAGTAAGCTTTTAGTCTTACAATAGATTGTAAGTTTGTTGTAAAGGTATAGGGATTTATATTATTGTTGTGAGCAGAGCAGATGTTCTGTAAAACCTCCTGAACAAGACCTCTAAGGCATGGTGGTCTTTTCCTAGGTGTGCTGCTGGGAGCACAGATACCCTTCTCACATCCAGCCTCTTTGTGCCACCGTGGAGGCACAGTGATGGCAAACTATTGAGAGGCTTGATGTATGCTGCAGTACCTGCATTGTGAGGACTTGTGAATTTATGCTGCTGGGGGAAAGATTTGATTTCTGTGTGTGTCCCAAGTTTGTCCTTCAGAACAGGACAGAAGGGTTTGGTTTGCATCCAGATTACTCACAGATTTCACAGTCAGCTTGTTGTCCAATGTGGAAACTAGCAGGCACCCACACTCCTCCATCTCTTCCAAAGGTCTGAGCATAACTCATAACTGTTATATTTACTTGCAAGGTTCAGAATGGATAAATTAATATGTGAAGCTAAGTGCAATCAAAGGTAAAGGTCTTTCCTTCAAGCTTTTGTCTCACAAACACCTCACATCCTCAATGTCTACAGAGGTCCTACCTAAGTGCTGGAGGTTGGTCCTGACTTGATACAATTAGAATTGGAGACATCCTGACCTAAATTTGGCTGAAGTGGGCAGACTCTGTAGCATGTGCCCAAGGTATGGGACTGCTGTCAGCAGTGAAGTCCACCCAACACCCTTCCTCTCATATATGTGCAGCAGGCCAGTATAAAATGATCTGTGTCTCTACATCCTCTCATTTGTGACTCAAATCTCAAAATTTTATTCTATGTTGGCTAAGATGGCTATAACCAGAAAAGGAGACGAGAGAAATCTTTTTAACACTGCAAGATCCAAGACTTCTTCTCCATTTGCTGAGAAGAAGCAGTGTACACTAACTTTGTAATTTCTTCTAAACAGCCACAAATGCCATTCCCGGAGCTGTGCTTGGCATCCAACTCATCTTCCTTTTCAGCTACTAGATTTCCTGCCTTTCCCTTTGATTTTTCCATTATCTCCCATGTATTCTGCCTGTCCTGGCCACTCCTTCAATTGAAGGCAGTGACTTTGCTTCCCAAGATTCAAACAGGCTGCCACCTTTCATCAATAACAATTTCCCTTTTTTCCCCTCCAGAAAGAAGTGCCTGTCTGGCAGACAAAGGAAAGCACCTCTCACATAAAAGTGGAGCAGAACTAATGTATTTACTGTATTTTCCTATTTTATTATTCCTTGGAGATGTATTAGTTTAAAAGGTTTATTTATGGTACGTGAAATGTTAAATATTCCTTTGTCCTTGGGATTTACATAAACTGGTGCAGTGTGAGATTCTGGGGTTTTTAATGAGATATTTGTCAAAATAGTCTCCCTAGTAGATTTTTTTTTTTTTAATACCTTTGAGACCATAAAGGATCATTTTACTACAATACTCTGCCTCTATCAGTGCTTGTCTGAGTGGCTTGTAATATCCTGTGGACGTATTCCCTCTAGACATTGGACTTCCCTTTCAGAGCACTGAGAGACGAGAGGAGCAGAGCCTGGGGGTCCCTTGCAGACCCTCCCCTGAGTTATGACCAAGCAGGGCAGTGGGAACTTCATGCATGGGGCCAGATCAGGGATGATACAGAGCCCACCAAACAGTCATGAGCCCCCGTGCCTGGAGTTAAGACAGACGACGGGGTTCACCCAAGCTGTTAGCATAAAATCCTCCAAGCCAAGACATCTCTACCCCTGGCTCTCTTCCTCTGCAGAGCAAGGAGAAGTAGATTAATGTCAAAAAAGATCTGGAAGAAAACGGCTGTGCATGGTGTTGCTCTGAGGAAAGAGCAGCCGACACGTGATGTCCCAGACTCCCAGCATCCAGGGCAGCCCTTATCTTTACTGTAAGGATATTGGCCATAAGAGCTGGGCTTGGCCATAAGAACTTTACTATAGGAGCTGGGTCAAACCTAGCACTTCCATGGATTTCAAGGTCAGCCCCAGGAAACACAGCACCCCTCCTGAACTAGAGTGCTAATGACATCCTAGCCAGACCAGACATGGGCTCCAGGTGGGGTTGGGTAGATGACCTGTTCCTGACCAGGTCGAGGAAGA
This sequence comes from Tyto alba, assembly GCF_018691265.1. Lineage (NCBI taxonomy): Eukaryota > Metazoa > Chordata > Aves > Strigiformes > Tytonidae > Tyto > Tyto alba. The sequence goes on along the minus strand of NW_024881276.1, from coordinate 54,307,785 downwards.
TGCACACTTGTCTGAGGAGGGACATCCCCAGACTCCCTCGCCATCCCAAAGCTTGGGTCCCACTGGGTTGTAGCCAGCAGCAGGTCCCAAGGGGAGGGTTAGCTGCTGCTGGGACATTGACAGGGATGGAGAAGCAAGGAGGAAGCTTATTCTGGGTATGGGGAACAGGCTCTGTCCTGAGACTCCAGGCAGAAGGGAGAGGGAAACAGGAGGAGAAAGGGAGCAGGTTATGTAAATTGTGCCAATCCCTCTATTTAAGGATGCTGATGGAGACAGAGGGAATGAGACAATTATGTAACAGCATTATTTACAGGTCTGACAAAATCCTTTGCAATTTCCGCATGTTCTTTATTGTGCTAAGTAAGCCAGACAGGAGTGAAAATGACAGCTAGTTAGGAATACCTTAATTCATTAATTTTTACTTCGGTAATTCTTTTACAAATTAGAAAACACTGAAAGTTCCTTAAGAAAAACAAATGAACAAAAAAACAAAACAAAACAAAACAGAACCAGGAAAACAAGCTGCACCAGAAAAGAAACTAACCCCTAATTATCAACTTAGTGGAGTGAAACAATATTTGCCTCAAAACATGCTAACAATATATATAAACACATCCTCATTCTTTCTCAGTCTGTGTGGGTGTTGATCTCCGCTGGCTATGGCTCACTAGGCACAACCTGAGTAGGACTTAACTCCTGTTGATCCCAGGAAGAGATAATGCAGGCTTGGCTTGCACCAGAAGTCAGTCCTGAATCATAGCAAACCCTCATGCATTTGTGACTCGTATAGAAGCATTAGGCACAGACAAATTCCAGCATGAAGTGCCATACCTAAAAGACATGCAGAAAAAGGTCACGTGAGCAAGGGACATGGTTGGGATGGCTAGTTCCTTTTCAGGTCTTTTTTCACATTGGCATGTAGAGAAACCACCGTACAGGATGGTGACAGTGTCAGCACTGTCCTGAGGTCCTTTCTTCAGCATGGGTTCTTTGTCTTGTATCTATGAGTTCCTTGCTAGCAAACTGATCAAGAGCCCACCGAAAATGGTCTGTCTTTCCCTTGGGCTTTAATGGGCTTTCGATCAAGACCCACAAGGTCAATTCTATAAAGTTCTAACTAATTTTGAGTACCCTCAATTCTCACTGAAATGCTAGTAGTCAGCATCTCCAAAGGTGCCTTGTAGATTGGGGCTCTAGATCCACTATGACATGTAATAAGTAATCTATTTGTTGGTGACTTTTCCAAGGTCATCTGAATCATATGTGATTGGATGGACAAGAGAGGCCATCTCTATGGACACAAATGCTTCCTTATCCTCATGTTGGCAAGAGAGGCAGGATCAATCAGCAATGTCACACACAGTGATAGACAACCAAAAAAAAATTGGGTGTAATATTATAGGGTCATGTTTCTATTTACTGTAGGGCTGTTACAGCCCCTAAAATATTCATTCATTTTTTAATAGGTTATCTGTTAAGGTTAAAAAAAAAAAAAAAAAAGAGTCCAGTTCTCCAAAACTAAATAAACACTTTTGCTGAATGGAAGCTTTAAATTTCAGAGTACATAGCTAGCTTTAAAAGCTGGAGTGTACCCATTCATTATTTATAACCACTTATAAATTTAAAGTAATCTGCTAAGAGTTATTACCTAACACTTTCTTTTCAGTGTCCAAAACATATTTGCTGTGTGTACGCAGTTCATGAGATTTTCAGGAAGGCAAAGGAATGAATCTGCCCTCTTGGTGGGCTGAGGTCTTCCAAGCACCCAGGCTCCAGCTGGCCATCTCCCTAACAGAGGTACGGTGCTTCTTACAACACTCACACCCCTCCCATCTGGAGAGGATGTAATCTGTAAGCACGACAGATCTAAGCTATCTCCTAGGTCCCTGCTATAGTCAACAGAGATGAATAAAGCATCTTTTGAGAGTAATTCACTCCGTCCTAGGAGAAATGGGGTGAATTAGTCAGGGGTGGGGCTCTCCCATCTCTTTATGTTGATTGTAGGGGATTGTAGGGGAAGACTAGACAGCTCATTTATTTTACCATATTATATTGTCAATTTATAGTCCAGTCTAAATGACGTTCTTAGCAAAGATAAATGCAAAAGGACTACAGTACGCAGGGCCTCCAAAAATCTACATAGTATGTATGGGTTACACAGATTCGGAAGCTCCCAGGCCTCCCTGCTTCGCCACAGTGCAAGCTGCACTGATCGAGACAAAGGACTGCAGCCCCGGACTTAGGTTTTTGCACATTCTTCTGGTCTTCTTCACATTGTTAAATGCTTTCTGTCAGTACTCATCTAATCCCATGGGCTGCCATTTGGTCTCTGAGGGAGTGCAAATGCCAAGTCAGTCAGACTCCCAGGGAGCTGCACAGCCATCCTCGGCTGAAGGCCAGCGTTGGTATTCCCAGATATGCCTTCTGCGCTCAAGGGGGAAGACTGGAGCCATGTCTCATGCTAGGTGCAGTAAATAGATACCTCAGGGGATTAAAAACAGACATGGTGGGAAAAAGAAGTTAGGATCATGCATATCCTCACATCTTCTGAGCTGCGTTTCTGCACATTGCCTGAAAGACTTGGAAGACTTGACTGCAAGAAAGCAGAGTCGTGACCGTATGAACAACCGTGCCAGATCAGACAAAAGGTTCAGCTGTGAGGTGTTTAGCATGCAAGAAGGCAAAAGCAGTGCCTAGAAGTTAGTTACTTCCATCCATTAACCACTTTGGTTGCCCATTTCATTCTCAGAAATATAAACAATGCTCTCTCCAAAAGTACATTTAAGAAACAAAGATATTCTCTCTCTCTCTCTCACATGCACACTCCCTGCCATTTCTTTTTGCCTCGTTCAAAAATGTGAAAGCAAGCTTGAACTGCTAGGAGAGAAGCAGCTGCACTGATGTCAGAGCTGCTCCGAGGACATTTCCCAACAGGCCTGGAAAAGGATTACACTGTAGCTGGTAACAGTAGGGGATGTTGATTTTCAAATCCCTTTTATTCAGCATTTGTGTCAGCGTTTTCATGCGTGTTACCTCTGGGCTGAGCCAAACACAAATCTGTTCTTACTGGTCTTCTCATTAGCATGCATGAAACAAACATTAGCAGCGAGGGCATCGGCACCAAATGATAGCAATCCATTTACATCGCTTTGGGAGGCAAAGAGGAAGCATAGGAGCAGTGGAGTCTGACATACGAACCCGGTAAGGCTGCTGCTGAAAGCCGGTGCACAGTGCAGCGTGTCAGGCTGCTGCCTATGAGGTGGGGTACGTGACAGCCAGTGTGTCAGAAGCAGGTATAGGTACTGCAGTTTCAGTCTTGGAAACCAGGGGAGGTCCATTATCCATTGGTGTAACAAACTTTCTTTCATGACAGGTTTGTTGTCTGCTTCTACATCCAAAGCCACAGAAGTGGTGACATTTTTTTTCCATTTTTGAGTCGCTGCCTCAAAGCAGCCCCACAGGAAGAAGGTCCAAGATTTTTTCTTTTACCTCTTTGATGGTGGATGACTTCTGTATTTGAAATACATGGATGTCATAGTTCCTTAAAAGCAGGAGGGATCACCAGCAAAGCAGGGAACATGGAAGAATATAAGTTTCTGTACTGTGCAAAATCCACTGTTCCGAACAAATGTTGCTTCATAACATAGATACATCTTTATTGTGAAAGCTTAGGCACACATGAACACAAGCTCTGCATTAGGAGTCATGCTAAACAAACATTTCATACGTGCCTGTCACTGTGGTGGCTGGACTTTCTCTTTTCATGCAGCAAAGCTACTGCAAACAAGGCATTGTACCAGACTCCGCAGCAGATTCCGCATCACTAATGACACTGGAAGGCTGAGAAACTGGTGTCTATCAACAACATCCCTTGTGTTAAATTAATGACATGTACCAGAAGCAATGCAGGAAGATTGTTTTCTTGGCCCCATCTGGGTCCTGTGCTGGGGAAGCAGAAAAAGATGGTGCTTTTCAGGGAGAAACATTTGGCTCTACAGCCAACATTTTTTTTTTTTTTTTAAATAAGCCACAGCATCAAGCTCTGGTTGCTTTCTAATTGTTCACCAGTCCTTTGGGAAATGCTCTAGTGAAAAAGCAAAGTATATTGCAAAGAGCATTGCATTGACATGGAAACGGCAATGTTTTCCTCCACAGCTCACCTGAGCATAAGAGTTTGTATATTGGTGGAAAATGCTTGAGATCCAGCATCTCAGCCAACAGGTCTCACTCAGCTTGTCTGGAGAACCAAGGCAAAGCCTTCCCCCTGAAGGCCAAGGACTTCGTAACTCCAGGAATCTTGAAAAGAGGTGATACAACAGGATGCTAGGGCATCCCTACAGATCCCTTCAGTGCTGTGAACGACACTGAAGTACTCCATTTAGCTGAGGACAGGACAATCTATCAAACAGCTGGCAGTTTCTTTGCTCAGCCTTTGCCTGTGATGAACACTGAGCCCCTTAGAGGTGTGACAGCTGTCATTTGAGTTTCTTGCTCCCAATGCCAATGTTTAAGGCTTTCTCCAGAGTAGTGTCACCCCCATGTGCCCAATAGTAAATAAGTACCTCATAATTCAGAGTGCATTTTTAAAAGCAGCCAGGTCTAACACTAGACACACCTGTCCCTTGGTGTTACCAGCTGCAGAAACTGGCCCATCTTAGCACACTGAGCCAGCAGGTTCATATGTAACAAATTTTTATTAGCCTATTTAATTGAGCTTCTGTGGTGGGGATCAGCACAATCCTACCACAACTTTTTTCCAGCCAAATCAGCAGAGTTTATCTCTGTCCACAAGTTGAGCACAGAGCACTACCCTTCAATACCTGAACAGAGTCTCAATTACCTTATACTCAGAAAGATGAATCCTTCCAGCAGAGCTATGCCATATTTTGTAGGGACAAGCTTGCCTTATCACTCCTGAACAGCATCTCTGGACAAATATAGGACCTCAGGCTATCAGTGCAGGTTGGCCAGTGTCCCATCAGCATCACTCTTCCCAGAGAAGGGCACCCTCTATGCACAAAAACTTCCAAAAACACCTCTGTGTGGCTAATCCTCTTATTCACTCCATGTCCTTTTACAGTCCTGTAGTTAAACATGAGTTAAACACAATTCCCAATAACGACATTTGGGGCTTGTCCTCTTCAGCATTCCCACCTCAGAGTTCCTGTGGTGAGAGGCAGGAAAATTTCCTACCCTAATGCATGTGCCAAGCCCACCCTTGTTTCCATCCATCCATCCATCCATGCATCCATCCATGCATCCATCCATCCATCCATCCATCCATCCATCCATCCATCCATCCATCCATCCATCCATCCATCCATCCCTCTGGAGCAGGTGAGTTGGCCGTCCCTGGGGAAGGGCAAACAAACACTATCTTACCCTGATCCAAGACAAAACAGAAAGGAAGGGAACTAGATTTCCCTTAACTGCTGATTTTGCTTTTTCTAAATTGTGCACAATATTCTTGCTCTCCTCAGGGATTCCGCAGAAGGCCAGGGAACTGGGCGATCCTGGTGTGTGTGCAGTGTGATGGTCCTGCTCATCTCCCATCAACGTCTGTGGATGGCACTGGAGGAAACCTCTGGGCTTTGTATGTTTTCCCTCTTCTATTGCTCTCTGGCTGAAAAAGGAAAACAGCGCAACATTGACCTACTGGGATTTGGCTTATGCCAGTTTTAGGATTTTTCTCCTGAAGTGCATTAAAAGGGCCTCACAGTGTATTTCATACACTCCCATGATATTCTAGTTATGGGATCTCTTACTCTAGGAAATTGCTCAACATCCCAAGTAAAGCTGCCTTATGGCAGAGCTGGGAGGGTCTGGATTTCAACACACTGCATGCCACAATTCTTACCATGATTTTCTGTCTTCCTGACACTGAAGCATCATCAGACTGTTGAAACCGCCACTTTCCGGTAACTTAGTTGGTCAACAAGATCAGCTTGAATTTCTCTCACTTATGAATTATTCTCCTCCTTGCACAATAAATACATTTACTGTTTAGGGCACGTTTACACTGAGACATCAAGACCAATTTATTTTAAAGAACTGAGCTAAATGCTGAGAGTGTTCAGACTCTCTGCGAGAAGGTGTATTCAGACCCTGCACCAGATGCCCTTCAGAAAAGGCAACACAACAGTGCCGTATCTCCATAATTGGTTTTGGTTGCTCCAAAAACAGGCTGCTGACAAAAGGGGTAGCCTTAGCCATTTTTTTTTCCCACTCCATCCCTTGCTCGGTCACAACTGCTCAGGGGGCACAAGGAAGCTGGATCACAGAGCTGGCCCAGTTGAAAATCAACCCAAGCAAGCAGAAAGGCTGGGCACACGGCTGCAGGGGCACTTGGACCAGCACAGGGCTGGGAACGTGCTGCCGGGGTGGAACAGGGAGAGAGCTTCCAGTCTCCACTTCAGTCAACTTCACCACTTAGGAAACCACAGCTTAATGGGAAACCACGCAAAGGAACTAATAGGAAATGCTGTGATTAAAGGACTTTAAATGGGCTTTAGCACCAAGGCAGAAGAAGGAAAGAGGGCCTTTATTAAATGCTTAAAAGCACATCTCAGAGTAGCCTCTGCTGCCTTCCCTACCTGAGAGGGGAATCTGGGTGCCTCACACCACAGTGAATATACTAAGTATTGGGTACATGTGCCCATCAGAGCCACGGCACCACCTCATTCAGCTGCGCTGTGTGAGCTCTGTGTGATTCAAACACACCTGCCGGGTCAGGACTCACCAAGGAGGCAGCTCTTCTCCTTAATCATTTGCAATCCCAGTCAAGGGCCAAGGTTTAAAAGAGGCATTGAGCCGCTCAGTGTGATTCAGTTTCTGTACTGAGCAGTAGAGGTTTGGTCCTTTACTGGTAGCCTGTGCAACTATGCTGAGTGTAAGGTTAAGCAAGAAATGTCTGTGGGACTTGAGTAATAAGTTTAGACCTGGAAAATCTACCCTGTGAATATTGCTTGCTCTGCTGAGATTTATTTTTTTTTAACTCTACTTTGGGATTTTAAAACTAGAAATGTTTGGCCACTACATGTATGTTGGAGAATGGCTCAGAGACAAGGGTCCTGAGCCCACCGAGCAATTGTACGATCAGAGCCTGTTCTAGCTGCTGATGCTGGGCCTCACTAGGGTTTGCCTGCAGCTGCTCACAGCTGCTGATACACGAGGAATGTCAAGGACACTTCGGCCTTGTGTACCATGGTGTGTCGAAAACAGGTTGAGAGGAATTGGGAATAGTGGTCTGAGAAACCTAGTGTTATGGTAACAGTGGTCTGAGAAACATTGTGTTATGGTACCGTTGTGTATCGAAAACAAGTCAAGAGGAATTAGAAATAGTAGCATGAGAAACTTAGTGTTATGAGAAGCTTGTGCTGTAAGTTAACTGCAAGTAGGTGGACCGTGCAAATACAACCTTTAGAGCTTAAGCCAATCAGCTAGTGACTAGTAGGCATAATAATTAGCGTTGTCTGTATAAATATATGTACCCGGACCAATAAAGGGAGTTGATGCTCTATCACCCACATTGAACCCGTCTCGGCGTGTTGTTCTTCTGGGGCTCCGCACATGTAGTATCTAAAAAGTGAAGGCTCATATGATACTGCCTAGTAAGACTTAAATTCTTCACCTTTTCCCACTTACAATGCTGGTGCTGACACACATGTATACATAAGGGTTTTTTTCATCTAGGGGGAAGAAAAAAATCAATTCTTGATTAAACAAGAAACATATCTAGCTTGGTTAGCATTGGATTTCTGGGTTTCCTTTCCTAGCTGACTCTATTTTCTGTTTCCTGTATCCTAGTGAAATATCAATCTGCTTTCAATTAAATGTATGAGTCTTTCTGCAGTGAAAAACTAATAAATAACCTTCTGTTAATCAAAACAGAAACAAAAATACCTCTTCTAATATTACTGTTTGTAATCTACCTTTAAAAATACATACGTGCCCTCCCACATACACCTCCTCCTGGTTCTAAATTAATTGCTGGTGCTAACAGTGCCATCTTTTGCATGAAACCTAAAATGGAGTTTCTGACCATTTATAGACATTGTGATTCCTGTAGCCGTCTTATAAAGCACCGGCACTACAAAATCTGATGTCTAGCTAGACTTTTCCTTCCACTTCAACCAGATATGATGTTATTTGTCAGCTTTTATCTGAAGTTTTATAGTCTTAAGCACTGTTGAGTAAGTGTGTTCTGCTTCGGAAGTATCACTGCTGTAAGGTGAACAACATGGCTTCCTATAGAACTTCATGGAGAATTTTGGGGTGGGGAAAGAAGGCACTGTGTAAACCACAATTATTTGCTACAAGTATCTTCTGAAAAGTAGAAGGGATGTTTTTGCTTGCAATTGATGAACATCCATAAAAAGAGTTCTATTTTTATGCAAAATTTTGTAATTACAATGAAAAGTGAGTCAAAGTGAAAACAATATGTAAGGAACTGTTACTAAATAGGGAACTACATTGGGCTGATGTGTTAGATGCTGGGAGTACTCATTGAGAGAATAGCCCTCTCTTTTAAGTGCTAAGTGTGCTTAAGCAATAAGCCATCGATGTCCTTTTTGTCTGCAAGTATTAGCTAATAATACAAGATGTCAATATTGGAATTGGCAGTAGAAACCAATGCCCAAGTCTGTGCTTTAGTCACCAGAGCATGTGGCTCACTGCTGTGCAGCACGAGAGCCCGTAAGGATGTGGGCGTTGCAGTGCTTATCTGTCTGGGCCCTTAGAGCAGAGCCCAGACTGCTGGCTTAGGTTTAGGCTCCCTGTGTAGTGTGTGAGGGGAGATAAATGGCACAGAAGGAGGCCTACAGAAACCTGCTCATTAGACAAGGGCACAGCTCCGGGTCAGCAGGCAACTGCCAAAGCCTAGGCAATGGGAGGTGCTGGGGTGAGCAAGTCCTCACCCCTGCCTACACAGTCACTACATATAGCGATGTCCATTTTCTTGCCCAGGAGTTGGTGCTCTGGGAGTGAGGTTTGACTATATGGGGTTAACAGCAGGGATACCATGTTGTGGAGTCCCTTCCTTGGGCAGCTTGTTGCTTGTAGCTTCTCTCCAGGTGTGTTGGCTTAAGGGCCGGGCTGGTTTGTCTCAGGTCAGGAAACAAAAAGACATTGGGGAAGGGAGAGACTTCAAAAGAAATGCAAACATATGGCCCTATGGTCCCACAGAAGACAGGCCCTCTATTATTACTGAGGGACAAATAAGTTGTGACAGAGGGCAGGACCCATCTTACATGTGCATTGCTGTCAGATCCTCTGCTGATCGTAGGTGTGTGTTGCTGTGTCTGTCAGAGGAGTGAGCAAGCAATCATTCTCCTCCTTTAATGCATCCAAAGAGGATCCTCTCTAGATGAATAGCCCCCCAAGTCACAGTGGTCGTGCATTACTCGGGGGAATGCAGGCTCTAAGGGTAGGTATGTATCTACTACTTCAGCTCCAGTCTGGGTGAGGCAGGAGTTCAGTGAGGAGGTGCTCCCACCAGGCACAGAGAAGCAAAGCTAAGCTTCGAAATCTATAATGTGCAGGTTCAGGTGTCACCTATATAGGGATGCAGCTGTGTGGTGTTCTCAGCCCTCATCCCCTCTGTGGAAAAGGCAGTGGGATGGGATTGTCTTCGGAGGGGTTTATTTTGCCCATAGCTTTGTACAAGAAACACTGTGAACATCCCAATTTTGGGAAACAAGGACAAAGTGACCTATGGACTTCTGGAGGGAAGTGAAGAGACCTCCAGTGTTGGTGACTGGGGGGATGGATGCGTGATGGGAAAGGAGATTAAGGGTGTTGAATTGCAGAATTGCATTTTTAGAACTATACACTTCTTATTGTCACTATAGGTGCTCCAGCCTATTACTGGATCTGCCTAGTCCCAAGTCTCTGCGTTTCAACCATTCTGTCAAGTGTTTTATGGCTGTTCTGTGTTCTGCCAAAAGCTTATCGGATATTAATGTGCCTTCCTGTGGCTTGAATGAACCGGGTCACTTTAGCACTTTTTAAGAAATGCAGGAAAACCACTGATCCCATTTGCTTTCAGCACACCAAACATCTTCGCTTCCCGCTGAAATAAGTCTGAGAGCTGCAAATCTTCACATTTCTCTCAGTGTTTCACAGGAGACAAGCGTATCAGATGACCTCTGCTCTGACCATTGCCACAATCAGTACAAAAGTTAATCATTGGGTGTGGTGTGCCTCATCCATCTTTCTGCTAAAATCAGTCAGGATCAGGGATTTAGGAAAAGACAAATAGCTGAGTGTGGGGTCTTTCCCCCACCTTCCTGAGGAATACAGAGCACATCCAGCATCCTCTGTGCCTCTAGCAGGCAGAGGATATAGAAATAGCACTGTTCTGCTCATATTCAGCTTCTCATGAGACCAAGCTCTGAATGTGCCTGTCTGCTTTTCAGTCAGCAGTCACTTCTTCAGTAGGTCTGCTCAATAGATCAAGCCAAGTTTTTGCTAAACTCTCACTTCATGGGTTCCAGTTCAGTGCTGGGTTTGTTATATAGTGACTGCAGTTGTCCCTTAGAGGAGAATTTTTTCTCTTCATTCTTGAAACCAGCATCTAATGCCATGGTGACAGTGAAGTTGAGCGCCAAGTCTGTTTTATTAAATAAAAGTAGAAGTGTAGCACTTGCTCCCACACTAGTAGTTACTGTTTGGAGCGTGAGTGTCCAGTTGTGGTGGAGATGTGACATTATGGAGCTAGCAGAGTACAAACCGGTGCTTGGCCTTCAGGCAGGCTAGGATGTAATTCTATGTGTAGTAGTATACTTTTCACTGCTCTTTGGACCCCTCCAGCTGTCTAGATTTTACTACCATGGGTATGGTGGTATAAATTCCGTTAATCTTAAATTTATCAACTAGACACAGTCCCCAGTGACAGTGAGGGACAGTGTTCCCAGTACAGTCTGATAGATGCCAATTTTGTTGGCTGTCACTGTGCATCTTTAGGGTCTAAGTCCTTCCCTGCAGTTTCTGGAAGGACTGGACTGAGTCAGAGATGACTTGGTGAACTGTGCAGTGTTTGAGTATATCAGTACAGTGGGTCAGCTTGACTTTGAAATTGTTCTCATCAAAATGGTGAAAGACTTGCAAACTTAAATATAGCAGTACCCAGAAATTGAAGGATATTAACTTCTAACAATCCTCCATTTTCTTCTGTCTACTAGAATAATTAATCATATGTAGCTTAAAAGGATCTCAAAGCATTATATAAAGGAGGTATTTCCACTTTTAAATAAGGCTGGCAGAAGGGCAGGGGTGAAGTGCTGTGTGTCAGGTCAGTAGCAGAGCTGGCAGTGAGACCTATTTCTCTTGCACAGTGATGCAATGTTCTAAGCAGTAGATCAAACCCACCCTCATCTACTGCTGTAGTTAAACTCATCTTCAGTGAGAAACTTGCATTCTTAAAGGTTTGCAACAGTATAAATAATGTGCCATATTAGGATTGTAAATCAAGTGCCATTTGCTTGAAATTATTTCAAGCAAATGCTTCTGCTTTTTTCCAGCATAGTCTAAAAGAGCTTTATTGATGTCCTGTCTACCATCTGTTTTACATATGAACCTTGTGACTCCTCGTCTTTCAAGCTTGTTAATTAGGCCAGCAAGAAGCATACCACAGCAGCTCTAAAATGAAATGCTGGTGGCTCATCTCTGCCAGCATGGGCTTGTTCTCTTTTCCCAAGTCTACAAGTGAGTGCTAGTTCCCTGGATGGGGAACCCTTCTGTGATCAGCCCCTTTCTTTACTTAGGGGAGTGGTGCAGCAGTAGCTATGTGGATTTCCTCTTGCATTCTCACCTGTTGCAGGAGGAACCTGGGCGGGGAAAGGCTTCTGTGTATTTTCTCCCTTGCTGTGGCACAGGCTGGATTTTTCTATCTGCACCACACCTCCACCAACCTCGTCAGGATCTCGGCACTTGAAGGCTGACAGCTGTACAGACAGCATGAGCTTCCACAGGCATCCACCTGGGTGGACGTTTGAAGGAGATGCAGTTCTAGGAAACAGAGGCCCCCATTTGGTGTACAAGCCACTGCTAAATGCTGGAAGTCTTCTATTTCCATTTACTGACTGCTCTTTCTGAAGTCCATCTTTGGTATTACGCATGAATATAAAACAGTAACAAGAATGGAGAGCACCTGCCCACTTATTCTTCTCTTCTGCCTCCTCTCCACCACCACCACCTTGTAGTGTGAAGCTATATACTCTGAGATAGGGATGCAGTTGCCTTTCCCGCTGTGCCACCACCTGGTGAGGGATGCTGGTTACCAGAAGACTGCCATGCCTTCTTGCTGGGATAACGGCAGGCATGGGCAGCTGGGGATGGCACACCAATAAATGGCTTGGATTTTCTTTATTGGTGTGCGATAATTTTTTCCAGCAACTCCAAGGTGCAAATCGGTTGGTACCTCTATAAATAGATGCACAAAGTCTTAAAATGAATATCTGTTCTAAAATGCCATCTGATAAAGCACGCCTTTTCCTTGAAAGATGCGTGGCCAGGCAGCTCCCTCCTCCTCTGCCTTCCCAGCAGAGGGAGAATGCTGCCCTCTCTTGGCTATGGAGACAAGCTATGTTTGCCACCAGAAACTACCCCCCCAGGGGTTAGTATTTCTGGCCACCAAAAGGACACCATAGCATCCAGCCTCAGGGGATGGCGGTTTGCAGGATGCCTGAGGCGTAGCAGCAGGAGGTGGGTTCCAAGCTCTGGAGTGGTGTGGTCTAGGCGGATCATCCAGCATGCTGCATAGGGCTGCTGGCAGGCTATGGTACCCAACAGGCTTTGGTGTGTTTGCATCCAAAGAGGTCGGTGTAGATGCATTTAAACAGGAAATGCTATAATTTGAGGGTTTGGAATAATAATAATAAAAAAGGTCTCCATACCCTCCACTTAAATGTTTGGCTGAAATCTGAGCCCAGAGCCAGGCTGAAGGCTACACCAGCTGTTTTCTTCCTATAGGTAGGCACTGGGGCTGGGACTCAGACTAGGTTTACTGGAAGTGCTGATGTTGTCTTCATAGAGTGATTGTGCAGTGCAAGGGCTGGGTTTATTTCCTATCTCTTCCTCCAGGGTCTGGAAGAAAGGGGGCTGAGTGCAGGCATCGAACCGAATAGGAGACATCTCTCTGCCATGTGTGCGAGTAGTGTTGGCGCTTCTCAGGGATTCATTACCAGGAAAGCAGTTCTAACTCCCACTTTTCAGCAGAGCCTATGGTGACAGGACTTCTGTCATTCAGCCATTTGGGATCTGTTTAACACTACCATCAGATTTCCCTCCTGAATGATTGCCTTCTACAGCTTTCCTGCCTTATGAGCAGTAGCAGTCAATCAAGACAGTTTGAGCACTGCTTTGCTCTTTCCCTCTTTTCTTCCTCTGAGCTGCTCTCAACCCTCATCATCCCTTCAACATCAGATGAAGAGTGCAGTTCCTTTTAGAGTTGCTTTCTTTCCTAAAAGCACAGTTGCTAAATGAGTTGAAGCCTTACTTGGGGAACAAAACAGGTCAGATCTGCACAGTTGAGAGAGCTGGCTAAAGTTAAATGTCTCACTAGACGTGAGAAATGCTAATGAATCTGTCAGGAACCCCCTGTGAGTGGACAGAGCAAGCTCAAATATGAGACAGGGCTATCAAAAATTACTTATCCCTCTCTCCCAACTTGCAGTTAGATGCAGTTTTGCCTTGGTAAGGTGAGCATCCCCAGCATCTTAGAGTAAAAATATCCTTGGCTTAATACTGGAAAGCCATACGTGTTACTTGAAAGTTCCAAATTCGTACTAATACATCAAGGAAGCATCTTCTCTTCCAAAGAATCCCAAAGAGCAATACAGACAACAGATCAAAACTTGTACGGGGGAAGTGGCTGTAAAACTTACTGTTAAACTCAGTCTGAATAAGTTTAAGCAACATATGAGCCATAGCCCCTGTGCTGCAGAAACACAACTAGTTTTGGGGTTCAGTGCTAGCTCTGAGGGCTCAACAGCAAGAAGCAATAGTGGACGACCGAACACGAGGAAGGCTTTCCTAGAGGCAATGGCAAAGGGACTCAAGGAACCAGGATGCAGTTTCCCACCTCAGAAAGACACAAAGGTCAGAAACACAAAATTTGGAAGAGTACCTTGGGAATGACAATATCAACACTTGTTAGGGCCTGGCTTTCTGAACGTGAGGATCATGGTGGAGCCAGTGGCTCAGCAATGATTCAAAAGGAACACTGCCATCTAGTGCACTTCAAACAGAGCATTTTCATACTACTTGGAAAATAATGGTATTTGGGTCTGTGTGTGCAAAGGCTGGAGGGATGGGAGAAGGTATTGTAATTTTATGTTGTGTTGAGAAATGGTGTTTTAGCTTGCAGGTGATCTCTAAGTATGAAGAAGAAGAGGCAGAATGAACAACCTCCCTTCTCATACTCCCATTATACATGAGTAATCATTTTAGCCGGAAAATGTTTGATCTACAAAATGGGTTTCCACAAGCTCTCTGGACACAAGCTTGTCCTACACATTGCCTTAGCAATGTTCAGTTCCTTGCTAGAATCAGAAAACCTGTCAGATGGGTGCAAGCTCACATATCTTGTGTGCCCACTCACACCCGGACTGTTCCACACCTGCAGATTTTCTTTGCATGCCAGCAAGACTGATTGAGGTTGTAAGGAAAACTCTTGTCTGTGAAACTGAGATGGATTTCACACTCTTTTTAAAGAGATGGCCTGATGGGCTCTTCTCAAGCCAATAACAGGGCAGAAAACATCTGCAGCTCTCTCCCTGCTGGGAACTAACTTTCCTTTGTCCTAGCACATGAGCTTCCCACATGCTGAGGTGCGGGGTGGGAAATGCCTGCATGTGGCACCATATAGCAGCTGCCTGCCCAGTGCCAGCAGACAGAGCTCTGAGCTATGTAGCTGCTGGGAGTCAGTGGGGAATAAGGCTTAGGGCTGGCAGAATAAACTGTCCTCAAGGCGAGGAGTCACTCAAGTTCATTTTCAGACCTGTTAGAAATCCCCCCCTGCTTTCTCAGAGCAAGTCAAAATGATCTGTACAGATACAAGAATGGTTAATTCTACTGGTGCTATGCTTTTTTGTGATGTGCCCTGCTCATCTGACCTGTTAGTGAACAGTTCCTTCTTTCAGGAAAGGATAACCCAACAGGTTTGGGCTCTGCAGCCTCTTCCATGTAGGAAAAAGGGATATGCTCCTCTCTATCCTGTCTGTGGAGTAGATGAAAGTTCTTCTGAGGTAGATCTTGACCCCTATGGGGTTGTAGGAGGGATTCAGAGGGAATTGCAAAGTGTTTATGTTAGCCTCAAAATGCCTAATTAGTTTTAATCGTTGGCAGCAACTCAGAAATTACAGCTGGTTCTCATGTTCATGCCCTGGAGCAGCAAAGCCGTTGCCTGCAGTTAAAGGTAGCCAGTTGTTCCTAGTGCAAATGCCTTCAGCCAGTGGTTACATGGCATTGGAAAATGAGGGGTGAGCAGTTTAGTGGGCTGACAGGACGACATAAGGTCAAACCACCTGTATCGGGGGGTGGGAGGTGTTGCAAGGGTGGGGGAACATAAAAAAATGTAGATCAAGTAATAGATTGTTCACTTCCATGTTACTCTCAGTGAAGTATTGCTGAAGAGCAGGTTTTCTCCCTCAGTGAGCTCTCCCAAACTGGCCATTAGATTGTCTTTCTGACTTGGTCTTCTGATATAACTACTTCTGTGTGATACCAGTGTAAACTTTCAGACTTTTTTTTATGTCAAGAAATGCACCAAATTCATTCTGCACAGGGTGAATCATCAGTGTGCAAATACATTGTGCAGACTGCTTGCATCCTGTCAAGGCTGATAGCTCTGCTCCTACAGTCACAGCAGAAGTATGTGCTTACTTAGCAACAAGCAGCTGATGAATTAATCTGATCCCTCCACTAGATGGGATGGCAGCACCATAATTTCTAAGCCCTTATGGTTAAGATGTGAAGTTCCAGCACAGTCTACTCAATATAACTGGTTCCCATGCCAGATTCTACTAGCCAGGGGCTATGAAAGACAGAAGTGCTTCGTTCCAGTTCCTCTTCATCAGAGAGGGCATAAAAAGGAAATGACTCAGTGCCCCAGAATCATGATATGTGGATGATTGGGGCTGACATCATCCAGCAATCAGGCAACACGGTGCCCCTGCAACCCTCTAGGTCATATCAGAGTGTGAACAGAAATGAGGGAGCAAGCAGAGGCTGAGAGCTGTCACTTCAGCATTGTCACCAGATGCAGCAAGTGCTGTTAGCTGTCCAGAGAAAGAAGAGACAAGGGTGTTTTTGGAAGCAGTATGAAAGTTAATATTTTTATAGATCTCTAACCTTAATACTCAGTAGTCTTACTCCATTATTGCTAGTACACTTATGTCCCTAATTGCACTTCTCATTCATTATCCCAGAGTAATGATAGCAGATAGTATATTAGTAATACCTCTACTCCTCTTGCTTTATGCTTTTAATTTTGTGTCTAGAAGTTAGGAATGTTGTTATTACTGCTTTCTCTCTGAGGAGAGAGACACACAGAGAATAATAAGTTGCCCAAGAGCTCTCAGCAAGTGTATAGCACAAACAAGTAGTACCTGCATGTCCCAATTCCTAGCCTCTTGAACAATATTCTGCATTATCAGGGCCCTTCATTGCCACAAACTTCACAGGAAGCTAGACACAGTCTCTTTAGAAAACCTCTTGGATTTTTATCTTGACAGCTCAGCAGACTAGACATTGATTGTGTTGACTCTAATCTTAAAGGTACATTTTGTCTGAAATTAAATGTGAAAATAAATACAACCTTGAGAATACCAGGTCATGTGTTATATTTTTATATTCGGGCTTGTTTAATCTTTTTAGTTTCAGTTTTCAGAAAGCCAAACATCTTTGTTCTGACACCACTCAGACAGGGTTCATGTACTGTCAATCCAAACTGGACAGTTGAGTAGAGGGCAACAGGAGCTTGTGGGAGCTGGGAAGGTATGAGGAATAGCTAAGGGTTCTAGTACGAGCATGAACTGATTAGTAGTGAAATCGTTATATGCTATGTAATTTAATGGATAGCATTATGTTCCAGAGTTAATGTCCCCTGGAGAGGAACTGAACACCTGTAATTCCCCCCAGGCCACAGGAGCAGTCAGGCAATACTGCATTGGGTACATTCAGCTAATGCTTCCAGTGCTTCCTTAGTAACCTGAAGAACTTGCATTCTGAAGCACAGTTTCATGGCAAAAGATGAATGCCATGAATTCCCAGGGAATCGGGGAACACCTTGGGCCCTTCATGTTGTATTTACTTTGAGCTAAGGGCCTCTCTTAACTTCATTCTGGTACAGCTTTGTTTCATTTGTTCTTAGTGGTGCACATTGCAGCCACTCTAACTGTTGATCCTTTGAACAACAGTAGCACCTGGGCATAAGAATCCTGAGAGCACTGTCACATATCCAGATACTGTGGGCAAGGTGAAATCTCCTTTGTTCTGTGGTTACTTTTTGCCCCGCAGTGTAAATTCCACTGAGTTTTCTCAGCATGTTAAAGATGTTTTCATCCCTGCATAACATGAAAATATTAGAGGGTCAGAAATGTAGGTACAAGTCTCCTGAATGTCACCTTGATGTGCTGCCATCACCCAGTTTTATTTACAAACACAACAACTGAAAGGGCAACTCCGATGACTAGTATGTTCCTCTGCTATGCCTTGAAGCAGCACTTTCTCACACTACTACTTTAGACTACACTTGCTGTTGTCTCCCCACTGTCCTTCTCAGAAGGTTCACAGGTCACCTTTGTGTGCTGCTATCCTAGTTATTGCTTCTTGTGATGAGGGTGTATTCATGCTTTTGGCAATTGTGGCTTTCATGTTTCGCTAGTGTTGGCACACTTCTAAGTGAACAGTTTTTTACTCCCACTGCAGGCTTCCCCTGGGCCAGGCAATATCCACCTTGCCTGTGGTGGTAGACCAGTTAAGACACATGCTGGCCACCTTGCCTGTTGGTATTTCTTTGGCTAGTAGTGAAGTTTAGAAGCCGTATTCCACAATGAGGTCCTCATTTCACAGACAATAACACACAGATAGTTCCCACCCACAGAGAGCTCACTGCCTAGGGTTATGGAAAAATATATCAAGCGGAGGTCGAAGAATAGTAAAGGGCAATAATACAACACTGGCCACCCTGCTTTCCATGGGCCTCTTGCCTCAGGGGTAACAGTCAACCTTGCCTGTGTAGGACCAGCTGTCTCTTACTTAGTACATACATATACACATGTACATACACGCAGGCTGCGCATAAATTAAACAGTCTTTAGAGTGCTTACAAATAGCAAATGCTAAATTCAAGCCAGATGTGACCCACTCCCTCGCCACCAGCAAGCAGCTTTGGGCTGGAGATCCATGCTGTTGGAGGTGACTTGGCAAGCAGACCTGATGGGAAGGCTCCAGCACTTAAAATCCAGCGGGCCCCTCTGAGGTCTCACCTTTCCTCCAGTTTAACAGACCTCCTGGACCCAGGCTGTCATCCAAGAGGGAAAGTGGCTGTTCTGATGTCCTTGCACTTTGCTTAAACACTATACTTCTTGGAAGAAAGTAGGTGTGTGTGTGGGGGGGGTTATGTCCATGATGTGGGTTAGGATATGTGCTACTTAGATGTTTGGAAAACAAAAGTATGTAAACGTTTAGAGTCTGACAAACTGGAATATCCCACTCCTATGCATCCTATTCTATTTAGACGTCTCTTGGCGCCTTTTTAGGTCCAGACTTTTCTTGATAACGTCGGATCTGAGTCTCATATACAGTGTAGCAGACAACTGAGTTAATGCAGGGCTGAGCAGCTGGAACTCCTGTGTGGCTTGCAAGCTAGAGCAGAAAGCCTGCTGCAAGGTATCCTCCTCCATGGCTTCAAAATGAACAGTGAACCTGGAGAAAATGTCAGCGGCCTTGGCGCTCAGAGTGAATGTCTGTGCCAAAAGAGCCATCGGAATGGATTTGTGGATTTGGAAATCTTTCGCGAACAAATTCAAAGTTACCCCTGAAATTGTATTTCTTTAATTTCAAATGACTGCTGCTTCTAAATTTTTCTCTTTTGATTAACTAGGAATTGCATCAGCATCCCCATTATTATTACTAAATAAAACTTTGTTTGAGTTTCAGTCCATAAAGTTTGATCAAATGCATTTTACTATTGCTGTCTAAACATTTCATCTGGTTAATGTCTAACTTCAAGTATTTTTAATATTTGTACTTACTAAATTATTCGGAGAGAAGTTACTGATCGTAGGCCAAATGCTGATGTCATTTACACCAACAATTAGCCCAACATTGCTCAACTCTCATCAAGTGCTGCCAGGGTTTGAGGATCTGGTGTCCTCTCTAGTTTCTCCCAACAGATGGCAGCCTCTTGACTTCTCTTTTTCCCCTCTCAGACTTTAGGTAAAAGGCAGCAGAGAAAACAACCTTATTGTATTTCTGCCTTGAACAAGAAAGATTTTTTGTCCTCCTTGATTTAACCTTTGCTTGTCAGACTAACAGTGGTGGGGGAAAGAAGCCAATCCCTGAAGCCCAGAGAAATGGAGGAGTGGATTTCACATTAATACATGAAATAACAGGGACAGCTTCACAGTCAATATGTCATGAAATAGCTGTCAGGAAAGTCTGAGTCAAATGTAATGTGAAATGTTCACAGAAAAAAAAAAGAAGCAATCCCAGATGAACTCCTCCGCTATGGCATGTTTTGGGGCACAGCTGCCTCTTGCAAACACTTTTTAGAGACTTAAAAAAGCTCTGTGACTGGCTAAAAATAAGCCTTGGCACCTTTCATGCAGACTTTGCAAAGCCCTGTTACAGATAGGAATGAAGGCTCAACAGCCCTGCAAGGTAAGATCTAAAAGGCTTCTATAGATGGGGAAAGTGAGGCACCAGAGGTGGTCTACAGACAATTTAGTACTAGGTATAAGTATTTTGTTGAGGGATGAGATCTTTTTATCTCCATGTTATAACAGTAAACTCCCCACTGTGCCAGCAGTTGTAACGGTACAAAGGTATGTTATAGTGGTAAGGTTATTCCTTTTGCCCAGCGTGAACGTATTATTCTGATAAAAGTACTTGAATACCAATATGGTTGTGTTAATACTAGAGAGTTTGTATAGCTTTACTGAACTGGTACAGTTAGAACAGTACAACCTTGGCATATAGATAAGGACTAAGTATCTTATCCAAATATATGAAGCAAGTAAATGACTAATCTGGGAATAGTACACAGCAGTCTTCCTTCCCAAGCTGCTTTTCAGATTGCCCAAAACTATTCTGTTCACTTTTCTTCTCACTAAAGGATAACACAAAGCATCATTGTTTGTCAAAATGTCATGGTTTAAAAAGAGATGCCACAATCTTATTTATAAAACCAAGTGAAACAAAACATTCAAAAGTATTTGTCTCCTCTCTGTCTTCCTTTCAGTGATACCTGGCATTTTTGTGTGTGCTTCTAGAGGAGTGAGTTTTAGCAGTGCTTTAGCTGGGCCTGACAAAATACAGATATTTGTGTGGAATTATGTATGAGAGTTTGTTTGGTTGGTTTGGTTTGGGTTTTTTTTTTACATATATTCATCAATGTTCAACTCAAGTGGATGGTTTAAAAACAAAAATCTTTACACAAAGACTAGCATATCCAACTGTCAAGTGGAAGGATGACAGTGGCTTAACAGTATACATTTAACTACTTGTAATATGTAAAGTATTAGAAATGGCTCTGTTCCTGAGGGAGTTAATGAAGCCTTGGATCTCAGGTTTCCTCTCCACGTAGGTGTGGGACTCAACTCACTGAGCCATGCAATGGAGACAGCCCTAATAAGAGGCCAACAAGGAGGAATATGGACCCTAAAGGGTCTAACACACGAGGCAAGGGGCAGGGGAAAAGGGGATACTTGGCAGAGCTGTGCAAGCAATACTGTCCAACAGGTAACAGGGTGTGCAGTAATACTAAATGAAAATGGGCCTCTATGGGGGTTATGTGGGAAATGGTAGGGCAGGCCCACAGCTGTACCTCACGTGAAGATTATGTTTTAGTTGCATTGTTCTCTGTGCAAGTTGCTTTATTTCTATGGCTCTGCATCCCTGTCTGAGCCATCACGTACCTCACTGTTGTAGCAGTTCAGATAACCCGTGTTCCTATTATCCTCTTCAGATCAGCCTCTGCGAGGTGTCTTCCCCACACATTACACCAAAACTTGTCTTCCTTGCTCATTGTGGAAGAGCTTTATGGCCAATGTGAGCTAGCCATGGAGTTGGTCTCTCCAAGGAGAATAATGGAGCAAGCCTGCAGAGCACTGGCAATGTAAGGGTCACTAGAGGCAGCTAGGACAGGCACAGACTGATCTCCAGCTGAGCCAGACTGAAAAATTTCAAGACAGTCATCAAGCCCAAATTAAACATTTCTAAAGTTCAGAATATTTTTTTTTTCTTTTAAAACTTCCTTTTCTGTGAAAAACTCTGCTAATTCAGTATTTCGGGACAAAAATTAATTTTGAATTATCTGGATTTCCCTTGGGAGGGAAATTCTGCTTTTCAATGAGCTGGAAGTGATGTATCTTAAAATTCCCAGGCAACAATCTTATATTGGTATTTTTAATTCTGAGGACCATTCCCATGAGTTTCTAGTATTTTAAAGTAGGTCAAATTTTGAACACAAAAAACCTTAAGAGTTATGCCCCTTTCATCTTTTCTTAGGAGCAATAAGCCTTTTTGGTATTATTGCTGGCTTAAATATTAAACAGGAAGCAAATTACATTTCTAGTCATTAAAGTACAATAGAACAGCTCTATTGTCTGAATCAGTGCAATATTAGGTCAGATTGTCACAAAATGCTCAAAAATGAAGTCATGTTGAGAGAATGCAATAAATTAGACTTTTTATGCTTTTACTATGACTTCTGACTGATGAGGGATTACTTCTTCATTCCTGCCAATTAAGGTAGGAAATTCAGGTCCCATAACTTGAATTCAGTAAGCAACAATATGGAATTTGATATTCACATGCCTAAAGTTACTACAAAAATGCACTGCATTTCAGTGTTGCTGTTTACAAGATCCCAAGCTTACCAGACTTTCTACTGTGACCAGACACCTTATTTTTAAGATTTGTTTTAACTGACTCCACAAAAAGAGGCATTTGCTTGCAATTCTATTAGAGGAATTAGACTCCAAAGGGTTTTAGCTCAATCAGCAGATAGGTATGGAGCTACAACGTGGCATTTTGTTGTAATACTCCTCTAGTCAAATCCCTGCTCATAAAAAGGTAACGCTAGGACAGGCCTGAAAGATCTTGCAGGGACAAGTGTAGACAACACTTGACCATATCTGACACCCAGCACCTGGTAGTCTCCCAGCAGTGGTGTCCTGACTATATTTACTACCCCTGACTTGACATTAAGCCTGACAACAAAACTAAGCAGAAGCTGGAAACTGCTGCTGTGTAGAGAGGCAATATGCTATCATTGAGCGGACTGGTGGTATAGTGTCCTCAGGAAAGGCAGGAGCTGCTGGCTGTTGCTCAAAGGCATGGGGAGTTTTGGGGTGTTTCTCACAGGCACTTTGCTCCCGGTGTTGCAGTTCCCAGCCTGTCCCAGCAAGGCAGTGTGCCACTCAAGATCTTCCTGCTTTGCTGCCTTGGGCAACTGTCCAGAGGGTGGTTGGCCCCAGTCTGTTGTAAATTTAAGAGCATTCGGTATTGGGGATCCTATGGCCTCCAAGGACTCTCTTACTGTGCTGAACACGCAAAAGGTTTTCCTAATATCTGAACTAAAATGCTGCTGCAAATGAAAGCTGTTACTCTTTGTCTTGACCCAGTGGATTTGGAAAACAATTTATTTATCTTCCTCCACAGTAATTTTACTTAATGCAAGAACTTGGTACTGTTCCCCTTTCTTCCCTTTTCTAGACTAAACAAATTTCTTGTAGGCTGTGTTTTCTAAGACTCTTACCATTGCCACTTCAAACCTTTTAGTCTCTGATCTGAATCTCTTCTAAATGCAGTGTCTGAAAAGAAACACAGTATTCCAGCAGAGGCCTCCTTGGCACTGGGTATAGAAGATCTATTTCTTCCTGGGCTTACTTTTAAGTACAACTCTCCTGTTTGTACACCCTAAAATGAGATTTGCTCCTTTCACCTTTGCTCTGTATTTCACGTGTGATCTAGCCTGACCTCTGGAATCCTCTTCTGTAGCCTTTCTGCCTCCTTAGCTATTTCTCTTTCAGAAGGAAATTCCTCAACTATTTCTATAGCTGATTTATAGTTCTATACCATGCTTTGCAATTCTGTTAAATACCAGGTTATTGGTTGGATCACTTCCTCAAGTTAACGCAATTGGTTCATCTTCTAACAACATCTTCTGAGAGGTTTGTAATGTTTTTGAGCATGACTTCTATAAATTTTAGAAGTGTGTTCTCTATCCCACAATTAGTAATTACAACACTAAATGGAAGCAGACCTACATCATCACTGGAAATACTCTGTTATGTCAGCACATTGCCAATAACTTGCTGGACATCTCTGATATAGCTGCAATTCCCACCAGAAACGCAGCCTCATGATCTGTGATGGACAACAAATGCTGCTCAAGGAGAGGGATCTCCTCCTCCGCATCTCTTTAAAATCCCCTGTCCTGCTGCAGCATGCCTTTTAATCGATCACATATTCATTGCCACCTCTACCCGTTGTTACCTAGAGTTACTAGCTGGGAGGTATCTGCTCTCTAATGGTCACATAATTTCTCATTCAGTAAAATAACTCAGCTAGAGGAGCCTTCAGCTCATTCTCAATACTTAGTTACAGACTGTGAAAGATTTATGTATATGAAGTGTGCTCAGTTTTACTGTCATGCGCCATTGTTTTGACAGCCCAGATGAAGTTCCAGGTATGACATTATCAAACAGAATATGCCCTAGAGAAATTATTTTTCTGAGTGTTTTACTTCACACTCCGTCTCATCTTAAAAACGCAGAACAGGCCACAAGAAAATGAAAATTAAAGCTCTGATTCAGCAAAGAACCTCAGCATACGCTTATATTTAAGCAGCTGTGCAGTCAGATTACGCCAGTGCTTTAATCCAAGTGCTTCACAACACTGAGCTGAGTCTGATGGAGGTCCCCACCTTCTTTTGATACCAGTTGTAATTCGCTTACTAATCACTCCCATTGCATTAAAGAACAAAACCAAAAATCCCTCCAAAATGACAAAGGGCTACATAGACTGAAAAACATCAGGTATGTTCCAGTTGGGGCAACAAAGGTGCAGAGGGGTAACCCACATGATTGGAATACAAATATAAAGGTAATCCCTTCTTCGGGGAGGATGATAAGGGGAGGAAGAGAGATGGCCTTGTTTGTTATACACCAGTTCTGCAATCAAACTTGCTAAAGGAGCAAGAGTTGCTAGAAGCCCCTGGGAATGACGAGAGGAAAGAAGCTGAGCACTCTCCTGGTAAAGGTCTGCTGCAAAACCCAACCCAGAAGACAGAAGAGCTTTCTGTAAACAACTAGCGGAATCACCCAAGCTGGTGACAATGGGAGACTTGGTCATGCAGGAAGGACCCCAACCAGGGACATTTCCTGGAAAACACTAGTGACAAACCTTGACGTGGAAGACGGAGAAACCAACTGGAATGGGAGCTCCAACAGACAGGTGTAAATACTTGTGATATGAATGTGGGAGGCAACTTGGGTTGGGGCGATAACGGCAGATTGGGTGATCCATGCAAAGGGAAGGACAGGGAACTGAAAACCTGACTGACGGCTCGGAGGAGGGAATCGGAGAATTGGAATGTTGGATCACACAGGAGTAGTCCGTCAGAGAAAAAGGAGATAGGAAGCTGAGGGTTCTTGAACGGAATGATAACTACCAAATCTAAACTAACAGTGTACAGGAAGAAAAAGGAAGTGTATAGTGAGACGAATTCGTGTAAAGCATGAGTTTTATTTGACCTGAAACAAGGATACAGGTAGAATGTGGAAGGTAGGTCAGACGAACAGAGTCCTGAAAGAACAGCGCAAGCCCATAGGATTACCATCAGAAACACTGACAGAAGAAAAAAGCAAACGAGGCATTAAGGACGGTAAAAAACTTTCTATTCATGGTAAGAAAACTAAGGAAGGTCTTGCCCATCGCTTTGGGAAAGGATGGAGGCTGATAGAGCCAACTGCCCTGGGGTCCCTTCTGGAGGAACCGGCAATGCAAACTGGCCTTGGGCCTCTTGAGAATCCTCAAGGTGCTTGTGGCAGCGGTGTTCACTGTCAGCTCGCTTTGGACCTGGCTGCAAACCTAACACGTAGAAACGATGCCTTCGCTCTAAAAACAGCTGTCGCTTCTGTCTGAAGGGGGGTGGTGGTGGTGTCTTTGCCCCAGTCCCGAAGACAGAGGTTCCACAGCGCCCAGTACAGAGGTGAGGAGCCCCCGGTCCACGGTAGAGACTAGAGCACGCTTGGGGAAAAGAACCTCCCCTCCCGGGCTGAAAAGCCGGGAGCCGCCTCAGAAAGGCTACACAAGGACACGCACCCCCCCACACCCCGGCCCCTCCGAGCCGCTCGCCCCGTCGTGAGGAAGGAAATGATGGTGCGTCCCTTCCTCCCACACCCGGGCCGGGGCCGGGGCCGGCCGGCGCCGCTGCGTGAGGCGAAGGAGCAGCGCCCTGCCCGCCTGGCCGGGCGTCCGTTATCGGGCGTCCGTTACCGGCCGCCCCGCCCCGCCCCGCCCCGCCGCGCGGCGCGGCGGCCGCTGGCCCGGGCGCGGGCAGGGACCCACCGCCGGCACCGGGCGGGGGCGGAGGGCACCCCCCGATTGGCCGGCGGCGAGCCAAGCGCGGCCGGTCTGTTGGGCTCCCGTTGGCCCGGGCGTCTGGTGGCTCCGCCCCGCTCCTTCTTTCCCATTGGTCGCCTGGCCCTACCCGGGCCCCGCCCTTGCCCCCGCCCCTCAGGGGTCATTTAAGTTTATGGAGAAAATAAATAAATAAAGCGGGAAATAGAAATGCGTAGAAGGCGGGGGGGGGGGGGGGGAGAGGGCGGGAAGGGAGCGCGCAACCTAACCTGCTGCTTGAGGGCGGAGGCGCTCGCGGCGGCCAATCGAGATGCAGCTGCCGGAGAGATTGACATCGCCATAGAACCAGTTAGAGCTCTAGCCGGGCTAAGGCCGCCGCTATCCTTCTAAGCGCCGGCCAATGCAAGGCGCCGTGCGCTTGACCAACACTTGCATCTTCCAATAGGAGGGGCGCGTAGCGGGACGGGGAGCGCGGCTTCGCCAATAGAAAATTAGCAATGAGTCTCGAGGAGGGGGGGCGGGCCCAGGCAGCGGCCCCGGGGGGGGCGAGGCTCGCCCGGGAGTGGCGGGGCTGTGAGCCAATAGGGGCAGGCCGGCGGGGCGGGGGGGCCGGGGGCCAATGAGGGGCCCGGCGAGGCGGCGGCGGCTGCCTGTGAAAGTGTCGAGCTGCCGCGCGAAGGGAAGGGAGAAGATGAGAGAGGTACCGGCGTTTCCGGGGTCAGCGGGGGGTTAGGGGCGGGGCCGTCCGGGGCACCGCCTACCAGGGGGGTGGGACGGCCGCCCCGCGCCGTGAGGCGGGCGGGCGGGCTGCCGGCGGCGGCGGGAGGGGGGGGGGGGAGCGGTGTGTGTGGTGTTTCACGGGGCTGGACGCGGCGGTTCCCCCCCCCCCCACCCCCCCCCCGTCCTGCTTGCGCGAGCCGCCGGGTCCCAACCGCCCGCCCTGAGGGCGCTGGGCGCGCGCCAGGGCGGGGGGGGGGGGGGGGGGGGCTGCCGCGCCCCGCTCCTCCTCCCGCGTCCCGCCGGGGCCGAGCGGGGAGCCCGCACCCGCCGCCTACCCCCTCCCCCGCCGATTCGCGGAGCCTTTTTTTTTCCTCCCCCCCGCCCTCGTCCCGAAAAAGTTTCCGAGCCGGTGGGGCCACGCCGCGGCGCCGCTCCCTTGAGGGTGCGTGCGGCCGGAGGGAGAGTTGACACCGGCATTTCCCCCCCCCCCACGCACCCCCCCCCCCCCCCCGCTCTGGCGCTGCTCCTCCTCCCCCCGCGGAAGGGCCGCTGGCCGGGCCGCTGGGAAAAGTTGCCAGCGCCCTTTTGTGAGCGGCGCGACGGCAAGGCGAGGGCCGCGTCCGCCGGGACTGGGGCGGGGGGGGGGGACGGGGGGGGACAGCCCGGCGACGGCCCCGGGAGGGAAGCGGGGAGCGGGTGTTGGGGGGTGTGTGTGTGTGTGTGTGTGTGTGTGTGTGTGTGTGTGTGTGTGTGTGGAGGCGCGTAAGGTGCGCGGAGGGGCCGCGCCGGTGCTGGGTGCGGAGCCGGCAGTTCCTCGGCGGTGGGGGGGGGAGAGCCGGGCTTGGGAGGAGTTGATCGTCCTCAGACACCCGATGAGCTCAGCTGCCTTTTTACGCCGTCCCTTCGGGCTCGTGGAGAAAACACGCACGTCGATCCTCGCTGAGGTTGGCAGCGCGTTTCTACCTGAGCGAGCCATCGGGATACTTTATCTCGCGCGTTCAACAGCGGCTTTAAAAGCAGTCGGCCGCTTGTCCTTCCAGTGCCAGACATCTGTGTGTGCCAAGATGGCAGGGTCTCGTACCCGGGTTTCTTTAGCCCTGGCAGAGAGGAGTGTTCTCACGTTTATAAATCGGAGTGCAAATGAATTTGCCTGTCGTTGCAGCGAGAGAACTAGAAAACGGGCTGCTTTACCGCCAGTCATGTTATCCAGACTGCTTCCTTTTGTGGCCGAGTCTTTATTTTTTTTCAGGTTAAATGCCCTCTTGTCGGTCTTGTAGTCCCCTCTGCTTAATGGCAAACGAAAGACTAGGAAAGTAAGAGTTATGGTCTCTTCAGTAAAATAAACTTAATACACAAAACCTGAAGCAGGGTTCTCAGATCACAGTAATTATTTAGGAGGAAAAAGTGTCTCTATAAAACCTGGAGTTGTTTAAACTGGATGACAGTCCTGAAATCCAAACACCTTCTTGGGTCTTTCTGAATGCCTGGGATGTACTCTCATATAAGAAATCATGTCTTTGAAATTATGAATTGAATAATAGAAATGCAGAATCATCTAGCATCCGTGAATCTTAGGGTGCTTTGCAAGAAAGAGTAACTGAAGACATAAATAAACCTATGCTAGGAAAATAATGTCATCTGTCTCTTACACAAACCCCACAGAGGCAAGCATTCTTTTAGCAGCTAGGCTGTCTACAGTAGATGCTATGAGTACACAATATTAGAGCTGATTGGGAGGATCCTTCCCACCCCAGTGGAAAATGTGGTATTTGTGAAGTTGCAGTTTTCTGCAGGAAAGTTCCAGTTTTACTGGAAAAAAAGTTGAATTTTTCTGACCAGAAAGTTAAAGCCATGGTTCATGGCTACCTGCCTTGAAGGCTTCTGTCAATTCCAATTTCTGCTTACAGGGAAAAAGCACGGTTAACAAAATTGTCTCCTGAGAGACTTCCACCTTCCCCCCCCCCCCCCCCCCAGCATTTAAAGGAATTGCTTGGAATTTTTATTCCACAAAGGACATGAGAGCTTTATTTTTTACCCCGAAACACTACATTTTTTTCATAGGACGAAAATTCCGGTATTTGGCCAGCCCGAATCAAAACTTCTGGAAACTTGGGGCCAGATCTTTGGCTTGTACAAACTGGCTAGTTCCATTGTGTTTAGTCCACAGAGGATTTGGCCCTAGTTAATTAATGGTTCACCCGAGGTCATGCAGTGAGTTGATTTTTATAGTTGGAGACTGCATCCAGAGCTGTTATTATTCAATCCTTTCATATATCTTGAAGTTTACTGCACAACATTGTATTTTTCTCAGACAAGCTACATTTGTAAGAGCCAGAATCCACGAGGCCCTGATTGCAACTTTTCTTTAAAATCATGTTCTGAAAAATCTATTCAATTGTGGTATTACTAGAAAAGAGAGTAAATATGTTGTAATTAGTGCACAGGTGACACTGACTACCCAGGGAGAGAGAGGCCTGAAAAACTGCTTTTGTTATTTAAACCTTTCTCTCAAAGTACAAAAGCATTTGATTGGCACTTCACTGATTTAATAGTCCATTTCTAATGCAGGAAGAACATTACAGAAGATTTTAGCATTATTTTAAATCTCATCATTTAATCTGTAGGTGTTTTAAAAAAAAATCCTCATTTCCAGCAGAAGAAAACTTTCTGTAGAATCTGTGACTAGTCATTTGTTAAAGATACGGGTGCCTTGTGTCTTCCAAAATGAAATGGTTTATAAGTCTTAAAATGTAGCTTGTTTGTTGTGTTAGCACCAAAAAAAAAAAAATTCTCCTGGCCAAGGATTTCATGGTTGCTGTTACTATGTTGTAATGTTAGGAATGGAGTCCTAAGCCCCCTGCTCTAAAATCAGGGTCGCTAGCATTCAGACTAAAGAGGAGAGCAGCTCAGATGCTGTGAGGCAGCGATGCCAGATGTACAAGATACTAGCTCATTCAATAGTCCGAATTTACAGAGGTTGTCTTTCACCTGTGCTTACATAAAGATGCTTTCTGAAGGTTGAAATGTTTTCTGTTTTACACCTGGGAAAGATACAAAGGCAAGAAATCTGAACAGACTGGCATGCACACACCCCTTCCCCCTGCCCCCTATGTTTCTGAATTTGGGGGGAAGAGAAGATTTCATGAAGTTCATGAGGGCTCGTCTTTGCCTTCCAAATGTTTGGGGAGTGACTTCACTGCTAAAATATATGCTATAAGGGCCCTGAATTAAACAGCACTGAAATGACTTCCCAATGTCAAAGAGAAGTCAGTGACAGAGTCTGAACAGACCTTCTGCCTCCCAGGCCACAGCTGCACCTATTGGCTTCATTGTACCATCCCTCCTACGCACATGCATGCCTGGCATTGTTTTGGAAATGCAGCAGAAACTTGATAATTCAAACTGATGACTAGGGAGAGCCACTTGTGGAATTAATTTATTGGGTAAATTAGTGACTAGATATGCAGGCAGATTTTAAAAAAAAAGCTGCTGTGTCATAGTGTATGATTTGTTCTGTTACCTCAAACTGTGGTTTAATTGTCACTGCACTAATTGAGTATTCTGGAAAATATTTTGTTTGATATTTTAAAAGTAAAGTCTTAAAAGATCTCAGCATGGTTCTATCCTTGTTATTTAAATCTGTGAGGGGAATCGGGTTTTCAGCTCTTCAATGAGGATTTATAATTTGGGATTAGAAATTAATCCATAGCACCTATTTTATGGCACAGGATTTATAGCATGCCTCAGAGATTAAACCATAGCCCTAGTATACTGATCTGTGCTGTAGGCTTATTTGATTTCAGCAGGACTGCCTGCCGAAGACAAATAGGATTTGATCCTTGCTGGGTAACCTTGGTCAAATTCCAGGTGGCCCTCAAGACTTACTATTTCCATCTTGGTATTAGAAAATAAATATGTTCTTTTTGTTTATTTTTCACAGGACCTCAGTATTGTTCAGCATAGTTTGTTATGTGAGGCTGTAAATCCCTTCAAGCGAGGTGGGATTTTAGATTTGCAAACTGTTCCCAAATGATCTCATGTGTATCATGAAGGAAAGGGCTGTCCTCTAGCCAAGTATGGACAGAACTTATGAAGTTTAGCTCATTAAGATTCCAGAATGACTGCAGATATTAATGTAGAAGATGCTATGGGGAAAAATAATTATTTTTAATTTGTTCGAAGTACTAAATTAATGTTAAGTAAGCAGAATTCATCTTTAATTGCGTACACGGTAGCTCAAGAAATCTTACCGACAGTTTAAGCTCTCTGAAGAGGCCAGCTATTGCAGAAAGTGTGCACAAATAATTATGGTATTGAAAAACAAACCAAAAACAATAGAGTGTCTCAGATTGGCAGCTCTTAGTAAACTTTGCTTGTTTACCCTTCCATAGTCATGCTGACCCTTGATCTTGGGTATCAGAGCAACACAAACAAAACAAATTTCAATTCTTTAATTTTCATGAGCAATATATAGTGAGATGAATCACTGGGCATTTCTGAAGCAAAAGAAAATAGTTGCCATTGATGGGTTTTCACAACCAGAGATGATTTTGGAAGGTCTGTATTGCTTTGTGCAGTCCCATAACTTGTGGCCTGAGCAGGGTGAGCAGAACTCAAAAAGATTTCAGGATGCAGATTATTTTGTGCTTATTGATACCAGTGGATCTCAGATTCTACTCTGATTTTCCCAGGTATTCATGAAAGATTCCTCAAGGAATATCAAAAACAACACGTTGTAATCAAATTTTGTTGTAATACCGGGGAAAGTTCTGAGTCTGATTCTTTTACTACTTATTTGAAGAAATAATTATTAATTTTCTTATTGTTTTCATCAAATACGGGGTCCAACCGAGTTACTGCTTCTTACATTTTCATGAAAGCATACTGAAGACTGAGTACTTGTTTACTGGTTTTGGTTCCTGGCTTAAGACTCGGGACTCATGAAGCTCTGCTTTGCCCTGCCTCGAACAGCATATTTGACTTTAGGGAAAATTGCTCAGTCTTTGTTTCCTATCTGTATAACGGGAATAATACTATGTGCTGTCGTCACAAATATTTGCAAAGGTATGTACACGGAGAATTCTGAAATGCTGCTGTTATGGTTATCTATAGTAGCTCAAGTAATAATTTCAGATGGTAGGTGCCAATTATTCCATTGGCTATTTGGTTTGACAATAAATGCTGATGTCAGTAGCTTTATAAACTTCGGCGTAGTTATATTGGGTTTGCATCAGAAAACAGAACGTGGCTTAGGCATGAATTTCCTCTTTGAAATAACTGAAGTGACATCAGTGGAATTATACAGGAATGATTTTTGGCATTGATACTACCGAAAGACATAGTGCTGTGTGAGTGTTTTGGCCTCATAGAAAGTGAGCTGTATTAGTAGTACAGGAGTTCAAAGTTTCTTTGGAACTGTAGTACCCTCTTTACCATTTTAAGTTTTCAAGTACTGCAGCTAGCAAGCAGTGTTTCTGGAAGAACTTAGAGGATTCAAAAATGTGCATGTCTCGTACCCAATTCTAATTATACACACAAACGACTTAATTCCCCATATGACCTTTAGCACATCCATTTGACTACAGCTAAAGAACTTAAAACTTTTAAAGCATTTTTGTGACAAACTATGGTCAGAAATCTAGGCTGCTTTTCTTATACATAACACTTTCTATTTCCAGACACTGTAAATATTGGCCTTCATAAAATCTTTTGGTGGTGTTTACCCACATCACTTTATGGAAGATGAAGAAAGCAGAAAATACTCACTGTTTCAAAAACTGGTGATAATTTTTAACTCTTTATATTTTTGCATGCATCTTTTGAGACCCTGGGACTTTATTTCCATCACCAGCACTACTAGTTCTGTACATTTCCCTGTCCCACTGATGCTAGATATAAATTTCAGTCATTAAGCATAAATACCTCAAGTCAGACACTTGTGCACCCTCAAACCTCATGGAGAAGTTACTGCTTTTAGGCATAGTGAAACAAGGGCAAAGTTCTTTGAAACAGATTGGGAGTGATTGAAGCTTGGTGTTTGGGCCACTAGAAAAGTTGTTCTTCAGTATTTTTAAGTGTAACAATGAAATTAGGGATTGAAATAGCAGGTGCTGCTATTCTTCTGTAGAAGAAGCAATATCTGTTTTGTTAAGCAATTTCCTATTTCATAGCTGTAAAGTAAATAAATAAAATCTTTGTGCTACTTAGTTGAAATTTAAAGGTTGGGTCTAGTTTCTCTCCAAAACATTTGTAGGACTTCTCCCCCATTGTAGTGTATGAATAACACCCGCTGAACTCAATGCAAGGGTTTTTTTTTTTTATCGTGTGGCTGAAAAGAAGAGTCCCTATTTATAGCATTCAAACATTGGCAGGTGCAAGACTGGTGAGAAACTTTAGTCTCACACATACAAACTAGCTATTTAGGAGAGTCTTCCCTGTGGTGGTAGCTGCTCTTAGCTGGGCCGCTAGAATCAACAGCGTTGCTCAGTGTCTGTCTTCTTGTTGAGATCAATCAGCTTGTATTTCCAGGAGGTGTGTAACGAAGAAGGGCCTGATGGTGCTGATTGCAGTAATATACTTAGCTATGGCAGCTTTAGCTATTATTTATAGAAGTGCTAATTATATTAATAGAAATAGCAATATTAATACTGTTAAGTGTCAGAATCCACGCTTGACAGCATGAACTAAACGCAGCTACTGTGAAACAAAGCAGCCAGCTTGTCTCCCTTGTCAAACCACCAATATGCATTTCAGGAAGAGTACACACCTACCTTAATTGCTTGGGGTCTCACCATTTTTGCTCATCTTGTTATATCACTATCATTTCAAGCTGAAAGCTCACAAAACCGGCTGTTACCATGAAATGTAGACTGCATCCAAAGTCAGTCCGGAAAATTCAAACTGTGACTAAAAGTGTAACAGCGGATTCCAGTTTAAAGCTGTCATCCTGCAATGCTGGAAACTGAAAAGTGTCTGAAAGTTCAGAATCTGACCCAAACTTTTTTTCCGAGTCTGTATTCTACCACTTCTTGTTTACAAAATAGTTGGTGAAAACTCACATAGATTTCAATACCCACAGTTACGTGCAGACTACGTTATAGCCAGCCTTAATTGGCATCTTTTAAAGGGCAGAAATCATATTACCAAAAAATAAACAAAACTAAAAGAAAACAAGAGCATATTGAGACTCATTTTCTGGCTGCTTTTTTAACATTTAAAATGTGCTTGATTTCCTGTCACAGCTCTTGTTACTTCTGC
Organism: Tyto alba; assembly: GCF_018691265.1. Taxonomy (NCBI): domain Eukaryota; kingdom Metazoa; phylum Chordata; class Aves; order Strigiformes; family Tytonidae; genus Tyto; species Tyto alba. The sequence goes on along the minus strand of NW_024881276.1, from coordinate 54,273,996 downwards.
CTACCTCTTGTGACAGTGTTTTAGACTGACTTCCCACAGGAGCTTATGAATCAAGCAGGTTAATGTCTTCATTAAAACTGAATAACAGTTTACTTTGGGAAAAAAACATATTAAATATTTCAGGATATTGAACACCAAACTACTATTAAGCTTTAACTAATGCATTTACTTTGCTGACACTTGCTCTCTGATGGGATGTGTAGCTCAAGTTAATGTCACTAGAAGTGATGTTTAAGACTTCATGAGAAAGTGTTTCCAAGCCCTTCCAGATGATTTTACTCTAATTCTATCACTCTGTACTTGAGAAAAAGTTTTAAATAAGTTATTTCAGCAACTTGCCATCCTTATTTTGGAAATGTACTGGGTATAAATGTCTCCTTTAGAGTTTTAAATAATCCTTTCTATGTCCTAGATACATGTGGTACACTGTGTAAAGAAAGTGACAGTCTGTTGGCCTCCGGACATATAAAGAATGTCCTTAGCATACTTTGCCTTTGGGGGAGAAAATACAAGGATTGTCACAAACGGAAAAGGTTGGGTTTTTGTCACCCATGATTTTGAACCTATCTTAAGGACTGGCTGACTGATTTAGTGGATCAGTAGAATAGAAACGGAGGCACATGACCAGTAAGTCAAGGTCTTTCTGTTGGCAAATGGTATTCTGCATGGACTGCTGTTACTGTAGAGCTGTGTGCTTATGTCTTTCTCACTCTCTGCAGAATCCATTTGCAATGATGCCATGTGGGACACAGGGGCATCCCATCAGTAATAGGAATGGGGTTTGTTTGGGTTTCTTTTGTTCGTGTTGCACTGCAAATTCTGTTGGTGTAATTTGCTTTATCAGCTTTTTTTGTTTTTGTTGAGGTTTTTTTTTTTTTTTTTTTTTTTTTTTTTGTTTTTGACCTCTTCATTTGGCAATCCTACAGTTTACTTATCTATTATCAGAGCCATGTCAGACTGTGATGCGTCATTCTTTCTGGATCCAACTGCAGCAGCATCCCAGTACATGATGCAATCAAACAACATTCCTTCTCTGGCAGATTTAGACCAATCCCTTTGAGCTTTGTTAATTTATCCAAAATCAAAGCCAGTTTCAGTTCTGTGCTGTAATAATATTGATATTTTGTTACAATCCTTCCCATCGTCGGTCTGTAATAACCCTGGAACTCTTCTGACATCTCTTTAAACTCTGTGAACAGGCGATCTGTGAGTAAATCTCTCAGAGGAGTTACAAACTTTCTTGAATTATTTACATCTACGGTAGGAATTCTGTCTTGTATTGCATACTGGGTTCATTGCATAGATGATACAAACTGGATGATGCAGAAAGAAACAAGGGATGTGCCTAGCACATAAAGATATGCATCAGTCTTATGAATATACTATATAAAAAATAACTCCTCCTGTAATGCTGCTGGGATTAGTTGAGTTAAACTGAGGAAAAAAAATTGCCAGCGAAACTTAGGGTCTTGGTTATAGCCATAGAGACATCATTGAGAAAGATGAATGGCTTAGAGAGTAATTTATGCAATAGGACAAAAGTAAAAAGCCTAGTTTAACTACTAGTGGGTATTTGAAAGACGTCATTGCTCAGGGGTGGTGTTCTGCAATGTGATGAGTCCTATCCTCATCTCATTTGGCATACTTGGTAATTCCTGGTAGGGTAAGTAGGTAATTAATGAGTGCGTGTAGAATATGAATTGGTTTTTATCTTTACTCATGGTCACACTGCATTTAAGCTTAGTAGAGTAGGAAAAATAATGATCAGTTTTAATTGAATAATTCTGTGGGGCACTCCACATTTTTGAATAAACAAATACAGATCAATACTTCCTTGAATTTACTTGTTATGCACACTTATTCACTATATTGTCATTCTTGCCCTTTAAGTGGTTCCACATGTCACATTTTTGAGAGTTTTACATTCGTGTTCTGCAAATAAAAATTGTTTTGCCTAGTCCTGACTTGCAAGATAAATAAGACAGAACTGCTGTTATGACCGTGGCTGAGTACTTGTACTCTTGTGGTGCAAATGCATACTCAGGTTCACGATTTGTTTTCTGACAGGCCTCATGGACATTTGTTTAGGCTTCGCGTTTTGTTCAGTAAAATGTAACGTTTCAGTCAAAGAATGTAGACTTAAATGGAACAGGTTGGCCTAAAGTGAAGTTACCAGAATGCGAGGTTGAGATGAAGAGAGTTAGTAATCTCCATTTTCAGTGAATGGGTCATCTTCACGGTGCCACATGGGAGACATTTACCCCCTCTTGCTGTCCTGCACCTGCTCTGTGGATGTCATCTTCTTGGGCTAGTGATCCGGTGGATTTTACCAATGCAGTACTGCTCCTGGAAAGCACGATAACCCAGGCTTTGGGAAAACAGTTTAAATTAATGCTCTCCAGGTTCCCAATTAGTATTAATGTTATTTGCATGTATGTATTCTAACAGAAAGTAAGAGTCCCAGATGAGAACAGTGCCCTGTCCACTGGTGTGGGGTACTTTACATACTGTAAAACAGAGGTGCTGTCTCAGGAAGCTTACGGTTAAATAGGCAAGTCAGGCGAAAGGTGAGGGAAACAAAATACTAGAATTCCCACTGCGGTGGTTGCAGATCAAGACACAGAAAGATTTAGTGACTTGATGGGGATAATCCAGGGAAAGGAAAGAGAGGTTTTCAGAGGCAACGAACTCCCACTAAAGCAGGCATGGGAGTGATGTGCCAACCTGCCATTTGTGCCTTTGAAAATTTCCCCAGGGAGTCTATTGTAGAGCCAAGCATTGAACTCTGATCTTCAGTCCCCCACCAGACAACCGTTCCTTTCTGCTTTAAGTGTTTTTAATTGAAAAATACCATCTGAACAGTGTCTGTAAAGAATTATTTCTCTTCAGAACCTCCAAATAAAAGCAAAATGATGTGCTACAGCAATAAATTAACCAGTGATCAAAATAAAAACCACAGTCTTGTTATGAAAACCAGAACTGGTGGTAAATACTGTGAATTTATGACACCACTGAAAAAAAATCTACTCTGGTAAACGTTAATACTTTTAGAACTAAAGATTTTTGGTTTAATTATTAAATTATTCAGATCTCTTCTAAACAGACTTTACATGCAAAAGCTACAAATTGTTTAAAAAACCAAGCAGAAGTTCACCCCTTGCTTTTCTGCAGGCACTATTTATATCTGTGTCGGTGTTTGTTTCAGAGAAGAGAATAAAACTGAAGCCCACATGACCCTGTCTACTCTCCCCAAATAGCAGTAACGCTTTTCCTTTTTTTATAGAGTTGTACATATATTAACTCACACATTCTCATTGCTTCATGAGGAGGTAGACCCGCTTCCCATTTTGCAGTTTGGGAAACAATGGCAGAACTCAAGGATATACAAATCCAGAGAAATTGTTAGAGTCAGATTACGCTGTTGGAGTGACCCATGTCCAACACGTCCCCTAATAATATTTTACAAGCCTGAGCCATCTGTGTGAGATGAGATCAGAAGTAAGGAAGTCTGTAGTTGCCAAGAGAATTTTAGCTTGCAGAACTGTACAACTACAAAGAAATCCTATGGCATCAACACAGGAAGCTCAGAGAAGTATTCACACTGAGCTCTTTTGGACTATTTTAATTGGAGACCGTTTGTTGTAAAATTTTAAGGGTTCATTTTTCTTTTTGCACATCTAATTCTTACTGACAGTATGGTAAATTTTGCATACATTATCAGTAGTCTCCAGAATGGCTAATCCCGTATTTTGCAAAAGCAAGAAAGTGCCATCTCTGCTGCACGTCTCTGTGCACTTGTAGGGGTAGCCAACCTTTTTGACTTGGCTGCATCCCAATGGTTTGCCTTCCTTCCCCTCACAAACACACACGTGCTCAGAAGCACCCCAAACAAGAACCACCACCACCCCCACAACACCACCAAGAATTCTCCATCCACTTTTGACCCATGGAGTTCTTGTCACGCGTGGACCTCAGAGGTACGATGGGCTCATTACTTACGCCTTCCTGCTTTTATTTGTTTTAAGAAGTACTTCACAAAAGCAAATAAATACAAAGGATAGGCTTTTCAGAAGCTCTCAGCATAAGTCTAGCTCTTCTCCCTTTGAAGACAACCAGGACTTGACTTGACTGGAGATGGAATTAAGCCAACACTGAGCATTTTCAACACTTCCAGTCATAGTCTCTCCCCAGAGAATTTATAATCTTACAGAAAGGATTAATTGATTAATAACTGAAGTTGACCAGTGGATATGAATTTTTAGCTCTCAAGAACAGCTCTGATTTTTTGAGTTCTCTCTTGAGTTTTTGTTTTGGTTACTACGGGTTAAGTTCTATTAGGTTTTCTCCCAGTTTGTTTTATTAGAAAATGGTATTTATTTGACTGCGGTATGCTACCTAAAATTGTTATAATTTGTTTCTTTATTTCCATAAACATTGCTATGTTTATTTTGGAAGGATGGTTACTTAAGGAAAAAAAAAAAAAAGAACCAACACAAAGTAAGCTTAAAAATATATTGGTTATCTCCCATATTTAAGTTTCTCTTGTAATCCGTGTATATAATTTTCCTATAGCACCAATTTAAACAAAAAAAAGGGAGAGGGAAGAGAGACATTAGAATCTATTTTCAGGATGGCATATCAGACCACACGCACTTATAGGGTAGAGTAGATTTGTTATTTTGGGCAGTACTGTGGAACTTATGAGAAGCTTTCTTTTTTTATACAAAGTTAGTTCAGAGTAGATTAAAGTTTATTTCAAACTCAGCATATTTGACCTCAAGCATCATAAGAGTCATGTAGAATTGGCTCATGCTATTAAATTCCTACAGCGAACTCCATAATAATGATTAATTTCTTTCATAAACTCTCTTCATAATTAATACAGGTTTCATTGTGGGCACTGCTATTCTCATATTGATTATCTCTACAATTTAGATTGGACTTGTAAAATGATGTCTTTGTTTACTCTGATGACCAGACATTTATTTTACTTGGATAACGCTCATGATTTGCAAACTGAGCTGGGGATATTGCTACCATAGAAATTACAAATATTTCAGAGCTGTTTCATACAAGAGCAGGGATAATTTTTTGGCACCTGAGATTAATAATACTTTGGTGTTCTCTGATGCCTCTCATCTGAGAATCTGAGTTCTTTATGAACATCAATTAATTAAGCTTTAAGACACCCTCCTGAAATAGGGAAGCATTAGTAGCCTCTTGCACTGACGGATAAACTCAAATTTAGACATGTTGACTGACTTTGTCAAAGTCACCTGCCAAGTTATTAGGAATATAACCCAGATTTGTTGATTACCAATCTTGTCCTTCAGTTATGCGGAGTTTCTTTATCCTGGCATGTTAATTTTTGATGTGGCATAGTTTCTTTTGGCAAAATATTCTTTTTAAAAAGTTACAACGGCAGGAGATGCTCTAGCTGCTTGTCACTCGTTTCTTCTCAAAAAGAATTTAACTTTATTTCCAGGATTCTCTCATGAGCTGCAGTTAAACCAGTAAACTTTGAAGACTCTAATAATCTCTTCTGGAAAAAAAAAGGGATTTTCACATTTCTGACAGACTTCAGGAGAAGCAGCTTTAATGAGAAAAGCAGAAAATAATGAATGATGAGACTGATATTTGAGCGTACTGAAGGAAGAGAGCCACAAACCAGATTTTGTAACACTACTCTGTACACTTTATATGTTGTTGTGCAACCAGGTGAACCTTCCTCTTGGTCAGTCCTGTGTATTAACAGTATAAATCCACCTTATTACAATATTAAAAAAACCCTTCTCATGTAGCTCCAGTCCTGGGAGACCTCAAGGATGGGGGCAGTATAATTTGTTTAGCTCTGTTGCCCAGCCTCTGTAGGATCCCAAGTCCCACAGGCGCTGCTGAGCTCTCCACGTTTTGCTAATTGCAGAGGGTGCCGGCGGGAAGTTGCAGTGAGTGGCAGAAGGCAATCTTTGGAAAGCCTTGGAGACAAACAGGGATTCCAGTTTTTGAACTGAATTCAGCCATCCTGCCGTTGCCAAACCTACAAGCAGGGAGGGGGGAGATGTGGATGTAACAAGCAGCACGTATATCTGTATTAATACTTGCAGTACAACATCCCCCATGCCTGAGGACAGTAAGTGCAACTGAGGACATTGTGGAGTTTACAAGAGTACCTCACATGTTGAGATGCTTTATAGGCCCCCCTGTGAATAGCCTAGCGAAAACCATATGTGAAATATAAATATACTGGGACTTAAAAATGGAGCTGTATTCCAGCCTTTTAAGTTAATTTTGTAGCATGCTGCATCTGAGGGCTTAATGTGTCTTGTATCCGATGCTAGCTGAATAGTGCAGGGCTTAATAAATGCAGTATGTACTGGAGACACTAGAGGGTCTGATGGAAGATGGGAAAGGAGAACAAGAAGATGGTGGAAATACCACTTTTAAGCGAAAGAACAAATCCAGTTTGAACCAACTGGCTGTTTGCTTCCTTCAGTCCGAAGGCAACAATGAACTCCTGTTGTCATGCTGAGTCAGTTGGCAGTGACTCACTTTATCAGTCTCAAAATTGTCCGGCATTTCATCAGAACTGGATTACACAATGGGTTTTTCCTTTTCCCCCCTTTTTTTTTCCCAATACACTTGTAATATTAATAGGCACGTAAATCATCTGATGTTAACATGTTTCCTCATTAACTTTTACTTTTTTTAATTATAAGATTAGTAATCATACAATTTCCCAAAGAGGGAAATAGGATAATCCCAAATCTGACTTGAAATTCTAAAGCACAAACTTTCCTAGTTATGCACTTCTCTCAGTTAAAAATAAGTTAAAGCCTTTTGTTACTTTCCACAGGATATTGGCATAGCTAACATATGCTCACAATTGTTCAGCTGAGGTATGTGTTCTCTATTGGGTGTGGAGAGAAAATTTGTATGTGGAAACAGCAGCCAATGTATCAGAGTTGAATTTTTCTCCCCAGCATGACTTTTTTAGGTATTTCTGCAAAAGCCTGTCAGTGAATACACTCAAATCTAGTATTTTATCCAGTAAAACAGTGCACACATGTTTATTTTATGGGCATATTTATACCTTAAACAGAAAAAGACGCATTGTCTAAAATGTAAAGCATGTGATTCTGTAACTAAAAAATAAGAACATCCTCACGGTCTCCATAGTCTGTGAAAAAAGTTAGGTCTATGAAGCTTTATATCTAACTCTGCATATCAGTGCACTTGCCAGATTCTTTGATTTTAGCACCTACACTGTTACACAGTTTCAATCAGTGATATGAATAAACTAAAAATGTGTAAAAGTGATGCTGAGTTGGCTGGACAGCAATGCATCTGGCCTAAAATCCAGAATTTCTAAATTCAGCCATTTTGTCTGCCCTAATTTAACATCTGTATTTTCCACCTGCATGATTAAATTAATTGTGTTCAATCATACCCATTTTGTAGTTACATATTTAGGACAAAAATATGGATCTTCAGTTTTTAGTCTTAGGTTTGAGATATCTGGAATATGTTCTGTGCCTGTCCCAACTTCAACATCCTATCCTGGGTTTAATCCCATCCGTCTGTGTTTGAAATCAGTCCTGGTGGCTGTGAAATGGAAAGCTTCCAAGCATCTTTGAATAATTTTTTAATTTTGTTCTTCAGTGGTTCTAGTTCTTTGTTGTTAATTAGATCAAACCACATTTCCACTGAGGCTGTAACGGTAGTGTCATCAGCCTGTAATCTGTCAAGTCCCTCTGAAACCTCCTTCAACTGCTTTTGTAAATTTAGTACCTCTCTGTAAAGTTCCTTGCAGAGTAAAATGTGTGCTATTTTTTGATCAAAGTCCTTCTTGTTCTCAGTGCACATTTCAAGATACTTGTTGATGTAGAGGCACCTGTTCCTGAGAGGAACAATAAATGTCCCTGGGAACCAGGGACATCAGTCTTCCTTTTTCACACAAGTTAGGTGAAAGCAGAGTGATTTTTGTCTTTAGGCTCTACAGTACAGTTTGGGGAAAGTTTGGTTGTTTCTTCTTCACTCAGCATGGCTGAAATACAGCACCGAGCAGCCGTATATCAGAAGCAGAAGAAATAGTTTTAAACATTCTTGTTTCAATTTTGTTTTTTTGTCTAACCAAATAGTAAAGACATCTTTCTCATGTTTTTCTCTTTTTTCTTGGATGGTATCTTCGGTAACGCTGCACCAATATTTTTTTTGTTTTCATTGTGGTACAGAATTAATAGCAGCATACAAGGATATACATTTGATGGTTTGTATGTTTGTGGCCATTAGAAGGTCATTTGTCATGTACAGATAGCCAACCTGCACCAATGTCACTGTTCAATACTGTTACTTTTTCTTTTCTTTTCCCTTCTGTTTCTTCACTTGGAGATTTTTATAGTGGACAGCTGAATTTACAAGTCTCTAAAAGAAATGTTTCAATCACTGCTATCAATTGCTCCTTTTGTGTTCCATTGAAGGCAATATCATTAAGATAAAATAAGGATGCATCTGTCTTGTTAAGCAGAGCTTTTCTTTATGGCATAATCAACTAGTAAGCTTATTTCTGGGTCTTCAACACACAAAGGTGTCTAATGTTGAAGAGCATCTAGGAGGTTTGGAACACAGATTTAAATTGTCATTGCAGCTACATTTAATAATGATAATGATAACACTAAAAACATCTCACTTTCAGGTTCATCAAACTCATCAGAGTTCTGCTTCAGTAGTTTCACTTAAAAGAACATCTCATCTTGAAGGGTCGGCAGAAATGAATTGTCTGCACTTTGAGATGGATGTGAATTCATCCTAACTTCTTTTTGAAAAATTTTTGACAATGCCTATACTATCCTGTTAAAGAATTATCTTGGGTTTTGTATTGCTTCGGGACATGCATGCACATGTTTCCTGTTGCTTTCTTCAACTTTTCTTTAAGTCAAATAAATTAATATTCTTATGTGTGTTAACCATTAAGCTCTGGTTTGTAACACTGATATCTTTAATACTAACAGTGGAGCAAGAAACCTGCTGTCTGGATTTAATAATTAGGACTGAAAACCTGAGTGAGATAGCTAGCTTTTGTTAGACCCTTGCTATAGAATACTCAGACTACTTAATGGTAGTTTTTAGATCCCAAAAATATTGTAGACTCATGTTCAAAACTAATTCCATTTATTACTTCCTTTTTAGCATCTGATGACAAATGATTCCATCAACTAGCAGCATCTCTCTTATCAGGCCCCAAAGGCATTGTTTATTCCCCATATAAGTAGGTAGGCAAAAATGTACATTTTTTGCTGTTTTTTATGAGGGACAGAAATTGTTGTACTCTTGTCACTTCTCTGTTAAGTTTTAGAATGTTTAAATTTTTCATTTGCAGATTGAAAATAGAGTCTAATTTTTCAAGTATCGTATGTTCCTATTCTTTGTTATTTTCATGTAAACATTTCAAGTGGCAGATCCTGAATAGTCAGAGCCAATAGAAAAATGCCACTGGGTGGTTCCTGCACCTGACATTGTAAATATAGGTATCATGACTCATGGACTCTTGGCCAAACTAGATATAAGCAACAGCAGCAAAATGTAATAACATCTCCCCTGGGACCATTGTGAGGGACTGAGGAGAGTTCTACTGTAGCTCATGTTCCAGTAGATGCAGACATGATGTCTTGGGTCAAATGTATTTCTGCTTTTGAAGCCACCTGTAGATTTGTCTGTCAGGGCTCTATCTCATCAATCACATCTATGTGAGTTTTGATCTGGTGTTTAAAGGGGAGGGCATAAGGAGTACCTCTCTAAAAGCCAGTGTTCTTCTGATGATTTCAGTTGCTAAAAAGAGATAAATATGGTAATTTACCACTACAATACAATTTGTGCTGTTTTTGTTCATATTTGTCATATTTAGTGGTCCTTTATAGATTATTGTCTTTTGGGTTTTGTTTTGTTTTGTTCTTCCCCCCCCCCCCCCAATGTCTCTTGGTTTGTGTTTGGGTTTTTTTGTTTTGGGTTTTGGTTTTTTGGTTTGTTGGTTTTTTTTTTTGTTTGTTTGGTTGGTTGGTTGGTTTGGTTTGTTTTTTTCCCTGATTTTTTTTTTTTTTTTTTTTTTCCCCTCCACGCAGTCTCTCTTGTGTCTGCAAAGTAGTATGTGTCTACATGCCAGTATTACCTGCTCTGTGTGGTCTTAGATGTTGTGTTGTTAGGTGAAGATCTAGCTACCAGTTTCACAAGTAACACTTCATTTGAATTGTTTGTTGACAGTTTCTCAAAGATACGGGTACACATACTGCTTTAAGAGTGAGAAGGACTTACCAAGAACTTTGAGATGTCCCAAGAAGCTTTCTGTGGGTTGAGAGCAGGAGAATGTGTGGGATGGTAACTGTACGGGATGCTTTGCTCTTCATCCACCTTGTACTTCCTTGTTTGTGCAGGGACAGTTGTAGGTCCAGAGCTCTGCTCAGAAATTCTCAGAGCTTGATCTAGTCTTGAGTGCACGAGACAACTAAGTCCCGAAAGGCCAAGTTAGCAGGAGGGAGTTGAGTATGAAGGTGCAATAAGAGGAGTGGTGTTAAAGCTGCAAAGCAACCATGTTTTTTTACCTGTATAATTTTTTTTATTACATGCCACAATCAACAGCTCTTCCCAGATGTATGCAGATAATCTGTGATAAACCTAAAGACTGCAGCTATAGGAAATTCTTTTTTAGCCCAAGCAATATTGGCTAGGAATTTTTTTGGAGCGGAAGGAACTTCAGTTTAAACTCAGATCCATAAAGTTAGGAGTGCTTATGGCTAGTCCTAAAATGCTGGAGTGCTTCCTGGCCATTTAATTGTGACAATGGAGTAATTCAAGTTACAGTGTTTACTTCCAACTTTATGGTCTGCCTTTGCCACTACTTTCAACATGCTTCCTAGTTTTTAATCTACACTTCTTTTAGCTGTTAGAAAACAAATTGGAAATACCTTTTTACTCTTGTAGGGAGGGTTTTTTTTATACTCCTTGAGGGAAATAAGATAACTTTATGCATTTTTCCCTTATTTTATTCCCCGTTTTGCCTGTCTGTTCCTTGATGGCTTTCATTCTTCGATCAATTCCATCAATTTTAATTGGAATTTTTTTCCTGTCTTCTCTTGTGATAAAAAGATATTTTCATGTAATCTGTTTCTTTGGGCCCAATGGTAAAAGGACTATCTTTGGGAATTTGGACATGCATTTTCCATTAAAATGAATGGAGTATAGTGTTGGTATCTTGCAGGGATTTGAACACCTTTGAGCTATTGTGAAGCAAATATTCTTGTTCCTCTGAAAAGGTGCTCTTGCCATACATAGGGATGGATAATCTTGAGCTTTGAGACCTGTGGATAGTGCTGTGAGCCTGTAAGTCAACTTTCTGGTTTCATTTGTCTTGCACATAGCTCTTCTTTTCTCAGAGGAGTAGCCTGTAAAGTAATCCCAAGGAATTTCCAGTATCATTAAGTACCTAACACCAAAAACTCCCAGAAATTGTTATGTTGTGACTTCTCCAGAAAATGATATAATTCCTGTCCTTCATATTTTGAGACAGGGGTCAAACTGAGCTGACTTTTAGAAGTATGGTAAAATGGTGCTTTTTTCCCTGGTGGTTGACTTCTTGTGCTCCAAAATTACAGCTTTAATTTAGGAGGCAAAAAGCTTGTAGCCTGCTTGACTGTGAGGTTCTAATTAAAGATTGCACTAGATGTGAGCTGACACTTGGTTATTTGCAGTCAGCCTCCTAATACAAGAATTCTTGGATGTTTGACGCAGTGTTGACTCTGAAGACTATTGACAATAATTTAAATGTTAAAACTATTTACCATTTTAGTGTTTCTCAAGAAATAAATAAGGCAGGAAAAGAAGAGAGAGAATCCTGTTACAGAGACCTTGAGCACTGTTGTCACATTTTGATACCTCAATCCCAAAGTAGTGTTTAGATTGAAACCGCAGTTTGGGAGAGCAATGCCCCATGAATTCTGTTCATTATAACCCTGTGACTACCTTTCTCATACCTATTTTTAAACTGTGAATGATTATCAGCACTAGATGCATGCATGAGCTGGATGTGGTGCCTGAGCAACCAGTCCCAGATCTTGTGACTGACAATAGATGTGTTGCACCAGGTAGCCGTTAACAGGGCATTCCTGATTTCCCCCTGTAAACGCATATCTGAGAATGCCCAGTGGATTTTTATCTTGTGTTACGGCTTTATTATATGAATCCCTAGGAATTCCAGATTGAAACTTGGTTTGACTTACTCAGATGGATGGATAGCTTGATATTTATGTGGCATTTCTATCAGTCATGATTTTTGTCTCTTGCTTGGTGCCTGGCCCACAGATTGTCTACTGAAGCAAGTCAAGACTTTCATTTATCTGTAGTGTTAGTACCTTTGTATCTGCAACAGAAAGCATTAAGGTATACTGGCATTTATGATTCTAACATCTGTGATGTTATCACAATGTGGTAAAAACAAATGTCGATTCATTCTGAGACCACAACAGAGAGTACTTACAACTCATATTTGTATCCTGATTCTTACCAATATTTTGTTGGCTTCAGGACAACTCAACAAATGGAACAGTAGGACAGCAAAGTACCAGTTAATATGAAGTTATCTTTATTCCAACTTCTGTTTATTTTGTTGGGGTTTTTTTCATTGCATACCATCAAACGGTTTCACAATGTGACCTCTGATTTTGAAACAAAACAAATTAAATGTTTGTGAGTACTGATTAGTGCAGTATTAACATTGATTCTTTATTTACTCAAAAATCAGGAAATTAAAGTTCCCCTGACAAACTTAATTATGCCTAATTGCACAGATATTACAAAGGGGATCTCTCATTGCATAATCATAGACCATCTTGGTAGCAATACTAAATATTACAGTCCTAGCTAATAATTGCAAAGAAAGTTATAGAAAAGGAGCCCTTGGACCATAAAATAATATGTAACTCGGGCTCATTACAAAACCTGACTGAAGAGTAGCACTGAAGTTGGTACACTTATTTTCCATTGTATCATTTTGAAAATATTATGTTACCTTGTTCTGTATGTTCTAGTTCTGTAATGTAAAGACCTTTTTGTTCAAATACAGGCAAAATAAAAGAGTTTGTCTATAGGATACCCAAGCTCATTTTTGTCAGGTTTATACCACCACTAACCTCACCAAATCTTCCAATTTTTGATAGGTCTGGTTGAAAGAAAGGCTCTTATCGCTGTTCTTGTGTAAAGTAAGACCTGAGGCTTAATTTTCAGTTAATACAACTTTTTTCTTTTAATTTCTTTGGCTTTAAATAATAAACTCTTTCATCTTTTCCTTACAAAATGAATTTCAATTAATATTTCAGGAAAAGAAATGCACCTTTAAATGTGTCCTTTAAGACAGCTGAGCAAACTGTGTTCGGATTATCCAAAAATATTCTCCTTAGGCTAAAACTAAAGGACTAATTGGAACCAGTCTTGCCTAGTTTTTCTAAGAGAACTTACTTTATATAAAGTAAAAAAATATCCAGACCAGGACATTCCATTTCTCTATTACATCTAGTACATCTAGGTTTTTATTCTTCAGAAAAATCTTTGAATAAACATTTCAAAGATAATGAATCCTGCCCACTTACACACAAAAATAATTGCCCTGAGGTGGTCTACAGATAATCAAGGTTTGTGAAAGTGAGACTTTTTTGTATTCAATTTTGGTGGTGTTAGTACTAGTAAAATGGTTGCAACCTTACTAGTGTTTCTTGTGTATTTGATACAGAGGTCAGCAGATAAGTTTTTTCTTGGAGGGGGCTTCCCAGACTAACAAGGATAAACCTTTGTTTGATGTTTTACTCATTTCCATCTCTTTACTCCATGGTCTCTGTACTGTTTAGTTTGCCCCAAAACAGAATCAGGCAGCTTTATGTAATCACAGGTCAGAGGGAGTTGGCCTAAACACCACCAAGTCCCTCTGCCTGGTATTTTCTGTTTGCTGGTGGTGGGATTTTAGGGGCATATATCCAGAAACGCTAAGCACAGGGACTTTGTAGAAATTTGGGTCATCTGAATCTGGGTCCTAGGGTGAAATTTTGTGCTGAGCTGCTTCAAAGCGTGCTCCAAGCCACACAGCTCTGAGAAAAAGTCCAGCCTTTTCAGTAACTTTCACACAGTGCCTGTATTTGAGAAAAGTAATCCTACATCACCCAAAGGGATTTCATGGTGAAGAATTAGATGAATAATGGCACTTAGTGTAGCTCCTTTCAAATATTACAGCGTTATTGTACATACAGTGATTTTTTTTTTTTTTTATGTTGTTGGTCATATAGCCTTAGCTTTAAGAAAATAAATACATTTTTAGTTTTTATAATTATATGTAAACGCTTTAAAAGTTCTTGGGAGCGTAACAGAGATTTTTTTTAAAAATTCCCTGGCTTTTAATACAATCATGTAACTTCTAGAGCCTACTCAAGATTTTTTGGATCTTTGAAGTTTCAATGCTGTATGTCTCTTTTCTGTAGAGGTGTTTTTTGTCCTTGTATAGTCAATCAAATAAAAGTTAAACTGTGGAATTTCTGTCTTTGTACATCTGATACACTTAAACTGCATTTTTGTTTTTCCAGAGGTAGCTATTCATTTGGGGGATAATACTCTCATATGTGATATTCTAAGCTAGAAGATAATTACCTCTTGAAAGAGTAGCATCTTTGAAAATGCTGACATAAATATTTTCCAGGTAGAATGGATTCATGCTCATAATCTTGTAAAAATACTCAGTTGCACCCAGAGGGTAAAATAACTGCTTCCAAAATATTGCTAGTGATGCCTCTCACTTTCTTCCTGTCTAGATCAGATCTTCATTCATGTTAAACTTTGTGCATCTCAACTGACACGAGTCACTAGAGTTGCAGAAGTTTGTTTTGTTTTGTTTTGTTGCTGTTTTATGGTGGTGTGTTTTGTTTTGTTTTTGTTTTTTCCCTACTATTTAAAGAGGGTGAAAGTGAAGTGATGGCCACCTAGAGTTTCAGCATTTTCACTGTGGTTCATGTCATAACCATCTGCAATTATTATGACAGCGATCAAATCCTCTTGCATGCTCCCGAACTTCCTGGGACAAAAGTAGAAATCTTTGATAGTCATCCTAGTTATCTGGTAGAAGACAGTGATGGATGTGCATCCTGACTTGTTTGTTACTATAGCTTCTTTCAGATGGTAAAAAAACTTTTTACAATTTCTTGTTTAGTTTGGGATTGATTCAGTATGGATTTCCGTAAGTAATTCATCAAATTTCCAGTCCTTAAATGTTGACTGAACTGCAACTTTATAATCAAATTATAGGTAACCTTTGGAGACCACATAGTTATATAATAGAGGGTGCACCATACAATGCAGTAGGGTGTGTAACAATATCTGACTCCATTGTAACTCCACAGCTTGGATGAGGGCCTTGCACGTTAGCTCAACAGCTAAATTGGTCACAAATGGCCTGCCGATGCAAATAAAGGTAATATCCCAGCACTCTGCAAATGGAGAGGATGAACACAGACGTAGCCAAGGCCACATGCATAACTGCAGATGCTTAAACAATTACAATACAATGTTAAACAATTACAATACAATCTACACATTCAAGACGGAAAGCTAACACATGAACATCCCAAGTGTGTGTGCATGTAATGGAGAGATGGGGATAAAGCATGTGGGAGTCTGAGGACTTTTTGTGTGGTTTTGTTTTTTGAATAGGAAAAGGCCGTGTTGGTATGATACTGGTCTTCTGGAGTTTGTTTTATGAGGACTCTCAGTCCCCATTGGTGGTGACTGATACACAGCAGTGTTGATGGGTATAAAAGCAAGGGGTTGGCTTTGTTGGGACAAGATTTCTTATATCACCTAGACTTCACTGTTGCAATTTACTGATGTAGCAGCAATATTTACCCAACACAGTACTAGAGTAATGCAGTACTGTTGTATCTGACATGGGATTATTATGCAGTGGAAACACCAGTTTTCAGCCTTCGCGCAAAGTGGCCTTAAGGGAACAGTCATTGTGCAAAGTGTTCCTTTACCAAAGTGCTGGTAGTCTCATCATAAAAGAAAGTGGGCATTTATGGTACTTGGTAAATATTACTTGCAGATTTTCACAAATCCATTGAAACTTGGAGACATATCAGCTTTGAATCTGATCATTATTCAGGACGTTCTGGGGTTAAAAAAAAAAAAAAAAAAAAACAACAAGCAACATTAGAAAAGCCAGTTCTGGTTCAGCAAGTGCGCCCCAGTCTTGCCAATCAATTGGGCTGTCTGAGAGCCTGATCCATACAGGCAGCATAGTATGAACTTCTGATGAGGAAAACCTGACATCCCAATCCCACTTCAGTTCTCAACAGAGTGATTAACTCTTTACATCTATTTTATACTATCTGTAAAACGGGAATGAAAGTAGCTTTTTGCCAAAGGAAGTTGTGAGATTTGATTTGTTAATGTGTATGTGCAACTGAACTATGGAATGATGGATTGAAATTGCTAAATTAAGGAAAGGATTACTTGTTTGGAAGTCTGGCAATGAGTAATGACTGCTGAGATGGAAGAACAATTGAGATTCTTTGCATATTGAAAGACACCAGAAGCATGCTGTATTCCTCTCCTTCTGTCCTCAGCATCTTCATCAGTAAATCTGCAAGGATAAAGAACTTTTGTGTGGCTCTTCTACGTTTGTGTTGGCCCTTACTGATGTAAATCAAACACTGTCCTCCTGTTATCTTCAGGTTTAGAAAACCTATTTTTAATCACTTCATACAGGTATCTAATTTGAATCAGCCTGCCACGCTGCAGGACTCTTGTGCTTTTTTAATTGGCATCTTTCTCATTACATTTGAACAAAGTTGCAGAGACACTGCAGGACACCAGCAGAGACATCTGAATCACCAATCCTGTTGGGCTGGCAACATGATGGTGTGATATACCAGGGGAGTCTAGGAGATTTGCGTATGTGGTGAAGGGGACTAAGAGGAAGCAATCAAGTTCAGACACGTTGCTGCGAGTGTTTATAGGCCCTGCCTATACCATCTGAAGGAGAATTTCAACACACATTTGCCTTGGATTTTTAACACCAATATGGTATTAAAGCAGCCTGGTTTATAAGAACAATTCCTGGGACTCTAGTAAAGTGGAGCTCCCTGAAGGTGTTGATGGAGCTGTGTAGGGCAGGTATGTGGAGTACATTAAAACCAGTGTGCTAACCCACCACGAGGATGGGCAGGATACCCAACCAGCTCATGGAGTCAGTCCCACTTAAATTTCTTTAGAATT
Organism: Tyto alba; assembly: GCF_018691265.1. Taxonomy (NCBI): domain Eukaryota; kingdom Metazoa; phylum Chordata; class Aves; order Strigiformes; family Tytonidae; genus Tyto; species Tyto alba. The sequence goes on along the minus strand of NW_024881276.1, from coordinate 54,256,698 downwards.
TCAATATCAACCCTTAGATAACTGCTAAAAGGCTTTTTTTTTTTTTAATTTTTTTTTCCCAAAGGAAGTAGCTCTTGGCCTCAGACATGCTTATATGATGCCACGACTCCTTTTCCAGTTGTGGTTGCCAACAAGATGTGTCTAAACTCAGCACGTTGGTGTGTCTCACAACGTAAAAAGGAGAGACGAGAGCAGTGTAAAATATATTATTTGGCATGAAAGCACCTTCCTTCCCTCTTAGTCCATCATCCAATAAAGACTTCCACAGTTCCGGTGGACAGTTTGACTTTTCCTATCTCCCCCTTACTACTGAAGATCAGGGTGTTCTGTAGCTCCCGGGGAGAACTGTAGATGGGGCCCCTGCTGTGCCAAGCACCAGAATTTTCCATCTGCCTTATGGTGCTAGTAATTTTTTCATTCTTTTTAAGGCTTTGCTATAGAGGGGTTGGGGCTTCTTCATCTCCATAATGATAATTGCTAGAGTTTAATTCTGAACCAAGAAGACAAGTTTACAGAAAAAGAAAACCAGGAGTATCATCTACTGGGTAGAACAGCATTGTTTGTTCTTGCATTCCGGATAGATAATGCAGCCTTTTACTCAGACAGCCGGGAGCCCTCTCTTCCAGCCTCTTTCTCGTGGGGTGACCCCATGTGTGACATAACCAAAATTCAGTGTCTCTGCTGTGGGAGGTGTATGCTCCTGGGCACGTGACAGGCGTTTGCTTGCCTATTCTGTTGCACGGCCGAGCACAGGCCAGCCGTGGGACTGCCATGCAGACCCTCACCATCACACAGCAGGTGTGTGTCCAGTCCTGGGACAGGGCTGAAAGCTGTCAGCAGTTACATGTCCTCTTTCTTTTCTTGCAAGTGAACCAAGCACATAGCCGTCGACCTTCTCACGTAACGGAGTGGAGGAATTGCAGGCCCACAGGAATGTGATGTGAGGGTGAGCCGGCCCTTGTTGAGCATTTTGAATCAAGCAAACAGGCAAATATTTTTATGTTGGCAAAACATTAAGTCAGGATTCTCCATTCAGCTGCACCACTCGGGATTTTTTTTTTTTTTTTAATGCTCTTTTTGTATGATTTAGGTAGATTGAATGGTTTGTAAGACAACAGAGAATTGGGACAGTGATGGTTTGGATCCATTTAGACAGACTTGTAGGCAAGGAACTAGTTGTGCAGATCACATCTTGTGGGGTTTTCTTTCAGGTCACACAGATATTTGAATTTTATAAAGATTACAGCTAATTGGATTAATTTCTGATTGAGGGCCAAAACTAGCTTAAATTGGAATCTGCTTTTTGCTTTCAGATTATTTGCTTTCAAACAATCTTGAGGTTTGAGAGTGTTTGGTCTTAGGTCTACAGTTCTGCATGTACACAAACCCCATGAAACTTTGGAAAGGGTGGCTTTTGGTTCCAGTTTGGGTCTGGGTCTAAATGTTGTCATAACTGGATAGAATTGGGCTCAGTTCTAGAGTTCTTCATCAAAATAAGGAAATTTTGCCTGTTGATCCTGGTTCAGATACATATATGACATTTCTAGAGAGTTACAGGAAGTGTAAGGATTTAGATGCCTCTCAGCTTACAGTTTCTGGATCTGGATCAATTGCAAATCTGAACATTTTTTGAACTTAAGTGTTTCTGACTTAGTACTCAGATTTTAACCTGAATGTCTGTTAAATGTGAAGGGTTCACGTCTGTATTTTATCCAAACTTGGTACGTTTTGAATCTCTCTTCAGATTTGTATGTATAAGGTAAGTAGGACTGAGGAACGAATGTTAGTTTGGGGTCAAATGTTCCAGAGTACTAAAACTTCTTACATCCGATCCTCAGTGGTAGAGATCTAATTTTTAAATTCAGAGACTATTCTTATTATTTGAAGAATAGAAGTGTATAAAAACTTGTGATTTTCATCAGCTGGCTTTGGTACAGGTCTGCTTGATAAAGTATTTATATTTTTTCCCATAATATTCTTCATCATAAAACTCTGAGAGATGCCAGACTGAGCTAGGAAGATGAAGCACTTCATATATTTATGGTGCCATCTGCTCATGGAACTACAGTTGAGTTCATTTTACAGATGGAAAAACTGAGGCAGTGAGTGGTCAACTGGTACACACACAGCCAGATCGAGTTACCACACTTAGAAGCAAAGTCTTTAAATGCTCATTCTGCTTTCCTGACCTTACATACCCTTCATTAAGCTGAATTTGGCCATGAAGTCCAGAGAAGCAAGTATGTAATAGGGCTAAATTTTTGCAATATGTATTTGGAGTAGCTTGTAGAACTGCCTTTACATATGCCAGGTGTGTATATAGCTAAATACTACAGAAGGAATTAAACTAAGTCACCTAATAGAGCTTTTTACTCTTTATATTTTACCCTAAAGTAAGGAAGTCTGTGTTTTGATGAAAACGCTAATGAAGATTAACCTTTTGAAAAAAATTCCTTAGTCCTTCTGTGTTTAGTATACATCTGGATGAAAACAGAATGTTTATAAGCGAAATACAAAAATGTGTAGCAGCTACCAGTGAACAAAACTAATCAAATTCACCAGTCGCCAGGCTGGTTAATATTATAAAGACTGTGTGAATCATGAATATCCAGTGAGCCTGAGGGTACAAATCCATGAATCTAGGGCGTTTACCTGTCTCTTTTAGTCATCAGGCTATCCCTTTCTGATCACTACAATTTAGGCGTATATTGCCTAATAATAAATGCGATAATAAAAATGTATTTTGGGATGCAGGATCTTGTAATAGGGCTTTAGATCAAAAGTGAGATTAATTTTCCTTAATTTTAGCCAACTACAAGCTGTTTGCCTAGTTTAATCTAGTTGTGTAGGCTCCCTCCTCAGTGGAGAGAGAGAGAGAGAGAAAGCTGGGATGGATCGCTTTTAGGAGGTGCCTGTCTCTCCACTGACAATAGAGGGAGCCTACACAACTGGCTTAGACAGGACACAACTTTTAGGTGGGTATGAGGTACTCCAGGCAAATTCTGTGTTAAGCATCTGGAGATTTGGGTTCTTGTCTGGTTTTCCACTGATTTACAGCATAACCTTGGGAATATCACTTAAACTTCCCCCCCCCCCCCCCCCCCCCCCTCCTTGGACCCAGTTTGTCCATGTAAAAAATACCCTGCAGATAGAGTTCTCGGAGAACCTTTGTCCAAAGATGAAATACAGGTGCAAAATCTTGTTTTCCTGCTCTTGCTACTTTCACATGCCTGTAGTTGTCATTAAAATCAACAGATTTTTTTGTGACAGCGTAAGTTTACGTGTGATGAGAGGCAAGGCTGAGTGAAGATTATCTTAGAAGCAGCATATATCCTCTTCAGATATGACAGAATATTGTAAGAATAAAAATCTAGTAACTGGTTACGTGTATTGACTTTCCCATCTTTGCTTCCCCTTCACACCTTTCCCGTATCCCCCCCCCCCCCCCCCGCCCCCAGCAAAAAAATATAGGGAGTGGGGAGAATGTTCTTCAAATTAGACCTATATTTTAAATAACCTTGGCCTGTTTGCAACTGGGAAAATGTTTTTTTTTTTTTTTTTTTTACTTGAGAGATTTATTTCTGTCCTTGTAACACCATGTACTATATGCATTGCACCTGTTCAGACATAAGCACAGCACATTATTATAGCTGTAGGGGTAGAAGCTTCCCAATATATATTTTTGAAGGGAGGGAATGCTGGGGAGAATAGCCCTCTCTTTTCAATTGTTTACCGAGCAGTCTCTTACGAATACTTCTTCCTCATCAAGATCAATTTTCCCTGCTCCCCTATTGTCTGGGGAAACCTATCTTCAGGAGCGTCTTTCTTGAAAGATCTCATGACTTTAAAATCATCAGTGGGCTTTGTGTAGTCTGCCTGTCAAAAGAGATATGTTTACACCTTCCCTGCATGTGTTAAAGCTATAAGGTTACGGAGCAGAATGGCTGATACGTTTCGGCGCTTCGTGCTAATACGCACCGAAAAAAATGTATTTATGATAATCGTACGGGCCGTCTGAAACAATGCATTCCAACATCCTGCAACATAAATAAGAAAGGTGGAGCCAGCCGGCACTAAACTGTTTATTTGCCAGCAATCCTGCGCGGCCCCGTCTACCTTCCCGACGCTGCCTCAGCCTGGCAGCACTGAACCTGTTGCTGCGTTAGCCGAGTTGTATTTTGCTAGCTCGGGGAAGGAGGGTTGTCTGCTGTCTGGTAGGAGGGCTTTGTCTGTGGGCGCCTTTCCCCCCCGCGCCCCGCTCGCTCCCCGCCTGGCTCTCGCGCTCTCGCTCGCGCTCCCTCGCTCGCGCTCGCTCGCTCGCTCGCTCGCTCTCCCTCTCCCGTCTCTGTGGTCTGTAAGGTAGGTTGCAGTGTGTGTGTGTATACACAACATCAAGAGCAGGAAAATGGACCCATTAGGGAGGCAGGCAGTCATTACCACTCACACTGTACTTCCAGGGAGACAGCGACTATGAGGAGGCAAACTGAGGACTGGGGAACAAGGTAGGCCAGTCAACTTTTATAAAAAAATAAAAGAATAAAGCCTCTGCTCTCCTTAAACCACCAGCACTTCTTTATTTCCTCCCCCCCCCCCCCCCCCCCCCCGCCTCGATTTTTAATTTAGAGATGTAAGTTTGCCAGACCTATTTGCTAGCTTAAAATTCGGAACATCTATAGAAGGCCTTACCCTCTACAAATGTTTTTCCCCCTTCTACTTATTTAAGGGTGTGCCCCCTTATGATTCACTTTAATTACTTTTTTTTTTTAATCGTGAAGGAAACAAATACGTTTGTTTTCCAACACTAGTTCCAAGTAAATCAATATCTTTCACTCTTTTAAAACAGCCTTCTCCGTATGTTTGTGGGTCTCTGCTTTTTCTTTTCTGTTTATGCAGTTCCATCTGTCCGTTCATATATCATGTTCTCCTTATTTACTGTTAAATGGGGTCTTAATAGTATTTGCCAATGACTTTTAACTGTAATGCCGGTGACCAGGGTTAACGGTGACTCTCTTTCTTTGTTTTCTATATATATGTACACTGTAAGTTTAAAGTCCATGCTTGGCATATAGTAAATAAAAGCAAAAAAAAAAAAAAAAAAAGAGAAAGCAGGTTCCACTCCTCTTGACAGGATTTTTATTCGTAGATTTTGCTGTTTGTCTCTTTCGGTGCGGGGGCAGAGGGGGTTAATTTTGGTTATTGTACTTTTTCCTCCTGGATATTTTTAACATCTATCTTTCATTATTAGTATTTTTCCAGTTTCCTTTGCTAGGAGGAAAGGAGACGTATATTCCAACTTTTATGTTGCTGATCTAATGTAACATTACAGAGGCATCACTGGGTTAATAAGAATTCAAACTTTCTAAGAGGGAGTTTGTATCCTTGGCTGCCCCCCACCCTCCCACTTTATGCATGGTTATGCTTGTGTTTCCGTGTGTACTGCCGGGGAAGGGAGGGGGGAAGGGAATAGATATTTTTTACAGTGGTAGCAAATTATGAAATCTATCGAGCCATTTTGTCCAGAAATAGTAACTATTTATTTACCATTTTTAATTCTACAAATATGCTGCTTATTTGTAATTTCAAACATTGACGCTTCTCTCTGAATTAATCTCTTTTTTTCTTTCTTTTTTTTTTTTTTTTTTTTTTTTCTGGGGAGGGATTTGTGATGCATTTCATAGCCCATTTAGCATTGTCGAGTTTTTTGGAGCCCAGATTTATCATGGGTTCTAAAGACTGCTTAAATTGATCCATTTGAAATGGTCTTTTTATCTGAGCTCCTGTCATTTCTACTGGAGAGTAAAACTGCTACTCTGCTGGTAACAAAAAAAGAAAAGAAAAAGGGAAAGAGATAGTGGAAGTGAGTTACATAAAATGTTCTGGAGAATTGTAAGTAATTATATAAAATGGACGCTGATCAGTGGAGATCTCTCAACAATAATAATCACCTTTTTTAATAGAAAATTATTTATTTAATAGCAAGAGGCAGACTTCTTAAAAACATGCATTAGGCCTTCCTCTTAGCACAAAGAAGTCCATAATGCAATATTCCTAACCCACCTGGGACTGCCTAGGAGATTCTCCAAAACCTTCGAATCCTTTGAAATGTTTCTTAAAAATCCATTATTTTACAGCCAAAGAGAACTTCTGCTGCCAACAGGTTTTTTTGCTGTTGTTTGGGGCTTTTTTTTAGCTGTCCTTTAACTTACGACTCCCCAGTTTCAACAGAAGTGCCTCCTCGCTGTACAAACTAAGTTAATTGAAATCCAAAGCAGCAGATCTATTCACTGGCACTACAACTACAGAAACCACTTGCTCCATTTTATTAGCAGCTTTATTTCCAGAACATGAGCGAAACTTTTCAAGGTTTTATGTATCTGTGTGCCAAGAATTGGTGGCTCATCTCTTAGCTGAGAAATGACATTCATTGCTTCCTATTTTTTTTTTCCTCCTCCTTTTTATTCAAGCTTCTAAATGAATATTTTGTTGATAGACTCTAAATGTGTTTATTGCTTCAAAAGACCAGTTAACTGTAGCGAGGTACTTCCTCTTCTCTTAAAGTTTGAATCCCGATCTTTGAAACTCAGGTTTGGGCGTAGAGGGGTTGCTGAACTTACGCCAAAAATGTAGGGGTCTTAAAGGTGGAGTCGCTGGTGCCTTCTGATGGTGGTCAGCCTGGACTCGCGCAGCTGGAGCCTCAGCAGCCGTCACCACGGTGGGATGGGTGGGTTTTCAGGCACCTGTTATTTTCTCCTAAACCAGTGCAGGTGGACGATCCTCAACAGCCCAGGTTCTTTGTAGGAAGGCACGTGGACCTGTCCTCAGGATTCGTAGGCGTACATTTAGCAGAAGCCCAGCCTCATCTTAACACACTTGAAAAACTTTAAAAATGACTACAAGATACCTCTTGATTTTATGAAAACCGCAGGGAAGAAGAATTCGAGCAGAGAGAGTCGGGGTAGGAGAAACATTTTTCATTACCCAGTAAGATCTTTTTTTAAATCTTAAAAACTTTTTCACTAGGAGGATTTAATTGCATTTGAACCCCAAGTATATTATATTATATTAAAAAAAAAAAAAACAACTTAGCCCTTTCATTAGCACAAAGTCTGTTTGCAATCTGAATACAGCAGCGAAGGGTGAAATATGCCTAAATAAACTCAAATTCGGCATATGATGCTGTAGCTGGAACTCGGGGAGCATCAGACCTGTTGGCCAGGGGAGTGGGACCAAGTTTGGCGGCGCGGCGTGTTGCGGGGTGGTGTGGGGTGCTCTGGGTTCCCATGCTCACAGCCCCGGCAGCTGTGCGGAGCAGAGCTTGCGGTGTTGATTGGGTCACAGTGTGCTTTATTTTAGCGTTGGAGCAGACAGTTATCTAACACACCCACATGAGGAAGTGCTCTGGAGCAGTTATTTCATGCCTTGCCATGCCCTGTAGCTAGAGTAATTTTGGGCTGAATGGCGTGTGTATATGCCTCTTTCACTCCTGTGAGACAAAAAGCAATGCTATTGGGGTTTTTTTTTGTGTGTATGTTTTTGTGTTGGTTGTTTGGTGTTTTAACAGGACCAAAAATGGGATATAAGATAGTCAAATCCAAATACCAAACAAATACCAAGTCAAATTAATTTTAATAGCAGAGGATTTTGCTTTTCTCTTAAAGGAGGAAAAAATATCAATCTTGTTTATTTTGATAAAGACAGTTGTAGCAATTTCCTGAGTTGGATATATCATTATTATAAATATTATAGTTTTTCTATTTTCACATTTTCTTCATAGGCCCAGCTTATTCATAAGGGAAAACAGCTGCAGAAAATTTTAAAAGATGTAATATTATTTATATAAAACTTTGATATAAATAGGGAACAGTGTCCCCTGCTAGAGAATTCTGTGGGATGGCTTACAAATCCCATACAAGAAAGATTACAGTCTTAGATAAATTGTTATTTAAATCATTTCAAGAAAACTCTGTTCATTTTTGAAGACCATATGAGGTTTTAAGAAGAATGATTTGAATAGGAGTTCTGTTTAGAAATTGATGGCATGCTGTGGCCTTACAGATTTCAGTTGGTTTCACTCCTGTCTCTTTTTATAGGACTTCTTTACACTGTGATCCGTGTAGTGAAGAGCTTCTACTGAAAGAGATTCATAAATGTTAATGGAAAATTAAACACTGAGATTTAACTTCAAGTTACTTAGATTTTTTTTTTTTTTTTAATCAAAACTTTTAGAAAATGCACATCCTTTATAAATGTTTTTAGTTTGTTTTGTTTTGTTTTGTTTTTTTTTTTTTTTAATGAAACAATGCACTGGAAACAGTTATTTTAAAAGAATGACTTGTTCCCTCTGTAGCGTCTGCATTTCAAACTGTGCTGAAGAGAGAAAATTATAGCAAATCAAAGTGAAACGGTCTTCGCTGCTATTGCTGGTTTGGCCCAAGAAAATTCAGAAATTAAACAATATCAACTGTGAAAAATAACTTGGATTTTTAATTATCTGTGACAGTAATCCAGGTTTCTCTTGGTAGTAGTGTTTGACTGTGCACCAGATTTTGAGATAATTTTGTAATAGCTGTAAAGCTTTAACTTGAGATTTTGACAGATATTTCAAACTTTCAGTGAGGAATGAATAAAGGCAAAAGCTTTTGTCCAGAGTGGTTTCTGCTTTGACTGTTGCCTATATTCCTGGTTATTATTTGTCTTAAAAGTTAATATTTAGATCTAACGGCACTGATCCAATTCTGCTCTAATAGGAAACTGGCATTTCAGAATGATTACTGTCTATGTCTTTCATGTTTTCCTACATTTTTATACTTAATCCTTCGGTGCCATCGCGTCCTATGACGGCATCTTGACCGCCTGGCGCTGGCGGGAGTTTTGTTTGCGGATGGGTCTTGTAAAATGGTCACCGGTGGCGTGGGGACATGCGCTGCCTCCTCCTTCCATAGCCCACGGGGCAGCCAGGACTGCCGGTGCTGCAGGGCACGCTGCTGCACAGCCCAGAGGTTTACAGAAAGAAAAAAGTTACGCTTTTATCACGTACAGTGAAGACTGTGTATCTTGAAGTCGTTCAAATACAGGAGTGGGAAATCGGGCTAACGGGATAAAATTGTCTTTAAAGAGAAAAATACTGTGCCTTTGACATCTGGGGTTTGACTTGGGTGAAATGAGTGTGGAGGGTCCCAGCCTGTTTCTGATGGGGCAGATGTTCACCTCGCAGGAAAGTGAGCTTCTGACCGAGGTGGCACTAGGTGGCACTATGGGGAGAAAGGCCATGGACTGTTGGAGTAGGAGGGCTGAAATGCTTTGATGCCAAGAAGTGGTGTCTCTTCCCCTCAGCGACAACCTGCCCTGCCAGCCCCGTGGAGGGCAGATTTGTAACCTGTTATCAGGAACTGTTCCTCAACATCTTTTCTGAAAGATAAGTATTCTAACAGGAACCAATCCTACCTAATTCAAACACTGGCAGTGTCTTTAGGACTATTCCTCAGTGCCTCGTGTTGTATGCCTCTCCTTGTGCTTTTCTGAAGTGGGTGGACACAGACCCCTAAGTAACGTTTTATGTCCAGTTTGTACAAGTGTAATGACAGTACAGAGGCTGAACCAAAACCCATATGGTCTTCCTGAATGTTTCAGCTAGTTTCAAATCGGTGGTTATACAAGTCTGTATTAAAACCAGTTGGTTTAGAAGAAAGGAAACCTGGATGTGCAATGCTTCTGACCCACTGCAGAGCACCTATGGGAAATCCTCTGCAGGACAGAAGTGGTGCCATTCTCTAAGTTATACCTGTAGATGACCTCTTAATGTTATGCTTCCATAGTAAATTTATCTTGGGATTGTGGTGGAGCTAAAAATGCAGGCAAGTATAGTGTGCCATTTGATTCTGAGGTAAATACAGCATGGAAATTACCGATGTATTATGGTTGTTTTTTTTTATTTTATTTTATTTTTGGGGGGGGGGGGGAGGTGGTGTTTGTGTGGGGGGTTTTTTTGTTTCTCTTTTTGTTTTTTGTTTTGTGTTTTTTGTGTTTTTTTGTTTTTGTTTTTCCAACTAGAAAACAAGCTTTCTAGTATCTTGCTTCTAAAATCATCAATAGCTGGAAGTGCAATCAATACCTTGAGGATACAAAAGCAAGACTGGGAAAGTTGCCTTATGGACTTCAGAGTTGTCCTTACAGCTGACTGAAACTTAATTATTGATTTATCTTTCCTCCCTAGAGATCCATATGCCTTCCTTTATGGCTGGAAAGTTAGTGTTCACAGTGCAGGAATTTGAGAGCAATTGTCGTGTGGAAACACAAGATTTCATGTGCAGGATAACAGGAATGGGTAAGATGAGGTTGATATGGTCAAAGAGTGAAGACAGACAACTAGGTAAAAGCTTATGTCCACTATTGTTTTATGTGGGGTGGATGTGGAGACTATTCTTCTCCATGGCTTTGGCTCCTAAACTCCTAGCAATTTGATAGCTGAGTGAGTCACAGACATTAGTGACAGAGAGGAATGCTGAGAATAAAAACAAAACAACAACAAAAAAACAAACCAAAAAAATCTCATTGTTTAGGCACAAACACAAGAAAACCATGTTTAATTGCTAATGTGCTCCCTCTGCTGGTTCTCTAAAACTAACAAATGCTATTCCCAGGAGACCAGGCCACACCCTCTGGGACACTGCCTTACAAAAATTGTGTCTAAATTAATGGTTTTGAGCTCTCTTACAACGAGCAGTATTAACAGGAAAAGAAGTCTTCTGATGAAGTGTGTTAAAGCCGCCTATACCACACGTCTGCTGAGAAAGGTCATGAAATGCCCAGTCCTATAATTCACCCTTTTTTGCTTTTGTTTCCAGTCTTAATTATATTTGGTAGGTGTTGCTTTTTCTATCATTTCCCAAAGTTTGTAGTTTTCTGTTTTGCTGCTGCTGCTTTTAGGATTTTTACCATCTGAAAGAGTTTTAAAAAATGTTCTCATTGGTGCTTTTAGTTTCAATTTTAGTGCATGTAGTATCTGAAGAAGCCCTAGTGTAGCTTAGGCTTTGGCAGCTTCCAATTCTTTCTGTCACTGTCAGTTAAATCTGCTTGTCAGCTTTATACTGTTGTGCCCACTTCATCCTGTCCTTTGGCTTGAATACCGCTGTATTTTCAGGATACTCTTGAACATCCTTCCTCGTGATGAATCTGTATTTCTTTTCCAAACATAGACTGAATTGTTTAATATGTTCCCTACGCAGCACATTTCTCCATTAGATACGTTTTTAAAATCCAGCATTTTGTACTTTCATGCTATGAAAAGTGTCTTAAGTCCTAGATAAGACTGAGTATTGGAGAAGAAACTGAAGAAAGCTTTATTAAATCTTGTCGAATACTTGGAATGTGTGGAAGATTTCTGACATGGTAATTATGTAATGAAAGCTTGTCCTGTATTTCCCGTGTTTTCCACCTATGTGGACTGTCATGTTAAAGAGTCTCATCTTGCAGCTGTTGACACATCAGTGAGAATCAGCTGTGCAGAGCTGATGCAGGACTGGGCTCAAGTTTTCCATACAGAGTAGTGAAAAGTTTCCTTTCTGGAAGTCTCCTGCTTCCCATCTAGGTGACTGCTTATTAAATCTTTATACAGTAGGGACAATAAACCAAACAGCCTGGTGGGTAGCTAATTGGCTGGAGTGACTCAAGCCACATATAAATCTCATTTGTACTCAGTACATTGACTCTCTCTGGCCTCATCGCTCTCTCTAGTATTCGTTAATTTTGAGACAGCCTGAATATAATGCAAAGAAAATAATCCCTGGTTCTTCTTTCTCAGAGTCTCAGAGGATGCTTGTGGGATGAATCTCCATTAATTCCCTTTCACAGGCCCTGCAGTTTAGGAACCCATGCTCCTGAAACAGTGCAGGGAACCGGCCCTCGTGTGGGCAGTCGCAGCAGAGACATCAGGAAACTGGTACAGCACTGAGACCACATCATTCTCCTGTCACCAGGTCCCTGGACGTGAGGAGTCGTAGCAGGGGTTGGTAACTCGGTGATAGCTTGCGCTCCTGCTGTACCTGCTTTTGGGATAAATAGAGAATTCAGTGCCTGGGGCTACCAATCTGGCACCTTTTGATAGTACTAAACTAATACAAGTGATTAGAAGTGTCACGAGTTCCCGGCGAAGGCCCAGCCTGTCCTGGCTCATGGGCGGACCGTTTGAAGTCCAAGCTATGTTTTGTAATTTCCAGCATTTCATAAAAATGCTGCTTTTATTTTGTTCTCCAAGCCACGGCCAAGTTTTGAGAGCTTCAAAGCTTGCTCCAATTGGATAGAAAAAGTGTGTTTTTAAGATAGTGACATTTCCTAAATGAGCTGGTTCCTTCTGAGCTGTACCAACTTCAAATCATTTAACCACCAAGTCAGTCAGGCTCAGCCTGAAACCTTTCACTGCTGTGAAAGCAGCTGCTCCCGAATGAGGTTAAAAGCCAGTTGTGCTTCTGCAGTACATTCGGCTGTGCTGTACTTCGTGTCGGACAAGAGGAAGCTCAGTATTTTTCCCTGGTGCTGGGCATTTCTGGATTCTGGAATTAACTTTCCTTTTCTACTAATCTCCGAGTCCCTTTTTACAGGGGACTGGATCCCATTCAAAGCCTTTTTTAATAATTTTCTTGGCAACTTTTTTTTTTTTTTTTTTTAAGAGATCTTAAATATTTTTGTCAGCACAAAGCCATGGTGCAGTATCAGAAGTAGTAATCAGATTGCAGTACAGTCAGTACCCTGATACATGCAAGTACGTAGGTATTGGTAGGGCTGATTTACTGATGAGGGAAGCAGGATTTGTAGTTTGTTTCTAGTTTTCTCTGTAACTTTCAACAAGTCACTTAATTTCTCAATGTCTCAGTTATTCCTCTTCAAGATGGGGATAATGATGTTTATCAGTTTCTGCTGGCAGTTGGGAGAGCCTTAGCTATAACTATATTAGTTAATTTTATCTTTCTCTTTCAAATTTGTGCCTCGTTATCACCCTAAAAGTGCATTGCAACCTCTTTGCTTCAATGGGTTTGCTTTAGCCTCCCAATTAAGTTTTTGAATACTTGTGGTCTTCCTCTGGCATATCAGAATAGAACTGGCACCTGAGATCTTTTTTTGGGGGGTTGTTTATTTCTTTGAGGAAGTTTTCACCTCGTGGAGATTAAGAGCTAGCATTTAGTTAGGTAGTTTAGATGGCAGTAACTGTTCTGCCCTGATCATGGAGGATGTATTATGTTGGATCTCAGGTGAATTGTGCATATGTTTTGAGCTATGTATTTTCACTGCATTCAGTCCTAGTCTGTCTTAACCAAACTGCTATTAATAACTGAACTAGCTCAGTTAATGCTGTCTCTGTGGTGGGGTGAGAGCCATCTTGTCTAGATCACATGTGTATCCAGCTCAATAATAATTTAATCTGCTACCAAAATTAATTTAATTTTCATTCCACATCTTTTTCAGGTGAAAAAAAGTAGAAAACAAAAAGGAAGTGAGCTAAAACGAACTTTTCTGGAGTTTCCTGGTTAAGACTGGTTGTGCAAAAACACAGTTCAGTTGACTGTAAGCTGTTTTAAAGAGTTATTAAAATCTGGTTGAGTAATGTTACTATGGAACATTGGCTTCAGTGTGGTAGAAGGATACAAATGGTGCATTTAGAAGGGAGGTTTGGGAAGAATGTGAGCAGCTAGAAGAAATAAAAGCTGAGGTGCAGGCAGGGGGCAGAGCTGTTCAAAGAAAATGAGGACAAAAAGTCTGAACTTCATGCAAAAAGAGGGGCTAACTCCCACTGGCAGGAGAGGGAGAAAATTCTAGCAGCATGATTGTGTATGATCAAGACCAGAGTGGGGTGGGACAAGGCCACAGCCCTTTCCTTTTCCCTCATGAGCAGTGAGCTGGAATAATCATCATACAATAATCATCTTCAGAGGACTGTGCTCTTGGGATAAGAAGTCCAACATGAAATTTCTGAATGTCTGTGTCTCTGCTAAAATGTTTATGGGTCATATTTTGCCCTCAGTTGCATTTGTATAAAAATGGACCAATTCTGTGAAATTTAGAAGAATCAACATTGAACTGAGAGCTGAATTTAGCTTTGTCTTTCTAGCCTACTGACTGCAGCTGGCATACATCTGAAGCAGTAAAGATGATGCATGGTACTCCACAAGTGATTTGTGACCAGGAGACAGTTTTCTTTAGGACAATGCTGCTGAGTTTGACCTCATTTTTGCTTTGTTACATACTGTCTCCCTTGTGGCAGCATATATAGGTGTGTTAATAAGATTCTTACCAGATCTCCCCTTGAAATCTGAGTTTATGGAAAGGCTTGCTTTTAGGAGGTGTTGATGATTATTCTCATAATATCCAGGCAAAGCCTCTGCAAAGAATTTAGCATCCAAAAAGATGTCTTTTTTTTTTTTTTTTTTTTTTCTCCTCGTCTCCAAAGGTTTAATCCTGAGACCCTGTGTTGTTTTGTTTTCTTTTGCTTTGTTCTCATTACCCAAAAAAGATAGGTGCCAGTTCTGTCTAAGTCTCTCCTAGGCTTTTTTAGATAAAGGAGTGACACATGTACTTCAAAACAGAGAGCAGTTATCAGCTGAGTTCAGCCGGAGAAGGGAATGCTCACAAAAGGTTCCAGGACAGTTTAGCCAGAGATAGCTGCTGATATGAATAAATAGCACTTTGCATTTCTGAAGAAACATATTCAAATATCTTATAGCGTTTAACGAAAGTAGTTAATTTAGTTTTGCCTAACTCCAGTAGCTGAATCAACATTATTATTTCCATTTTTTAATCAGGAACAATCGAGGCACAGAGAGAAATAGGAAGTGGTGCCTTTCTTTCTTCCTTCCTCAGTGTATTGTACATGTAGATGGGCCTTGGAAAAGTAAAGACCATGTTCCATGGACAAAGGAAGCTCAGATGATTCCTGCCTCTATTAAAGACTGTTAGGCTTTTTTTTATACCATTGTGGTATCGTAACACATATGCAACTTCTTTGCCATTGAAGTCTTACTTCTACTTTCAGAATGAGATACAAAGACCTTACAGTAACGGAAAATTGAAGCCAAATGCACTTAATATACCAACACATCAACAAAGTCTTATTTTTAATAGCAGATTTTTTTTGAAAAAATTGGTGTTTAGTTTGCTTATTATTTATAATTACTCTCTTAACTCAGTTACTATAACTTCAAAGACTTGTAAGCAATAAATATTTTTTTCCCCCCAATTAGATTTCCCACATCTGGATATGTCCCAATGAGCTCCAGTGTTAGCTTTGTCTAAGGAATAGATGTTCAAAAACTGAACCAGTCTGTCACCTCTTTTTGTGCAATAATAATCATAGGGGAAGATTATACCTGGCTGAAATACATAGTGGTGTTGCTTGCTTCACAAAATAATCATCAAAAGAAGACTGAAGCTCCCTATCCCATGTGAAGACAAAAGTACCTTCAAATAGTTATGTTGTTCTGGACTTCTTGTATGTATACCTTCTCATATGTGCAACTACTATTAACCTCTATGAAAGGTGTAATCCAAAAGGAGAAAATAACCCCTAAGGGTTCTTTGGTCAAGCATTTAAGAGAGATTGTCACTTGTCTGTTTAAACTGTCAGTGGAGACAAAGCACATGCAAGTAATAATGGGGGTTTGCAACTACTGCGTTTTGGCAGAGCACAGATGTATTGCTGTTGAGGCATCTGTCAGTGAATGAACAGTAGGAGGAACTGAGTTGTTCATACATTCAACCTGAAAACTGTACAATGAACAGTTGCATTTTACTTTTTGTTACTTGAGAACAAGATTCAGATCTCAGTTCCTGAAAACTTGCAAACAAGTTTTGGGTTTGCACTGCTTTCTACAAGAGCTAGTTTTAATGTCTGTTGATGCTTAGAAGACCAGATTGGAAGGACAGCAACAGAAAGTTTTATTAGCCAGCACAATTAATAGTTTCTTCTTTGAGAGCCAATTTCATCTAGTGTAGTATGTTTACAAAAGAGGCTGGAATGCACAATAAGGTTTTTACTTCATCAGAGACATATGAATTCACCATCACTGGATGTATTTGTGAGACACTGTAACAAAGGACACTCCTCAGGCGTGTCTCATATTTCAAGGATAGAAGGGCAAACTGGATGAATGTTCCTTCCAGAAAATGGGTGAACCAGCTTTTTCATATGCAATCTCCAATTTTGGTAATTTCCGAGAAGCTTATAAAAGCCAGGATGGAGCCAGTAAAACCTCATCTTATTAACCTCCAAAAGGACCCAAAAGGGGTTTGGGTTGCAAGGCTGGTCTGGATGCCTGGTGCGCCTCGTAAGTACTCTCATACTGTCTCAGCCTGCAGTAACTTCTGGTAGACACAGTACAGTAAGGTTCATGAAGTAGATGAATACAGTAGATGAAGAAAACAAGTTTACTGAGAGAATTCCCACCTGAGAAAGACCAGTCAAGCTTCTTTCTATAGGAAAGCCAATAAGTGTCTTTCCACCCTCCACACCCCCTGAGTAGAGATTTTTCCCCTGTTCCCCGTTCATCTATACATAATGACCTGTTCCATAGATAGAATAGTCTCTGAGATTTGGTTGGCTCTGCTGATAAGCATTGGTCCTATGAGAGACCCTCAAGTCAATTGTATCTGAGTCCTCTTTTTAGGACACTTCTATCCACTTTACATGCTAAGTTCAGACAGAGGGAAGTTCTACAAAGGTTCCCTATTACATAGTTGTCCATACATGCTATTGTGGTAACAAAAATGGGCAAGTTTTTTCTCTCATTAAGCATCTCCACTGTTCTGCATCTACTTAAATAAATGAGCTTCTGAGTTTGTGTTTTAATTTACTGAGGTACAACTCTGGCTATATATAATTTGGATACATGGAGTCTTCAGAACTCCAAAGGAGTGCTTTATAGGATACACCATTTTTCCTTTTGGGTGCCATGAACCATTATACATCTATATGGGGTTTGGGGAAAGATAGATTAAAGAGTTAACAGTTATGGAGGCATCAAGTCAGCAAATCTAGTGGATGCTTATTTCTTAACCATTTTATTGAACTCACGTCTTTGTGGCCCACCCTTTGGTTTTGATGTGGATCACAGGTGTGTCTAGGGGGAAATTCTCCTTGGGTCTCCTGTTTCCTAAATTTCAAATGTGCCTAGAGATCAGTGAGATGGGAGCACAGTGGGGAACTTGGAATCTGGAAGACTGACTGACCAAGGATTTCTCCAAGCTTTCTGGAAAGCCTGGGTAAATGAGCTGAACTTCTGACTGAACTGCTATTAACCAGCATTGGTGAGTCTCTACCTTGTCAGAGGGAATCTTGCTTCCTCTCAGAGCACTTCTTTGGGGAAAGGTCAGGAAGGAAGTAATTCTGCACGATTCAGGAGAGACCTTAGTGGTCTATGCTCTGTTTTTTAGGAAGTAGGTAAGGCAAGAGCCTACTTTGTCATATGCGTAAAACTGTAAAGCTTAAAATCTTTATTGCTCTTTGCTTCTTTTGTGAAGCTTTTACATTTCTGTATCTTTACTCTCAATGCCTGTGTATTTGACGTTAACAAAAGAAGCATAGTAAGCTGAGCCAGTGGAGTGGTGTTCAATTTGCTTACTTATTTTCTGCCTGAGCAGGTCATGTACCCACTCCTTGTGGCAGAAGGGGCCATATGCCGTGGTTCCTTCTCTGCAGCATGACCAGATCTGTTGTGCGTGCACAGTAAAACTGAGCTGGGCAGAATTTGGTCAAGGTGTGTGAGGCTTACTGTTTGTGTGTGATACAGTTGTAATAATGTCCATGCCCAGGAGCTCCAAAGCTTCCTGGAATCACTGGATTTACTGTGAATGAACCATAACTAATTTGGATGTTTGAAGTACACCCAACATGTCCCAGAGTTGCTTGACTGCATTCGTGGTAGTTCTCTCAGCAGTTGTGGTGGGCTTGCGTGGGAGTAGGTCCTCCCAGATAAGCACCATTAGGAGAAGGTCATGAGTGTGTTAAACAAAAGTCAAGCATCCCAAGTACAGTCCTCAAATACTGATTTTATTTATTTATTTATTTGTTTATTTATTTATTTATTTATTTTTAATTCAGGTACTGTTTATAATGCCCTTAGATGTGGCATGTGTAAGAAGAGAAGATACGAGAAATGTAAATAAGAGGACTTTTGGGGTCTGCTGCAGACCTTCTTACGATCTGGGTACTTCAACTTCACCTCTCTGCTCTTCTGTTCCCTAGCAGTAAAATGGAGTGATGTGAAAGTGACTTCTGCATGCCTTGAAGCTTAATGAACATTTTGTGAAGTGCTCAGAAATCTTTAGGTGAAAAAGGCTGGGGATAAAACAGTGATTACTGCCACATTTACCTTCTCTTGATCTGAGAGGAGCAAGCAGAAAATGCAAACACTTGTATTACCATGAGAAATGAAGGTGTCTTCATTTAAATTTTTTTTCCAGTAAGTTAGCCCTTCATGCCATCTGGAAATTTCTCTAGAAAACTTTCTTCCAAAGCTTTAATCCTTTTCCTCCTTACACGTTTTGCTTGATCACATCATCGGTGGAAGAATACAGAAGCGAAACAAAGGATATAAGTGCTGAAAATTTTGATGCTTCTAAACCTTGTATACTACTGATGTCAGTGGAATTTTTAATTCCAGTGGAGGGTTGCAGTTAGTTTTCAGAGCTGCAGATGATGAGCAGAGGTTGATATTTGGGTAGAGAGGAAAACGGCCAGCAAGTGTCCACCTGGGTTCTGCAGAGGACTGAAGGACTTGCGGTTGGGAGTCTAATCCCCCAGCGCTGGAGAAACGGGGCTTTGGCATGATGAGGGATGCTGACGTGTTGTTTATATCCTAACCCCTGGCAGAAAGGAGTGTTCAGGAGGATGGGATTTCGAAGTAGGATAGAGGTGAATCTAAATTAGATGGTAAAGAGCGGTGAAAAAGAAGAGGAAGGTGCAGTTCGACAGCAATAACTGTCTAGATGCCTTGTGTGTTCTGGAGTTTGTGGTGGAGCTGAGTCTCACCAGCAGCAGTGCTGCGTGTAGTATGCTCAGCGTAAATAAAATCCATAGATAGTTTTTCAGAGAGTAAGGGTTTTATTTTGCTTGTGGAGTCGGACCTGTTGTGACTCTTGGCTCTGCCATTTCTTTCCTTGCCTTATTGGTCAGATAAAGTTGATATGGCTTAGCCCAAATTCACATATATGAATACGCTTTCATCTCTTTCTCTGTTGCTTTGTTTATCTGTCTGTGTCTATCTCTCTGTGTGCCTGCTGCTTGTCTGCCTGCCAGTTTTTTCTTTGTCTCTATCACTTCATCATTGAACCCATCTGTGTAGAAAATGGGATATTTGGCTGTCTTGTATTTTTTTAATTATTTTTTTTTATTTATGTCATTTTGTTCCCTCAGACTTACGAGGATAAAACTCGCACTCCTGGGGGTGCCAGGCATTTCAGATCTTGCATTTAGGAGGAGCCGTGATGCTTTTTGCGTCTGTTTGTCTGTCCATCTGTCTGCTGGTCTATAATAAGCTGTGCAGCGAGACAGCAGCTTACTATCTGTGTGTGTGAAATTAGCTAATTGGTGTTAGCAGCAATATTTTCACATGTTTTATAAGCAAAGTGCAGCAAGGTATATAAATGTAGATATGATCCAGAGACACACACACACACGCGCACGCAAGCCTGTCGCTGCTCATGCATAGACGCTCAGAAGTAATTAATGTTAATAAGATTTTAATGTGCTTGTGAGATCATAATGAGGAGAAATGAATGCTCTGATTAGAAAAAGGTAACTGTGTGTGTGTTTTGGCTTAGAACAAGATTTCCCCTCTTTTTTATAAATCACAATTTCAGAACTTGTTTGTGATTGCATCAATCGGTTTTTATTTTCAAATTAGAGGTCTGTTTAGCCATTTGAGTGATTAGCCAAATAAATGGGTAAAACCCTGATCGTAAGGAATAGTGCAGATTTATTTTTTTTTCCTCTTAGAAAGCAACGCTACTATATGACAGGGCTGGGCAGCCTCATCCTTCTAGCATTACATTTTTTTTGATGCTGCTTTTAAAGCCTCATCAGAAACTGCTCTCGGAGACAGTGCTCATTTCTTACAAATAGAGATGTTTATCTATAGGTGTCTGCAATGCATAATCAACCACTGAAACTATTGTGCCAAGGCACATTCCTGTTCATCAGTAATGATGAATCCTCAGAGTCCAGATGATCACATGATACCTTGACAATATTTTGAAATAATTAGCTTAAGAAAGCAGAACTGTATACATGTATTTTTTTCTTTCAATCAGTCGGTTTCCAAGTAAGAGAGATGAGAAAGTCTTTGCAGGAAATATTTTACAAGCTGAGATGTTTTTTTCATCCTGGATGCTGTGTAGTCACCAGACCCCAGGTTGGATAAAATCCAGCTGGACACTAGGGGTCCTTCTGTGCAGCAAATCAGTGAAAATACTGTCCAGAGGGCTTTACTTTCATTTGCATACTTGTTATTATTTTGAGTAATAAAATATATCAAAATATTAAAAAGTTCTCATTTGATAATGCTACACAAATCACTTTGGGATCGGGTTAATTTTTTTTTTAATTGACACTGAAAGGTTAAATATTCTGTTTTAAAAACATCTAGAATTGAAAACAAAAGTTTAAGAAGCCTGTGCTCCAGTGCATCCGATGCTACATCCCTACTGGTGTCTTTATTTTGGTGGCACCTGGCTTGAGTGGTGTTTTAAAGTGTTAGATCTGTGTTTGAATTCATGGAATGTGGTTCATTTCCACAAAGTGCTGAGGTACCACAACAGTGGTTGTGATGAGAAATGGTAGAGCATGGTGATAAGATTGCAGTTTCCAAATTGTGCTGAGCAAAACCCAGTGTCAGTGGATACAGCTTTGACATGATCTGAAGTCTCTAAAGATGATGATCTGACAGTTCATTTATACTGAATTAATTTATTTTGGGGAAAGGAAACATCAGACATTATGTATATTTGTTTATTCCTCTAAACACTCCTTTTACCTAACTGCTATACAGTAGGGCCTCTAACTCTTATTTATCATTCAGATAGCCCAATCAATGAACTTAGTATGGGAACTTTAATTTTCTGAGGTAACTTGGGATATTGTCTGTACGTGTCTGTGCTTAAGTGTGTCGGTGCGAGTACAGTCAAAGCATCACTGAAACCTGAATATGCATGCAGTAAGGCCAAAACAAAGTATTTCCCAACTGCTGCCAGCATCCAGGGAAGTTTTAATGCATAGAACAAGGACACCTTTACTTCTCCTGAGTGCTTCTAGTTTGAGAAGTGCTTTAAATTTTGACTTAAATAAAATGGTAGTCTGAGCTCTCACTGTAAGGAAGCAAGTCATTTGCTTTAAAAATCATTGATCCTTTATATGGATAATTTTATTAGACTCTTTTGAGAAATATCAATCCCAGTTTAGGGTTAATATTGGATTGAATTAGTAATGAATTCATGGAGTACGATTCATTTCCAGAAAGTGCTGAGGCACCACAGCAGGACCTGTGATGAGAAATGATAGAGCATGGTGATACGATTGCTATTTCCAAATCATGATCAACAAAACCAGTGTCAGTGGATACAGCTTTGACATGATTTGAAGTCTCTAAAGAATATGGAGATGATGACAGTTCAGATCCCACTTGGGAATTAGTATCCTCTTGCATTTTTTTCATTGCCTGTTTCTGCTTGTTTCCTATATGTTAACATGCCACTTTGCAAGACTGGCTTCCAAGAAGTTGAAGAGTGAGAGTAGGAGTAAGTAGTGGTAAACTCCAAAACCACTGAATTTTCACCTTGGAGCAGGAAGCAGCTAAGCAGTGTGAGGACTTTATTGTTTTTCTGTCTTCTAGATGAAAAATGTTGAAGAAGATACTCAGTTTGACATTCTCAACATTAGAGATGAAGTAGCCAAGCTCTCTCCAGCTACAGGCTGAAAGCTTTATAGGGTTTGGGGAACTCGGGAACTGCTGAGGCAAATTGACTAAATGCATGAAGTCAGTACGCAAAAATGAGTTGTGGTGAATCCTTGGGGGACTGCTTTAATTCAGGAGTAAATTAGTCTTAGACCAGTGTAGCTTAACTGAATAAGGAGCTACAGGGAGCTTTGGTGTTGAATTAGAGCATCTACTGACAGCTTCAAGACAATTAAATGTGTGCATATTGGTGTCAGACCTTTAGTTGATTTGCCTTGACTTTCTCAATGTCCCCATGCAGACGTGGCTTAAGAGATAGATAAACTGCCCCAAGCAATTCTTTCTGTACTGGAGATCCAGAACAAAACAAATTTCAATAGCTTCTTAGCTCTGAGGAAAATATCATAATGCCAACTATTGCACAGTTCCTGACAGAGTAGTACTGGTTGCTCTGCCTCTCCTTGGATACCACGGTTCTGCTGTGCAGTTGTTGGAGGGACCACAGACACTGAAGATGTTTTTCTGTTACAGTCACTTTGTACATACATAAGCTCCAATATTTGGGAATAAAACATACCAAAGGCAGAGATACCATGTGTTTGCAATGAATTCTAGAATTATTACAAGAAAAGCAAGTCTATTCACAAGTCTTGTTTCTGCATGGCAACTAGCTGCTTTCCTTACATTTGGCTACTGGTGTAGGGTTAGTTCAAAGATGAGAAAGTGGGTTATGGGGTGTTTATTTTGGTTGTGATAGCAGAACAGAATATGATGGGAGCATTGTAATTACAGGCTATCTTGGAAGAAACTGATTTTCTCTTAAAGAAGCCTATGCACATTGTGTAAATAGTAGCTTGTTATCGTATGTTGAGATTGTGCTCTGAAGAATGTTTTAGAGTATGTTTGCCAGCCTTACTTGCATTACACCTGTTTAATTTGACTTTGTTCCTAAGCACACATATAAAGTTCAAAAGCTATTAATTAATAAAGTTCATAATTAACAAACTGATGGTGAGTTAGTTGATAAAATCTCCACACTAAACAACGTTGGATTTGCACAGTGAAAACCCTCCACATACAGGTGGATTTTAAAAATACCTGTAGGTTCTAGCTTTATCAGGCCAGCAGAGTAAGTATGTGATCAACTTGAAAGCTTCACTGGAGATAGTCCCCTGCTACCCTCAAAGAGGGGTGTTTGTTCAAGTATGCCAACTGTTCTCAGGTTTTTTCGTATGATCCGGAGACAGAAAACATACATCTTAAAACTGTCAAGACCTAAGCTTTGAAAGAACTGATTATCTCATCTTACTTGCTCAATTCCATATTTATGCTCTAAATAAGTAACTACTTTTTCCAAAGTACTTAATGCCCAGAAGCACCTGAAGCTGAAGCTGCTGGATGCAGGGAACTTCTAGAAGCATATGGATTTAGAAGAGCAATTTTAGATACTAGTTTTGAAAATGTTGGTTAGAAAGCTCTTCGGTCTAGATGAACTTAGAAATTCCAGATAACTGGTGTCACATTTCTGCCAAAAAATGTTTCTTAAAAAAATTTGTATAATTGTAGTATATGGTATTTACATGAAAGTAAAAATTACGCGTATCTATAAGAAGGCAGGAACTGTTGAACAAGTCAAGTTGTTCACATAGTTCAGTCATCTCTGCTTCTGAAAGTGTCAAAAACTTCTGAAGTAAGTAAGGAAAACCTTATGAACAAGTATGGAAAAACCTAACCATGGAGAAAGGTCCTACCTTACTCTGTCATGGCATAATTGGCCAAGTCTTTGAACAATGTAAGTATAGGTTTTCTACTTGATTAGAATTCTATTTGACTTAGTAATAGATATTCATACTTGTTTTGGTTTGTTTTATTTTTTTTTTTTTTTTCCAATAAGCTCTTGGTTTCAGTGTTACTTTGCAGCAGGTACCATGCAATCTACAGGTTGATTCACACATAAAAGGAAGTGGATTAATTTTTCTGGAGCTTTGCATGTGGATATTGGGAAAGCTGCTTGGATATTTGAAGTTTCAAGTAATGTAGAAGCAGACAGCACTGAACAATGAGATGGAGTCAGAAACATGAATCACTACATCATGAATTTGCTTCCTGGTGTCTCAGTTTTGTTATCTGGTGTACATGTGTGTCCTGTCATTAGCAGAATTCCAGTGGCTTCAGGGTGAGTTGCAGTCATCACAGAAGTATACCAAATAGTTTATATATGTGCTAACTCCTACACTTAATGCTTATGTTTACAAGTAAATGCATTTGAAAAGAGTCTAAATGTATAAGAAGTGTTTGAATAAGGAGCATGGGTAATGGTTCAGTTTCTTTGGAAGATGCTAAAACTTAATCTTGTTCTCATTCCCTGAATCGGTCTGCCACTGACAATAGTAGGAGTCGGCCTTTTTACCTGTGCCTGCATTAGTGATTCAATAAAAATTTCAGACTTCCTGTGTTTCCTGAAGTAAGGTATTATGTATCTATTGCCTCAATTTACCTATCTTTAAGACGGGATTGATATTTTATAGCTCCCTATCAAGCAGGTGGAGTTTAACTGATAGGAAGTGCCTTTGTGTTCTTTCATGTGAAGGCCTTTCAGATCCGCTAGGCGCTGTGATGTTTGGGACTCTCTCATTTGGTTGATCTCTGCATTATGCTTTTCAGCCGTGCTGTTTGCAGTTCACACGCTAGCAAATGCAGCACAGCAGCATCTCTTCTGCTGTGGGACTCCATACTGCAGATGCATCGGACCACCCTGCTGGTCAGCCAGCTGTGTCATCTGTATCCTGGGAATCAGACAGAGATCATGGTGCTTAGCAGTATCTACAGGGCTTTATGCCTCCAAGTGAGGTCCTGAGCTCAAGGAGATCTGCCAGCAGGCATTTTATCTGGAGTATTGCCCAGGTAACATGAACTGCTGTGTGAAGTCTCCATGCATTGGGCCAGCTGAGGTGCCAGTCTTCTAGGCAGGCAAAAAGCTATGCAATCTGGCATGGGAAATCATTTCTCTGCAGTCTTCTTTTGCGATGTTGCTACAGACTGGAGTAATCCATTGAGGTACTTGAGCCACTCAGATAGGAAGAAGCTCCCAGCCCTGTCTACGTGGAGATGCTTATCTAACTACATGATAAACATCCTTCCTCAGATAATTGCCCCTATCATCTGAACAGTGGTTAAGGCAAGTCTCGTGGCTTCTGGTAACTCGTTTCTGGTGGTGGTGGTAACCCAGCCCGCTCCACTCCCAACAGCTGCTACTGAAACGCTGACCGTGTCAGGATCTGCACTTTCACTTCCAGACTGGGGAGAAGATCCAAGGCAACATGAGGCAGGGATTTTGGGGAGGGTGAGCAGGGAGTGGGATTGAGGGGTGAGAGGATGGAGCTGGACCCTGGTTTTGTGGAGATGAGGAGAGCAGAGAGGGAATAAAGCAAGGGCCACTGCCGTGGGATTAGCCATGATGGAAGGGTGTGGACGGTGAATTGTGTAAACAGGTGGTTTAAGTAGACTCTGCATTAGAAAAATGGAAAGGTGAGGGAATGGAGAGGTCTGTTTTGCAGAGAAAGAAGAAACAGTACAGATATGCCTCTACCTGCTCACACTTGGGGTTCATCACAGAACTGGGAGATGTTGGTGCCAATGTGTTGGTACCATAAGAAACTTCATTGCTTTTGGAAAAGTTTGTAAGCATTGAAAATAAATACAGTCGAGGTCACTCATTAGGTTTTCAGCTCTCTGAATACTGTAGTCTAGTCCTGATTGAATGTGTATTTAACAAAATCATGCTTAAATGCTCTGCCCTCGTGCAATTGATTTCCAGCACTCTACCTTTGCTGCTGCTTTCAAAGTGTTTCCTACGTTTTATTCCTTTTTCTTTCCCTGATAGTGAGCAAATGACAAAAAATTGTTAAATTTCTTGCTGCCACTTTGCTGTGACTTATTGCTGGCATGGGACCAGTTGAAAGGCCTGGCAGGTACTGTCTTCTGTTCTAAAAACTCTCTGTTAGTCTCTGGACATGATGGATTTATTTGTAAGCATCTAATGCATGCTGAAACCTAAAGGATTGACAGTCGTGGTGTAATGAGGCTGTCTTGAAGGATAGTAAGAGACACTCTCACTTCTGGTCTCGATTACTTGTATAAACACATACCTTGCTGAAATTCAAGCACAAAAATGGTCCCTTTCTGGGCTGAAATTTTCTCTTCCTAAGATATGTATCTTGTTGCCGTGCTTCATAACTGTCTTTTCTTCTTTTGTGGGATTTTCCTTTAATACTTGTCAGTGATTTTAGCCATCTTAGAACCTTTGAAAAAGAAAATAGGCCTAAGGAAGTCAGATAGTCTTCTTCCCTGTCCAAAAGAGGATAGACTATATATTTTGTTATTCCTGACGAGTAATTGTCCAGACTGTTAAGTTTCAGGTCCCACTTCAAGTGATCTATTCTAGTACCTCATTATTCTTGCCATTAAAAAGATTTTTGTTTTGCCTAACCCGAATCTTTCTTCTTACAGTTTACTTCCATTACTTCTTTGGCAATTAATCCCATTCCCTTTGCAACAGTCTTTTACGTACCGGAAATCTGGGCAACGTAATAATTTTTGGTAGTTTTCCCACATTGTTTATGGTGTCTGAATTTATGATCATTGTTGTGGTTTGAGCTCAGAGGGCAACTGAGCACCATGCAGCTGCTCACTTCCCCCTTCCCCCACAGTGCTGAGGAGAAAATAAGCAAAAGCTTGGGATTTGAGATAGGACAGGGAGAGATAAATCACCCATTATGGTCACAGGTGAAAGACAGACTCATTAGGGGAAGAAAAGAAAGGAACATACATTTATTACAGACACTAACAATGACACTTAACAATAGGACAGTGAGAAGTATTGACACATCTTGAGAACACCTTCCCCCCACCCCTCCCTTCTTCCCGGGCTCAGCTCTGCTCCCGATATCTCTACCTCCTCCTCCAGCGGCGCAGGGGCAGGGAATGGGGGTGCAGTCAGTGCTGCCACTTTCTCCATCTTCGGTGGGGGGAGCTTTTGGAACTTCTTCCCCTTGCTCCAGCGTGGTCCCCCTCTCACAGGGGAAAATCCTCCACAACTTTCCTCTGACATGAGTCCCTCCCATGGGGTGCAGCCCTTCCCCTGCTGCTCTGGCGTGGGACAACCCCGCATGCTGCAATCCTCCCCATGCTGAACGACAACAGCGGTGGCTGCTTCTTCTCACAGGATCCCATCCTCCTTCAGGCACAGACACCTGAAAAACCACCCCTATAGCCCCCTCCCCTGCTACCCAAAACCCTACCACTCACTCAAAACCAGGACAGTCATTCATGCTATTTTTTCAGCTGCTTCGCATTTTCTTGAAAAGCATGGACAATAATTCAGCAGCTTACATCTTGAAACTTCCCAAAATTGAGTAGAGTTGAAAGATTACTTCCTGTGTTCTTGGGGCTGCATGTCTGTTTTTACAAACCCCAAAATGATGATTGACTCCTTGCTTCGTCAAGATATTGCTAACTTATATCAAACTTATAATTCATGGTAACTCCAGATCCTTTCCTGAAAAACTGCTATCTGCTTAGTTCTTGCCACCTTGTATTTGTGTCATTAATAATTTCCGCCCAGGTACATTACTTTACCCATATTCCTGTTGAATCTCATTCAGTGCCTCTAGACAACTTCTTTTATTTGCCAAGGTCATTTTGAATTTTATTCAGTCATTCTGTGCTCTCCTAGGTTCATGTTGTCTGCAAGTTTAATAAACATGTTTTCTATTCCATCATCTAGGTTATTAATGAAAAAGTCAAATAGAACAAAACTCAGGTCAGAAACCCAGTTGATGTATTCTTGTATTTTGATAATTACTGCATGGATTCCCTTATACAAATAGTTTTGCATCTGTGTGATACCATGGCTATGCTTGTTTTGTTCCTAGCTTGCTTATAAGAATATTATATAAGATTGTCAAAGGCCAAAATAAAGCCAAGGCACATGACATTTGTTTTCTACAAGGTTTCTTATCCTATTGTAGAAGGAAATTAGGTTGTTTTGGCATGATTTGATCTTAAATCAATGTTGATTGCTAGTCATCTTTTATTCTTAGGTGCTTACAAGCTAGTTTGATTCATTATTCAATAGTTTTTTGTGGGAATTAAGCTTAAATGGAGTGGTCTAGGGTTCCCCTGTTCTTCTTTCTTTTTTCTTTTTTTTTTTTTTCTTTTTCCATCTTTTCATGGTAGGTACCAGTTTTATTCTTTTCTTGTCTTCTACAAAGGCTCAAAGTCTGTTTCAGACAGTATCTTAAGATACCAGGATGAAATTTGTACACAAATGACTTGAAAAAAATCTAATTTAACTAAGTACTCTAATCTGTTTGCTCTTTCTTCTGGAGTAGAACCATCCCCCTATTCATGAGTATTAAGTGAATTATCCATGTTTCTTGACTTTAAGTTTTGAATGAAAGGTGGTAGAAAAAAGGTGTTAAACACTTCAGCCTGCTCACATCATCTGCCAGTTGATCTTCCTCTGTATTGATTAACAGAGCCACATTTTCCCTCATCTACCTAAATGTCCAAGTAGAATGTTTTTTTGTTGCTCTTGATTATTCCTTGATAATTTTGTGCTTTGTGCTTTGACCACTATGATTTTGTCTCTACGTGCTTGTGCTATTTTTATACTTTCATGTGTTCTGATGTCCTCCTGCTTTCTTCAGGCTTTTTTTCCTGTCTTGGTAGCAGTAGAGAGTACATAATTTAGTGATGTTAAAACTCTTCTATTCTCTTTCTTTCCTCTTTATTGGGATAGATTTTGCTTATGATGTTATTACAATTTATTGGAGGAATGGTTATGCTTCTTCTGCTTCTTTTTTCCTGTAGTCTCTCACAGGGATTTTTGCCTACTAGTTATCTGAGATCATTGAGATCTATGTGCTGGAAGTCCATTGTTTTTACTTTGCTTTTCTCCCTCTTTTCTGAAGAATTGTGAACTTCATGACTCTGTCTTGCACAGTCACCCAATCAGTTTGTTCATCTATACAGGGTAGAGCCCAGTCTGGAAGAAATGTCCCTTTGGTCTTTCCTTTACTTTCTGAATTTAAAATAAAAGAAGTCTCAAGTGCATTCCATGAAGATGCTGGAAAGCTGTGATCTGCTGTATTCTTTTCTCCATGGAATATGTGTAATTAATTCCCATCTTTACCAACTTTTTCATGCAAGTGCTTTGGCTTACTTCACTAATTGTTTTCAAAAGCTGCACTCATTTTCTGATTTGGTAGTTTGCAGTATTTCCTCATCATGGGAGGGCTGGTTTCTTTTGCCTTTAATCATTACCTGTAGTTTTTTCAGGAGGTTTGATGCTCTGTACATTCAGGGCCTCAGAGCATGTTTGTGTAGTCTGTTTTGCAAGGCAACACTCCTTTCCTGTTTTCATTGTACATATCCTTCTCACAAGGGTTATATACCCTTTTATATTTCCATTGCACTCATGTGAATTAACCCCTCAGATTTCTGTCCTGCTAATTAAGTTATAATCTTGATGATGTGTTAAGATTTCTAGTTTATTTTTCTATTCACCAAACTTCTTGTGTTTTTATATGGACACAGGAAATGATAGACATTTTATCCTCCTTTTTTTCTTTCCCCCTCTAGCAACCTGTTTCTTGTCTTGCTCACTTTCTCTTTGGAGATCCTGACCAAGTCACTGTTGTTTATACGTAGCTGTTAGGTTTTTTTCACCTGCCTGTTTTAGTCCTTGAGAGTAGCATGTTGGTGCTCAGACATGCTCCTCCTTCTGTATGAAGTGAGTGTCCTCTTGTCCTTAATAGCATTTCCAGTGGTGAAAGAAGTCAAATCTCTCCTTAGTGATGCCATCTGTATCCATGTGTGATGCCGTTATATCTAGAATTTGTGTCCTTGCCTGATCCCTGTCTTTGCTGTGAGGACGAGGAAGAACGTTAATTCCTTCAGCATTGCTTCTAGAAAATTGTAGTCACTTTTGATCCTTGATGTCCTTCATGTCTTTTTGTAGATATTTTTTTTTATTCCCTATTCCATCTGTGTTGTGCCTTCTTCCTGTGTTGCGTGCCTGAACTGGAATGTTCAGGAGACTATCCTGACCTCACTTATAAACCACTTAATTCCATTGTAATCTGAATATACTGACTTAAAAAATAGTTTATAGTATATTGTATTTCTTTTCTTATACTTCTGGTTTCTTTTTCTCTTTTCTTTTTATTTTTCCCCCCTCTTTCTTTTCTTCTTTTTAAAAATTGTTTCTGCCTCTTGGCATGAAAGTTCCTTGTGGCAAGGGTTTGTGTTCTGTCATGTCAGCTATGTCTTAATAGACTTGCTGTTCTTCTCTCAGTTTTCCTTGTACATACATACTTTTATTTTCTTGATAGCATTTTTATAAGTTTTGCAGATTGGTGCCACTGCAACCATATTATTCCCTATAATTGTCCTCTAAAATGAAACTTTTTGTCAGATTTCTGTCCCAGCTTTGTGTGAGTCTTCTCTAGTGACTTTGTTCCTGCTCATTTGCTGTTTTGGCCTGTTGTGAACCAGATGAAGGTTAAATGCTCTTTCCCAAACTTTAGGTGATTGGTTAACAAACATTTCAGGGTGTTTGAAGCCTACATTTTAAGGCAATCACAGATTTCTGTTGTACTAAACCTGCCATGTTGCCACCAATGTTCACAGACTTGTTTGAAAGAAAATAATCCACACAAACAGATACTCAGTAGTTCTTGGTTTTAGTACATGGTAAGATGAGAGGACATCTGAATATGAATCTCTAGGTCTTTCCTTTTGTTTGTTTTGGTTTTAATACCAAATAATTGGAAAACTCCAGAGAAGATAATACTTAAAGTGCCTGTACAATCGAATTGCTTACGTTATTTCCTTTCAAGACTAGCATTTAAAAATGATACTTGGGTACAGGTTACTTAACTTTAGTCATCTTAAAGGAAAATGCACTCAAGACATCTTTTTAGTCTCCCTCTATTATTAGTGGAGAGGAGGAGAAATACCTCTACAGAGCTATTCATCCTAAATATATTAGAGTTTTAGGATGGAATTAATGGCTCCACAGAGATTATTATGGTGGCTTCAGTGAGATACCTAACTTTTAGGAGGATAATCATTAGACTATATGCATCTTAGTCCCATGACCGATCAGATTTATCTGAAGAATATTTCTACTGTCCAGATATACAACACAGAAAGCTACCATGCCTTGTCTTACTTGGTAGAGATTTTGTATGTTAGAATTTTCCAGAGTTTGGAAGAGCTGTATTAATTTAAAAATATTTCCTTTTTTAAACTTTGCTTTGTTCTCCTTAACTTTTTGATTGTAACTTAATTTGCTCCTTAATTTGTTTTTTGGTGAAGAAACTGTTCAGGTTCTTTGTTTTGGTGTGGCTTCTTTTCTGTGGATCATGTCTTTGAGATCTCCCTTCAGTCGTTTGTTCTCCAGTGTTGCAGGTAAATACTGTTCCATCCTACCTTCTTCACAGGTGACATGAAGGTTAATTAAACGCAGTTTTGCGTATATTAAACTCTGTCTCTAAGTAATTATTTTTAGGTGAATATTTGTACTTGTATTTCAGAGCATTTCATGATGCAGCCACTAAAAATAAGTGATCCTGGACAACAGATTAGACATATTTGTTGTTTTTTGGGGAAGAGCTAATGTCATTTTGGTGTTGCGCAAGTTTCCCTCTTTATCTCTGTAGAGCCGTAAGGTGTCCATGACACTATTATTTTGGCCACTCTGTTGCCAAAAAGTTGTCAAGAAATTAGTGGAGAATTCAGAGAAGAGCAACAGAAGTTAAGAGGCTGAAGAGATTGAAATATGAGCAAAGATTACAAGATTTTAATATGTACAGTTTGGACTAAATGATGACTAAGACATATGATAACAATCTACAAGTATTTGAAGGGTGTAAAATATTAAGACAAAAAAGGAATTATTTTAAGATGTTCAAAGGGGTAAAACTCAGCAAGGAAAAATTTCAGTGTGAATCACAAAAACTTCCTGACAATTGCATGTGCTGGAGTCATGGAGTGGATTTTGCAAGAAAGTAGTATAAAGCCTATAGTTTCACACAGCCCAGAGATGACACACACGCGTGCACACGAAATCACACCGGTCTGGTGCCATCCATTTCTGAGCAGCTGCCCAGACCAAGTGGTGCTTCAGGGGTGCCTGTTGGACTCTGCGACTCGGCTGGACAGCCGGATTGGCCTGTGTCCCACGCTGGGCTTTCCCGGGGGCTCCTGCGGAATGAGCTGCAGCATGGACGGTTCATTCTGGTGGCAGCAAACTGCCTTCAGCTGCTGTTTTTATGGAGAAGCCCTTTCCCATCATATGGCTGTACACGCACCCATCCGTTTGATAAGCGTAGGCAGAATCAAGCTGTCACCAACAGAATATAGGCAGAAGACTCAAGGAAATGTAATGAACAATAGCATTTTGCAGTATCCTGGCAAAGGATTGATATAACATGTTAGGTGTTTTATTTTTCCTTTTACTCTCTTCTTTCATCTCTGTAAGTTGGTGCAATCGCATTGAGAACTGTTTTTCAGTAGACTTTTCCCCCACAACTTTAGAGTCCTTAACACCTATTAATTCGTTCTGATAAAGGCTGCACATTTATACTGTATGTTTAGTTTAGTTAAGAGGTCCTTTATCATCCTAGTGAATTGTAGTGGACTAATTTAAGTCTAAAAATATTTAACTCTCATGACCACTATTTAATTGAGATGATATTTTTGTTTAATAGGGACATCTTTACTGTTTACAGCTGGTTTTTCACTCGTAAATAGATACAGACAGAAGGAGTGAGGACTACAGTTTTTGCTCCCTCCTCTGCCCTCTGTTCCTCATTTTTATTTTCTTGTGTGCAAAACCATCATGCGTGCCAGCTTGGGAAGCTGGCATCCCTCCTGTTAAGACCAAACTTGCTCTCTGTTGCAGTATAAATAGTGCTTGCTTCCAACTTCAAAGCATTACCCAGTGTTGCATGCGTACTGTAGCTCACTGGGAAGCAATAGCTGTATTAAAGGGGTATGTATAGAAGGGATTTGTATTTGTGGCTTTGAATTCCCTGAATGACTCTGAGCAATGGGTAATCCTGAGCACACACCTGGGGATAGGCCTTTAGGCTTGTGTGATGTGAGGTTACTGGAATTTTTCAGCTCTGGAGTGGCTCAATTTAAGAAGGTCCTCCTTCACTGGTATGTACAGGAGAAAGCAAACCAAATGCCATTCTTTATAGCACTTCAAATACAAAGCTGGGAGCACACCCAACCTTGGTAATCCTATATTATCTGTAAGCTGCTGGAAGCGAAGGGGGAAATTGCACCAGGTGAGAGAGATATGTTTTCAAATGTCATTTAGTTTGCTAAACTGGGGCTTTGGATTTGGTAAAGGCACCTTGTTCTGCTTTGTAAAAGTACCTGGCTGGGCAAAACAAGAGACCGTTTGGTCAGACAGAGAACACAGAGGAAGGCTGTTGGGGGAAGGCTGAAGAGATGGGCCATTTTTGATTACAGAAGAGATGACTTCAGCAAAGCCACTACAGTCCTTCCTGAGAGCATGTGAAGTTTTGCCATGACCTAATTAGTCCTTCTGCTCTTGAAAAATGTCCTCTTAAAGTTACATGATAGAAAGCAGTTGCTGTTTTCCTTAGGCTCGGTAGAACGGTTATCTTCCCGATTGAAAATGCTGGGCTGTTTGCCCTGGTTGTACTCTTGGGAAGTGCCTTTCCCATCCTTAGCTCTGTGGCACATATGGCCAGCTACAAGCTCAACCCTGAAGAAAAGAATTCTTTTATCCCTCTGTCTGTGGTGTTTCGTTTTCTGAGTGTGGATGATCTCCTTCTGCACCATTAGCTGTTGTTTAGCTTCAGTCTGGATGTACCAGAGTAAATGTTGCAGAGAGGGATGCTGGGTTTTAGGGTTATGCTGTGTTGTTACAGATCATGTCACCTCAGTGGGTAAACAGTCCAAAAATAAAACCAGCAAACGATACAAAAAGGAATCCAGTTATATTTTTATATCTCATTAAGTTTCACTCCTCCTTCTGCTTTTATTGGCAGAGATATCAGGGGAGTGTACATCTCCATCTGAGAAGAGGTGAAAAGATTTGCAATGGCTGGCTGGGTGGGCTAGTCTTTTTTTTTTTTTTGCTATGGAGATTAAGTGGGAAGGGGTTTAGGCTCTCCCACACCTGTCTCATTTGAGGAAATCCTTATTTTATCATGTATATAAGATGGCTGCTGATTTAAAATTTGTTACTACTATCCTGCGCAGGGGTTCTTTTTTTAGGTACTCAGCTCAAATAGCTGCTGTTCCAGGCTGTCATTTAACACAGAGGATTGCTTAATGTTGCTGTGAGCCAAAGGTATAGTTGGGTGGACTCTCTTTTGAACCCTAAACTTTCCCTCCATGGTAGTGACAGGCAAGTTGGGGTAGAAGAAAGGCAAGAAAGATGTTCAGCCAACACAGACTTTGGGGTCAACATTGGTCTGTCCCCAGAGCTTGGCATGACCTTGATTTATGACTGCAGAATACTGGCTACAAGAGCCTGTCCTCTTAAGTCCCCACAGTTCGATGGCAGATGAATAACTAATCAATACTGTTATCTTCTGTTATTCTGAGGGGTCCTTGACTGCCTAGCCCTCCTTTGCAGGGGATAGCTAAGACGTGGCTGGATGACTGTGTTGGAATTTGACCTGCATCCATCCAAACACCTAGTGCAGCCCAAGTCAGGAAAGGCAGTGGGAAAAAATACTGCATGCCTTGGTTTTAGTACACCTAGGTCCACTGAGCAATTCCTTACTATGGGTTTTTTGTTTGTTTGTTTGTTTGTTTGTTTTTCCCTAGCATTGTGCTGGGTTCCTCCAGCATGCTCAGCACCTGTGTTGTTAATGGTTTTTTTGGAAGTGAATTATGGCTGCCAGGATTGCTAAGACCCTATCCCAGATATGTTTCCACATGACATTTATGTTTGGATTATGGTCCAGTCAGCTTTTCTGACTTTTAAGTTGGAATGGAGAACCTTTCTCTTAGGTTTGTCTGTAGTAAATGTTTTACCTCATCAGACATGCCATGTCAGGACAGAAGCAGAGTTGTTATGACTTTTTATAGCCATAATCCTGTGCTGTAAGAATTCTGTTTGTCTCATGTCCCCTATTTAGGATTTTTATGTAGTTATTTATACCATACTTACTGGATCTGGGATGCATGCAGTAAGGGGCATGACTGCCCGGTGTGGATCAGCAAACATGATGATGAATGGAAAACTTCAGTTAGTATTTAATGAACTTCTTCATATATTCAATATGAGGACATTTCTGAGAATACGATCCTTGGCAAGTAGAAGTATCAACTTTTTTTTTTTTTAAATACTTAAAGCACTAAACTTAAGCACTCTTGAACTCAGTAGCTAGAGAAAAAAATGTGATTTCCCTAAAGTAATATCTGTAAGCTGATATTGTAAAATGGCCTTGCAAAGGCCAAAGAATGAGGTATTCCCAGTGAAAGAGTTAACAAAAATCTTAATTACAGAAATTCTTTAGTATGTACAAGTTGTGACTATTCTTTCTCTGAAAACACCAGTGTTTCTGTCACTTCACTAAAGGTCTCTTTGTACAGTAGACAAAGATGCATAAGGAAAACAAAACATATTGCATCTGGGAATTAAAAAAAGAGTGTTTTCTTTGTTCCAAATAACCTATACTGTTAATTCTAAAAATGAAGTAGAATATTTTCCTAAAAACTTAGTATGCGGCTCATGCATTTCTGTGGAATGTCCTTAACTATTCACTGACTCATTCCCTATTCATTTATAGCTAATATATGGCACTTTTATTGTGGTTTCTAAAGTATGGAGGTTATGTGAGTCAGATGCAATTTAGAATAGAGATTATCTTTAAATAATCAAAAACATACTTTGCCAAAAATACTAAAAGAAGGAAAGAAAGCATTCAGTGTTCTCAAAATATGAAGTGCTTTCTAAAAAGACTTTTTTTTAAAATAAATAAGGGGGAAAAAATGTTACGTAAACCTAAGTGTTTAGCAGACGTCCGTTTGCTTCCTTCAAGGTGACAAGGGGTTTTAAGATTTTCAGAGCTCATGAGAAAGGCACATCCTTGAGTACTTGCACCAAGGACATGATGGAAGCATTTTTCCTTGAAAATTTTCAGCAAGAAGACAAAAGGTTAGAGGTGGCATGAATGATAACTTTCTTGAAGATTTTAATCAAGGATGTTTTGGAGAATGTGGATGTTTGGATCTCTCCTTCAAAAAGGGGAAAAATAAAATCAACAACCAAATACCTCCCTGCCTCCCCCTTTTTTTTTTTTTTTTTATTTCTTCCATCTTCTTAGACTGGTTCTGGTTCTCATAAAGTTTCTCATTAATGATATGGTGTTAGTAAGGGCAATTGTTAGTTTTTTTGCTGTGACTTTGAAGTTCCTTTGTTGTGACAGCTGCTAGGCTGGCATTTCCTGGACATCAGTGGGATATGATGATAGTTTGCCTGCTTCCCTTCTTTCTGATAGATTTTCTCAGAGAAGATAGCAAACTGGCAGTCTCAGATTCCTGTATTAAAAAAGCAAAAGGTGGATTGTCGTGGGCTAGAGTTGAGAGAAATACAGAGATCCAAAGAATTACCAGCTTTTTTGTAAGATAGTCAGCAATGTGATCTACAGACAGAATCAAAAAGATCTCAAAGTTTGGAACATGTATTCATCCTTCTGTTCATCCTTTATTTTTCCCCCCTTGTTTTCTTTTTTAAGAGTTTGATGCAACAACAAATGGTGCTGGCCTGTCAACCTGATACCAGCCTAAGTAGAGGCCACATTATAATAAATGTATATTTTCACTATCAAAAGATAACGTACTGTTGGTTTAAAAAAATCCCAAACAACCTTGCACAGAAGCATTTTCAACAATATATTAAGCCTCATATTTTTCAATTACAACAGGGCACTTTTTTTCTCTGCTCATCTCTTTTAATAATCAAAGGAGCAAATATGTCTTGGTTTTGAGCTTTAATCTGTTGCTTTGTGTACTCTGATGACCTGCTAATCACACTCTCCATGACATGTCAATATACTGCTATGGAAAGTGGGTGATTTGGGCTGTCATAAAAGTGTTGATGTGCTCATATATCCTGTGCACTTAGGACAGAGGAGTTCAAAGAAATGCATTAACCAAAGGAATGAAATGTTATGGGAACCCATAATTCAGCTATCGAGTGTCCCTTTCTCAGTTCATGAGTGGTTCTTTATCTGTGTTGTGTCTTTGAATTTGAGCACCAGGTGTGAAGATTTCTGTTTATTTTTATTTAAGCAAAAACAAACACAAAAAATTCAGAGCTGATGCAGATGATGAAATGTAAAGATGTGAGATGGGTTTAGTAAATAGTCAGGGTGCATATGTCTAAACAAGGAAGGAGATTGTAGAATGTGGTTTTAGTTTATAATACTCTCCTTTCATTGCTATATAACCATCTGCCTTTCTGGCATGTTTCTTAAAATCTGGTGATCTTCCACTTCAATCTGTAACCTTCAATGTTACGCTAGTGTTTCCTCTGCTGAGCTACTGTAATCATCAAGATCACAAGGTAAATGCTGTCAACATCTACAGTTTCATTCTTCATAAAAACTAAAAGGTAGGACTGACCTTTATTATCAAATGGAGACCAGCCTAGTATGCAATTTGAGAGGAATGATGTGGATGTGAGTCTAGGGGCAAGGATCTACTCCACTTGGCACTGATAGGCCTTCTTCTGTGGTCCTAGATGCGTTACCCAGCTGTTCTGCCTGGAACCTCCCATCTGCAATGTGTAGGTAATGATACTTGCCTCCCTGGTGAAGATTATGACAGTTACATAATGTTTGTAAAGTTCTGTGAAAATTCAAAGTGCTGTAAAAAAAATTATATATATAAAAAAAATCATGTGTCACAATTAAATTGAAGACTGTCTAAGCGAACACTTTCACCTTAATAATCCAGTACCTTTTCTGCTATTGTTCAGAGAGTTGGGCATAGATTTATGATAGTGTGGAATTGTCCTTATTTGGGGAAGGCATAGTACAACATCTTAAATACACTTTTCTGGTTTTCTCCAAGAAACAGCATCATCATTTTAAACTTGTTACAGAACCTTTATTTTGGTAGGTTTTTTTCTAAGGTTTTTCTTAGGCCATTCGGTTTGAGCAAATGACTAAGGGATTTAGATTTGTGGGTCTGCATCTCAGTCTACCCTTGACTTGGTAGAAATCCTGGAACAAGTTGCATTAGCTGCTGCACGCTGTATCTTGACGGATCTCCTTGGATCTGCCCAATGCTCTACTGAATACTGTGGTGAAGAAAGCAGAAAACTTGTCTATGGGTACAGACTTGAGGCCTTAACATTTCTGTTCTGTTTTTCTCATCCATGAATTGGTTACAGGGGTGAAACCAGATTCATGATTTTATATGTACTTGTAAAAGATACAAACATACAGTGTTTTAATCATTGGCATGTCTCAGTGAGTATATGATGGTGGCTTTAAGTGGTGAATGTTTCTTTTTGATGCATGGTCTTGGAGAAAGGGTTAAAAGATCAGGAAGGCCAGACTCAGGTTAGTGGTTCTCTTGGTTTGGTGGGTTTTTTTGTTGTTGGGTTTTTTGTTTTGGTTTGGTTTGGGTTTTGTTTTTTTTTTTTTTTTAATTATAGATGCTTTTTGAAGAAAAGGAACTTGAAGCTCCTTGCCTAGGCTGTTCTTGAGTTGTGGTGTAGATGTTTTGAGGGTATAAACCACAGAGGAAGTTGGGATAAAATAGCTACTTAAAAAGAGATTAAGGGATTTACTTCAGTGCCTCTATGGGCTGTGATTTAAAGGGAGAAGAGCCTAATTTTTCATATAGCAGCTACTTTTATTAGCTACAGGTTTTAACTTCTTGGAAAGATTCTCACATCTTTCTATCAGCCACTTTTGGGAGTTAATCCAGACCAGTCAACAGAACTGTACATTGCACTTGATTTCTTGGTAATTTTAAAAGTTCTTCAGTGTCTAATCTGTCCAGTGTAACTCCTGAGTCTTTTGCTGTCGATGGTATTGATCAGCAAAAATAATAGATAACTATACTTAAACTCCATTTTCCAGAGGTAAAGAAAAATAAAAAAATAAAAAAAATATTAAGTTAGGGTGTAAAGGGAAGAAGGCATTACATAAACCAGAATTGAATACAGAATGATGACTCCAGGTCAAAAGACTCTTGAAATTTCTCCTTGTGGATAGTTAATATTTTTTTTTCCTGTAGAGTTATATTTGGGACAGGAGCTGAACTTTGTATTTCAGCTTGCTTTGCCAGAGATGATCAGTGGGGACACAGCTTTGTCAGTCTTTGAGTTTGCTGTCACCCTCAGGATTTTACAACCACAGTACTCAATAGAGTATTTTTGTAGAAGTTCTTGGTGATCTTTACTGGAAACTGGTTTCTGCGGACAGATCAGTTGAGGATGTCATGACATTGGGTAGCTGAGATGGAAAGCTCAGTACTGTTATCACTTTCAGTGAGTGGAGGTTTTTTTCAGTAGTCCCAGAAGAACAAAATTACATGCCAGAGAGTAGATGTTTGCATTTGAAAGGGTTTTCTCAGTTGATTGTCATTCACTTGTATCTGCCTAACTTGTATGAAAAACACCTTGAACCTCCTTACAATTTCTCTCCCAAAAACTTGATTCCAGAATTGTTCTCCATTTGTACACATTAATTTTTTCTTTTTCAAATGTCAGCTCAGTATTTCAATAATAGATTTAATCATGCCTGAAGTTCTAACAATCCATTTTCAGTAGTGGATCATTCAGTTAGGAGATAATGCCCTCTGCATTTTTTTGAGGCTTGATTTGTTTTAGGATTGGAAATACCCAAAGCCACTTTTGAAAATGAGTTGTTGATGCCAAACTAACTTCAGTCAAAGTTTGGAAATTGTATACTATGGCTGATTTGTTCTCCTAAATGGAAGAGGGCCAGGAAGTGAGTTTGAGCACCTGACTCCTGATCATCTATGCAGTTCATGTGTCAGTTCTTCCTGTGCCTCCACTTTGTACTTTCTCAAATAATTCTGTTCGAGATGAGTCTGCTTTAGAGGCATTTTTCTCTGAGCAGTCTGAATATGAGCTAGTTTCTGCCACATAGGAGTTTGGATTGCTCTCAGGTTTAAAACTATTTTATGTTGCTGTAGAGACCTTGTGTGACCAGAAACAAATTTCCTGAGGCAAGAGGGAGACAGTCCCAATGTCTTCGGTAGTTTCAGTTAAGGATGGAGTAGACACTAAAGATTCTGTTGAACAATAGTTCATTTCTGTGCCACATGTGAATTGAGAATTGGCTCTGTCATGCACTACTTGTAGGTCTGTTCTTTCGTCAGGAAGGTAGAACAGCAGCAGATCACATTGACTTGAAAGATGCCTGTGACCAAGCTCACTTTATGCTATTGAGACACTCTGCTACCGTTTGAGGATTCTCAGCTGAAGTAAATGAAGACTTGCAGACTTCTCTAATTGCTATAAAGCATTTGCTGTGCTAGTGGGTTCGTGGGCAAATGGAAGCTCTACTTTCCTTGGTGGACTCTGTTTCCAACATTAGTCGGGACAAAATAGATGGCCAAATACTCAGCTGTTTGCTATCAGCCTGTCTCTGTCTGTAATGATTTATGCTTGCTGAGTATCTGCCTGGTAAGGCTGATGCTGGCCCATACACATCCCTTCTGTTTATACGCATTTGGGCAACTCTTTGTCTTGCCTGTGAAAGGGAAAAGCGGATTTGGTTGATCCTGTGAATATAGTTGCTTTCTTTCCCCCTTAACATATTTTTGTTTCTTAGACTAGGTTGAATGTTCTTTAGTGGGTTCCTGTGGAAGGCATTCAGCGGTAAAAATGTTTTCTTTCTTGGGATATGTTTAATAAACATGAATAAAAATCCAACACAATCCAACCCCCAGTGGTTTCTCTCATGTAACTTTTTCTTATTTCTTAAATTTCATTGTAGTTGTTTTTAACCAAAGCCAGCCAGTTTTAAGTCTACATTAAGCCCACATTAAGGTCTAACTTTATATTTTTGGTCTAGAGTTTGGAAACAGGAGTGTCTGATGCCCAGAGAAATAAAGAATTTTTTTTTTTTCTGTGTAAATTAAAACCAACTTGATGAATTAGGTGCAGTTTTTTTTAAGGTATTATATATCGGATAGTACTGGTGTTGGAAAAGAAGTGAGAAGGACAAAAGCTTTGAATTCAGACTGGCAGACTGTATTCCAGAGGTCTTAAAAGTACTGTTTGAAACTTCAGGAAGGTTTAGGTTGAATATTAGGGCTCAAAAATGCAAATAAGAAAATAAATTCAGAAATATTTCAGGTTAAATCTTTTCAATCTGGTTTTCTCCATGCTGCCTTCCAGCATTCTGTGTTTTTTCTTTGCATTCCATTCCCTAAAAGTCTTTTCTACTTTCAGAAACTGTTTAAATGCTTATTTTATGACTAGCATAATATTCAGAGTTCTCACAACTTTTGGGGCACTGAAACTAATGGTGTGCCCTTCACTGCAGTTCCCTAAAAGTCTGTGAGAGAGACATAGATGAGAAAAATAACTTCCCTGCATGTATCCTGTAGCTTTTGTCCAATATGCCATAAATGTCATCCAAAACCACCGTTGGCTTTCTGCACGGAAAGCCCTACCAGCTACACTTAAAAAATAATTGTTCAGTCTTCAGTAACAGGGAATGATACCCCTCTTACCCCCATATTTACTAACAGAACTTTAACATGGTTAGTTGTGCAATGCTGATGGAGAAGCAGAGCTATTGTTTTAATTTCTTAGATGAGGAACTGGAGCATGGTGAGATTGCCACTTGCCAAAAGTAACAGCATATGTGCAGAGCCTCTGGGTGAACCTGATGCTCCACAGCCTATGGCTGATGCTCTGGAGTATTGATCATTCTTCTTTTATGACAAACTATTAGTACATACAACATGTACCAAGCTATTGTGGAGAGATCTGTCACAGCCACTTAGGAAATCTTTTATACTGTTCTCTCACTCCTAGGGAAGAAGGAACATCTTAAGTCTTGTCTGCACTGAAATGGGGTTTCTGTGTTTATACATTAAAATACAACCTGTTTGTATAGTGGAACTTCAGAAAAGATCTAATCTCTACAAAGATTTAAACTTCATGGGTCTGTTTGTCACCTTTTCAACCATACACCTTCTTGAGTAAAAATACACCATGAACTTGCTGTAAAAATGAACAGACTGAGATTGGGAACAGTGATTTCCAGTCCAGGTGACAACTGGAGGGCAATTTAGGGATACGGTCAGTCACTGTTCTTGGAAGCACCTTTTGGCTGTGAAAAAAGAGGGGGGAAATGGGAAACTGAAACTTATCTTCTTACTATCTGTTATGAAACAAAAATACTGGAAATCTGAAAGACATCACCAACTGTGAGTGCAAAACTCATGGCAGGATTCAGATCACTGGAGGCCCCTAGTCCCCTCCTAGTCATTACCCAGGAGCCCTCCAAGGTATGAGACAAAACGGGAATGTAAACTGTAAGCTTTTCATTTTCTCCACCTTCCCTTTGCATCCCCAGGCTTTTATTTTCAAGAAGCCAAAAAGGAATTGAGATTTCAACTGTACTGTTTGAATGGTAAATCAGAGGACTTGATCTCTGATTTATTCCACTATATCCCTCTGAAATGAATGCACATAGAAAAAATTTGATGTGG
This sequence comes from Tyto alba, assembly GCF_018691265.1. Classification (NCBI taxonomy): domain Eukaryota; kingdom Metazoa; phylum Chordata; class Aves; order Strigiformes; family Tytonidae; genus Tyto; species Tyto alba. The sequence continues at coordinate 54,213,991 of NW_024881276.1, read as the reverse complement.
TGGAAACCCACCTGCGCAACCGTTGTAAGTTGGGGAAGGGTTGGCTCTGCAACTTCTGAGTTTGGTACTGTGGCCTCATTCCAACTGTCACTGAAGTGAGAACTTCTGAATTACTTTTAATAGCATTGGGCCCAATATAAACCTCTGTGATACTTCTGAGATACCTAAAAGTTGTTGTGATGATTTGTTATGGCAGCTGGTCCCCCCACCTCTCCTGTCATGTCCCTTATGTTTAAGTCTTGTGTTTATAGAGGCGCCAGAGAAAGATGGACCAAGCCTGGGGGCTCCTGGGCCACCTGAAGGTCTGTTTAGACCTCTCTCTTATACTTAAAGTCCCTTTCCTGTTTTAAAGAAAATCATACTTCCCTTAAAATTTCTTCAGCTTTCCAGTGAAGCTTGGTAGCTGGAAAAAGGATTTGCAAACAAGTGTATGCAAATACACTTGCAGAGAAAGTGATCACCTTGGAGAAACTGTTATTTAATCATTATATATGGTAATATTGATGTTAGTGGAGATTGCATTTGGTTTCAGTGTTTTTTAAGGGGTTTTACCAGATCTCATTAATGATTTCTCAGGGTTTATAGCATTCCTCAAAAAAAAAAAAATCTGGTCAAAGTAACAGAAACGCTGAGAATCTGTTTAGAATGGTCAGTTGGCTTATGGTCGAGTCACTGCCTGAGATAGGGAACAACCCTGTTCAAGTCCTCTTTTTGAATAAGACAGCAAGGTCTTGTCCCTGAGCCTCACATGTCTGAGATTAAGTCTGATTTATCTTTCTTAATCTTTTAATGAAAGGCTCAAGAGAATGTGGTTCTCTTCTGATCCAGAATGGGAAAAAGTGACACTGCAAAGTCTCTTGGAACGGGAGGAGAATTCTACTCTGGTCTAGAAGATGCTGAAGCAATTCTTTCAGTATTAAAGCAAAAAATGGTTCATAAAATTACTGTATTTTAAAACAAGAAAGAGAATCCCAGCTTCTACTATGCTGCTCATGAGGACTATAGTCAGAGTTCTTTAAAAAGCAAAATCGTAGCAAATAAGGACTTTTGTTTCCTCCAGTGCTAAGTGAGAAGGACCTACTAAACCAGCAACAAAATAACTAAGGCCTCAAGCTTACAGAAATTTCTTGAGGGGAATCTTCATAGAGAACTGCAGTGATTTCAGTTGAGTTGTGTGTGAGTGCAAGGTGTAAGGAGACAGACCTGCTCAGAGGACTGGGACCTCCTGACTTCATGGGTAAGCAGTGAACCTTTTTATTACACAAACCGTGAAGTTCACATGCACTGGAAGTTGGATAACAGTTTCTCCCACTAATATCTTTCAATTCTGTTACTTTTAACCATATTAAGTACAGAAAACTGCATACAAATGCCTTTTTTTTTTTTTTTTTTTTTTTTTTCCAAGTGGAAGACGTTTCTTTGTAAGAGTCTTTCACTGATGTTAATAATCTAATTCTTAAGTATCATTCTGCTTGTTAGCATTCCTTGGGCTGAGAAGCTGGCAGTGCAATTCTCCGATAGGGAGTGTTACTCACAACTTCGGTTTCTATAGCTTACATCCACTGTCCTTCCTTCCTGCCCTGAAATACACGATAGGATTGTGCCTTTTGTTTGTTTGCAGTGGTGGTCTAAGAGGAAGGTCTGTCAAGTAAGATCATGACCGAGGTGGAAAGGGAGGAAACTATTATTGGATAATGATGAGACATTTACATACTTCAGAACAGATCTGGCTCTTACTCCATTTTCTTTTCATAATGCCCATTTTGTAATGACTGCAAGCCAAAGCACGGTTATGCTTCTTCAGTGACATTTATTTGATCCTAGTTAAGTAGGGATTTCAAGAATTTTCCTTGAAACCACTATCTGCACCAGAATAACATGAATTTGGAAAGAGGAATGAAATAATACAGAAATATCCCTTGATCTTACCAAAGTAGAATATAACCCATCTAGGTGCTGTTTGCTGGTATTTTGCTTTATTAATGTGTGCTTGTAATCCATTCAAAAATACAATTAAGGAGTTATTAAAATTGCACAGAGAAGTATTTAGAATTTAGAGAGTGGAGAAGTCAAGACTTAACATTTTATTGCTAAGAGGAGACTGGCAGCTTAAAATCACCACTTCTCTCTTACTGTTGTTACCTGTGTGTAGTGCTTTTATAGCTGAATCCTGAAGAAAAAAATGTTTTGTACATTTGGTGGACCGTTGGTAGAGGTAGTTTGCCTCCCTGTTATATGTATTTTACATTCTATGTTGATGTCTCACACAGCAATAGGGAAGGGAAAAAGCAGTAAGAAAATTGGTAAAATATAAATTGTGGAGAGAAAAAATAAAGATGTGCTTGTAAAACTGTGAACATTCATAGAGCATCTCAGGAGAAACAGTAAACCCCAGATCTCTGCCTAGCTAATTTTATAAAAAAGGACTAGATTTCACATGGGTGGTACATCAAGTAGCTGTATGACTTAGGTGGAAGATGTGGAGGGGCTGCACAGGATCTTGTAATAGTGGAGGAGCATATGTTAGACCTTATATTTTCTGCATATGCTAGTATTTTTTGTCATAGATATTAAGCTTATCTTGTCTGACCCACAGTTTTTAAAAAATGATGTGTCTCTGAGTTTTTTCCCTTAGAAACAGTGGCATTTTTTATGGAAATATATTGATCTACTACCCAGCATTTTTTAGATGTAGAAAAAGGAAACCTTGAATTAAATATAAAATATGTATAAGTGGTTTACCGGTAAACTTTCAGAGCTGTATTTTATCCTGTAATGTGTTTCAAAGGCTTTTGGCAGCTTTTTGAGGAGCTGTTACTCAGTTATACCTAGTTATTTATGTACTTTAGGCTATACGCTTTAATACCTCATCAATCCACAAGGCATCTGTAGCAGGGGCAGTACTGCAGAAAGCCCTGCCATGTCCACCTGTGTGGGCACGGAGCATCTTGTGAGGAAACCAGGGCGTGGGGGAGAAAGAGAGGAAAGTCTGGTGCATGTTCACTTTGGTTTGGAATTGAGACGCTGTGCTGAGTGTTTTCTTAGGAACTGTAACAAAGACCTGGGACCTGTGCCCCTCATTCTAACTCGTATCCCTGTGGAAAGCCCGGCCCCCCCCCCCCTTTCTACCACCAGCTTTTGGGAGCGAGCCAGCAGGAAGAAGAGCGTTCAGCCAGGAGCTCCCGAAGCAGCGTCCAGCCTCAGAGAAGGAGGTGCTCGCCACCTGTGCGATGCCTCTTCTAGTGCATCATCTAACTCGGAGAGAAGAAAGCCAGTCCTGAGTCCTGTTCTGTCCAAGTCAATAACAGAGAAGCCATTGTCCTCATGACGGCCCAGGGCCCGGCCCTGTGTGCGTTGGCAGAGGGTCCTTCCCGGTGCTCAGTTCCCTTCTCCGCGTCCCGGCGGGGGAGACGCTCTCTGTGCCTTGCCTCTGCAGTGCAGGCCTCCTGACAGCTTTTGCCACCTGTCTTCCACCCGCTTCTGCTCACTTCACCACTACCCCAAAAGCAAAAACTTAATTTTGTTAGCATTATCGATTAGGTAGCTTATTATTATGTAGATTTTTTTTTTGTCTGAAGGCCTGTTATTCATTCTGGGTGGAGGTGTTTGGCTTCAGTCACGTTTATCTGTCTGAGTCCACATTTCAAGGATTTCCATGGTATTGACATTTCCATTACAGGAATCTGAAGAATGTTCAATCATATACAGGCCACGAAACATATTTACTTCTTTTTTTTTTTTTTTTTTTTTCTTTCTTTCTTATGCCTGCCAACTGTTCCCTGCCAAACTTTAAACTGGGCTGCTATGACTCTTAAGTTTTTTTTTTTTCACATATCTACTTTATTGTAATATATACACATAGTGCACACGCAAATAAAAGCTCATACTGTAGCATTAGAAGACAGCACCAGATTTTATCTGGGGGATTATTGCAGGCCTGTTTCTAATTTATATAATGTTTTTGTTAATAGCAGTACCTCTTTAAAATGCCCAATAAAATAGTGTAGCATTAATTTAAATAGAAATTTCAGTCATTTTAGATATCCCCCATTATAACAGGTCAGGCTTTTAACAGATGTCTCAATAACTTTGCTATTAGCAGGAATATTTCATGAAGTAAAATCAGGCCTCTTTGTCTCTGTCACTCATTGAGATGACCTACATATTTGGCAGATGGAGGGGACTTGCTTGCGCATTAGTACTGATGGGGTAGGTTTTTTTCAGTTCTGTATTTTTGGAGAAGAGAAAAAGATTTAACATAAGTTAACATCGTTTATTTTTTATTAATACCACACTTCAGTTGCCCTTTACAGAAAAATCATATTAGGCACGCCTTGCCTTCTAAGCATAGAAAACATCTAGGACTTTTCTCCTGGGCACCAGATTTCTGTCTTAAAGTGTAAACCTTTCATTGAAGCAGCGGACAACTTTTTTGCCACTATATGGACTAATGGAGCTGGAGCAGAAGGTGCAGTAACTCAGTTGCTGCAGAGATTCTAGATGACATCTCCTCCAGAGACCTGAACGCTTCCAAGCCTTTCCGAGATGTTGATTTTTGTGCTTAAGTATTTCATTCCTCTTCCTGGCATAGTGAGAGTTTTTCAGCATTATACTAAGGGTCTTGCTTAAAACGGCTTGCTGACACCTTGTTATGCCAGCACGTGTCTCTGTATTCTTTGAAGAATCAAAAAGGACCTCTCGAGTTGAAGATTTCATTGACTCTCATGTTGACAGCGGAGTCTGAATCCTGCTGTGAAGAGGCAAACTGCAGAGGGAGATTTAGTTGTAGATGTAGTCTGTTTATCTAATACAAAATCACTCTTTGGTGTCCTGTGTGCTAGTGCAGGTAGAAATGATTTCTTATTATTTTTGTTGTAACTTTCATTGGAATGTAACTAATTACACAAGCAAGCAGAAAAGCTCCACATATAAATGTGCTGTCTGAGCGGGCAATATATCCCACAGTCATTAATCAAGAGATAAAAAACATGGTGGGATTGAGTGAAGTTACTTAAGGGATACTTTTGATCCGCTCTTCTTATTTTTTCTCTGTGTATACTAAGGGTCTAAATCAAGTAAAGATACTAAGTTTCTGCATTATCAGAGAGCTGCAAGTTCTTAACATTTCTTCAAATAAAACTGTTTGAAGTCAAGTATATTGGTACTGTCTGATCAGATTTAATGACATTTGTCCAAGAAGTTCACAGTATAGCAAAATTGGTAGTTACAGCCGTTATAATAGTATTTTATTACTGAGGATTCTCCCTGTTTGCAGGGAAGTTTAACTTTTCCTGCCCAGTGAGAACAGCCTATGAGTCAGTTGGCAATCAGAAGTGCTTTTCCAGTCATCTGTTAAACCCTAAGGATATTCCAGGATTGAAGAGGCAAATCAGGAAAGGTGTTATCATAAACTTGTCGTAACATACCGTTCCCTTGGCCTTTGCTCTTTAGGACTCTGAGTGGGGATACAGGTGAAGTGGTCATCTGGTGGTGGTGATGATGATGATGCTGATAATAATACTACCACAATTTTCAACTCTTAATTAGTTGCTTAGGACAATATGAGTAAATTCATACAAGGGACTTGGTTTCCCTTCTTGGAATTTTAGGTCTCTTTCATTCTTAATTCAAGTAGAATCTGAAGTCTTTCTGGAGTGATGGCCTAGTTCATTTCAACTCAAGACTTACTGTTTTAAGGAGCTTCCAGGGGTATAGGAACTGGCATCATTCCACTTGGCCTGCTCTGTTATATGGTTTGGGGCTGAGGCAAGTGACTGGAAAGAAAGCGTGCACCTTTTCAAAGGAAAACATCAACTTTTGGGGTACAAACAGTAAATCATTGGCTTAATGATCATCTTGCTGGGTATCAATGTTGTCTCTTAAATGGGAAAGGAGATTTTTGATTTATTAGACGTTTTCCTGTAACAGGAACTGGAAACACAGTCACATAGAATACCAATGGATGTTTATTATTTATGTGTGTAAGTTTAAAAAAAGAAAAAAAGTCGTGATGCTCTTCTTCTTCGTTTAACTCTTCTTCTTCTTGCACAAAGAATGACTGTAAGGAGTGAGAAAGACACTTAGGCAGAGACAACAGGGGAGAGGATGTGGTACATCCTGCACCCATTAACACTGTCAATTAGCAACATTTATCTTGAAATTTATCCAGCTTGGAACATGAAGTATGTACATCAGGGTTTGGGCCAGACAGAAACACAGAAAATGATGGTATTTGTGGAGACACTAGCCAATGTAGGGGAGAGAGCAAAGGCACACAGTAATTCTAAAGAGAGCTGCATTTTTTGTGTGTGGAAATTTGATTATAAGATGATTCTTTCAACATAAACACAATTCTCTAAGGACTTATTAATGCTTCAGTAGCATAGTGGAAAGACTCTAGTGCAGTCCGCTTTAATAGCTTTCTGGCTTGAACCCCAATACATAATGTTCTAGTAATAGTTTATGGGTGACTGCAATAAATTGGTAGCAAGTGTTTTCCATTTTTTGGCTCTTCTTATCAGATCTGCTGGTGGAACATTTTGTTCTGAGAATATTGCAAAGGCAATTGATCTGCTTTGGATATGTGCTCAAGAGTTTTGTGTCTTCTAAAATATATGTATATATGAGCTTTTTCGCTTTGTTCTGAGATGTGCAGTGTAAAGCTGGGGGCCGGTAAAATATTACAGGGGATCTGAGCAGTTGGTTAGACCCAGCGGGACTCCACCTACCCTACCTAATGTTTCTGCGAGTACTGCCAAAAAGGCAGAGCTTTCCTCCCTCCCTCCACTTCTCTTCCCAATACTTTCATTGTTCTAGTCTTTTCATGCAGCAGTGGAAAATTTGTTTCTGTCGGTGTGGGAATAAAGATCTTCCACACAGGTTCATTTTAGACCCAAATGGATTTTTGAAATAGGAAGAAATGTGGAATATTTTGCACTTAGTGGTGAGGGAAAGAGCTACTTTTGATTAGAGATGGGCCTGATATGGTCACCTTTGATTTCTATTGGATTTGGAGCTGAACTTAACTGTAATTACAGAGTGAAGATCCATGGCCTCTATTATGTAGGAGCTGTCCCTCTTGGTCTTCAAATCAATTAATTCACAGCTCCAGATCATCTCTATAGCCAGCCTAATTGAAACAGCCTGCTTTCATCTCCACTCCAGCAAGAAGAGTTTGGTAACTGAACCCAGCTAGGAAATGTCTAGCTGCTTGCTGTGTGTAAAAGGCCAAGCAAAACCCATCAGCCTGACTGCCTCTGGATATTAATCTTCTGGATATGATAAATAAAGCCAGAGGTACTAAGTGTTGGAGAGTAAGCAAACATTATCCATTATCCAGTGGACTGTGCAACCGAACATCCTGTGCTGGTTCCGGGCTCCATTTTGTTTCTTTAAGCAGCTAGCATGTTGGCTTTTTCGCAGAATCATCCAACGTAGCTTGTAGATTAGATTCAAAATGAAAATGGCTACATTTCTCCAAGATAACATTAAGCACATGTAAAATTAAAGGATAGCTGAGTACCTCCTTCATTCCTTTAATCTTCTGCATGTACTGGAACGTGCGTTTTATATAAAGGTTAAATTACAAAAATACTGGACTTGGGGCAAAAATCAAATCTTAAAGAATGTCAGCTGAAATCTGGAGATCTCTGAAGCACAGAGTGAATAGACACAGGAGAAATATTTGAAGTAACAGAATGTGGACTTTGCCCAGTTAATGTTAAAAGTATCCCAAATGACAGCAGGGGAGTCAGTTTGGTTGTCATACAAAGCTGCAGAGAGAGCTGGAGATGAACAGAAAGTACTGAAAATCTGGCCCTGAGACAATAAATGGAAGTGCTAAGTGGATGAGAGTGAGAATTGACAAAGGAAGATAGAAACAGAGAAGTGCAAAATAAGGGTATGTCATACCAGAACCACTTCTAATGGTGTTTACACTGTCATAAGCCTAATAAATGTGGATATTTCTTCTCTGATGCATACTAGCCATTTTCTAAAAGCACATTATGGACTCATAGAAGGAGAAGAGCATCTGAATAAAAGGATATGCAAGTTGTATTCTGACCACAGAGGTTCAGTGCTACTTTTAGGCAATTTCCACTGTGACTGTGTTTTGCTTTCACTGCCTGTTGTGAACAGGGATCATTTTTCTTGTTGTTTTCTTATTTAACCAAGTTATTAAGATAATACTATCAACTACTTGCGAGTGCTGCCTTAAACAGTTTGGTTTTCTTGTTTTCCAAGGGAAAAAAACTCCAAACCATATTCAGATACAGTTCTGGGAATCTGTTGCATACTGCCTTCATGTGAATCTGTTGCATACTGCCTTCATGTAGGAGCTGCAGTTTTCCTTCTTTCATCCTGTGCAAAGGAGGACAGTTTTCAAGCACTGCTGCTAACAGTGCACTAGGCTGGCTGTTTCTCTCCACAAACAGAAACCTGTGCCATTTCCTGCTAAGGATTCTGGGCAGGGTTGTCCAGTAGGTAATTTCTCGTAGTAAACATTAGAATAATTAGAGTTACCGTTCCAAAGCACCGAACTTTCAGTGTCTGTTATTACTGCATCGCAGAAATCATACAAGAAGCAGCTGTAGTCAGGTGCGGCTATTGTTATTAATTTCAGTTGTGCTAAAGCAAATATACAGTGTGAAAAATGCAGAAACTAGATGGTCCTGTGTTTGTAACTATTTATATTATTAACATGCACTTAAAATACATGCGCAAGAACAAGCATGCAACTCAAGACCAAAGAGGCTAATCCAAGAAGAATAGTTAAAACCCAGTTCCCCGAAAAACCCCACTGCTTTCTTGTGCTTCTCTTATTTATGACATAGTTTATTACAGAGCAGGTTTGGAAGTGTGTGTTGAGGAAACTACTTGCATTACAGACAATCAGTAAGGTCTAGTGTAATAGATAATATTAAAATGAGCATAATGTTTAAGTTAACAAAAGTCAGAAACATGGTGATGTTGAGATTGCACAATGAGAAGCCCTACAAGAAGACTCAGTGAGATTTGCCCTGGCTTGTTGAGGGCAATATTTTCCTTGATTTTTTTTTTTTTTTTTTTAATAGGTCAGAAGCAGAGAATTTGAGGGAGAATGTTCTATTTAAAACTAGCAAAAGTGGAAAGAGAAATTCCTGAGGTGTGTTCTTTTTACGTTTGCTGGATTTCTTCACTGTATAAAGCGGTCTTCTTACAGTGCCGTGCTGTGTTTGGAATAAACAGTCGAGTGCTATATTTCACTGTAAGGTCTGTCTATAGAAAGTGCTGGCTCTCAGATCAGCTGTTTACATTTTTTTGAAAAAGCTCCCATCTGTTACATCAAACTTGTTAATATAGGTCTACAGGATACAATAACATTAATGCTTTAAGTATCCAAATGAAATGTCAGAGACTAGTTGCAGTTACCAAATTCAAATGTGGCAGTGTCCTGAATCCACCTCTTTTACTAACAGGCCATTTAATAATCCATGTAAGTATCTATAGATGTCTAAGTCTTTGAAGGTCTGTGAGGGGCCAGATGTACAAATGCAGTTACAACATCAAATCCTCACAAAAGCTTTTCCACCACACTAGCATGACCACATAAAATTTGGCCTCGTTTTTTTTTTGGCTCCGCAGCTACAGCACCGTCAAGACCTATTTAGAGTGAAAATAGGCTTGGTAAGGGAAGTCTCTGAGGTTCGTGCTGCTCCCAGTGAAGTTAAAGGCAAAGTGATCACATAAATAGAGATATACCTTACTTCAATGTATACTTTGCCCCTTGTTTGAAAAAAACCCAACAACATAGACTATTGTTTGTTTTGTTTCTTTTTTGTTATGGTTTGCTTTGTTTCAATTTAATACATAACTGAGTCCTTGATATTTTTATTTCTCGTATGAGCTGCTATAATTTATTATTATAGTGGCCATCTGACTAGAATGAAGATGTATGCTCCTGTTTTGATCCTTGTAATGATGGAGGGTGAAATGTAAGTTTGTTATATTACCTTTCTTGTTTCTACTCTTTTGTATCCATGGTTTTTTAATTTACATTGCATTGTGAATGAAAACCCTTATCTTCTGTTATGTTTTTTTCCTGCCACTCAAATTTTGCATCAACACAAAAGGTTTGTTCTTCAGTTCGTGTTCAGTATTTGGTCACGTTCATTATGAGGTGTATCTAGAATACACAGATCACATATTATACATAAAATATCATTTCTCACTGCATTTTCCTTGATATCTTATTATTAAGGGCTATTTTTTAGTGGATAGAAACCCAGTCTATGCATAAAACTGCATTCAAATGAGCTTTGCACATCTAATCATATCTATTTTTATTCCCAAATGCTCGGTGATCAACAGTAATTTGAAGTACAATGGTTATAAATCATATTATTCCTAAGCACAATGAAACTGGCTAAATAGGACCATGCAGAGGGTTAATAGTCCAATAATAATTAAAATAAGCCTCTTCAATTCAGTAATAACTGGCCACCTGCCTTCCTCCAACCCCCAACACCACCCTCAGTACTCCTTAAAAAAATATTCACATTACAGACAATCTTGTGTAACAGCTTAACATAACATATCTGGAACATTACTCAGATTTTTGGGCAGTGGCAATCTGAACATGTTCATAAGTTAAGCTTTTTTCTCGACAGCATCCTGCTGTTAACTCCTGACTTTTTTTTTACTGGTGGGTCTCTACGTAACTGGAAAGCACGGCCCTGTAAGTGTATGCATTGGAGGGACTCTGCTGAACAGAAATACGCGATGTTTTGAGGGGCTTATGCAGATAAACTCAATATTGTAAGGACTGAAATTTTGCACTCACTTTTAGGTTTGAATAGTCATGATACCTACTTGATAGATTATTTTAGTCATGATAGTGGATTACACAAATATGGATGCACAGGTGGATGTGCAAGAGAGACGTTAAAAATGCAGGCTTTTTTTCTCTAAAACATGGGAAGATGTCATGTCTCCGGGTCAGAAACAGTAACATAATCATCAAAGCACAAGACTGGAAGTTAGGAAGCCTTTTATTTTCTTTTGTTCTTTATCTCATCCCGACTCGTTTTTATGATAGGTTTTTCTCACTTGTAAAGTAGGAATTGTGCCAGTGAGATTTGTGATGGAAAGTGTTTGGGGCACCAGTTATTATTGTTGAAGTATGATACAGTCTTCAATTTATTGTCCCTTTTTATAGGTGACCAGACCTAGAAACAAAATAACTCTCTGCTATAAATGGGATTTAACATATAAGTCCCATTTTTTTGTAACAGATTTCATCTTCTCCATTGGTAAAATAATTGGCCTCTGTAAAGAATCAGTAAGTAAACAGCCAAGCAATTTTTGCTAGTACATATCGTAATTCCCATTTTAAAAATTACCTAATAAAGATTGCCTTTTAAATAGAGCTATTTGGGTATATCAGGGCCATGCTGTACTAAACAAAAAGAGGAAAAAAAATCCCTCTGTCATCTGAAAGAGACCATTTAGCCTCTGAACATATTTGCTCCACACTAAATAATAGATGTTATTCTCAGATAAATAGAACATGGTCTATATCCTTCTATTGGAAACTGTTTTGTTTTGTCTGAATACTTCACCCACTCTATCCACGTGGCCTCAAAACAACAAGCAGATTTGGCTAGTATATGTTGTAAGTAAATTTTAGGAGTGTCATATAAATTATTAATTTAACAAAGTTAATATTTAAATAACTTTTTAATCATTAACAAAAGTGGAAAGTTCAGAGTTAAGATATGCTTCTTCTTCCCCCGTAAAATAAACATTAACAAATCAGTCTAATTTCTATGCATAATGTTAGTTGCTCTGGTTTGGAAAGTTAACGGTAGTAGATGGATATGAAGATATTACTCTGGCAAAGTATTAAGATTGCTTTCATGCCCTTAAAAAAATTGTCCAAAAGTGTTACTGACAGGTTAATACCTTCAGTAGGAATTATCTGCGTTAGCATTATTAGCATATGGATATACTCATCACTGAGTTAACTGAGAGTTTTTCCATTTGTTTTCTCATTCTGTTACCTGCAGAAAGAGTTGAGGCCACTTTGGCTTTTTGATAGGTCTTGTTTGTTGAGCATAGTCCTTTTTGGAACAGGCAGGTCAGTTGCCTGAGGTGTGCATGTATGGAAGAAGATGGTACGATCTGCAATGCAAATTTATTCCCAGGAAAGGCTATTCTACTACTGTTGCCCTGGAAGATCGTTCTGCTCTTTGATAAATGAGCTGGTCGGCTGCTCGCTGCTGCTGCTGCTGCTGTGCTTCCTGGTGGCAGGATCTGCGGTCGCAGTCCTGCTCCTCAGCGTCCCTCTCCCTTCTCTCCCCTCCGCCGCGAAACAGTGAGAGCTGGTCTTTAGCTACTGCAATAAGTATTGATTCTTCTCTGCTGATAACAGATAACCGTTTATAGTAGTAATACAAATACTGGTTGGGGAACTGTTAGCATATTACTTTCGTTTTAAACGGAGCGACTTGCTGAAACGGAGAAGTATGAGCGTGGAAGCGGTGTTTCTAGCTGTTGGCTCAGTGCTAACTGCTGGGCTTGTGATAAGCACATACGATTCAGGCTCATTTGCTACACAGCAGTGCTTTGTTTCAAAGCAAGACTTTAGTGCTTTTACATGTACCTAATGGGTGCTTTTTGCCAGTAACTGAAGAAAGAGGAGAAGCTTGAATTTGCAAAATCTGATTCTTGAGGTACTGCAGCTTTCTCATTCCCTTTAGGACTTGGAAAGTGATTGAGTGAAAGTGCTGGTATTTTTTCTTGCGACTCCGTTGGTATCCTGTGATATCTTTAGAGAACTCCTTCCCAGGTTTTATTTGGCAAAAACTCTGAAATACATTACGTAACTTTCTATGCATAGAATGGAAGCTGTTAGTCTAAGTCATTCTTTTGTGGGAGAGACAAGACAACGTATCTTTCATTCTCATTGTCTGTTTTAATGTTGGAAGAGGCATCACTTCAATTTTGTGTTAACCAGTTTTCATTTTGGAAGAGCTATTTGAAATACCACTTCACCGTTACTTCAGAGCTTCACGATCCTATTATGTAGTATAGTGCCAGATTTTTCTGATGTGTGCAAATCTGCATAGAAAAGTCAAGCATTTTTGGATCCCCAAATCTGATGTCTGGGTTGACAGAGAAAACGATGCAAGCATTTTTGTTTTTTTAAAAGCTATTTCAGCCACAGACAGATTCATTTTCAGAGGGATTCAGAGGTATTTCCTTTTCTGAATAGTAGGACTTGTGATCGAAGTCTGATAGCAGACTTCTGTCACCTTTCTTGGGGAAAGTCTCATTTTGATGTGAGTTTTATTTATAACCACTATTTATATTGTGACAGCACCTTAAGCATTCCTGCTGGGCTTCCACTCTGGACTAAAAGTGCCACAAATCTCAGTTAGATCTAGCGACCTATGGCCATTTGTTTGGCCTCCCAGTAGCTCAGGAAATGGTGGTCAACTGTTAGGCTACCTGGACACTAAAAAGCAGGGACTTCTGTTTGTCTTATTTGTCAGCACACTGATAGGTCTAGCAGTGTGCACCTAACTTTCTATGTGCGTGTGCTGACTAGTCGGCACCTTGGCCAATCACTGTTTTGCATCATAGAAAAGATATCAAGGGAACACTGAAGAGAGATCTACCTTGTGGTAGGATAGGGGCATGTAGCTCGCCCATCTAAACATGAGGCATTTAGTCTAGGCATCTAGATGGAAGGAATAGGCAGAAGAAAGGAAGAGCCGTTTCTGGCGATTGACTTAGCCGTGTATCTGAGAAGAAAATGAATCAGCCTCTCAAGATGTTAATCTTGTTCCAGCGGTGAAAGGAGCAGCCTAGGCAACTTTACCGTTAATGCCTCTATGTTTTTATTTTACTACTTGAAAATTTAAGATGATCTGGTTCTATTTGGTTTTGCTTTACAGTGATTTGAGATTCTTGATGCTAGAGTTACACAAATGCAAAGTAGCATGATGTTTGGAATCGCTAAGTTAATGGGGCAGTTGTAATACTGGGACTTTTGGAGCGGGCTTTATATTAATTAATAGAGAGGAAGGAAGGCTTTGTTGTTAAAGCAGTGGAGTGTAACCTGAGATAAAAGTTCAGCACTGTACTCCTGTCACAGATTTCCTGAGTAACTCCAATCTGTGTGTCCCAGCTCATCTGAAAAAGTAGTTCCTGCTCTTTCACTCTTTGGCTGCTGTGTCTGAAAAGCTTTTTCTAGTGACGACTGTCTCCCAGTCTGTGTCACTGCAATGCCTAATACAAGGATCTCACTGTGACCTGTAAACTCTACTGCAATATAAATAACTTATTACCTGAAAACACAGTTTTGTATTCTATCATATATTTCAGAAACTTTCTTTAGTCTCATTTAACATAAGAGGGCAAACCATGTTGATTTGGGTAAGATTACAGCAAAGGATAGATTGATCCACAACTATCCCTTCACTCTTGCTGGTGAATTTTCAGCTAAAAATGTAGAGTCCATTTTGGATTGTTTCCTTCAGATCTTAATCTGTACAAAGTTTATATTTGTTCTATAAAATATGAGGCATTCTTGTAATTGAGATATGTGCTAGCTTGTAGTATAGCTCCCAATATGGTTTTAATCCAAATACTATATATCAGTGTATCTCAGCTCAGGTTTTTACTAAATCAACTGTCCTCATGTCCTTAAAGCCGGATGAACGTTAGATCTAAAAATGTCCTACTGATATGAATATCTCAGTCTTCATATTGATTAATATAATAGTTATTTTTGTAATAATATTAATTTTTAATTAGACCCATTCTTGTTACTTGGTTTCTATGTACCAATTTTTACATATTAATCATTATAAAAAATAAATACTGTATCTGTAACGAATGATGGAAATGATAGGAAGAAATAAGGGAAAAAGTGATCTCAGTATTGCAGAGGTACTGTGGGTGTCATATTTAGTACTGTTTCAAGCGTGTACTTCTCTTCTAGTTACTCTTATGTTTAGAGGTACGTACTGCAGCACGAAGGAACTGTTTTGTGTCCAGAAGTCAGTGCAGAGTGGCAAATATTGAATTTTTAATGTTCCCCACTGAATATAACTGGGGAAAGATACATTTTATAAGAGGTTTTGTAGATTGTTTTGTTTTGTGGGTTTTTTCCTAGAGGAAATGTGAACTGACTTTGTCTATTGTGAGGCATTTTAGGGTATGCCATGTAAGTGTTGTACATGTATTGGAATAACTTTGAAAAAATCAGTAAAGTACAAGAATAAAAAGAATGTGAAATAGGCTCAATTTTGTTTTGTTTTTCAAAATAAAAATGTTTTTGAATATCACTTGACAAGCATCAACTAAAGATACTGAGAAAAGCTTTGGAACTGATATTTTGTCAGAGATTGTAATAAACGGTAAAGATCCTTTGTAATAATACTGAAAATACTTCACCAGCAGAAAAAAATGCTTTTGCTGTGTTCATATATTTTTGTATAAAATAAGTTTGGTGTTTACTAAAGTCTTAGCATCTGTCTTAGCTACCTCATTATAAAAGGATTTATAGATACATTGACAAATTACACAGCAGAAGAAATATATAAAGCTAAACCATATTGATTACAAACAAGCTTTCTTGCCTTCTGATGGACTTTCCCTTCTTATCTGGGATATCACGAACTTCAGAGGCAATGAGACTTGTCCTGGGAGGTTATCATCCTTCCTTCATGCTGATATATTCACCTGTCAGAAGATCTCAGAAAAACTTATTTGTGAATGATTGACTTGTTAGAGATCAAGATCTAGACTTAGGGTTAAGGTATAAGCCTTTTTCACACCCCAGGAAAAATTACTGTACCTACTTTTTTCAAAGTTATGTGGCAAAAAGAGCCATCTGTACCTAAAGTGGCTGAAGTAATTTGAAAGTTAAGAAGGATCTGTCTGAAGCAAATAGGCTAAATCCCATCTTCTGTCCCTTTCAAGGTAGTAAGAATTGCACCAAGACTGCTTACGGGTCTTGTCACATAGACCTAATTCAGGCAGGACTGAAGGATTTTCCCTTATCTGGCCCTTACAAATGCTGCTGATGTATCTTTGATTCACTTTGTAAACAGGAAGAGCACGAAAACCAGTACACTTTTCCTCATAACTGGGGGCTAAAGTAAAAATCTCATTACCAGTGGTAATTTCTGCACATCAGTACAATCAAAATGGCTACAGCTGCAGTTATAGCTAGATAACTGGGATCCCTGCTCAGAGCTGCTCTCCAGCTCTTCCAGGAAAACTTGGACCTGATTTGGCCAGGTGATTCTCCTTTGGTACCACCTGCTGCTCATATGCATTGTGCGTCCTTCCCTGGGACTTTCAGCTAGCATTGTGTAAGTACACACTAGAAGGGCTGCATAATTCATGAGGACATAGGTAACTTACCTGCCTCCTGAAAAATGACCAAAAAGCACTCCTAAACTCAAAGAAAGATCCTACTTTGTCTTTTGGGTCTGGTAAAATACAAAAGGGTTTTGGATGATTTGCTGTATGCTTTGTTGCAGTTGTCTCTACTGTGAGACTTAAGCAGTTAAGAAAGTTGCCTTTTTCTTCAGCTGGACATCTGCTGAGGCTTCCAGGGGAAGATTTGAAATCAAAAGTTAAAGAAGGGATGAGCATTCTGCATATGTTCCTAATTCTGCGTCTTTGATATAACAAAGTATTTATAAGCTAGCCTTCAACTGTATTGTCAGATACACTTTAGTGTTTTTTCTACATGTCTTCTGTTTATCCTTATTTTCTGTAGCGTTAGGTATACTTAGAAATACATGTATTACTTATACACTGTTCTCTGTGTCAAACAGAATTTGTAAGTCATTTATGGGAGCAGTACACAGTAAACCATTTTCACACAGTGTACTAAATATTAAATATACAGCATAATGTGCTAATAAAATGTTGCTAACATAAGTAGGCCACCTAAATTAGAGGCAAAGCCAGCTCTGTGATTAACTGTCTCATCTCCTGAATTGCACCTTTGGAAGGCTTCAGTAGGCAAAAAAAGTATAGTACATAAATACTGGCAAAATTGTTAAGATCTAAAACCATGAAAAAAACCCAAATTATGTTGGACCATCATAGCAATTAAGTGTAGATTAAGAAATATGTTATCAGAAGTCACATTTGTACGTGCTTGTAACGATGAGGGAATAGTAGTATGTGAGTACCTTGTTAAATATTATTGTAATGCCTTTGTGAAGACTTCTTCTTCCATGAGAAACTTTAGAACAGATTTTTAGTGGCATGTCTCATATGTGCAGCTTCAGCATATATGCATATGTCTTTATTAATCCAGGGCTTCAAAAGCAATATTATGGAATCATTTCCAAAGAAAAGCTAGTTAAGAAAAATGATCTGAGATTCACAACCACATTTCTTCAATTATGATGATGTTACTTTTTTTTCTGGATGGTAATGACTGTAAAATGACCTGAGATAACTGAGGAAGAGATGGCACTGCTTTACACTACTGAATTCTGGAGACTTCAAAGGGTATGTACTAGCTTCAGCAGGTATGGAAACGTTGCTCTTTTATCCAGTAAGGAACTTGGAACTTCCCTTGTTTTCATCATATCACTGGGGAAGTCTGCATCACATCAGCACTGGGTTAGGCAGAATGGTGTGTCAGAAGGAGGGAGAACATAAAGATGGACTCAGTTGGAGGTTAGGCCTAGAATGGCATCTTGTTGGATCATCAAGGACCAGCGGCATTGACCTTTTTGTTATTTGCAACACAGGCAAGGTTCACTTCAGCAGGGTAGCTTTAGTCAATAAAGAAATTGGGATTGTGCCTGCAATTATTTTATCTTTCAGTGTAGGATTTCTGTCTGGACCCTTCACCAGGTTCTCCTTCTGAATCTAGCGTCTTCCTAGCAGATGTACAGAAGCAGGAGAAGGGTGCATATGCCTCACAGGAGTTTCATTTTCACTCAGTTGCAAGACAGAAACAGCTGCTCATTCACTAGCAAACATGTGAATACAGGATCCTTATACTAAAGCTTTCTGTATTTGAAATTCCACCAGGGTTCAGTGAAAGGAGGGTATTTTGGGGTTAATAAGAAATGGGTACTCTTCAAAGCGACCCTACCTCTGAAAAAAAACCCACAGTCTTATAAAATACCTGTTCTGTGTCCTAAAATAAAGCATGTATTTCATGCTCTAAAAGTCTGAGGTTTGTAGCTGAAAAAGATTAAGTAAATAATTCAGAATTTGTTGTGTTTACCTGTTAATAATTAAGCAGGTTAGTCTGTGTACTTTTTATAGACATTGAGTTTTATTTATTTATTTTAATTTACTTGGCTCATCTTCTGATTTTTAAATTTGAAGAAGTTTCTGCCAAGGAAGAGTTCACCAGAGAAAGGCATCAAGGAGTTAACCATTGCACAGGAAGCAAAATCTGTAGGGATGCATGGTCTCTGGAGACAATGGAGAATTGTCATCTCTCACTTCCCTTCTGCATTCCCCCAGACTAGTCTCTAGTGCTTGGAGGGAATTAAATTTTAAAAGTGATGTTAATTTTTTGGACAAAAGCAGCACCTTTGATTCCTCCTTTGTGATGCCAGTGACCAGGGATAGAGAAGTCTGTCTTTGTTACAAGGTGTAATTTGGTTCATCTCAGTCAAAGGCAAGTTTCAGCCTTGTTTCAGAAATAGAACAGAAATTTGGAGGAAAAAAATCAGGTAACAGACACATCGTATATCTGTTTTCTTGTCATGTGAGTTACAGTCTGGTGAAAGGTTGTAAGCTGATGGCTATAAAATCTGAAATCTTCTTGATCATTTGAGGAGGTATAGAGAGGCCAACCATAGTGTGAGCTGCTCTCCCAGACACATTTAGGTCTGTCCATCGTGAGACTGCATCCTGTGGCAGGTGATAGTTTAGTCCAAATGGACCGGTCAGGGCATCTTTGCTTTCTGTGGTAATGAACAGGCCAATTGATTCCCAGGGTCCCATTGAATCTCAGTGTCTGTCACTTGGGGAAAGAACATGATGATCAGCAAAATAATTCTGTGTTTTCCATCCAGTACTTTTTGGTTGCTGTCTATGTATTCTAGACCTGAGCATAGATTAAAAGAGAATGAGAAGAGATTTGGGTTCAGGTTTGTTTTTTTCCTCCCCTGCCAGGCAGTGATCCACCCCACTGCTAATCACATTCCCTCTCTGCCTTAAGCAAAGTCATTGCCTAATTTTTTTGAACATTTGAACTGTTCCTTTGGTCTTGGCAGAGTAAGATATCATTTGCTATTTTCACTCACCTTTTCCAAAGGGGAGAGAAAGCACAGAGTAGTGAGAAAAGTCAGCTGAAATGATTGGCATTAAAAGACAAAAGCTGCTAAAATGCAAGAGTGATCTTTGGACTGTATATTAAAAATCAAAGATTTAAAAAGACTGTTTATGTGAGAATTAATAGCCTGATTTTGTTGACAGTTGACGTCTTCATCTGTTACCATGGCATGTTTTAATTCACTGTCTGCATTGGTATTTCCTTCTGAAGAAATACACAGGCTAGTTGCTAGTACTTCTAATATTTAAAATGCCATTCGCTTCTCGTGTTCCAGGTGATGATTTCTGTTTAAGTAAAGTTATGGTACATAAAGTTAAGAGGAGGTTAACCTGGTAGATAGTGTTACAGATGATCCCCTTTCTCCATCACGTGACTGTTGCCTTCAAAGGTCATTTTGGTCTGGGCCTAGACAGTTAATCCAAGTCTTCCATGGAGATAAATATGGGCAGGTAGTACTTTTCAAATAGAATTTAAAAGTGCACAGGGAACTTTAATTGTTTTCTGAAAGACTTTTTCATGTGTTAAGAATGGTACTGTAGCACTGTTGTTTCTTGAAAATTTTTCTGTACATGCATGAAGCTTCCTTTCTTGCAATAAAGCCAATTCATATCCAGTTCATTATCTTATACTTGCAGGCCAGGTCAGTGATCTAATGTGGGCAGTTGTCTTCAGAAATTCTCCAGAATCTGTCTTTATCATGGAGCTTGATGCTAGTCATTTAACTCAGTCCTTTTTTCCCCCCTAGACAGTCAAGCTTGACTATTGAAACAAGGTAAAGAGATCTCAACTCTAGTTTTCACTGGACTGAAGTCCATATCACAGAAAACATTACTACAACCAACAGTAATTGGTCTGTGGTTGTAAGTTCAATGGAAGAGGTTGAACCAGCCACAGAACCTGACCACTGAACATGGTCCCTCACTTCAGGGCTGAGGGGGTAGTGGTGAGCCTATGTGAGTCAATCTGTTCTGTTGCTAGAAGTACTATCCTGGAAATAGAGGATTTCAAGCTTTAAGCCTGCCAGATTAGACTTCTCCATGGACATTAAATTCAAACACAAGTCTTTTTTTTTTTTAAAAAAAGATCATTGGTGTGATGCATTGTCCATTTTGCTAAGGACATACTTTACCCAATGTTTGTGCCAGGTTGACTGATTCTTAAAAGAGACCAAGAGATTTACTGGTAGTCTCACAGTGAAACATTGTCTGAAATCCTTTTGGCTCCTATATTCTTAGCATTAATCAACAGTGATTCCTTTCACCCACTTGCTACCTGAGTTTAGTTTGTATGTATGATGGCTGTATTTGGAAGGAATTGAACTGCAGTGATGCTAATATAATAAATAATCTTACTCTTTGAATTTTGTTCTTTAAATATAGAGTCTTAAAAAGAGAGGATCCTCACAGTTATCATCCTATAATATCTTCTCCCCCCCCGCTGTGAAAGCTCCATAACCTTGAGAGAAAACGTAAATAAAATTGACACATTCTTTACATATTCTTGAATAGAATGTATTTATTTCAGTTTCGCTTAATCTAGTGATAGTTCACTGAATAGCTTTTTTTTTCATTAGTAGCAAATGTCAAAAGGCTATGCCATGCTAATAAGGCATTAACATAAGGAAATGAACAAGTATGTATAGTTCTTTCTTGTTTGCATTTGAACAGTTGTACAGTATGCTGTTGTTACTGTACAAACAACTGGCATAGCAAAAGGGGCATTTTGAATTCAGGGCTGGCTACGTTACCCATTTCTCTATTTCTTATATTTGTGGTAGATCTCATTCTGGTTAGATATTTTAAAGAGCAGAGTTAATCAGTGTACCTAATTTACTTCATCCTTGAAAGCAGATTTTTGTAGGAAATTACCACCATCTACCTCAAGCCTCTCGAGGATTGTGATATATTTTGTGACTCTGAGGTCAGTAAGCCTATTGTGAGCCCATGTTATAAAGTGTTCACCTTCACTTAGTATGTGGGGTTTACTTTCAGGTGAACCAAAAGCGGTTTCCTGAGTTGGGTACATAGTTTTTCACTTCACTGATGTCACATGGATGCATCAGATTTAGAGGGTATTACTTGATACAGTATAATTTAAATCACCATTAAGTTGTTGATCCAAGTGAAACCATTAAATGTAAACATGGGGCTTGGAATTGAAAACAAAATGAATGGCCTGTAATTTTGGGTATGGTAGCTCTAGTAGCTCTCTTGGTCCAACAAATGACCATCTCAAGTATAAGGCTTGATTAATTTAAATCATATAAAAAAAATAGTTTAAAAAACTACGTGGCAGAAACGTTGACACTAACTAAATTCAGGCATTCGAATGTTTAGAAAGGATCAATTAATGATTGTGAAAATAAAGAAAAGTAACCATAACAGTTATACAGACTCTTGTATAGCACTTTCTGGCAAGAATCACAACCAACAAAAAGATAGCTGTGTACATTATGGGTAGTTGTACAAAATTTCAAATGCCAGTAGGCCAGAGAAGAGAAACTGAGACTTTTGTCTCGGACTTAATCCTTTTCAGAGCTTGAGGAGATAATGTCTAAGCACTGCTGTGGGTCTGACTGACCAGTGGGTTTAAAATAGTAAATGTTCTCTTTCACCTCGTGATTAGCTTTTCCCATGCTTTTTCCTTGCTTTCCATCTCTTCCAGGTTCCCCAGTGCCACCCTCTCTTACTGGGCTCGCTCCGCAGAGCCACCTCTTGCTGCAGCACATAGTGTGCCAGAAAGTACAGAGTGGTTCCGTCGTTAGATGAGTTAGACATTAGGCAAACAGCACAGTTTCATACCTAATAGTACCACTTAAATCAAACATACCCTCATGCAATACATCTAACAGCATTTAAAGGTCAAAATCCTATCCTCATTACTCAATATTTTAGGCCTTCTGTTTTGCTTTATTCATTGTCTGCATAGAACTGACAGACTATTCCAGACCATGGTTGTGTAATGTTGGAAAGTGCTACCAGCTGCTGTCCAGCGTGTCTATTCAGGCAGCTGCAGACCTTATGAAAGCCAGAGTGCATGCTACACAGCCTTAGTTCAAGCAAAATAAACCTTCTTCCCTGAAAACAGTGGAAGCCACTGTTGAACAGACTATGCTGCATATGCTCAGGACTGACCCCCATAGGCTGGGGGGTTGCCATAGGGAAATTTCCACAAATGCTGAAGCTGAGGCATTGTTTGATTGTGATGCTCAGAGGTAGAAAGCACCCAGAAGACAAGAGGAAGGCTGCAGGTCTGAAAAGAAATTGCGAGCATGTCTCTGAGAAAGCAACAGAAGCATCCCTGTAGTAGCCAGGAACTGGTAGGAAGTCAGACTTGGAAACTCCGAGCCTGAAAGGCAGCTGGTGTTGCATCTTCTTTATCTGAGAAAGCAACACATTGTGTCCTTTCTTTCTAAACAAGTAAAGGTGCTCCAAAGAACAGTTATTCTCTGTTAAATAATCTCTTTTTACCTGTAATCTCAGTGATTAAAATGTCTTTGTGGCTCACTTTGTAAACCACTCACCAGCGTAGGATTAGAGAATACCAGTAGGCTTAGTTAGCCCAGTACTGCCCTACTCTAGCTGGTATTAGCTTTTGACACAGGTTCTTAGGTGGAAAGTCAGCACTCGAGGGGAATGAAGGGACCTTGCTGCTCCTGTGAGGAAGCAAGAAGCCTTTGCTGGAGTGCATTTGGGCAGTGTTATCTAAGTGAACCTCTTATAATGGGAACTGGAAATTATGCCGATCAGGTGGGCAAGCCATATTCTGAATTGGTGGAAGAAGAGTGCCCAAGTTTTATTTTCAGAGTTCAAAATCCTTACTCTTTCCTCAGCTGTTTGGCAGTCAGTTCTGAACATTTTGGTAATTAGTGGTATATGGTACTAAATCTGCTTTTAGTTCTTTTTTCAAAATGCAGTCTATAGAGAGGTTTTCTGAACATTTTAGTCATTAAAACCATTTATAGTTGAAAGATGCGAAGACTTTATACACAATCTTTCATTCAAAAAAAAATAAAGGAACCTCTTCAAACTCTTGACCTGTTAGAACACTTACCTGTAACATTTTCCACAAATGCATTTGAATGGCAAACATAAGTGGCAAAAGTTTCGTTGTGACACCCATTTGTTTTTATCTCTAACAGGAGTGAAACTGCACTTAATGGAAAAAACAAGATTTTTTTTTTTTTTTTTAAGCATGGAGTCTTAGAAATTGCTCCCTATTAATTTAGTGTTCAGCTGTGTAACTTTTCTTTCTGAAGGATGTGTATAACATGACATTTTGGGTACTAGTACATTTAGTTTATTTGTTTGTCACCTGTGTAGTAAACGTGAATGTGTAGGACTTTGTTTTGTCTTCCTTCAGATAGCTATATATATGTTTATATATATACAGCATTCCACCTACTTCCCCCACTGAATGCCTAGCTATTTGACTGTTACGAAAACTCCAGCTGTGTGTGCAAATCCCTAAACATAAGCATTTCTTTTCTTTACAGCAGCATAAGAAAGAAGTGTTGAGAGCTGCTCTTCACCCTTTTGGAGTCCGAAGTCAAAAGGTAAAACCAAATGCTAGATTTTGGGTTTCTGAAGGTGTTGATATTGTAATTGTTTGGAAATGCTGTTTCTTTATCACATTTGAACTGAGATTTCCCACAGGAGAAAAGCAGGGATACGGTAAGAAGACTCAAAATATTATTAGACCTCTTTAAGAGCACCAGCATATCTGGGCATAAATTACACAGGTAAGTTACAACTGGTAAACTGCAATTATCTGTTTTACTTAATATGAAAACATTGGCGTTAAGAGTCAGTGGGACTTTCAGTAGGGTTTATTATTGCTAAGGATTTAATGATTTTTGTCTCACTATAACTTGATAGTTTTTATGATATATAAAGTTTTTTCAAATTACAGTAAGACAAATCCTGTAGCTCTTTTCTCAGGCAAGAGTCCCTCAATGGGAGTTTTGCTTGAGTGAGAACTGAATGAGGTCTAAATAATTAGCAATTAAAATATTCAGTTATTGTGCTACTGTATATAACAAAGCACTGGAGGTATTAAAAATTGCTAATCTCCTCCTTATTAAAATGTTAACTGCTAAACATAATACAGTTTTGCATTTTCTATCATTCATTTTTGCAGTTCATTAGTAGAGGTGAAACATTTGTGACAAATAGTCATTTGAACTTTTAAGGGATTGACTTTGTTTTCCTGGCGTTTTAGTTAATATTTCTGACTGAGTTAATTTACAAGCAGAAGTGTTCGTGGAAGCTGTGGATTTAAGTCAAAAACTAGATAACGTACAGAGAGTAACTTCTGATACAGCATTCATGAGTATTTGTAGAAAAAAACAGATGGTAAACTACTCATCGGGAGACAGAGCTAGGCAATTTAGGTATCCAATTTGTATAGGTTTTAATCAGCAGCTTCTTGTACCAAACTTGAGAAATAGGTTAAGGATTGCCCATAGAGTTTACTGGGCAAATCATTTTCAGTGAGACAGTAGCATGTGAGCAGTTCAGCAAGAGGTTAAAAAGCAAAGTTGGTGGAATTGTTTAGTTGTGCACTGTTAATTAGCACGTGAGCTGTTTATTACTATGCTAGTTAATAATATAAGGGCCAGGCTGTGCTCTCATCCTACTTCACTGCACAAAAGCATAAGAAGGAGCAAGATACATCTCCTGTCTCCTTCGTAACATAGCAGCAGCAGGATGTGTGGAGAGGGAGAATGGTATTTGATGAGTGAAAAAGGAGTGTTGAGCGAAGGTGGTAACTGGTAGAGGAAGAAGGTAAATTACTGGAAGGATTTGGTGATAGGTGAATTTCCCAAGGGAAGGTGACTCCCTCAATACTGTTTCTCCCATAGCCACTCCTTGGAGTACATTTCGTTACTTACTATGCCTAGAGGGTTTTTTTTCTAATCTTTCTGAAGCGCCATTCTAGGCCTAGGCATTTAATTGTGCCCTGTAACATTGTTGGCAATTCAGGCCATGATTCTGCAAGGATTTACACATGTATTTCACTTACAGCATTATGAGTAATCCTGTTGAAGTAGATGAGATTAATTGCAGGACATAAAGTTAATCATGTATATTAGTCTTTGTAGTAAAAGAAGTGTAGTTTTATTTATTTATTTATTTTCAGTGTGGGAAATTATTTTAAAAAATACATAAATACATGGGATTTTCCATCAATTTTGTGGCAATTAAAGAGTAAGTAGATGATAACAAAAAAAAAAGCTTGTCTGCTTTTTCCCCAAATCCACAATTTTGTCAGGTTCTCAGCTGTAAAGTGTGAAAAAGAATAGGCTGCTATCATTTTCCTTTTTACATGCACAGTTAAACCTCCAGCTAGAATGAGATCATCATATAATTTATTATAGAGGGGCGAACAGGACAGAAATCAAACAGGAAGGCGTGTGTGCTTGTGTGGACTCTTGTTTATAATTTCATCAGATTGGTGCACACCTCAGACATTTTATTTAGTGATAAGATATGCAAATTGTTCTGGAGCCAGCAGCAATACTTTCACCTGAATGTCAAAACTGACAGAGATTTTAAAATCAAACCTCAACAATAACTTGTATTTTAAAGCAACTATTCCTGAGATACAACCACCAACCACAGACAAGTAAGTGCAGAATTGTTTTCCTACTTTCCTTCTTGCTATTTTCCTTCCTTTCTTGTTTACCTCCATAAAGGAACAGGGTTGCAGGCTTACCTGTAAATACTGGGTGTAACTATGGGCAACAGTGCAGAGGAGCTATAAATTTATATGGAAGTATGTGCAAAGCACAGGAATGCAAATTGAAAGTGGGGAGACTTACAAAATGAGAGTAACCAGAGAAAATATCTTGTGGTTTTCCAGATGCCTTCATCACACCCTCCATATCTGTGAAGGAATAGGTAGTGCAAACTCTTCATTTGAACTTGTTATCTCTTTGGTTTTAATTTTATTGCATTTGTGTCCTTAAATCAGAATGTGGTAGTAGAAGCCTGTGGATACTGTGGAAAGTTTGAACAATAGCTTTTTCCTGAGATTGAGAACTGAAATTCCTCAAGACTGTGGACATTTAGCTGCTAGGGTTTTGTTTTTGAGTGTACATACAGTCGTAGGAGAGGGAGTGTAATTGAAAATACAGACTGGGATTTAAATGCTAGATGTATTTATTTTTTGAATCCTTGTTCAAGTTAGTGCCCACTGCTTATAAAGTGATAATCCTGTGTATTTTCCTCAGATTCTGTTCCTCTTATTGATTCTGTGAATGTGTGCACGTAACTATGTCCAAACTCTTCCACCTGAAGTTTTCCTAGGACTTTTTTGGCTGTTTCTTCTTGTATTTAGCATGTGTACCTATTAACCAGAAAGATACCTGATCTGAAAACATTTAGCAAAGGGTAACAATTTAAGTATTCCTGTATATGTGCATGAGTATGTATGTGTGAGAGAGAGCTGTGATTAGAGCAGTTATGAAAGATTGTTATTTATTTTTGATTACATGGCTAGTTGTGTATGTTCCAGATCTCTGCATTCTTTTGTATCACTTAGTCATTGTGTCCTATCAAATCCTGCTGTATGACAGATCAAAGTTTCTTATCAGTTGCTTTAGTTGATACCAGCCTCTTGCAGGTGGGATTTTGCTTTCCACATTTAAATGAGAGCAAGATTTTTGTTTTCCTACAGAATGAGAAAAAGGATTTATATGTGTTCATGATTAGAAAGGTATGACCTGTTCATGCAATATAAGTCCCATAATATGTGCTTATGAACATGGGTCCCATAGCTGTCAGGGTCCCCAGAAGTACTCTTTGTGGAAAAGGACTTCCAAAATACTCAAGGCTTACTACTTGTGCAGATTAGGCCACTGCAGAACATTTTGTTTACAACAACTAATTCTAGGACCTGCTTTGGTGTTGTGGATACTTAACTCCTACCCACTCAAACAGAGGCACTCCAAAATAATTAACGTAAATGAATAATCCACACACATGGTAAAGCCTTTTGGAGGACAAGTGAGTTTATTGAAAGAAAGAATTTGCTGCTTTTTTTTTTTCTAAATAGTTTCTTTCAAGGTCTTCTTAAATACACAGCAAATGCTTTTGTTGGAAAATAAAAAACAAAACTGAATCTTGGATTGTAATTTCTGCCATAGCTGATGAAGTGAAATCATTGAAAGCTAGAAAAAATCAGATGGAATTTGTTTTTTTAAGCAGAAGTCCAGGCAGTTGTGTATTGCCTCTCTGCAAAATGCTGACTGAGGCAGCACTGACAGAAATACAGTGGGTGTTGCTGTATGTTCACCTTTAATGCATGGATTTAAAAGAATTTGAAAGAATTTTGAAAGAATTTCTGGAGCTTGCTGGGGACTGCAGGATGAAAGCACCAAAGGAGAGGGAACAATCGTGATGGCTTTGGTTTTTCCCTGATTGGCTAGGGATACTCATCATTTAGTCTTTCACCTAAATGGATGCACTTTAACCATCTGCTCCAGTACTAGCACCATGGCTGCAGCTATCAACACTGATACTTGCCAGCTGCCGTTAGAGTTGTTTGCTTGCTTCTGTATAGGGAACAATTGCCTATAGCTGATACTAATAATCTTATTAATCTTACCAAAACCTATGCACACATATTTGATAAATGGTGATATTGCAATTCTTTCAACACCAGTCTCGAGAGAAAATCTTTCCTTCTGCACATGTCTTCCGTATGTGCAAATTCCAAGAGGGGAAGTTCAGCTTTTTTTTTATGTTGACATTACATTTGCTGTTTTTTTCTCTGCTGAGTTTGATTCCAGGCATCCAGGAGCATTCCCGAGGGAGTGGTGACCAGCATCGCAGGCTGCACTGCTGCTGCTCTACTTGTCATGAATAATAGCCCACCAGGCTAGTTAATCATTACACTAACTTTTCCTGTTTCTTCATAGCTGATTGCTGCCCGGGGGACATGGGTTACTGCAGTCTGGCTACCAACACAAAGTTCAGTACTGTGCATTTGTGTGTGCTGATGTTTACCTGCTTGCATATGCATTGTGTTGTTCCGCAGACAGTCTAGTAAAACTAACAATGCAAGGCCAGTGTGCCTATTTTTCTATATAAAAGGTAAAAATGGGAGAGGAAATGTTTTACCCTCCCTCCTTTACCATTTTTGAAAATGAATGTGAAAGTGTTGGTTTCTTCAATCAACACGCTGGTGCAACAAGTTTCCTCATTCAGTGCTTTAAGAGTGGAGTTTCAGGATGCTAAAATTCTGTTTCATGCTTGAATCATGTGACCAGTGATTTGCGCTGATTTGCCAGGGGCCGTGATCTGACACCTCCTCTATGTAAAAGACAACGTCCCTGCCCAATGGGAGTGAAAAAGTAAGGGCAAGGTCAGTGAAGTCTTCTGAGGTTCAGAAGAAGATAATTAACCACCATGGTTTTTGCTTGGATGTATGTAGCTGTATTAATTGCCAGGGTGGAAGCCAAGAAGAAACATTCCTTTCATTCATTCTGATTTTATTCTTCATCTTAAGTGCAAATCATCTTGTAATATCTGGAGGATATGGAACAGGTGACACTTGGTGTTTTTGCCCCACGGAACAAAGTATGGTATTAAATTCTTTCTTCTGTGCCAGTGAGTCAGTTTACCTTCATTGGAAAGAATAAATACAAATTTTGCTGTCCAGATGTCAATATTCAGGTGGCCAGACAGATTAAAATACTGACCTTTAATATTTCTGGTATTTTGGGGGGGGAAGTTAATTTTCTTCAATAGATAGCTCAGGACAGTGCATTTTTTTGCTCCTCCTACTGATCAGATTTCTGTTCTGTTGTCTTTTTTAAACCCAGTAGGCACATGGCTTCCATGATTTTCCATAGAAGTAGAACTTGTGTTGACAAGGGACTCATTGTAAAAAGGAGGGTTAAATCCTCCATCTGGTGGTACAAGATTTCAACTTCAAAACATTATTGTGTCCCACAAAGTTCAACAGATAGTTCCACAGAGTAGTACTCTGAAATCATTTTCCCCTTCTCTCTCTCCCTCTATCCCTCCCTCATTCTTTCCCTCCCTTTATCTCCTTTAATCTCTTTCTCTGTTTCTCTCTTTCTCTCTCTACCTCTCTGTCTCAGTATCTCCCTCTTTCTCTCCCTGGCCCCTCTTTCTATACATGGACATCATCTCTTTTCCTTTTACAGCTGAATCAGGCACTTGTATGGTGACACTGTGGTGATGCCACTGAACACCTTCCATGTGCCTCGTTCATTTTGTAAAACTTTCAGTCAAAACCAACCTTAAGTTATGCAACAGTATGATTAGCAGAGTACTGTTACTGCATAACTCAGTGTTGTCAGCAGTGTGGGTCATTAAAAGACGAACCCTCTCTTCTTCCTGTACCAGCAAATGAAATAGGAGACAATAAAATGAGAGACAGCAAGAAGTCAGCATCAGTGTGAGCTGGACCATTTACATGGCAGCAGCACATTTTAGTACCAAGTAGATGAGGTAGACCACTCTGAGTCTGAAAAACAGCTTTGAGGCCATTTTAGTCATTCTCTTTGGTTGTTTTGAATCAAACCTGGATCATTCTTACTCATGTTAATAGGACTTTCCTTAATTACATAAGGAATTTTCCTTTCTTTTTTTAATAATCTGAATTATCGTAATTTCCAAAACTTTGATCAGAAACTTTTTCCTTCCTCTGAATTAAAATATCTTTACAATAATGTTTATAGGCACATTTAAATGTTCTTTATGAGATGGGATTGGCCCAAGATCTCAGTATCCGTGTCTAGGAGTTGTAAGTTATGTTCTAACAGTTTGATTGGTATATGTCTAAAACACAGTGTTCCGGCCCCACCTGCTTGGCTGGGCTATAAACATAAAACGAGCCATTTCAATATGGGCTTCAAGCCTTCTTCTGATTCTGGAGGCCACCAGACTGTATGTATCTCAGGTAACCTCCTCCACCAAGACTGGAGACTCTCTTCATTACTTCAGAGGTCATCAAAGGAGAGTATCTTTCCCTTTGCTGAGACACTACACTGCAGTGGAGATTCAATTAATTTAGGAGGGGTGACTCAACCTCCATAGATCTGGGAAAAAACTGTTTTTTATTGAAGCAAGCTCTGGACATTTGAGAAATAGCTTTTCTTTGGTTCTTTCACAATTAGTTTTAAAAATCTTTATCCTCCCAAAGTGCTTCGTTATAATTGGTGAATCTGAGCAGAGAGATATGTGGAAGCAACACTGTAATGGGAAAAACCTAGTTATTATCCAGACTGATCAAAGTAAGCAAGCCCACTTTCCTCCCAGGCTCTTCCGAAAAGTGTAGTTTGTTTTGTTTTGTTTTTTTTTTTTTTCAACCAGGTATCTGGGAGGAGGAGCTGCACACATTTTCATACTAATGCCTACATTTATGTTTCTCTCGGGGAGATATGCTTCCTATAGTTTAGAGATCCGTCTGTGGATTTTTGAGGAGAAAGTTACATGTGCATTTACACTAAACATCAGTGGACTGCAGGTAATCCTGTTGTCTCTAACTCAGGGAGACCTATTTTACTTTAGTAAAACAGGTTAATGTTCAGTTACCCAAGCTTTGCTTATGGCACTAACTGAAAGGCAGCAGCAGGTGAGAAGTAACTTGAATATTCCCTCTCCTGGTGTTGACCAGTTGTGTTAAGTGCTGTTTTCATTCTCCAGCTAGATTTTCTATAATGTATTCTTGAAATCATGACTTGTTTAAATTTTCCAGACCCTCAGAGTCATTCTGTAGTGTTTTAAATCATTAAATTAAGCTAGCTGCTGGATTTTG
This sequence comes from Tyto alba, assembly GCF_018691265.1. Classification (NCBI taxonomy): domain Eukaryota; kingdom Metazoa; phylum Chordata; class Aves; order Strigiformes; family Tytonidae; genus Tyto; species Tyto alba. The sequence goes on along the minus strand of NW_024881276.1, from coordinate 54,182,880 downwards.
TATTCAAGAAGTAAAGTGACCCCTCCTACTTCTGCTCCCTTCTTGGATACAAAACCTCGCCAATTTTCTGAAGAATATATGTGCATGTAAATAATTTTCGTCTCATAATGGAGTCTGTATATCTGAATATTGATGTCTTTAGTGGCAAAAGGAAGAATAAAATGTCACTTTGAAAGCAGGTATCTTTTCTTGCTTGTTATGTAGCTATTAGCAGTTTTACATAGTGATTAAACTTGTATTTGTGTGTTTAGATCACGTTTATGGAACACGGTGTTGAGAGGGAAAGACATCAGTTACAGAATCTCACTTCTCTGTTAGAAGCCTTTTTCCTAACATCCAGTAATATGAGTGTTAAGGTTAGTTTGGCACACTGTAGGAATAATACATATAAGCCTTAACAAAGAGACTTGAGCTTAGATTTTGAAATGTGTACAGTCAAAGCTTGTTGATCTGGATATAGCTTACAGAATTACAGAGTTTAGCTTTTAAATAAAATCTTACTTTAGTAACTGCTACTTTGACAATCAAATAATTGGCTATTTTTTAAAAACAAAAAGCATGATTTAAACAAAGCTTTTCCCTCTTTTTTGAACAATTTTCTAGCCAGAGATTTTTTTCTTGAAGTCTTGCCAGTGGCAAAAATAAAGGGGGAACATGTGGACTCATGCAGAGTGCTCACTAGGGCAAAAAAGAAAATTAAAAAAGTAAAACCCCTAAGCTATGTCTGAGCAAACTTCACATTTCTCTGAAAAAAATGCAGAACTCACTTCTTACTGCTTTGGAAAAATCAAATGAACTAACCTCTCCTTTTACAGAACAATTTCTCTGTGTATTCCACTTTGATTTCTTAGTGGAAGTTGAACAGTTTTGTTTTTCAGCACTTCTGCAAACTTAGTCCCTCATGCACACACGCAAAACCCCCTAAATCCATTCATCCAAGGGAATCAAAGATTTAGGAGAGTACATTTTTCATAGGTAGTTATAAATATGTATAAAAAAAATTCCCATTGCATGAATTTCCTAAGGGGATAATACATGAAGTCACAAAGGAAGATGTTATGGCAAAAAGTAATGAAGTGAAGTCAAGTCTAGATCTTCCTTTTAGGAAGATGCGGACTGAAGTAACAAAATTGTACAGAGGCTAAAACCAGAGCAGTTGAAGTAGAACTGGGTTTGGATCTGAGGTTTTGCTTTTGACCTTGTACTAATACAGAGTTATAAGACAACATTGGTGTTGTCTTCAGTTGCCTCTAGAACCTTTTTACTTGTGGAAGATACCTACTCGTGAAATGTAAGACAAGAAATCTTCATTCTTTTGTTTAACTTCAGCGTATTAATCGTTAACACAGCTTTTGATGAACTAAAAGAACGTACTAACTCCTACAGGAAACATTCTTGGGGATGATCGCTGCAAACTGGGAACAAATGCTTTATTTTTATTTTTTATTTTTTTAAGAGGAGGGGCTTGGGAAACATCTGGTTTTGTTGTTTTGTTTTGTTTTGCTTTGTTGTTTTGTTTTGTGTTTTTTTTTTTTTTTTATCTCTTTCCTCTAATGCAGTGCATACACTAAAATACCAGACAGTAAAACTTTCTCCTTACACAACGCTGTCATTGTTTTAAGGCTGTTCTGCTCCCTCTGAACCAGTGTTGAAACAGGTGCCTCACTTGCTTGGCTGTCCTGGAGCAGTTTTATAGATTAAAGCGCCACACGTACCCTGCACAGTGGCACTGTTAACAGTGTGGAATGAGGCTGGGAGAAAAACTCATATAGGAGTTACACACCTAAGTGCAGTTAGTAAACAGTTACCCTCATTAACCATAATTAAACCTAATATTGACTATAAACAGTTACTTACCTTAAACGTCTCTGCAGACATTGTGGGAAAGGGATTAACTTAGCAGATAGGTACACTAATTACTACCTCCTTCACGTTAAAGTTACCATCAGGAAGGCCTGTATTCATAAATAAAACATAGTAGAGGATGAGAGACTGAGAAATATGTAAATTCATTTGCAGAAAAAAAGACCAAATTAAAAAAAGAAAGTTGAGTGATGCTACTGGAAGCAAAATGGCACTCTAGCTAATTACCATGAAAAGTATGATAAATCATGGACGTATATCCTTGACTTCTGACTGATAGAGCCTGCAGAGTGCAATCTCTCATGCGTAGCTGCCTCTGACTGATTTAAACCCATACCACTATCGGATTTGATGGGAAAGCACAAAAGTGTGTTATTTTATTTCCTTGGGTATTGTTGCTACCTCTTTCTCCTAGAAATGACTTGCAATTATTGTAAAAATACAGTCTGATTTCTTGTCTGCAGAAGAATTGTTGTTTGATGCAATTGACAAACAAAGGCTCCAAAGATGGTCTAGTTATGGTTTAATAGCTGTATTTTCAAATGCAATTGATCTGGTATATTGAGACAATTATAGAAATATAATAAAACCTCAAGGGAGGGGTTGCTTTTGCTTGGGTGTATTTATTCTCATGGGAGAGATCCTGTATCCCACAGACGAGATCAAAAGTCAGAAAACAGTTTTATTTATGAATTTGTTTGTTTTCTGTAGAATTTTGAGACCCCATGTGCTTCAGCTTTTTGATCTGTTTCTTCCCAAATTTCATAGTTTTCTGCACTTTACAATCTCTGCAAAGGACTGCATACAGTTAGGATTATTCACGTGAAAGAGGCTTGCAGGATGAGGCCATACTACGTGTTACTGTGTCAGTGCTGTACTGCTTAATCCTGTAAACGCTTTACATTGGAATACATAATAATGATATGATTGCTGTTTGTGGAGTATTTTCTGATTTCCTTTTATATCTGGCCAGAGTACTTCTTGACTGAGTTATGTCAGCATAAAAGTCTCTTCTGCTGAGCTAGCTCACACCAGAATAATGAGAGAACAGACTTATCCTGAGTTACCTGAGCAGAGCATTGCCTAAGCCACAGGAATAAGAGAAGCTTAAGTACACTAGTATTTAACACCCAAGGTGGATGTTTACTATCACAGTGGTATTCTTATTATGTGGATATTTTAACACAAAATTATTATTGGCTTCTACTGACTACTATCCTTTAACTTTTTATGAACTTCCCTCACTGGACACACCAGAAAAGAATATTTGTAATGCTCATAGTATAGGGTTTTGCTGAGAGAAGGAGTGGGAAAAATGAAGTTGCTAGTTGAACAGTATCTGCAGATACTACCTAGTGACTACTTTTTTTTTTTTTTTCATTTGTTTAATTTCTCTTTTTCGTTTTTCTTTTTTTTCTAGAGAGATTTACCCCTATAATAGTGATGTGATGTACAGGTAGGAATGTGTAGTTTCCAGGTATGGGTATTATGCTTCAAGAAGCAATGCTAAGTAATTAACAGTATTTTCCTGCTCTGATAACCCTTATTCTTCCCCTGCAGCTTTTGTGTACCCAACTGCAGTGTTTATAGATGTTATCTTCATATCCTTTTCGCAGTTTCACTGAGTTTTTGACAGCACAGGATTTGAAGAAATATATCAGAACTGAATTTCAGAGCTGCAAATTACTTTCCAGATTTCCATGGCTAAATTCTGCAATGACATACACATTATAGCAGATAGCTAGCAAAGCAAAGAGATGTCCTCTGAGCAACAATGCAAAATTATTACTACCTAGCAAAATCACAGGTTAAAGGAAGAGCAATTTACTGGAGTAAATACAACTTTAGAGGCTGCATTGTTCCAGCATAAAGAGTATCTGCATCCCTTCTTGCATTTAGGACTACAGAACTGCAGCAATGAGCTTTCACCTGGGATTTACTTTTGAAAAGCCATTTGTTCTATCTCCTTCTTCAGGGAGATTTAAAACAACTCTGTTAATGGGCTGTTGCTTTTTTCGTGGTTCCCTTCCACATGTTTTTAAAGGGGGGAAAGAGAAGTCAGTGAAGAGGAAATGGAGAAACAGACTTGAGACATGGAAGTTATGAGACTGCATAGCCTGTATATTTCTGTTTATTATCAAGGTATCTGGCCAGATTTCCCCAGATCTATCAGCTAGATGTCATGGGGAGTCTTAGTCACATTGCATCTGTAACAGTGGACAGTCTAAATCCCAAGCAAGTATTTCAGCATTTGGCGTTTTAGTAACAGCTGCATGTTTTTTATAATTAGAAACTGAAAATGGATATATTGGCTTCCCAGGGAAACACTGAAAACAACTATTTTTGATAAATATTAGGAAAGTTCCATTACATAGGAAATGGGAATATAAATGCCAGGCATGCTTTTGAGGAGGAAAGAAGTTATTCTACTTTGTATGTTAGCACCCTAAAACTAAACTGGATTAATTTCTGTCTTCTGCCCATCCAACTAGTGTCCACTGGATACAATAATAATCGATCTCTTTGATCTCTTGTCAAACTCATTCCCTCCAAGTCTTTTAAGAGTGCACTTGATGATTCTAGCAAAACAATTATCTAAGTAATAATATACTTGAATCCCAGTCATCTCTGCAAAGCATAGGCCAAATCCAGTGAATCCACACTGAGGCAAAATTTCCACTGAAGTCAAAATTAGAAGCTTTGTCACTTGCAGGATTTATGTCAGGCAGAAATTCCCTACTTACATTATTTCCCTGTGGTAAGGATGACTAAACACATTTATGGATTGTTACAAAATTTGGACACAGAAAATCCATTTAAAAAAAAAAAAGGCAGATATTTTTATGAACATTTTTTGTTTGTGTGAAGGCAGCACCTCATTTAAGCAATAATATTTCTTAAATAATAATTAAATGAAGTATTTGAAGATTAAAATATTAATTTTCACCAATATCAGAACAGCTGGATCCTAAGACTGGCAACATATTTCTGTAAAGTATAACATTAAAAAATGGGAGGCCAAGTTTTTAAAGATGGATGATACTCTTCATGTGAATCTAAGACATATTCTTAATCAACTGGTTTAATTTTATTTGAGTTAGGCAGAATGTGCATGTTTAAAACTCTCTTACATTTTCTGCTGGATATGTAATAGGTTTCAAACCTTTTTGCAGTGTGAATCTTATGTGCCAGATTCAGATATGCTCAGCTACAAGAGAAAGTCTGTAATTTCTTTTCTTCATCCAAAGTTGTTCCTAGTGGAATGATCTCTAGCATGACAGTAGTAGAGCTTCCATCATTTTCCACCGTTTGTACTATCAGAACCTAATAGCAAATGTGCGAGGCTGGGAAGACATTTAATCACAACAGGATTTTTTGAAAAGAATGAGTATACTGAACCAGCATCCTGGCATCTTCCCGGTGTGTAAGCAGTCAGTGTCAGAGAAATTTGGCTTCCACATGACTCCTTACTTACTCTTGCAAATTTTGCTCATCAGTGGGTCAATTCAGCAGTTGTCTCATATAAATTCCTTGCTCAGCTGGGGCCTGAGAGAGAGGCAAGTTGTTGTTGCTTTTTCCATTACTAGCAAGGGAAAAAAATAGTTTTGTCTCAAAAGCAAACTTTTGATAAGAGTTAGAGCAGGAGTTGAGATATGGATACCTGTGGAGGAAGACTGTGGGAGAGAGTTGAATACCATTTTGGTATGGATGAAGAGAGGCACTTACAGAAACTCTCCCAAACTGGGACAGCTTTTCCTCATTAATATGAGTAGATTTGGTTACTCATCTTTTGGCATGTTAAATACTGCTATGTATTGAACGGAGAAACTTGCAGTCAGTCCTGTAAAAGCTTTAACAAACCAATGTGTCCATTGCTTCGCCCGTTTCCTATTTATCCCCTTATGTTTTCCTGTTTACTCTTGTCCTGGTTTGAGCCCAGAGGTCAACTGAGCACCATGCAGCTGTTCACTCACCCCTTCCCACTCAGGAATGGGAAGAAGAAAATAAAGTAAAAGGCTCGGGAATTGAGAGGACAGGGAGTGATGATTCACCCATTATGATCACAGGCAAAAGACAGACTCATTGGGGGAAGAAAAAAAAAAGATCTTCACTTTAATTCAAACACTAACAAAGACAACACTTAACAGACAAGGTGGGACAATGAGAAATGTCAGCACATCCAAAACCACCACCCTCCCACTTCTTCGCAGGCTCAGCTCTGCTCTCGATTTCTCTCCCTCCTCCCCCCGAGGTTCAAGGGGCAGGGGATGGGGGTCACAGCCAGCTCGCCGCTCCTTCCTTCTCGGGAGGTGGGGGGAACGCCGCCCATCCCTCCCCTGCTCCCCGGGGCTCCCCTCTCACTGCAGACAGTCCTCCACGAACCTTCTCCGGCGTGAGCCCTCCCCACGGGCCGCAGCCGTTCCCACGCTGCTCCGCCGTGGGTCACCCCGCGTGTTGCCGTCCTCCCAGTGCCAAACCACAACCGCGGGGGCCACTTCTCCCCTCGGGGTCCCGGCCTGTTTTACGCGCAGCCGCCCGTCCTGGAGCGGCTTTCTCCTCAGGCTTCGGGTCGACCTCTACCCCACGGTGGATCTCCACGGGTGGCAGGGTGGGCGGCCCTGCCGGCTCCCCACGGGATACAGGGGTCTCTGCTCCGGCACGCCTCCCCCACGTCCTTCTCCTTCCTTCCACTGACCTCGGTGTTCGCACAGGTGTCCTTCTCGTAACTCCTCCTCGCAAGTCACAGCCCCCTCCCAGGTTCTTCTTCTTAAATACATTCTTGCAGAGGCGCAGCCGCCATTGCTAATTGGCTCAGCCCTGGCCAGAGGTGGGTCCAACTTGGAGCCGGGGGAGGCTTCGAGCAGCTTCTCATGGGGGCCATCGCTGTAGCCCCCTCCCTTGCTACCAAAAACCCCGCCACAGAAACCCAGCACAACTCTTACCCTCCCCCATTTATTGTCTTCTCTACCGTTTCCTTCTCTCACCGTTTTCATTCTTTCTTTGTTTCCCGTTTCTCAGCAGCTCTGCTCTTTATAGCTAAAAGCCCTGAATTTCATGGTCTGTCTTTACACAAGTAAAACGCCTGTTGAAGTCAGTCCAAGCCAGGGTTTTATCTTCACATGTTTTGGCCTTTGCTTGTTATCAGGTAGTTACATTATATCCATAGCAAACTGTCTGCATTTTGGGAGGTACACTTTAGCCAACAGAAGGCCATTTATTTTACATTTACTTCTAGAATGAGTCTGCTTACTTCCAATCTCCCATTTGGAAGCTTGTTAGGAGTGTGCATGCTGCTATAACGTGCAAATTCTAATGAGTAGGTGGAGAATAAGTACTTTTTTGTCTGATAGGTTAGTACTTTTATTTCACCCATTTGAAGACAAAGATGGGAATCTACTTGTTTAATGTTCAGTAAGATCTCTGTGTTGAGTGTCCGGGGGATATGAAGTGCTTAAAACAAAGTAACTTAGGAGCTGAGGAGATAATTATATATGAGAGGAGATACTGGGAAGGGCAGGGAATGCAAATGAAGGCAGGCCAAGATAGACTGAGTGCCACAGGATAACTCCCCGTTTACCCCTCCCTCAAACACACAGACAATAACCCTCAATAACCTACTTGAGTTAATGAACATTTTGCTGCATCTAAAATTTGATCTAAGTGATCATTACTTCCACTGGATGAGTGTCTGAACCAACCCTTGTTCTTTGGAGTCCCAACCTACACTTTTTTTTTTTTTTGTTGTTGTTGGGTAGAAAGTAGAAAATGTTATTTCATTGGAGAAGGAGGATTTTATTTGGGTGTTTGGATTTTCCTGTTAAGGTTATTTCCTTCTGCACTGAAATGGAACATATGGGATTTTTACACAAAGAATATAAACTGAGTGTCATGTTGTTGTAAAAGATAGTCCAAACCAATGTGCAGTTGTCCATAATGAGTCCTGTGCTCCATTTCTCCCTTTGCTGAACCAAAAAATGACCACCTTCTCTATTAGAAGATCATAAATTGGAGAATGTCTGTGTTTGAGGCAAGGCTCTCAGTGTGGTGTCAGAAATCCAAAGACACTATTCCAACTGGCTGTTGAAATATAGCTAGTTAGCTCTACAGGGCAGGTGGCCTATCAGAAAAAAAAAAAATAAAAAAAAAAATAAAAAGCAACCCAAACCAACCTCACAGCAAAACCCAAACAGAAAGAAAAATCATGAATACAGAGAGACTAAGATAGTATTCTGAGTTCTGGCACCACTGTCCCTCTGGACCTTGTAAAGATGACTGCCTTCCATTTCCTAATTACTCTGTGTGCTGCAGCAGAGAATGATGCTACATAGTTACCACTGTAAAGCTCTTCCTAACAGAGTAAGAGTACAGGTATATTTTGACTTGCAGCTATAAGGTCAAGGATTTTTCAGTTTGCGTCTCTGATGTGCTGTTAGTCTGTAGCAGAATACTTACAGATCAGATGCCTCTTTCCCTCGGCATCTACTGCTGGCAGTGGGACTCAGGCTTCTCAGTTAAACGAATTTTTGTCTGCCCCAGTTTGCCTGTCTTCTGCATGTCACATCCATTGCATTTTCGATTGAAAAGCTTGTGGTGCTTTAAGGACATTGCATAGCTATTGCATACCTTTGAGTTAACAAATTTTAAGTATTTGAATCACATAGGAAAATGAGAAATGGTTTCTCCTGTGTTTGGAATGACTAGTAGCTTTACAGCTATCAAACTGAGATTGGAATGCCAATCGACCCTTCCACTTTGTATGTTGACTGGTGACTATAAATGAGAAGTCTTTCCACCCCTGCCATGAGGTTACAAGACATGGCTATGTAGTCATTAATACCACTGCATCATTTTTTAACTGCTACAGAAATGTAATATCAGATGCTCAGATGGCATCAATTGGCTTAGCTCCACTGAAGGCAACAAAATGCAATGCCAGCTTATACCAGCTGAGGATCTGGCCCACAGTTAAAAGGAAAAAAGAGACACACTGCCAATATGGCAGGGAACATATTGAGATTTATGGTAGTGACTTAATCAGTAAAAAGTTCTGCTTGAAGTGGTTGTGTCTCTGCACATTCACATTACTCACTTGAGCTGAAGACATTTGCAACTGTAATAGGACCTGAGTGGGCACATTCCCACTCTTGCACTCTTTTCCACACTCTGTGCTCTTAAACATCTGAGGGTATCTCACCTCACTGCCTTTCTAGTTGGTGACTTCTCCTTACAGGCCTACCACAGATTCAGGGCCATACTTTTTTTTAAAAAACATAATTTTAATTTGGATGACCTTATTTTTCCCTTTTGCTTATATTTCTGGTGTTGCTTTCTTAATCATACCTAAAAATGGGGGGGAATTTCACACACTGCTGTTGTAACTCTTATCTAGCTCTCCTACTTGCATTCAAGTATTATATTAATCTTGGGAAGAATAAGAAAATCCACTTTGGTGCCTTTGTATTCAAATATGTAGGTAATTTTTTATTTGGAGATAAAGTGGCTGTAGCTAACTTAATGCTTGTAAATTTTTATCTGCTATAAATATGATTGAATAACTTGATGGATAGAAATTCTCTGTATTACAAAGTTAGTGAATGGAATACTTATTAAATATGAAGTGTCTGTAGAAGCTCCCCAACTTTTTTCTCCATCAGTAATATAACTGTTGTAGCATTTGGTTTATAATGAGTGCTGTCTCTAAACTCGTGAGCCATCCCCAGTTCTGATAACTTGGTTTTGATTGTTAATAATGTCCAGAGAAAATAATCTTTTGGTCCTGATAGTTGCCATGCTTGGTCCCATCTGTAATGTTGATTGTTTGAGAAACTCTGTGATCCTTTCTCATAATATGAAGTTGAGGGAAAAGCTGTCTTCTGCTCTAAAATGATCTTACAAAACATAACTAACTGCTTGATGACTTGGAATTTGACCTACAATATCTGTGTCCAGCCACTTTTGGATTATACCCTAAAAGTACATATTTAAGCAGGATACTTTCAGAAGTAGAAGTATTTGAATATCTCAAGTCTACAAAGTATGTTAAGTTTTAAACATGTAATGAATTTGCTCTTCTGTGCTCTAAAAGTACAGAAAAATAAACTAATCATTAAAACATCTCCGGATACAAAGCTTAGCTGCAGTTTTTGAGAAGTTTCAAAGGATGCTTTGAATGACACTCAGCCTCTTACTATGGTATATTTTCCTGCACTTCAAAGTAAAGAGTGAATCTTCTGTGGCATCTGTATCATGTAGGTGCTGAAAAGAATGTCGGGGAGGCAGGACACAATGTTCATCTCTTTCTCTTTTAGTTTCCTAATTATTGTATGTTTCAAAGAATGCAATGCTACCTCAGCTGGAGGATTGCTGTCTGTCTTGGGGAGAAAAATAGAGGACCCAGTACATCTCTTACTGAGGTCCATGAAAACATTCATGTTTCAACGAGCAGTTGCAAGTTTAAACATAAAGCATGCAGTATCTTCAAATCTGGTATGCTAGAGGTATGATAATTGAAGTTGATTCACTTAAATAGTACATATAAACACTTGAGAATATTGTAAGTATTAAAATATTGCAACAAACATTTAAAGCAGTACTTACTCCTATATTCTCTGTGGGGTTTTTTAGAAATTCCAGTGTACTTTACAAGTTTCCAAATGATAAGATATTTTTTAAAGAACCTTAGAGTGGTTTTACAAAGTATCATTATCCCCATTTGATAGGTGGGGAAACTGAAACACAGAACAGTTAAGTAAGTTTCTCAAGGTTGTAGGATAATTCATTGCTAAGCTAGGGATAGGTTATTTCTTGGCATTGAGTGTTTCATGCACTATTCCATCGCTTCAGTGTGCTAAAGAATGCTACAGCACTTCTGTGATACAGTTTAAAGAAGAAACCCAACTAGTGGTCTCATGTTTACAAGCCTCTTGAAGAAGCACTTATTTAGCTGAACATCTTCATTTGCTGTCCTGACCATTTATAAATACTAAGTTTTTATACACTCACACACACCACGCAATAGAGAATAAGACTGAACACCATCTTTGACTTGCCTGGGTTTGCAGTCAAAAACAGAGGGCATAATCTGGGTAAGGAATACTGAGTTCAACTTCTTATAAATGTACTTCAACCCTCCAAATCCTGTTGCCTGTATATTGGACCATAACAGAAGGTTAGTAGGAGATGGTTGTCCTTAGTTATAAATAATTGTGACAACAACTAGCAGTACAGTGCACTTGAAAGAACAGTTAAGTCTTGCTGCAAAATGCATCCTAACTACAAAAATGACAGCCTGCATGGTTCTGTGGATGGAGGGCAGATTCTAGTGCTATTCAGAATAATAATATTTGCTTATATCTGCTAGGAATATCCCAGAGTTTTGTAAATATCTCTTAGAAAGTAATCTGATGCTTTTTATTCTGGTATTATTTAGGAGTGCAGGAAGACATAGTTTATAAGAAATCTGAAGTCAGGTTATAGGACTTCTGGGGCAGGATGTTTACTTGATACTCTTAAAATTACAATAGCTTTTACTTTACAGTGGAGTGTTGATGGTACACTTTGTGGTCTGCCTGGCACCAGTGAAGACTATGGTTAATCCAGTTTCTTATTTTACAGAAGCCACCGCAGAAAAGTATACATTCTTCTTCCAGACTCCTCTGAGCTTTGCTGAGGTGCATGGCCTTGATGTAGTTTGAAGAAAAGTTTACGGAGAGGGTAAATTTACCCTAAGACTGTTGCCCAAACAGTGAGCCCTGGCCTGTTCCATAGTGGCTAGGATCCTTACTTAAAGAGAGTCTTTGAATCACTGTTGTCATTAAACTCCATCACACACTGTGGACTTTCTGTTCTTGGACAACCTAAGAAATATCTCTGCCTGTCACTTAGTCACTGGCAACCGTGGAGACAAATCAGGGCTGCATTTACCTTAGAGCTCTTCCTGAATGTTCCACCATTCTCGTGCCAATGTTAGCTGTAAGGGAGACATTCTCCAGTGAAAGGAAAAACAGAGTCTCTCCTACTAATGGAGGCCATATTGTTACTTCTGGTGACAAGTAGCATTGTGTATATATTGCTAGGGTTACTTGTCACCTTTGGTTCTCCTAACTGATTAGATCTACATGTTGAAGAATGAATAGACAGTGTCATTTGAGATTTTAATTCTCTTTTAGAAGAGCTAACTTTCTGTTGTGACCAACTCTATGCCAGAGGGTCATGTTTATTTGCCAAATAATCAGATGTGTTGTATATTGTCAGTATGATTCCTGTACTATGTTGTCAGTAGGCACTTCATACTTCCACATCTGTATAACTAGGGGTGCATGAAGGGTAATCAAAAGCTCATCTGTATCTGTCAGCTGCAGATGCTGTATTATCTCAGGCACAGAGCGGGAAGGACGTAACCTGCACTTAACGTAGAGAAACATGAAGTAACTTGTGTTACTGGCTCAAGATCTTGGAATCAATCACATGAATAAAGCTGAAGTGGTAGCCAGTAAAATGCCTTCTTGGAGCTTCATCACTGTGTATGCTTTCTGAAGTCTCTGCAGAAGCTTTACTGGCATTGACGTTTTTTTTTTTTTTTTTCTGAAAGAATTGGTCTATCAACTAAAGAAGAAAGTAGCTTTAAAAAAGCTGAGAAGTGAGCCTGTGTTGAACAATTCTATAGAATTTATAGCTTTTTACTCTTCAGCCTCTTGCCTTTACTAGTATTGTCCTTTGTTTATCTGGTGGAAAGTAAACTTAAGTCCCCATTCATGAACTAGTCTTCTAGTTGAGCAACTCTTACTCTTGGGGCACAGCTCTGACAGTAGGTAAACCAAAACTCAACCATGTTGGCCTTTTTCTGCTGGGGAATTTTTAGCAGTGAAGAGAGATTATTTGGTTTGTTTAATGCACTTTCCACTACAGCCCCCAAAACATACAGGACACTGTAATTATTCTTCACTGGAGAAGCTCTGATGTTTTGGGATGCTGCATCCTAGGAGATTCTGGGTCAAAAGATCTAATGGACAACAGTGTAAGGTAAGATAGCACATAAAAGCTTGTTAGACAGAGCCAATGTTTCTGCCTCGTAGTTGTACAGCTGTCATTGGACCACCAAATGACAAAAGCATTACAATGACTAATACAGGTTTAGATGAGAACATCACACCACTTAATGCTAGGTAGGACCTCTAGACTTCACAAGATTCAACTAGTGCCTTAACCCATGGCAATACTATCCACAGTAATTACATGCTGCCACCAGCTATCTCAAGGATCAGTTTAGGAAGAGAGCATTTGCTTTGCCCAGGGAAATTTAGATTAGATGCAAAATTGGATTTTTCATAAGGCCTTGTTTTTACCTAGCTATGAATGTTTCCTTAGCACAAGTGAAAACTTTACACATTTTAGCTCAAACTGTACTCTACTAAGCCTCCCACATTTATACCCATCTTCTTGGCAGTCATCCCAAAATATGTTTGGGTTGAGGCATTACACATTACATTTGGTGAAGCTTTAGCATTCCCTGTTGCTCACATCAATCCTTACTTCTGTTTGCTCTTGTAATTTACAGTTAATGAAAATTCTAAGTTTACCTTTGTTTTTGTTGGCGTCTGTACAAGAGAGCCCTTTAGCCTTTTCAGCCTCCCATCCAAATGGAAAGCTGAATCCAAAAGGGAAGGTAAAACCTATCTGAGAAGTTTCATTTTAGACAGAAGCCTTTAGCACGTGTGTCAGCATTGTAACATTTCTGAACGAACAGCAAAGAGCCTTGCTCAAGGCTTGACCTGTGCCTGCTCTTGTAAGTAGTAGGTAGACACCATACTAGTAGTTGATCATAACACTGGAGCACCAGATCTTAATAGCCATCTGGCTAAGGGCCTTAACTGGTTTCTGCTCTCTTCCAATTCAGGCAAGATCCTGCCTGAAGTTAACAGGAATTTGCCCGACTACCAATGTGGGAATGTGGCTAATAACAAACTCATACTGATGACCTTAACACAGCGTAGGCAATATTGACAAAACAAACCATTCTGGAGTTACTGCAGTCTTCTCTAACGAGCCTGTTAAAAATTGCCTCACAGATTTTCAGTTCAGGAAATACCTTTTCTGTCTACCTACGGCATCACCTATGCACTGAGCTGTGTATGTACAAGATTAGAATGTTAAGCAATGGGCTGTAAACATATGGTACATAAATAATTTCTATACATACACAAAATTAGATAATTGTGTGATTTACATTATGCCCATAAATACAATTATTTGACAGATGGTTTTGAGCATTAAAAAATCCTACACAGCTATCGAATTATTTTAAAAGTAAGCTTTAAAATGAACCCCTTTCATTTATTTTTGGTGCTCATTACGTGTTGTGAATCATTGCGTGTTCTGAAACATTACCTCTTACATTAACAAAATATTTTGCAGGTGAGAAGTACCGACAAATTTAGAAAAATGTGTAACCCAGAATTATAATACAGTTGCATATTTTTGAAAAAGCAGGTCTTCACAAAGGCAAGCCTGACCAAGCCTTTTTGCATCTGCTTATAGTGCTACATACAAGCTATTTTTCTCATATCATAAAAGTGTCGTTTTATCAGTAGGAACTCTGATCGCGTTTTAAAAGTTAATTTGCTGCTTTCTGGTTCTTCTTGTGTTGCCATTGCAGAGGCTGTGCAGTCTGATGTGCTGGAGGACAAGGCATGGGAGAAAAGCACTGTTTGCACCTGTTTAAAATCTCCAGTGCTTTGTGTGGTTCCTGGGCAACAGGCAGGAATCCTGAAAAGCTAGGCTGCACTTGCTCAATTGTTGCTGGCATCTGTGACTTTGAGAGAGCACATAGCAGCTCATTAGCAGGTTGCTTGTGTTATGTGACATGCACTGATCATGGCAAACTCTGAGCTGAGCTCTCTGCCTTTGCTGCCTACAGTCGAGGCTGGGTTGCCTGGGGTTGCAGACTTGGCCAAGGAAAGCACTATAGAGATGTAAGGTGAGTTCCTCATTGGTAAAGGGGCAGGGAGGTGAGGCAAGGAGATGTGAATCAGTGTTTTCTGATTAGAAAAGGGGAATTAGCATAGGTTCTCTGCACCAATGTGTGCTTTTTTCCTCTAGCAATTATGTTCTTTCTGGGTATGTTTGCAATGGTGCAACATACAAATGCAGGGTATAACATGGATTTGAGTGTGAATGTATGTGTGCACGTGCACACAAGTACGCATGCTGTGCACTGCAGTGTGGAAATTTAAGATGACTTCATGGGATAATTTGAAATTTTATTATGAGCTTTGATTTCTGGGTCTTGTTTACTTTGAGGCATGAGAATCAAATCAATCTTTGCAACCTTGATCTTGGCCTATTTAGGCAGCATCCAAGCAGCAGATGCAGTCACACTGCAAATCTGACTGGCAAATTCAGACCATTTCACCTTCATATCTACTCAGTTTGTGCCTCTTGGCTCAGATTAATCATCTCTTTGCTCTTACAAAAGGGAGTTAGTATGTTATAAACTTAAAGCTAGAGCATTATTACGATCTGTTGAAATCTTCATTGTGAGACAGGAACAGATCTGCCATTGTCTTGAGTCCTGTTTACACTCTACTTTACACTGGTTTAGCGCAGGAGGAGTGATCTATACACCAACCTCTTCCTTGTATTTGTATCGGACATCTCTTTTCTGCAGCTCCAGAAAATCTTTAGACACACAGTGCAAATATTGACAGTAGAAGTCATTAACCCAAGATGAAGAAAAAAGCAGAAGAAAATCTGCCTACTAAGCAAATTAGATACACTCATGAAAGAAAAGTCCATCAAGGGCTGTTCAACACAAAGATACAAAGATAACCACTTGCTTGGAAAATCCATAGCCAGTTGTTTGCCAGCACCTGGAAAGATTTAATGAAGGGCAACAAGACTCCTCATTTGCCCTGCCCACAGATTCAGTAAGTAACTGCCCTGGCTGGTGTCAGGGGCATGCTCTTGAGCCTATCTGTATGGTCTGCAATGGGATGTGAAGTGAACATGGTAGATTTTCAGTTGAACCACGCTCCAGATACATGCTCCAGTGCTTATCTATTGTTGTTGACTTCTTTAGCTGAATAAAAGAAAGCACTAGTAGTCGGGTACTAAGGGTAAATGTGATAAAATTAATAGAAACCAGAGTTTGATAATCATGTATATTCAGCATGAGTCCCTTGCTTTATTTTGTGGTGTAGACCAGAGGTTTTTGTTTCCTCATCTAGAAAATGGGGATAATTGGTGTTTGTATCTCATATTGCTGTATAAAAGCAGTACATGGCAAACTTTATTTTCATGGCTGTCCTGTTGTCACTTCCATTTCTGTTTTGAGCTTGGGTTATACTCTGTCTTGCCATGGAAGGCCTTCTGAATTCATCATCTGACATTAGTTTGTCTATCAAACAATAGAAAGAAATAAACTGAGATATGTATGTAGGTCTGTGTGCTTTTTTGCTGTCTTTTCTCATGCAGGCTGGAAACTGGACCACAAAACTTGCAAGTTGACATCACTTTAGTTAAGACTCAGTTTTTATTTGAGAACAGTATATATAGGGTATTATTCTTTAGGAAGGTACTTGTGATCCCTTTGGTTGGCCTTGTTTAGCGCTGTTCTTGATATCATCTCCTCACTGCAGTGACAGAATTGCAGGTTTCCTCCTCTGCAGGTACAGGGAACACAGAAATTTGGCAAATTCCTCTTAATCCTGCTCTACAGTTTTTAAAATTCACAAAAA
Organism: Tyto alba; assembly: GCF_018691265.1. Classification (NCBI taxonomy): domain Eukaryota; kingdom Metazoa; phylum Chordata; class Aves; order Strigiformes; family Tytonidae; genus Tyto; species Tyto alba. The sequence continues at coordinate 54,166,282 of NW_024881276.1, read as the reverse complement.
ATAGATCTGTTGGATGTATTCTGTTAATTTAGAACATGTTAGCTGGTAATAACAACTGCGCTGCACTGTACACAAGCCACGGGCTGAATGTTTACGAAACACATGTTAATGGGTGTTCATTTTCTTATGTACTGATATATTTTATGCAGACTATATAGCACCAAAAACACCCACTCACAAATAAAGTGCAATAGAAAAATGGCATTGAGATGTTAAGGGTACGACTTAAAGTCTCCAAACCAAGGACAATAAAATTGAGAGACTCATTCTGTTTATAAATCATATTGTTGTTTTAGGTATTCCAGCTCGTGTAGTGGAAAGGACAGACTCCACTAAGAGGATTATGTGAGCTACTACATGGATGTACAGCAAGATGAATACAGTAGCATCATATTTTAGTGGAAATATGTTTGACAGGAGTCTCTCTTTAATTTCTAACTTGGGACCACCGTGGCTTAATTCATTCTGTAAATTACTCTCATGTTTTTAACATCCCCAGGTGCTGACAGTCTGCAAAATAAAATGTCCCCTATCTCAGTATAGCATACTTGCTTTGTTACTATAGAGTATATCTGTATTCATATGCTATGCTAGATCTCTCACCGTTTCCCAATGAATAGAATTGTAGAAGAAAGATGTGCTTCTGTGGAAGGCTTGCAATGCAAGAACAGCATGGATTATTGAGAAATACCAGCCAGTTGCCTTTCCCAGGGGCTCTATGGTCAGAATTTAGGGCTGCCAGATATGCCTTGAACAAGATAGTGTGACAATAAATGACTCTGAAGTGGCTGCATTATCAGCTGAACAACCTGAAGAGTTTTAGTGACTTTGTCTTGGGTGGCATCAGAACACCATTTTAGAGGGAGGAGAGGAGAGAAAAAGACATCTGTCTCTATGGACATGAGCATGGGCAGAGCCTGTCTTTTCTTTCTTCAGTCTCCTGTTTTGTTTTGGCTTTTTTTTGGTGGTGGGGGGCCTTGTTTTCTGCATTGCAGCTTCCAGATGGCTAGACCGTGGAATGTAAAGACACTTCAGAGACTAGTGTTCCTTCTACTCTGTAGTTCCACTATTTCAACAGATAGTGAGTGACACCTGTTGTCATATTTGTGGTCCCTAAGATTACACAGAGCCTAGTAAAAGTCCACCTTAGCACTTGGTTACAATGATAGCCATCTTTTACCTTTTGGAACAGTTTGTTATAATACATGTCAAAAGGAGGAAGAGGAAAAGCAGAGAGGCCAGAGAAAGAAGTATGTAAAATTATTTAACAAAGCTACATTGATAGATTATATAAAACTAAAAAAATTAACTAGAATCTGGACTTTTCTTTTGAACTGCAGAGTCCTCCCTGCCCGGGCTTCCCAGGTAGCCACCCTGTTTCACCACTGAACTTCCTTGACACTGTTGCGGAGCATGTGCAGCACTAGATAGCATTATCACTCCACCCTCCATTGTGTAGAAGCTACAGGTTGTCTATTCTGCCTAGTCACTGGTGGGTCATGTGTTCAAACAGTACATCAGATTTGCCTAACTGCACTAACAGTGCTTTAAAAGAGAGCGTAGTCCAAAGACACATCTGGGCACTGAAATTTCTCTTCTGTTGTAAGAATGACACGATGATAATGTCTGGGCTAAGTTTACTAGTGTTTGCTGTGTTACTGTTCTCCTGCACATTTTTGTTCTGTTACTGATCTGCAGAGAAACTTCATTGTGAAAAGTTCTGCTAAGAAACCAGACCCTTAGGAAACAGATTTGTGTGTGGTAGTTTTCTTCAATAATTGGAGATTACCTTGCCCAGCCTGCTTATGACTTCAGCTTGCTTTTTTTATCCAAATTCTTTTTGGTGTCAGCTCAACTAAATTGACAGTTATTCCAGAGACAGTGAGGCTAATTGTTCTAATTAATACAAGTGGGCCCAGGTGGGGATAGTTAGAATTTGAGACCAGTCAGGTGGTATGAGCAAAAAGTCCTCTGATGTTGAAGAACTAGTACCATGATGGAGAAGCTTATGGTACCTAAGATGGTAATGCTCTTGTGGTAAGTTTTACTTCTTTGATTTCTGCTTGGATTAATGTGTAATGTATGTTTGATGTAGGGATTTTTAACGTATTAGAGATGATGTGTAAGTGAGGGGAGTTATATTAAAGAAAAAGTTTCCTTTCAAAATAAAAATTGTCTGGTTACTCCAGCATTGTGACTTTTGTTGGTTGTGAAATAGTCAGTAGTGTGTTTCTTACTGTGTCAGGATGTACTGGATTCACCTAGCAGCCAGAGATGTATGGATTAGCCACCAAGTAAAGAAGTACTTACAAGGGAGAGTGCGGGATTGTGTTGTGTTTCTGCTATGCTGTAGCTCTGAAATGAAAGCTATGATAATACTAATGAGGTGCATGAAGGGAGATCTTTTTTTAACTTTTTTTTTTTTTTTTCTTTTCATGGAAATGGTTAAAGCAAACTTAGAAATCTTTGAAGGTGTAGTTTTTGTGTAGGGGATGGCAGAATGTTATGCTCTTCTAACAAGCATCTATCATTTCATCGCTATTTACTCTGCTCCTTGATCATCCTTCTCCATTTCTGAGCTACCTTTATGTCGGTAGCTGTCACTGAAGAATTCCACTTGCTCCCGTGCATCTAACAAAGATTCTAAACAGGGCAGATTCTGATTGTTGACTTTGAGAGTAGATTTTAGCCCAATTTACATAGATAAGATTTGGCGTGCTATCCTATCCCAAGTGTCTGTTCAGTGAAAAACATGCCATTCTCTGTGCCTCCTATCGTTTTGTTTGCCAGCAACCTGGCAAGTAAAACTCTTTTCAAGTCCTGACCTGGCTGATGGCTATTTGATGGCATACTAAAAGAGGAAATAAATAGCAGTTACAGTAGTCCAAAAAACATTAATTTGGGTAAGGATTTACACTAGTATCCTGCAGTTCGCTATCACCTTCAAGAATCCCATTGAACTGTACTTCTAACCACCATACCTTTTCTATATCTGTAGGGTAAAGGCTACAGTTTTCATCTTTGTAGAGAAAAGGACTTTCCCAAGCCTGGCAATAACACTGTTGAAAGATATGGGAATAGGTCATCCAGTGCCTGCTAGTGTCCTGTAGCCACAAGACAATCTTTGTCTTCATAGCAATCTGGCTGCAGTATTGTTTTGTGTAACCCATGCTGATGCTAAAAGCAGTATGAATTGTATACATCTTGCACATCAGTTTCACTGTCTTAAAAAGTGAGGAGTTTTTTTTTTTTTTTTTTTTTTTTTACCCTTCCTTTGAAGTTTTAAAGCAGAACTTGCTGGTGACCCACTTTTGCTAACAGTTCTCTTAACTAACCCCTGTACTCGCTTATACTTTTTTTTTTTTTTTTTTTTTTTCCTCTTCCACCCACTGTCTGTCTAGCCTGGTTTAAAATTTTTATATATGTACTTTTAAAAAATTGATTAGTTGGAGAGCTGCCCGTTCTTCTGCGCTGTATAATAAGGATTTAAAAACTGCACACTGAATTCTGTATAGTGTAATTAAAACTGACCCAGATTTGGACCTGAGAACACCAGGACTTAGCCAAACTTGCCATGAGCTGAGTTCTGATGGCAGATGGGAGCTAATGAGGACACACTACACTCCAGAATTTCCCAGCTGCTTGGCCCCTTTTTGTACAAACAAGGTTTGGAGTGAAGTCCCAATCCCAAGAGCATGTTCAAGCAAATGTACTGCACCCAGTGTTTTGGGAAACAAGGCAGTACTGTCAGGCTGCTTCAGGAAATTATTGAGGTGTTATTTCCAAAGGAATTTTACTGTGTATCCTGGTGTCATGCATATGCTGTCTCCCAGCTTCCATCTTGCCCTACACTGAGTGTGATCACATGCTGCAGACCCTGTCTGAACATCCACCCCCCGTTTCATCTGAGGGACTTAACTTCATGGAGTGCTCAAAGCCCCAAGTACTGGATCTCCCTTTGACCTGTGGTTCCCTTCAGTGGGTTCAATGTCCTGGGACTACTCAGGCAGATGTAATTGAATCAGTTTGAAGCAGCTGTAGCTGGCATGTGGTCTCTCAGATTGCTAACACCTGCTTGGTTGGGGCTTTTTTGTGTTTGTAACTCACTAGAGTGAAAATAGTGCCAAAACCAGCATTGGTCTTGGAGCTGATAAAACACTCCAGATCCTATATCCCTCTCCCCTTCTAGCCTAGCCACCTCATTACTCGTGCCTGCAATAATGTTGTTGGTAGTGAGCAGAAACAGGTTTATGCTGCTCCTCCAACTGCCTCCCTCCCCTTCAAGCCAGTGTGCTGCCAGTACTGACTCTTCTTCATAAGCAGTAAGACTTAATCGTGCTCAGGTGTGCAGAGTGTCTGTGCTCTCCTTAGAGAAAACCATGGGCTGCCCGATTTTCTATCTGATGCATGCACCAAATTTATCTACTGCTGTAACAGTCTAACTGCCGGCATGCCAAAGTTACTGTTCTTGTCTAACAAATTAACAAGCAGTCCTGGGATGTTCCATTCAATACTTCAGTTCCTTTCTTCTGCTGTAGTGTGCATGGATTTTGGTTACTCTGTTCCTGCTACAGTATAAGTTTTAATAGGGTAAGATTTCAGAAGGAACTATGAGCCACTTGGTTGCCTCCCTGTATCGTGTGATTTATCGTAATCAAAGTTCAAATTAAACACAATGGTGCACTTGGATAAATTCAGTAACAACACACAGTGGTGTGGTTTTCAGTGTGATATTACAAGATGGCATATTGAACCATTAATTTAATATATCCCTCCACTGACTTCCCATTACTTTGTGCATAAAGTTTGTGTCCCTCCCTGCCCTAGAGACAAAGGCTGTATCTGGATTCCTAATTCTGTTTCCATCTTCAGTGTTTGCCCCACACTTCACTTCTTGCTCTTTTTGTTTGCTACTTCAGTTTCACAAACCACAGTTTTTGACTTCATCTTGAAAGATGCTACTCCACTGTGGGATCCTGATAGTGAGGAAGAGTGTATTTCCTGACACAAGAGCAATTATGATCTCTTGTTTTTGGTTTTGTTTTTTTGTTTTTTTCTTTGGCTTTAAATATTTGGGTAGGCTTCTGTATTGCAGAAATTCCTGTATTAACCTTTCCAGTGCCTCCTGATTTTTTTTTTTTTTTTTTAATCTCTTTCCCCTCATTTATTGGGTGTTACCACATATTCCTAGGGCAAAGAGGTCCTTGTCCTCAGCTGATGTGTAGAGTCTTACTTGCCTCCTGCAAAAGCTTTAAAAACTGCTATTGTAGGCAATTAAAAGTCAGTTCCATAAATTGTTCTAGGTGATTCTGAAGCTGTTTCTTTCTCTCCTTTTAACCTATATCTCTTATTTATATCGCATATAAAAAGATTATGTGATTTGCCTGTAGATATTTGTGATGTAAGCAAAGTCTCTCCTCCCATGGAATATTCCATTGCTTCTCCAGCCAAAGTGCCAGTCTGCTGTTCTCTGTGTTTTGTTAAGCTCAGGCATTTGAAGGGTGTTGTTGAACACAACTTCTCTAGGGTCCAAAATACACTTTTGATTCAGTGGAAGTGAAATGCCTGTTGAAATATATAGAATGAATTGTTGCTTTTTTTCAAGGAATGCAGCGTAGAGCAGTTGCTTCCTCTTATTTATTTGTTTTTACAGTACCAAAGACTAGTATTTTTTACCTTTAAGTTGCATTAAGTGTGCTTAGATATGAGTAATACAAGGTAGTTTATCAGGGTGTCAGAGAAAGTGATGCAGCTAAACATTTTCATAGTTGTCTAATGGAAATACAAAGGAAAAAACCCTGGAATTACAATTAAGCCAGAATTGTTTTTACTAATCCAGTAAGGTGATGTCACCACTTGATTTTTCTATTGTCCTGTTGTGATTTGTAGTGTTTTGTTTGTTTGTGCGCTTGTTTTGTTTTCTTTCCATCCGTGCTCCTGCTTTCCTACTACTTTCTGGTTAGTCTCTCAAAACGTCTACCAAAAAAAGCATCCATTTGTAATGATAGCATTTACAGTTCTTTGTAGTCTGGAAGTGCTGCAGCTACAGATGTCATCTACTGAATAAAATGTCAGCCACCAATTCTAAGAGGGGAAGTTACTAAGGTTTAAACTAAGAACTGGATAAGGACTGATTAGTCCTTAAGAACAGCCTTAGACTGTTCTTAAGGACTAATCTCAATTTTTAGGGATATTGGTATAAAGCATTTTCACTATAAGCAGTAACACTTGTGAATTAAATAATGGAGAATAAATATGAAATATTTATCTTTTTCAGATGTTTTGGGTACCAAGAATTCTTGTTGAGATCAGTAGGAATATGAAAGGGAAACTGTTCTTGAGGCCACAGTGAATATAGCACCCATGGATATCTAAATAAAGAGCAATAGCAAATCAGAAAGTGTTGTTTGTATGCAAAAATACGTGTTATTGGTGGTGGAGGGGAACAAGCAAAGAGTAAGTATGCAAGTGTCTATCTTAGGATTTCTTGGTGCCATTTGTAGCCAGCCAGAACAAGAAAGCATCTGCCACGCTTATGGTTGTCTTGAAAATAAATATAGTTTTAGGTCAGCAGCAACTGCTAGCTGACATCTTTTATTCCTAGAATGCCTTTTTTCTTGTACTGAAGTTTACTTTAGAAATGTAGGCGCTAAATAATTGTGAATTCTACACTAACTACAAGAGGTAGTAGAAAACCAACAGGATTTATGTTCTTAAGAAGTCTGTGTGGCATTAGTGAAGAGAAAAATATATAGATGTTCTTTTCAGTCTGCTAACATCCTGACTATGAGAGTTGTGAATTAAGTAGTGTTTATAGTGCTGAACCATCCTTTTTATACATTTAATTTTAAGGTATCCGTTTAGAGACTCTGTACATCTTTTACTTGGATACAGTTAACGGATCAATTTTATGTGCAGTACGCCAGCTTTCTGTGCACATAGATCGCTTTTCCAAACTACAATATATTAGTGACTAGCACAGGAGGGTGACAGAAAGGACAACAAAGGAAGTTAATAAATTGATAATGAAGTGGGATTATAGAGGATTGAGCATGGATATTAGAACCGTTTCAGACATACTTTTTAATCACTGCCACTGCTCTGATTCTGTCTAGTGACACCACCCTGAAATGTATCGTTGGGTATTTGGAAAAAGACCACTTGTCAGATATTGGCAAGCATGTCCCCATCCTTGACAGAGGCCAAGAGGTTAAATGAATGACGGAGATGAGATTCTTCTGTTTGCCGTGCAACTGATCTCTCTAGAAGAGCCTTTAAATAAGTTGACAAAAATATTTGCAGAACTTGCAGTACTATGTCTGATCTGTGAACAAAGCTTTTGTTTTCTGGGCTTTTCATTCCATCACTGAATTCATAAACGTATCAAATCAAGAAGTCAGCGACCAATTTATAACACTAAAGTAAAGATTCTAAAAGATACTGTATCATGCTTATAACCAACAAATAAAACTGTGTAAGGGAATCAAACTAATACAGAGGAAGAGATGCTAAGAAAAAGGGAATCGGCTCTTAATCTCGGAGTGTTTTCAAGAAGAAATCCGAGCCCTGTTCTTTCCGTTACGTCAGCCAGGCGATTTCTTGAAACAATTGTGAGTTGTCTCATGTGGTACATGTAACTCCCAGCCGCTTCCTGAAGCTTCAGTTTTTGCTTTTCCCAAAATTCCGTGCTCGACAACTGGACAGAAGGCTCTGCTGAAATAAATTTTATTGTTCTGGTGTTCTCCATCCATTTGCAATGCACATAATCAGGAATTCAGCTATGTCCCAGGAAACCTGTTTAACCTAATGAGAGCAAATGGCAATGGGTGTTCCTTACTCGGGACAGCAGTGCCAATGGTTCTGCTTAATTGGGACATATTTGGCTGGTTCCAGTGCTTCAAGTGGTTTTTAAACAGGTGTTTAATGGGTGTGGAATTCTGAACTCTGCCCTTTTGATACAGAAGGTGCCAAATAAAGATTAACAGAAATAAAAAGACCTAATACAGAATAAATAATTTTTATCCTTGTATATTTATTCAGCATAATTTTTACTTTAACTTTTAAGTCACAGGCGGGTGGGGAGGTGTTTCTTTTCATAATTGAGAAAGTCCATTAAATAGAACAACAGGATGTCTAACAGGGTGTCCTAATTAAAATTACCCTGTAATTTGAACAAAACATTAATTTCTATGTAGCTAAGGTTGACCTAAAACCCATCTAAATCAGGAAAAATTATTACACAAATTTTTTTCTGCTAAAAATGAAACCGCATTCTGCCAACAAACAACATGATTCTGTTATTATACAGTATTGAAGAGTAAGGATTTTCGGTATTGAAAAACCAATGTTTTGAGAAAATTTAAAATAGATTTCTCTCTTACCTCCACCCTTTGATAGTAGTCATTCATGGTTGCATTTCTGTGGTATTTTGAAAGCAGACACAATTTTGTTCTGTGCATACTGTAAGCCCATCTGAAGCCCATGGTCATGGCTAGTGTACTGGTGGACTAATAAGCAACCGAGGTAGCAGCTGCTTAGCAGGACTGATTGGCTCGGGCTTGGCTTTGCTGTCTGCCACTACACAGTTTCTGACTGGCTTGGAGTGCAAGCTGGGTACTGTTATCTCAGAGTGTGGGCCTGCATATGTAATCTAGGCTGTATACACAACTGGATAGGTTTTACTTTTGTGTGTAAAAATGACCTACTCGTGCTCTAGCTGTCGTGGTTTAAAATGCTGCTGAGGCAAATTGTATTTAATATAATTTATCAAATCAAAGCGAATGTTTGAAAGAATTTACTAGCTTCAGAAATAGTGTATGTATCTAAAAGGGAATTCTCAGCATCTTTAACTTGACAGAACTGCACAAGCTGCAACATGCAGGTGTTGCTTCCCAGACACAAGGTGGTGGAATTGTTTCTGTTTCTGCCCATTTTCTGGGCAGGTTGGGAAGAGGGAGGATTTTCAAAAGCACTTGAAGCTGGCCTGAACGTGCTGCTGGTGGATTCACCTTGAGCTACTTCACCATGATTTGAGTGGAAAAAGAATCACACCATTGCTCGTTTGGATAATCCCACCCATAATGTCTAATACAAAATGTAATGACACAGCTATGTACAAAAAGTGGAACTTCAGAAATACCAAAATTTAATTAGGAGCAACAGGAGCTACTGAATTATTCTTCTGCTTACACCAACTTTAACGTTTTCATATCTCAGCTTCAATAGAGTATATTAACAACAGAAAAAGGGGAAAAATCTGATGAATGATTTGGTTCACCTTCTTTTAGGTCCAAGAAGAACTGTTATAGTGAAGTTAAAATTTGAGGCTGCTGTTGTGGTAATACACTATTAAACCAATCAAGAGTGCTTGAACAGAAAGTATTAAAATATTGGCATAATTTAAAATTCTTAGATTCTCCGCATCATTTTAAATACCATCAAAACTAATATAGACACCTTTTGTAACCTGAAAAGAATAAAATTAATTTGATCAAACAGTTATGATGACGAGCTAATGATACTGTCATAATTAGATATTAATAACAGGTATTTACCAGAATGTTTTATATGTGTATGTATATAAACGTATGTGCCTGTGTAGGTACCTATATATGCATGTTTTCCTATGGACACTTATTTTATAAAGAAAAGTATTCAGTGACACCACAGCAAGAATCTATGTACAGGTGGGTTGTACTGATAACGGCTATATCTTAAAGGCAGTTGAAGGAATTTGGGAATCTCCAAACAAGCTAAGCCTATTGTGTAGAAGTCACGTAACTTGAACATGTATAAATTTGTGTAACAACCTGTGCAGCTGCCCATGGTTAATAGAATAACTGTAGACCTCTTTAGACTCTATAGAAGACTGGAATGAAAACAAGTAGATGCGTGGATGCCATTGCTTCAAAATCACATATGCGGGTATGTAATGTTATGTATGAAAGCATTATTTCATTATTGTTGAAAGAAAAAAGCCACCAATTCTTACACATCTGATCTGGTATTCTGCCCTTCAGGGCTGGTTGTAACTCAGCTATACAAATTCTGACTGCAGTGCTGAAAAGGCAGGTATTGGTTGTTGAGCTGATGAAAATGGATGAAGATCAGGTGTCCACACTGATTCTTTTAGTTCTCATTTACTGTAATTTCCAAAGATGATGAATCATCAGTAGATGCTAACTGACTAGTGAAGCTGTTCTTAGTGACTCCTTCTCCTGAAGAAATTGTAGATAATGGTGTTCGGTGGTTCCTTACTGCCAAAAGATTTCTCTCCTAGCGTTTTAAATGTTCCAATTTTTGTTATCCCTGGAGCAGGCAAGCTAAAGGAATAGATTTGGACTGTAGTGTCTTCCATATTCAGCTGAGATCCAGATACACATTCCACAACCTCCTGCACAACTGTTTGGGCGGAATGACTTTAGAAATGCTGATGGTGAAGAAAGCTTAGTTTCTAGTCAAGACCGAATTGATGCTTGTGCTCTGAGAAAGTAGCAAAAGAGATGCTTAGTACTGTAACTATAGAGATGTAAAAGAAAGTTCCTGCTCTTTATTTCCAGATGTATTTTCTGAAGTCCTTGAAAGATTTTTCAGGAGCTTCTGGATGTCCTGGTAACAGTGGTTCTTAATCATGTGCTTTATCGTTTGCCTTTGGCAAGAAAGCTCAGTTCTTTCCTTTTGAATGTAGGACCTTGCCTTATTGCCTCAGGGAAGCATTACTGTAATGCATGTCACTTGAGGCTAATTCAGCCTGCCACTTGGAAATTGCCCCTGGTGCAGATTGTAGCAGTGCACCATTATCTCGAGCTATTTTTCATCAGAAGCAGACTGCATCTGTTCTGTATGATCTGCATAGCCTGCCAGTTTATTTTAGGTTAGCATGTGAGGTGGGGGCATTTTTACCTATAAAGCCATGATTGGTTTGGCTTCCAGCTATGTGATAAGAGCCTTTCTTCCATGTCATACCAAAGCAGCCCTAGAAATACCAAGATGTAGGTCCACAGTAGCTTAAACTGATCGGTATTGGTGCTGCTCTGTTGCTGTTCCTCCACTTGTACAGTGCTGCTGCCTCCTTGGCTCTAACCCCCAAGTTTCATGCCTGGATGTTGAGCTGTGACTGGGGGTTGATGTGACTGAAAATACTTGGAAAAGAAATTTTCATTGAGCTGAAAGCTCCCTTTATCCAGTCCTGGCTCAAGGATGGACTTGGGGACGTGTCAAGGAGAGAGAGAGGTAAGGGAAGGGTGGAATTGAGAAAGCTCCAATTAAAATCAGTTTACATCATAGCGCAGCTACACACTTAAGGTTCTGGAAATAATAACCCAGTGGTTTCAGCAAGGTACAGTTGTGAGCACAGGATATAGTAGTTAAAGGAACAGTGGCTTTGGAATTTACTTTTTCTCCACTGTTTTCTAAAACTTGCATTTTGGTACACATCAGAAACTCTGAAGATCACACACCTCAACCTTTCCATCCTTGAAAAGGGAGAATGATATGAAGGCTTGATTAATTTCTTTTGTGAGGTTTGGTTGCTACGTGTCATTAGAAGCAGATCAGGCAGGGGGGAAAAAAAAAAAAAGAAAACATTTTTGAAAGCAGTCAGGAATTTTCCCCTTTGAAGAAGAGCTAAAACTTCATTAACATTTCAGCCAGCTTTGAATGAAAATTTGTGTCTGAAAATAATGTGTAATGTATTTTGAGTGCTAGTGAGGCACATCAGGGCAGTATCAGCACAAGTTTCTCTGTGTACAGTTTGTGATGTGAGTCCTGTATCTTCAGTCACAGTGTTAACTGTGCCACACATGCTGTTTTGAGCATGCCCATCAAATCAAGACTTGGCCTTCTGCTGATCAGATAAAGCCAGTGTGCCATGTACCCTGTGTCCGGCTGGGGCAAACTGAACGGAGCAGATGACTACTGGATCCTAAATACTACACCTGTTTTGTATGCAAGCTAACTTGGCCTAACACTTTTTACTCTGAGTGGTCACATTCCATTAGGTTGCAATAGGTCTGCTTACACTAGAAAAGGTTTTTCAGTTGCTATGTTTCTGTAGAACAGGCCCTTATGACATGTTGCCAGAGTGACTAGGTCTTCTTTCCCCTGTCCCTGCACCATTGAATGTTCATACTTTACTTTTTCTGCCCCACTGAGCACAAGTCATTGAGTGTGATGCTGAAAAGGGGAGAGTTCAGAAGTGAAGCTAGCAGCTCTGCTATGCAGGCAGTAACAAATGGCAGACTGTTCTGTTTTGCTGGGTTTTGCACGTTTGAGGGGACATGAAGTTGTGCAGCATGCAGCGTGAAATCATGCTATTTTTTTATGTCAAGTCCACATGGATTACACTTGTTGCTGTCCTCTGCAATTGTTACTCCCACAGCAAAGCCTTTGGAGAAGAACCCGTTGCTGATGTATTGTGCTTTTGGTAGGGCCTGTATTGGAGTTCCTGCCAACTGTTTCTAGAGGTTTTTGCTTCATGCGAGATCTTAAAGATCCTTTTCTCCTCTTCTTTTAGGGAACTAGAGGACTTGACACATCCTTTACATTCTGCATTTACTCTGACCACAGTCCTTCCCTGTTCTCACAAGCGGAGCTCAGCCCTGCTTCCCTTCGTGTTGATTCCCAGTCAGCTACATGGTAAGTTTTCATTATCTCTAGCCTTGTTGCCACAAGGTAAAATTCTGGCAGACTCTCTCTAAAATCCATTAGCACTGGGCATTGAGGGCAGAGTACTTCGTGCCCATCAAAGATCATTCAGTTGTATTCCAGGCTGACTGCAAGGAAGGGAGGATAGTGTTGAATTAGCATTGGAGCTGAACTTCAGCATAGATTGTTATAGGAATAAAATATGAAGTAAAATATGTGACAGAATTAAATCCATCAGTTCTAATAAAGGAAACAGAAGAAAGCAAAGAAATATTGGACCCTTAAATCCCATTAACCAGGCCAGAGAGAGAATGTGTTAAAAGGGAGCTGCACTGTATCTTTTTTCATTGTTTGATGAAATAATCTTTTTCACCCTTTAAGTGGTGTGTTTAAAAATCCTGGTATTTCTGAAACAAAGAGAATACACAGCCACCGAGCTAGCTCGTTTTTATACCTTCCTTTCTGAGTATTGTCCTTCAGTACAATACAGAGCCATTTCTTTGTTCTCACACGCTAGCAGTTAAATTGTATGTAAATGTATGCAAATTAGATGCTGTCTAATAAAGAGAGTCATTAGATGGAAGAAATATTTAGTTTAGGGGGGGAAAAAAAGAAAGAAAAGAAAGCAGGTGTATTTTGCAATAGAAAAATGTAAGATTGCAAAAGCCCCTCAAACTTTGGATGAGGGCTTTTGATAAAGCCATCTAAATGTTTTCTAAAAAACTTGCCCTACTCATGGTCCTTTTTTCTGCACATTTTTTTATGTATATGTATGTACACTTATGTGATCTTTTCTTAAAACTCACACTGTTGCTATATGTACATACTTGAAGGGACATGTAAATATTCTATTAATAAATATTTGATTTCTTTAAATCATATAGCTATGAATTTACACACATGTACCTTGTATTAGGGTGTATTTTTTGCTTACTGAGTATGTACAGGTGGAATCTATGTGGTAAATTTTGTTTTCATGGATTGATTTATTCATCATATGCTCTGACTGGATACCATCTCACTAAATCATCTTCCTCCATTTTATCAACCCCCTTTTCAACGACTGTAAAGCTTTTTTTTTTTTTTTTCCTTCCCATTTTATTTATTCAGTAAATCTGTGCTAGATATTTTTACATTTTTTCACTTGCACTTTCTACCAAGTAATCCCTTTTGAGGTATAGACCTGATTTAAGCCTGAAGCAGCAGTGACCTTTCTAAACACGATGAAGTCACAGCTTTACTCTCAGGTGTCAGAGTGCTAAGATGCTAGGAATGTGAAGCTTTGTGTCATCCAAAGCTGGAGATTCCACACCTGTGGATGGAGCACTCAGCATCCATCTAGGCTCTAAAAGATTTAAAATTTTTGAACCCTGTGTTCTTGCCACTTCTAAGGAGATAAAATTTAAGACTTTAATCTCTCTACTTTAGAATCTGTAGTCCTGCTCTTTTTAGCACTTCTGTTTGGGTGGATTAGTATACATAGATGACATGGCTCAATTATTTTGAAGTCACTGTTGTATTTTGTTTCTGATGGTCAGTTATCATGGTTCAAGCAGGTGAGCTGATAGCTGAATGTCAACTGGTGTATTTTTTTCTGTTGCAGTTTTGCAAGTCTGGAAGTCTGAAGACATATATATATGTGTGTATAAAATATATGTATATAAAAATAATATTGTTTAAATATTTACATATAAAGCCAAAGGATTGGCTTCATTCCCAGAATTACTGGAACTACCTTCCCCAGGAACATTTGGACTTGAAAAATCTCTACAGCAACACTTTTCTTCTGAAACTTAACAACTTGTGAAATGAGTGACTAGCTCTTCACCCTTTGCTGTTCGAATGAGTTCTTTAGCTTGGGGTGATGGAGAGGCCAGTGTGCATGGGTAATACATTTCCAGTTAATTATGATAAGATTCTCTTTTATTGCTCTTTCCCCCCCACAGTTTCTCAGTGGCTTAAGAGAGAATGTTTATGAGGAAAGCTCTAGTACAGTGGGAGTATTTTTGTCACTATTCTAGGACGGGTCCGTGCAGTGTCCTGTGTCTGGGCCACGTACAGTCTGGAGGCAGCAATTGCTGTCTGGACAGCTGCAGGGCAGTCCCAGTCATACAGGCTGACCAGTCAGCAGAGAAGCCATAATGTGTGTCTGCTACTCAGTGGGGAATGTAGGCAGGGTCATTGTAAGGAGGTGGTGGAGGGCTGGCAGTGAGTATTTCAGGTGCTCTTGAAGGTGTAATAGATGATACAAGGTGAAGATTGCTCTCTGGGGAATGCAAGGAAAACCTGAGCTATAATATAAGGATGCTAGAGAAAGATAAGGTTACTAAAGTCAGGAGAAACACAGGACATAGTGGTGACTAAGAGAGATGAGACCACATCAGTAAACAGAAAATGTTAGTGGTTTACCCACTCACTTGAGACACCACTCTTCTAGGCTGTCTGGCATTGAATGTCCAGGAGAACTGAGTCGCTGGGATGCAGACATGTAACATGGATATCCTCACACAGTTTGTAATCTAGCTAGGTGTAGCTACCCAGGTTCTTCAGATTTTTGGGAGGTGGTTGTTACTCCTGAAGTCCTAAATGGGAGATTTACACTGGAGATGGGACAGGCTAGCAGTCAAAGAAAGTACCTTCTCTCTCTCACATTCTTGAACAGGATGCAAAGCATACATGCAATCAGGAGTGGCGCTCAAATTGGGGAATAGTGATGCAAGCTTAAGGGCAGAAGTATGATTAATTCCATGTTCCTCTTCAGGCTTCCTGTGGTCTGGAGTAATTGTTCAGGGCAGGAGAGAATTCAGTGCCTACATAATTTGAGGATATGCGTCTTACTACCTTGTCCATCTTGACAATAGTGATAATACAGCTTTCCAACCCTTGAAATACATTCTGAGGATATATGCATTAGAAGATGTGAGACTCCTGTATCCTGTGATAATGAATCCAAATGCAAAGTACTGTAGACAGATGTGGGAATCAGACCAGTGGTCCCTCTGGTCAGGAATCAGACCACCGGTCCCTCTGGTCAGGCATCATCCTGTTAAATGTCTTAGCTGCAGCAAAGGGAAGCACAAGAAATCTGAAGTTATAATAGTGAAACAACCAATATTTTCACTAGTGATCTGGAAAGTAAATGAGAGTTTTTAAACTTGTATTTCTCAGGCGCCTGTGCATCTTTAAAAAAATAGTTTTAAGAAATAAAATATGCTGCACTAAACTAATCCTAGAGCTAACGAACAGACATTGGGACTAGAAGCTTTTGCTATTACCTACTGCTTATTATTGTTATTATTATTATTTCTTTTTAATTATGCAAAGTGCTAATCAGTTTGATTATGCACAGTGCTAATCAGGTTAATTATGCAAAGTGCTAATCAGTTATTCTCCAAGCACACGAGGAGAGCAGAGGTGCTGGCAGTGAATGGTGGTTCTAGATGGGGGTAGTCACGGCAGTCATTCCTTATTAAAAGAGGAGTAGGTGAGATGACAGGGGTTTTTGCTTCCATTAAAAAGTAAATAAAAAAAAAAAAAGCAAGCCATGAGGATGATAGTTCTAGTGGGGTAATGTCTTCTTTCACAGCAAGGCAGGCTTTTTTTCCAAGCTAGCTCATGCTGTTGGATAATTTCTGTAGGAGTTTGAGTGCACTGATTTGGGCAAATACATTGCAAAGGAGTCTTGTAAGGGGTGGGGTACAAGTTGCCCCCACTTGATAAATCAGGATGCATAACTAGAAAATCACAAATTAGGGGACTTTGTTCAATCTTAATGTAGAGTCACCTTTTAAGCACTGGTAAGTAGGATACTGATAATGTAACATGAATGGCAGTTGATCATATGTTTGTATGGTTGAAGGTACTGCATGAGCATACAAAATGTGTTTCTTTCAGTGTAATGCCTTTACAAGCTGTAAGAACGTAGGGTGCCTTATCAGTGGAATGTACATTAGGCTGCGTTTCCTCTTCAGCGCTAAATTATAAACTAGAATTTTGTGTTCCTGTGAAACAGGATCTGTTTTCAGTAAGCTATGTTCTTCTGACAATTACTGAAGATTCAGCTTGTCTCTTACTGTGCTCAATGTCGAATATTTAACCAGTATTCCTTATTTGATTATGTTTCAGTGTTGGTGTGGGATATAGAAACGTTATTTTTTTCAGTTAGTAATGAAGATGACATTCCCAGAGCAGAGAGCTACATGCTCATACGAGTCTTGAGTAAAGGATCTTAAGAGATTTTTGAGGTCATTAAAACAAAAGACTCCTGTCTAGGGCCATCAGTACTAGAAGATTGCTGCACCAACAATGCAAGAGAAATTTTCCTTGAAAAAGTAATCATTGGAGGTGCTTACTTATGGGGAGTCATGGCAAATTTTCAAGTGCATTTAAGATAGGAAGGAAAGCAGTTTTCCTTCAGTAATTTATGGCTTAAATCAGAGCCTGAAAATTAATGTATTGCCTTCTTGGATTTGTGACTTCTCCACAAGACACTGACCCTCAAAACAAGTTTACTACCAGATGTGTCATCAGAAATACTCATCAATTCTTATAAATTCTTTCTGGTGTTAGAAGCATAGACATACCAGTGGTTCACCATCAGGTCCAGTGCCTTAGATCTGAAGGAGGAGAGTATGTGATGCAAATACTCTATTCGAGAGGGAGATACACCAGGCACCCATGTCCCGAGGCTTTGAATGCTTTGCAGTCCAGTCAGAATCCCCTGAAGTTACTGTGCAGCTTCCCATAAACTGCTGGTGAATCAGATCACCGCCACCTCTAGGTTGCTGGTCTGGGAGACCTGAGTTTGACTTGAAGCAGTCCATCCCACAACCAGACTACTTCCATAGATTTACTATTTAGCTTTCATTTATTGTGGCTCCAGTGCCTGTTTGCCCTTCCACTCCTTCCTTGTCAGCTCTTTGATGAGACACAAAAGGGGAGTGTGTATGATCTACCCAAACACGGGAGGGAAACTCTCAACTTCATGTGGTCGCTTGGCATCATGCAGCCCTGCAGGAAGCAGTTGCTTACTTAGGTTACTCTACTGACAGAAAAGTGGCAGTCACACACATTCTGGATTACTTCTCTATCTTTGGAGTCTGGGCATTTTATATCAGAAGGGAATTAGTTTGAAAGTGATGCTTTAGCTATGTTCTTTGCTATCATCCACATTTTTTGAAATGGGACTTTAATCCTGTGGAAAGAAAGCTCTAAAGTTTTTGTGTTCCTGTGAGTATTTCCCCTGAGTATTTAAAAGCTGTTGTAGAGTCAGAGGACCCTTGAAAGGCCAATAGCATAAAACACAACACCATAGTATTTGCATGTTAGAAATGTAAATCTACCGGAGGCATAATCATAACCTCTGAATTTTACCATCTCGGATGGCCGGCCTTCCGATGAGCTGGTGAGCTAGAAAGTTGGAAAACTTGCATTCTGCTCCGGTTTCTACTGCTTTCTTTGTAACCCTGCTAAATTGCATTACCTTGCTCTACTTTAGCTTTTCTTGATGGTAAGATATGGATTGAGTGCAGTGGGGTTGTTTGTAAGGCAAATGTATGGTTTGCAAAGTGCTTTGATATGTCTGGATTAAAGACGTTATAGAAATGCAGTGTACTATGGGGAGTTATCTGTGTTATTAAGAAGCATCAAAAAATCCTGTGATATTGTGTAAATTAGTGCAAGACAGCACCAAAATAGTTTGTGTATTCCTAAAAGTGAAATAAGTGGATGGAGAAAACACAGTTGCCTTGACACTAGGCTAATGGGTTAGCAACAAATGAAGAAACCTCAATAAAGAAATCTGTGCCTTCTGTGTTTTAAGAAGTGGGTCTCAAGTGAATAAAGAATTCATTTGCTTGTATGGCAGAAAGTCTTTGCTTCCAAACTCCCTTTGCATCTTCTTGAGGACCTAGTCTTCAGAGGTGCGGGCTAAATGCTACTGAACTCTGTAGAAGCCGTCTGCTCATTGGCATTCACAGAACTGGGAGCTGGTGGGGAATTAATAACAAAAAGATTTTAAACGTTCAGCCTGACCTTTTGAAGTTACTGACCTGCATTCAGGTTACAAATACACAGCAATTTTCTTTTGAGCTGCAAAGTCTCTAAATGTTAAATCAGTAACTCGATCAGACTAGCAGCTCTTCTCCTCTCCGTTCACTCATGCCCAGCTGCCATGACTGGAGTAAAGGAACAAGAAAACTATCTAAACACATCCATATCTTACTGTGACACAAGTACTTGGAAGAAGCCCCACTGACATAAACT
Source organism: Tyto alba (assembly GCF_018691265.1). Taxonomy (NCBI): domain Eukaryota; kingdom Metazoa; phylum Chordata; class Aves; order Strigiformes; family Tytonidae; genus Tyto; species Tyto alba. The sequence continues at coordinate 54,147,373 of NW_024881276.1, read as the reverse complement.
AACACAAAGTGACACTTTGTTTAAAAAGTTGTTTTGAATGTCTTCTTCCATTGATCTTCTGCAAGGGAGATAAATAAACACTGTGTGTGGTGCAGCCAGGCTGAGTATTTTTGCCTCTATGAGTGTTTATACATTCTCTGGTGGCGGGTTGTATTGCTGTTTGTTGACTAAATTCCAGACCTGTATGTTTGTAATGTATACATTTACAGGAGCAGTGCAGTTCTGGGAGTATGGTCAGGGTAGTGCTTTTTATGAACACAACCAGATGACTAGTGGGTGCAGGTTTTTTTCCTCCTTCCAGAGTAGTGAATTAGTCTTTGTGCTCCCTGTGAAAGAGAGAGGGCTGTGGTGGCAGGAGCTTTAGTTAAGCAGGACTTTCTGTGCTCAGATTAATGTAGCTAGGTGCGCGAGAAAAGCCATGTAGGATTTGTCTGGTAAGGATCAAGTTAGTTTAGCTTTTCATCCAATTAAGAAACAGGTCTGTTGGGCTCTGTTTGTTCAGCGAGGATGACGATGATGCATGTTTTCTCTCTTGAGGAACTGACTGAAGTTCTTACAGATGAAAAAAATCCTGGTGGCAGAGACCTATACTGCCCCTCTGTTCTGATTTCACAGTTCTCTCCCTTTGAACAAAATCTTCCCTTTCTCACTTACTGTTGTCAGCATCTCAATTCCTAGGACAGTGGGAGTGTGTAGAAGATTTTGGGAACCAATGCAGACACTTCTTCATCCACCAATATGAATGGGCGTAGTTTCCTGAACATAATGTTATGTGTAGGAAAAGTTAGCTTAATCAGTCACCATTTCTCCTATTAGGCAGAATTTTCCCTGAACCTGTGCTTCTGTTGTGTTCGTGCAAGTTAAAATTACATGTTTCTGATGTTCCGAATTGTTTAAAGCCTGCCTGGTGTTTTCCTTTTTGCTCTGTCTCATGCACAGTATCTACATTTATTAGATGTGGATTTCGCTCTCTTGCACTTACCATTACAAAAACTTCTCATGTGCTTATAAGTTTTACTGAGCTTTAACCATTTCTATTTACTTTTATTAGCTTTAAACATAATTTTTGGGGAGAGCTTCTTCTGCTTTGGGTGTGCTGTTTGTAGATCTGATGCTAGAGGAAAATATCTGGTTTTGCCCATGCTAAAATGTCCTCATAACATCATCTAAGAATTCTCGTGCCTTCATGGTTTGGATTGTTGTTTTGAAAAAAATCAGTTGAATGACCTTTGTGGCAGGGAGGTATTTTTTACCTTTCTTCTTAACACTTATGCGTCTTGCCACTCTGACAATAAATGTTCCATGAAAATAAGGAGGACCAAGTACTATTATCAGCTGCTTAATTAATTCAGGAGTCAGAGGTCTGTCTGTGGGCCTGAAGGTTGCCATATACTGTTGATGACCACAAAGCAGATGCACTTTTTCACTTGGCTATTTGAAAATTCAGGGGAATAAATACACTAAGATGGGTGAAAGAATATTTCACTTATCTAAAGTCAAATCAGTGAATACTAGAATTAAAGTTAACAGAGCAGCCTTAATTCAACTTTCCTATGCTTTTCCAGTTTTAATTACGTGATCACATGCTGTTTCCTTTGGGAACCAGTCTTCTCATAGTACACCTGATGGACCTGGTCTGAGGTTGAATAGAGGTTCTTTGGTAAGAAGGTATTTTCTTTCAGATCAATTGCCGCACTTACTGCAAACACTGAAAAATGTTTAGTATATGAGGCAGGAAACGGTGGAAAAATGAAAGGGTGGTCTTATTCTCAAGATTACAGTGAGAGCATGCATATGCTTAAAACAAAAAAACGTGCTCAAATTAAGTTGCTTGTAAAATCGGACATCTTTAGATGGTAACAAAGAAAGATGGTATTTCTGCCTTCTCTTACAGTTCACTTATTCCTTTTAACCCTTCACTATTTCAACTTTTTCTAAAACATTCTGTTCATTTTCCTTTAAAGAAAAAATAAAGTCAATACCAGTAGTTATAGCCTACCCTGGTCTTGCCTTCTTTCTCATCACTTTGCTAGTATACAAAAGACTTCCTTTCTTTATTTATTTTTTCTATTTTTTCCTCCCCATTAAATAATAATTTCCTGAATTTTGACTTTCAGTTTGTGGAAAGTATACCTTGTTCCACATTATTCACTGACAAAAGCACACATAACTTTTACTGACACTTTGACAGTTTAGTTGGAGATACTGCTCTAAGTAGAATGTGTCTCTCTGTAGCCAGGTCCGTTTTCTAAGCGCTGGGAATTCAGCTGTTTTCTTGTGAATTCTTCTTTTCATATTTTATTACTATGAAGAAAATACAAAGAGTGCTTGTTTCTTTCTTTCTTCCTCTCTTCATTTTTTTTTTTTTTCCTTCTCTCCAGTTGACACAATCAGTATTATTTGAAGGAAAAAATTACACACAGAATGGGAAATAGGGTGGGAAAATGTAATAGGATCTGCAAATCTTTTCTGTCTTGTCTGAGTAAATGAGAGCTGATGAGAGATGCAGCACAATGAGGGCTAGGGATTGCTAGCTGAACTGGTATATAAAGATTGTTTCATTTTGCTTCATTTCATTTTACTGTATTGAATTTGAAAGGGAAAATTGCAGCGGACATGAAAGTTTGCTGTGGAAACACCTTGGGTTGCCGTACCCTTGACGTGAACCTGGGCAAACATGAAAAAGAACGTTAAATAACGTGGTGTATGAATTGTGTAGGTGTGCTTCTGAAGCTACTTTTTGAAGAATGCCCTTTCACAAGGAGTGGCCTGCCTCCAGGGTTATTCTGCTGTTTCTGTTTTTAATGTCTTTCATTGTCTGCTTAAATTACCAATTCAGGAAAGGTGTCACTGAGGGGTTTTTTTGTGGTTTGAGGTTTTTTTTCTGAACCAAAACCATACAGATTTTAAGGTGTATGTTTTGCAGGATTATGTGGCAACATCACTTTTTCATGCAGACTAGAAGGATATTATTTCTTCCCCCATTTATGCCCACCCTAAAGGTTCATTTGACCTTTTCAAATTAGTATAATGCAGGTTAGGACAGAATTTACGGGAACTTGGTGCTAGGTAGGATACTGCTACAGCGGTGCACTCATCAGTAGACAATTTTACCGTGCGTGTTACAAGCTGTAGTGCTTTTATTCAACTGAAGTGACTGCACATCGCTTGCTGGAAGAAGTTGTAGTTAAAACCAGGTGTGAGTCAGTTTAATCTGAAAAGTTGTTTTTTGCAAATTATTATGCTATCTTAGGCATGGATGATTCTCAAAAAATGGGAAAGATAGGATTATTTTTTTTCTTCTAAGAAACAATGCAGCATGAACAGCAAACATTCCTGCATAAAATCTCTGAGAACACGGATTATAAGTTTTGAGGCTCCCGTAGGAGGCACTATTCTTGGGAGATAACTGTGATGATAAAGCATATAAAGATTAAACCTGTTTTCTCATCTAAATAAGCAAATTCTGATGTTCAGAACTAAGGTTTAACATCCTGTCTTCAGAGTCTAGCTGGTGTGATCCCAAGGCAGGTTCATGTCATGAGCAGATTTAAGACTCTCCCCTTGGAAAACTTTTTTAACTTCTGGGTTTTTATGCGATAGGTTTGCTTGGCAAGCATTTCATTGACAGGCAGTTTGCTTTGTACACTCATTGACTTACCAAAATCCCCAAGGCTGAAGAGATTGGGGTAGGGTTGGTGAGCACAGAAAGAGAAATGAAGGGGGATAGTTTTACTTTTCTCCAAGCTGTTTAGTGGTGTTGTGTAATGTAATATAGCTCTTCTGCCACTCTGAGGGCAAGGAAGAGGTTGGGTACGTTTTCAGTCATCCCCAGCCTTTATGAGACAACACCTCTCCCTCTTAACGGAGACGTGGCAAGTACAAGGGTATCCATAGGGAAATCAGTGTTTCTTCATGTGACTAGTTCCAAAGAGCATCTCTTGAGCTCAGGATCTAAAATCTGGGTGTTGCTAAGTGCCGTGCATTCGTGTTACTAGTTTAGGCACAATCCGTTTTTCCCCTAGCTGTGGTTTTGGAGTTGGAAGGGTTCCTCACTTTTCTCCCCCTGCGCAGGTAAACTGCAAAGGCTCAGAGAGGTAAATCGTGGCTAACAGAAGAAAAGTGATAAAAACAAAACTACTTCCCTCTCTAGGAGTGGGTAGTGCACGGAAGAGGGAGGCAGTGTTCCTGGTGTGATGAGTAGATGTAACGGCTACACATCATTAAGAACAGATCTGAGAATTTAAAAGCTGGTTGAAATCCGGAACGGGTTTGGGTTTTGGGGGAGTGGAGTAAGGAAGAATGCTTTACGGCAACCTATCTTTTCTGCAAATTATTTTAGCCTACGTCTTTATGCTGTGTTGTCTGAATATCCTATCTCATATACAATAGTAATTCAAGGAATATTCTTTTTAGCAGAATAAACAGGTTTTTCCTGCTTGACATGTGAAGTGCTTGTCCTAGTAAATTCCACAGACAGCTTCTTCCCCCTCCCAATATAGTTATGTCTGATTATACAACCTTGAAAGTTTAAAATTGACTGGTTTACTGTAAGAAGCATTAAGTAAATGCAATCTCTCTATTTTTAATAACGGTAGCTCAAATTTCATGTGAGATCACACTAGTCCTCCAGTGTAATTAAGTTTATGGTTTTCTTATGCACTTCAAATGCCTGTGATGTGAAGTTAATAGTATTTTTCAGACAAGTATTAGGACACCTCAGCAGTGATGCCAATGTGGGCTGGTGTCTATCAGCAGTGCAGACACCACAAAGTAATGGAAATTGCAAGACGCTCTGCTATAATTTGTCTAAAAATATGCATGACAGCAAAGCTTTTCTTACCTGAGTTTAGAAAGTGATAAGGCTCTGAATTAGAGTGAAGCTTCATAAATGAATCGGGCATGAAGCAAGATTTTCAAGTTTGGTTCAAAGTCCAATGTGTAGTGAGAGTGAAGTATGGCTGAATATCGGAGATCTTTTGCATCTTGGATTTTGTATAACAACTGTACCTCGAGTCTGGCTTTTTCTACATAAATTTTAACTGTAAGCTGATATAAGACTGCATAAGGATTTTTGGAGAAGCTTTGGATGAACTTCTAATCTGTGTACATATATATACATACGCACGCACACATTTTTTTGTTTGTTTAAAGGAATTGTGGTTTTTCAGTACAAGAGCATTCTTTATTTCTAAGAAAATTATACTCCATATGCCTAAGAATTCCAATGAAGTGGCCTGAAATCACTGAAACAAAATATTTAATTTAATTGAAAGTGGTGGAGATGTTTATTTCAAAGAAGTTTTGACTTTCAAATATGTTGAAGATGAAGGCCAAAACTTTGAATTCATGAGCAGGAGGGATGTATCTGACTTGACTCCATCCGACACACTTTCTGAACTCTGCAAGTTACGATTATACTTAGCTAGGTTTGAATGTAGAGCTGGATCTGCATTTGCAGTGTGTGTCACAGCTCTGTAAATCAGAACAAATTCTGATTATTCCAGTATCTTGGAATATCTGGGCCTGAGTCTGTGGCATCAAGATTTTGGGAGTCTTGAGATTCAGCTTGGCTGTGTGTAGAAGTGTTGGAACTGAGCCCCTAATCTCTTTCTGAAACAACCCCTTCTGATATGATAGTACTATCAGAAGTAGTGACAGTAGTGGTAAAGTTCTTACTCATCAAAAAATATCTCCTCCTCTAGAAAGCTTAAGTGCAGCTTGCTTTATGTACATATTTAGGGACACGGTAAAGACCAATAGGTGATATGTGGGGCAGCTTCTCAGTGACCTTCTTTTCAGTTCATGAGTTAACTCCTGCGCAATGCTTAGCTGTGTTGTGCGGACAGCACATCTGGAAGATCTCTGGCAGGTAGCTGTAAACTAGACTATCCCTTCCTTTCTTAAAACAGCACATGCAAATGCTAACCAACTGTTTATTTTGTTCATGCAAATTTTTGCCCATACAAATTTAGGTTGCAGGTTTCCTTTGTTACACATAAAGAGGTTGGAATGTCCTTCTGAGTGGGAAATAATAACAAGGATAAGTTAGTAGCACCGTCTTGTTTCTGTTTGCTCCTTAATCGAATGAGTATCGCACAGACTTCAGCGAGATGGCTGCATCACTGAGGACTACAGGATTTGGCCCCACAGGTATTAACTTGTGTCAGTCCTACAGGGAGCTTGCTTTGCTGGCTGTCTGCCTTTTCGAGGGACTGATGGGGGCATGAAGCAGAGCGGTTGGGACAGGTCATGGGAGAACCTGCTGTGGCTTCAACTGTCCATCTCTGGCTGGGAACTGCTAGCTGACATTCGAGAGAACGTGCTTTATATGAGAAAGTGGTGAATGAATGGAAATTAAAACAAAAGGGTTGAAAATAGAGCTGTAATCAATCTACCCTGGTATCTCCATAAACCAGGGTCGTTTTTTCATAGTGAATTTGGGGCAGATACCGCAGCAAGTGCCACAATAACAGGGTCTTCCCCCCACTCCCTCCTCCCCTTCCATTAAATCTACATTTGGAAGGTGGATGGTGCTGACTCATAAATTAAATTGGAGTAATACATACAGTGTATATATATTTCTGTCACTTTGTCTCAAATTAAACACGAACCTTCTCCCCTGACAAGATGATAGAAAAGTTAATTGCTCGCCCTGGCTTTAAATTGGAATTTGAATTTGCAAAATGCTAAAGGTTTATGAGATCTAAATCATGAGGAGCTTAAATTACATTCCTGTGATAAAATATTAATAAATCAATTAAAACATAAGCCGAGTATAATATTACTTTTTTTGTAGGAACCTTGAACACAATAATTCATTAGAGTGTGCAGTAACAATTATTGTATCTTTTTTAATTTTCTTTTTTATTAGGGTTTTTTTTTTTTAAAACTGGGGAAAAGGCAACATCAGATGGGAACACACCACACTGGTGGAATATTATCCCAGTACCAAATCTAGTTATCTCCTAGTAACAATGCACATACATACAAAAGCATCTGAGCACCCTGAACTCCACACATTGCATTGTAGCTCCAATATAACAAGATGCATTCCCTGAAATCTGGGGGCTGTTTCTCTCCTTTCTACCATGGGAAAGAAGGGCAGTAGCACAGGAAGAAGGGAAGAAATCTTACTGCTCCTGCTGGTTTTGGTTGTGTTGTGGTTTGTTGGTTTTTTGTTTTGTTTTGGTTTTTTTCCCCCAGCCTCTTCCCATGCCATTTTATTCTTTTCTTATTCTCCTTTTTGTCTCCTTTCCCTTTCTGGGTACAAGTTTGTGATTTCAGTGTCATAACTACCAAAAGTTCCCTGACCTTTCTGTAAAGCAGGCCTGAGTTTTGTGTTGGGGAACCTAGGCTAGAAGTGGATTTTGTTACTAGATTTTCGGTTACGTTGTGAACAACTCTCACAGCTCTAATCTTTACATAACCCATTTCTGTGTACTATATAAAGAGCACTTCAGGCACAGTATGAAACTTAGTTATTATTTGAGGAAGGAGGTGATATGCTAGCTCAGCATGCATTTCTTATATGCAAACACTAATACACAAGGAATGCAATTATTCCATATACCTGCACACCTCTAGTGCCTGTGATGGTGCAGACTCCTTCGTCAAGTGCTTTCTACCTTCTGCGAAATGACTGGACTGCACGTCTGATACAGCTATGCTTGGTAAAGGGTCTAATTGCTATTATTACATTATTCGTGCGGAATTCTTGAAACGTTACTTAGTACAAATTACACATTAGTGCCAAATTGGCAGCTCTGGGGACTGAAGCCTGCTGTAGGTATCCGTAGCGTAGGTACCCTGGCTGGGTGTGCGCTGCCCGCCCTCCCCTGCACCCCGGAGTTGTGCCCGCCAACCTCGAAGGAGCGTGCTCTCCGGTTTTTGCTACTTGCAGGCAAGACCGCCGCTTGTTGCACACCCTCCTCCCGCAGATCGCCTGTGCTGCAGCCAAGGGAATTTTCACTAAACCAGGGAGTTTAAATAGAAGCCCAAGACGAGCCCCCCCCCTCTTCGGGGACGCGTGGCCAGTGGAGGGGAGGCCTGTGTGCGGTAGGCAGCAGGGAAGGGGTGCGCAGCTGCTGCTCCCCCCCCTCCGCCTGCGAGCAGCCTGCAGCCATCTCGCTCGCAGGCGTCGGGGGCAGCTGCCGTTGGCCTGCTGAAAGCGGTTGGGGCCAGAGTCAGCTGGGGGAAACAGTGAGGAGAGCTCCAGGAGCAGGTGGTAGTTTGCGCTTCTAACCACCTGTCTGAGTAACGCTTCCCTGTACTGGCCAGAAGCTGTGGCAGGCTCCGGTTTTCCCCGGGTATGGGATCCCTCGGGATGCCCAGGGCCCTCCCCATGGCGAGACCATAACCAGTGGATTCAGGGATCCTGCTTTACTGTGCTTCTGGCTGTCCTAACTTGGGATTGACTTCAACTTACAATTAAACCTTAGTTTCCACAGTCTTTTCCATTTGTCGTCCCGCTGCTGAGACCAGTCAGGGTCTGTGGTAGTGATGCAGAATAGAACTTTGTGTTTCTAAGCACATGTGCCATGTCAGTACTGCTAAGCTCTTCATCAATATTAAAGAATCACTTGTTAGTTTTCACATGCATTGCTTCTCATTATCCTCTTTTTAAGAAGGGAGATGTGGGAAAAGTCACTTTCCACCAGCTCTCAGTGTCACGTAGGAAGCCAGTGGTGGAGATTCAGGTAGACTACACGTCTTCCAACAGCCCGCCCTTGCACTGAACCTCACCAGAGTCGGAGAAATGCCACTCTTGTTCATCAGGGAGTAGAAGGAGATCATTGAGCTTGTTTTATGCAGACTGAGAAGCAGCTACCAGATGTGATTAGCTTCATGTGACCATCAGAATGAGATAGTATTTAAATCAGCAAGCTAAAACTGAAGGCTTCATATCACCAGGATGGTCTGATCTTCTTTATTATGATTTTTATAGTAATAGATGGTTGAGGGTTGACCCAGTGTTGTTTTTTTTTTTTCAAGACACTTGATAATTGCATTTACTCAATAGATTCCATACTTCAAAAATGATGTTTTAGAGTGTGACTGAATCTTCGTAAGCGTTCCTGTAAATAAATTTTTTAAATTGGATTAGTTTAAGTTTTTTTGTGTGTGTGTGTGTGTGTGTGTAGGAAGGTGTTTCAGGTTTTTCTTGTGTACAGGGATGACTTCCAGTAGAAGCTAAGGAAACTTCTAATGCCAAGTTCTTTGTTAGTGATCTCTTTCTGCAAATCATAGGAGTTACACTGGGGAAGTGCTTTCTTTCTGGCACGCTGTCCTTGCTGCAGGGGGAAAGTAGAATATATGCACAAGAGCATTGTTGCCTCCTGCCCCCACCCTCCCTGGAGCTGGAGATTTATTTTAGCCCTGGGTGACATCGGGTACTTGAGGTGATGAATTGAGGCTGGTGTATTGACTCATAAAAATGGAGAGGAGGGCATGGACTGGCCAGCGCCGGTACAGGTGGTACCTTGCAGCTCTGAGGATCATCCTGCCCAAAACTTTCCTTCCCTGCCCTGCATGGGGATCGCCAACCCTTCTTTACCCCTGCCCCGGGCAGGCAGCCTGCGGATGGATGGATGGATGGATGGATGGATGGATGGATGGATGGATGGATGGATGGATGGATGGATGGATGGATGGATGGATGGATGGATGGATGGATGGATGGATGCCGCAGTTAAGGATTTCCTTGCCTGTTGGGGGCACTGAGGTTCTCCTCGGCGACGGTAAACATGATTTGGCTCCCCTGCTCTCGTAATCAGGCTTACTCGCACTGAAACAGAGATTGCTCTATTGCAGTGCCAGGCCTCTAGCAATACCAACTGTTAAATAATAAACAGGCCCTGGTTGTTGGCAGCGGCTCCCTGGCCCCCCCGCCCCCACCAACATGGAGTACCCATTTTCTGGGTTTACCTGCTCGCTTGTGCGCTAAAGCACAGACCAGCACCCGCGTTCGGTGGAGGTAGAAGCAGCACAGAGACATCAGTCTCTGTCTAATCTGCTTAGTTTATTATTCTCCAAGGACCTGGGGTGATATAGCAAACATGCAGTGCTTTGGCAGCACTAACAATGGCTGTGCTGTCGTTCTAGATAATATTACAGACTTTTGCCTAATGCATGGGGTATTTTTTTCCTCTGTTCATCTGCCTGTTCTTTAAGGTCTTTTTTTCCTCCCCGTTTTTTTTTTTTTTTTTTTCCTCCTTGTCCTTTATATTTGGATGGGTGGGGTAGCGGCTGGGAGAGACTAGTTCCTCCATCAGCTCTGTTTTTTCCTGCGAATGAAAAAAAATAAAGTAGCATGTTTAACTGGCTTATTCTTATGGTGGCAGAATGGTATTTATTGTTTTATTGCATTAAGAAGTGTTACCAAGCCTTTTTCCTGTAGTTTATGGTTAGAATGAGCATTGGAATGAAGAGCAATTTTTTTTTTTTTTTTTGGTGAATGAAGGGACTCCATTATGGAAGTCAGTCTACCAATGGGGGGAAAAATACTGTAGTAAATAAGCCCCTGCTCTTATCTCAATTTTTGTTTGATTTCCTCATTACTGTGTACACTGTACACATGGACAACAGTATGTCCTGTTTTATGCAGAAGTAAAGTTCAAGAGCCTGGAGATAGTTTAGGAAAAATATTGGGATGTTGTGAAGAAGAGGAGATTATACTGCGCAATTATAATGTAACTGTATAAATAGAGCGAGTGTACATATTAATTTCCCTTTCATTTTCTAAAACCTTGAGTGGAACACAAGCCAGAGTTTTCACTTGGTGGAATAAAGATTTTTTTAAAAAACCCATACATGAAATTAATTTTAAACAAAGTGGTTTTTCCATTTCATACAATTTAAAAGTATTATATTTGGAGTCAACTAAACTTTGTACGGTATAGACCCTTTTTCTTCATCTGCGAGGGAATTTCCTGAGCTGTGGGTTAACCATGGCATGTATACTAAAAAAAAATCTTCTTGTTTTCAACAAATACTGCACTCTAAAAAGTGTGGCGTTTCCCAGTGTTCTGGGGGGAATTCTGTCATAAAATTTCCTATCAGCTCTGCTTGAAACTCCACCCTTTCTCATAATTATGGCAGGTGCAAATACAAGGAAGCAAATGTAATTAGTAATCAGACCTGGGAGCACTGCCCTGCACTAGCTTTTCATTTCCTCTATGCAGCTTTGCCATTAAAGGTCTGAGAACCCTTTAAAGCCCTTGCATGTTTAGTTTTTAAACTAAGAAACACAAGATGGTGAGGTCCAAGGCTCTCTGGTGCTGTTTCCTCTTAAAATAGATAGTGTAATATATGTATATCTATCCGTCTTCAGTAAGCGAGTCAAGTTAAATACTCCAGAATAAGGTAGGAAAACTTGAGTTTGTCTAAATCCTTGGGCCAGATCCCATCATATGGGATTTTCAAAGCATCTAGATGATGTTAGGAGACCAGCACTCTCTGCTTCCCATGGCATTTGTTTTCCTAGCATACTTGAGCACTTCTGAAAATTCTTGTGTGTTTTTTTAATCATCCCTGAAGGCTTTGGCCTGAACAAGCATCTGGCATTTGACGCAGTCTGTGTTGAGACTGCAGTAATGACTTCTTCCCCTGTTTGTCATTTACTTGAGTAGATCTCTATGCACAGTCTTTTGATTTATTCTCAATGGGAACAAGTTGGAGTTCAGTGCTTCTGAAGGTCTTCAAACTATGGGAGAAGTATCAGACGATGAACTTTCTGGTTAACATGTTCTTTCTGAAAGTTGTAGAATTCACATAGTTTAATGCATCTTTTTTTTTTTTTTTTTTTTTTTTTTTAAATTTCATAGGAACGTTGAAGCCATGCCAACAGAAAATTTTCGGGAGGCTAGAACAGGGCAGCTGCAGGTATGCAGGGAGAGGCAGTGCACTCAGGAGATTAATGAAGTGCCTTTGCAGCTGCTATTGTGGAATCTGGAAACCTTGTTTCATTAAGCAGAAAAATAAACTACAGAAACAGAAGACTCCCTCTCCTTCTTTCTAAAAGTGTTTCCTTTCTTAAAATGCACATTTTTAATCCAGTGGGAAGAGTCTTTTCTTACTGCTGACATACTCCTTAAATCATATTGTTTTCAGGCAGTAGGTAGAGTGTGTAGATGAGTGACATTTGCTTGTAACTGCAACTAAAACATAGTTTTAGTGACATCAAAAAAATTATTGCATTTATAAGCTGAACCATGTACAGCAAGTAGAAGGAAAATTCAAAGCTGGAGTTAGCAATGGAAAACATCTCTTATCTCTTTCAGTGCATGCAGGTGTGCCATTTTGGGGTGTGATTTATTTGCAAAGAGTTTTGTGGTCAGTACTTGGTCAAGAGAATCACCAGGGAGAACTGGAGGGAGCTGTGGGAGTGATTCAGTAGGTGGTGCTGTTCCCTTGAAGCCGGCTCTGATGCTGCACCCAGCGGGATATTTAGGGGGTATTTATTTCTACAGTTCTAGCTTTCAGGTAGAACTTGAAAATCTAGCTATTTGTTGCCATGAAAATCTCATTAATGTTTTTCGTCAGCTGCAGCAGTACTCTTGGATGCATAGTTGAACGTTTGGGAGTGTGGGGGTGGGAAATATAGTAGAGGATAAAAAAATAATTTCAGAGTCATCTCATATATACTTGAACCCAAAGCTTGAAGCAGATTTCAGGTTCTGTGAATTCCAGGAGTCATAACTGGAAAAAAAACAAACAAACAAACAAACAAAACAAAACAAAAAAAAAAACAAAAAAAAAAAAAAAAACCAAAAAAAAAACAACCAAACTGTGGCAGCAGATGGGCAGATTTTTCCTTGCTGTGTGGATAGCATTCCTCCAGGTAGCACTAGAATTGGCATCCAACACAAGGCGAAGTTGAATCCAGAAGCAGGCTCAGAGAGGACTGCAAACATTCCAGCACTGGGAGTTGCTTGAATGTGAGCTCTCCGTGATGGCTCTCCACTGAGCTACACTCTGGTGAAATACAGTCACTTAACTAACAAACAAAGCAATGCATTTTTTTCAGAGGACATGAGCAATGTCTTTCCAAGCTGCCTCCAGACTTCAGAATTCTTCTTCCCAGAAATCTTCAGAAGCAGCGAAACCTGTGGCGCTGTGCTGGGCATATGTGCATTTTTTCTTGGAGGACTGCTTGTTATGGTCACTCAGAAGGAAGAATGTTCAATTTAATTCTGCAGGACACATAAAATATAGCATTCTGAGGTCAGAAAGGACTGTTAGATCACCTAGTTTGACCACCTGTGTGTCACCAGCTATTAGATTTGTCCAGTCATCGCTGTTTTGAATCCAGTTATGCGCAGAGAGCATCTCTTCATCTTGAAACCATCAGGAGGTTAAAGCTCCTCCTTTCCATTGATAGTTTTGTTCCAATGGTTAATTCCCTTGTTATTTAAAAATGTGGGATTTGTTTCTGGTTCGATTTGACTTTTCTTTCTTTCCTTCTTGGCTTCATGCTCCAGACTTTGGTTCTTGTTATGCCTTTCTTCACCCAATTGAAGATTCCTTTAGAAAACAATGCAATAAAGAAAAGTAAAAATGCCTTCCCAAGCCTACCCGTTACCTCCTGTTTATGCCTCCAGGGATCATGTTATCCATCTTTGCCACATTGCACTGGGTGTTCATATTCAGTTGTTTATTTGTTGTGACCTCTACATCCTTTAAAGAATCACTGTTTTCCAGGGTGTAGCACACCCCAATCCCACCCCTGACCAATCCTGTGGATACAGTGTATATTCCCTTTTCTTAAAGGTATGCCCTACTAAAAAGTTTTATTTGAAAGAACAGAAGCTTGTGCAAAGTGCCTGATTCTCCCTGTCTGTTGATACCCTGTTCTGATCTTTAGCAGTCTTTGTGTCACCCAGAAATTTTTATCAGCAGTGATTTTATAACTTAGGAGTCATTGATCAGAATGCTGAATAGTGTTGGGGTTATTACTAATTTTAATTGCGTCTTACTAAAACCACCATGTTTGAAGACCCCCTAAGTAACATTTTCCTGAGGGTTTTCCATTAGTTAGTTGTTCAACGTGTGCTTTCATTGACAGAACTGGAATGTTACATAGTAGTGCTAAGTCAGATGCTTATAAAAGTGTAAATGTATAAGCTCTCAGGCTTAGAAAACTTATATACTTACCAAAGAATGAATGTAGGTTTGTTGTACAAGACCTATTTTTCATAAAACCATGCTGACTAGCATTAATTATTTTCTTACACTTTAGTTCTTTATCAGTAAATTCAGTCTTAGCATGAGTGCAACCTCACTGGTATCAGTAGATTTGCACATTTTGCTCACTTACAGTGCTTTTAATAAGCGTGTACTACTAAAAAAAAATAAGAGGCATAAAGCAAAAAATTGAGGCTAAGAGTATAGAAATATAAGCAAGAATACTTTAATTAATATTTGGAGAAGCAGTCTGTAACCTCTCTGTGAGTCTGTGAATGGAAAGCACTGGTAAGTCCCAGTGACCATAGGCAGAGCAGACAGCGGGGAAGGTCTCTAGCTGGAATTGTAATCCATCAGAATGTATGTGGGATTTCTTATAAAAGTTAATGTTGGATCTGAATTCTTGTTTTATCTTATGTAAAACATATGTATATGCTCTGTAGGCATCGACACAATACTCCCACAATCTTCTCTTGTTTGTACTAAAGCTCAGAGTAAAGCTTGGTTTTCCTCAGCTGGTCTCTCCTTTCATTTTCTAAAGTTCTCAAGGGGAATCTAGTGGGGAAATCCTCAAAGCACTGCAGAGTTGTAGGTGCTGATGAGATGGCTACAGAGCAGCTGTGATGGTGTGGAGGCAGGAGCATGGTGACTCATGTAAACGTCTCAGCATTCCTTTCAGATAGCTTGAGATGTGATTTTCTTTCCTATCAGGTCTTGAGTTGTTTTGCACTTTAAGCACCCTATTTTGTCTGGTAAGCCTGGGATATTTACCATTTATGTTAGTCTCCAAATGAAAACTTTTGAAAGTCTCTGCAGGCAAGATTCATGGATTGCTGCATTTGACTCTACCTAGTATATATAAATTTGCAAGATGTGGGTGAGAGTTGTGTGTGTAGAAATATTTTAATCTTGTATAAAATAAGTGTGTGGATTTTATTTTGTCTCTAGGGCACGGATACTTGGCCAAAATTGGGGGGCTTGCATGGATGACAAAAAAAAAAAAAAGAATTAGAGTATACCAGAATGACCTACTTAAAATTAAATTGGAAAAAAGAGTAATGGCTTGTAGCTATGGGATAATGGAATTTGGGACACTGGTGACTACAGTTCATCCTAATCTTGCTTTTAATTGACAACAGACGTGTTTGTGCTTTATTGCGGGAAGAGTTTGTGATCAACATACCTTTGCTGCATGAAACACTCATCCTTTTTATGATGCTGCTCAGAGCAAATAGTCCAGGAGTCTAGTGTCCAAGTCCAGGATTTTCATTTGAATCCATTTGTACTCCGTTCTGAGGTAAATCCACTCTGATAACTGAAAACCAAACAAACAAACCCCACCCAATCGCCTTCTCCCTCAAAAAATCCCCACTCTTTTTCTGAACAATTAACTTCTTGCTGTTCAAAGGATGGGATAGTGAAGGCCAGCGTCTCCAGTGAACATTGTATGACAGGTTAATGTTATCCCTGTTGAAAGTATTTGGGGTAGGGACTCCCTCTTTCTGCATGGTGCAGAGGATTGTTGTTTCTGATCCAACTCTTTGGGCATTATTGCGATACATATATTTTAATAACCATAATGTACAAATTGGAGAAGTTGAAACAGAATTTAAGTGATTTTCATGTTGTAATGACAGATAAAATTCACAAGTCTGAAACCTACTCTTTCAGCACTAGACTTACTTTACTCTGTAACCATATTCTGGAACTTAATGAAAACATTGTGTTTTCAAGATAAGATTCCTTTACAAGGAAGTTCTTAGTGTTAAACCACTTGAAATAGCATTTTTTTAAACTTCATGTAGTTTTTTCACACAAAAATTTATTACCATTTTCTCATTCTACTTGATGAAAATGGCATTTTATGTCTTAGCATTTTATCTATACATTCAGTCCGTAAGCCCCTCCACCTTAAAAGTTCATAGTAGATTTGGTGAGATACTACGTGCCTTGGGGAGCCTGAATGATTTATTAAAATCCCCACCCTTCATCCCCTTCCAAATACGACACTCAGAATTCAAAGTGAGAATAATTACAGCTGTGTAGTTATGGCAGTTCTGAAAGACAGGGTAATATGAAGACTCCAGAGGAAATGTTAACAATTCTAATAGTTTTTCATAAAAGACAGAGAGAGACACTGTCAAACCAGACATTTAAACAAAGCATAGGTTAAAATAAAAAAGAAGGACTTAAAGGCCATCAAGGGCCAGTTGAGCCATGGTACCGAGGATAAGCAACCAAAAACTTGTTGTCTAAAATACTGCTGTCTTGCTAGCAAAAAAAGACACGTCTGTTATCTGCCCCACTAGATAAGTCACAGGGGGACACAGAGGAAGGAAATAAATCTCTTTCACTACCTCTCTCTGAAATACTAAATTAAGGTTAGTGGCTACATTTGACAAAGAAAAAGTGTTTCATCTGTGCTGCACATAGTGAACTATTAGTACGACTGCTGCATTTATACAAATTGAATGGCATGCTATTGTCCATCATCTTCTTCTTTTCCTTTTTTTTATCCTTGTTTTGAATAATTCATGGGAAAAATGATCACTTCATAATGCCACAAACTCACAGCAGGCAAAACTAATTTTACATGATATGAAAACAGATTTTATTTATTTAAGAGTAATATTTAAAGAAAACAACAACTTTTTTGACACCAGCTGCTGGGAAATAAATAGAATATTTTATGACAGAAAAAAAATCCAAATGCGTTAAAAGCTGTTCCTGAGAGATGGATTAAAAAATAAAATATAGACGTTGGGCGGATAAATTTAAACTTGGTGGTCACTGATGTAATTCTGCTTCTTAGGGGAGTGAAGGATAGTTTTCTGGAGGAAAGCAAACTTCAGCGGAGTGCTAAGTTGTGCATAAGAAGTTCTCGGAATAGTTGGTCTCTGTGTGCCGGTGACTGGGGGTAACTTGGGTGACAGTTCCGCAAGACCTGTTACATGCTCTAGACCAGATGGGTTTTTTCCCTCAAGTGTCTGTTGCGTGAGAAGCAGGCCTCCTTTTTTGTCTAGTTTTTCCATATCTGACCTCAGCCCTTTAGAAGGACGAAGCACTGAAGAGCTAGGATGCAATGTTAAGCTACAGTTTTGGTTGTTTGGTTTTTTTTGGTTTTTTTTTTTGTTTGTTTGGTTTTTTTTGTTGTTGTTTTTTTTTGTTTGTTTGTTTGTTTGTTTTTTTCTTCTTTTTGTTGTTTTTTTTTTTTTTTTTTTTTTTTTTTTCCCTTGGGGTGGCTTGATGAGTGCTGCAAGAGGTATTTGAGGGGGGGTTGCACGGCGGGGGCAAGAGGGGAGGAATCGAAGTGTGCAAGCCTCTCCCCTCAGCACGACCTGACGGCTGACGTGGGGCTGGGCCGGGTGCCACGGGCCCCCCCGGGCTTCATCCCGGCTGCCCGACAGTCCAAGGAGTGAGCAGCGGGTCAGTGCCCGGGTCCGGCAGCGCGGGGCGGGGAGGAGGAGATGGAGAGCGGGAGGAAAGCTGCGTGGTATTCTAGTGCAAGAGCAGCCGGAACAAATGCCACCGGTAATATAAATGTTGTTTATTGCATTTTCATGTGAAATTGTTTAACTTAAAAACTCTCAGTGACAGAGGGAATGTAAATCTGAGGCTGAGAGCCTGAGTCACCAGCAGAAGTTTATTATTATCCCTGATAACGGCTGAATTCCAGCCTTCCTGCGTGCTATAAAATGGGGCAGTTTTGTCTGTTATTGGCGCCATGTGCACCGCTATAGTTCAGGGTTTGTCAGCAGTTCAGCTGTAAGCCCCTGTTTTCACGGGTTTATAACTTGACTGTTAAAAATTCACTCCAGGCTGAAACTTGGCACACGAGATTAAGTCTGCAAGTTATGCTGAAAGTTAGGCTGTCCTCAGGCAGCTTCCTGACAGTGTTAAAAGACACGAGGTATGTGTATAGCTCCTTTCAAAAGACAAGAGAGAGCAAGGACAAGGTCCCAGCATTTTGTGCCTTTCATTAAAAGTGATGCTGTGATTAGATTCTAGCTTGCTTAGAAGGAGCACCCTGATGCCCCTTGGTATTCTTGCACATCTTAAATTTGGAAAGACTTTTATTTAAAATTTATGTAACTTATCTGTTCTCTTCCTTCTTAGTTTTACATGGAGAAAAATCCATCAAGCCCTTTGTTTGTGCTTGTTTCAATAGGAATTAAATGCAGTTGTTTTGCTGTGCTTTCAGGTTTAAACACCATTAAATTTTCCATTTAACTAGCTGCCATTAGTTAATATATATAGGGTTTGGGTGATATAACATGCTCAAAGTGTATGAAGTATGTTGTTATTTAATACTTCCAGCAATATTTTCCGAGAGATGGATTTCAAGGCTGTAATATAGTTGTAACTGTAATGATGCAGCCTTTGCTCTGACCCAGTGTCATCTGGTACAAGACATGCTGTAATCATGTGAAGAGAGCGTGGTTTGGTGTATTTGTGCGCTCTAGTTCATCAAGGTATGTGGATCAACACTGTTTTTGAAGGGGCGTTCATTTTTCAAACCAGTTAGATGCTTTTATGGCTCTGTCAGCTTAGAAGTAACCATTAGGCTACTTTTAATTTTGCAGCTGATCATGGTAGTTAGGGAGTACCTTTTGTGCTGCAGACTAGCAAGAGTCCTTCAAAGGAAGGATGTGAATAGTGGTAACTCTTCATGTGATTATACAGACTTATAAGTAGATAGGTCCAGCTGTGAAATCTGAAGTTGACCTGGGAAAATGAACCTTTCTGTACATCGGAATCAAAAGCATGGACAAAAAATTAGAAGAGGGCAGGTCTAATTGAGGTGCACCAAGAGACAAAGGGTGAAAAAATCAGTGGGTTAAAAATCAACCTCTGACATACATGGAAAGATGGTGCTTGTCTTGTTACGTTAATAAATACAAAATAGGTATTTGAAAAATAGTATTCATACTTTGCACATACAATTTTGTTTAGATTTTTTTCAGCACTTGACCCATTAAGGATCTAATTCTTGGCTTACATCCATTGATTAAAGAACAGCATTAGAAATTAAATTGGCCCAGGGATACAAATTCTCTTCTCTTATGCCGTCATAAATCAGAAATAACCTTGGATTTTCATACAGGTGTCAATGTTCTGGATCTACACTAACATATATCTAAAATCAAAATTTGGCCAGCTGTCTAAATTTGAGAGTTTCAGTTTGTGTTGTGAGGTATCAGCTAGTTGGCATAGACCTCCTTTTACTGAGGTCATCTGATCTGTCCACCAACATCCGCACCAGCAAAAAAAATTTCATTATCTTAATATCCACCATTCTTGATGGATGACTCTCGTACCTAGCCTTGATTATCTCTGGAGGAAATAGTTAAATACAGTCTTCTGGGATTTGCTACCAAATATTTAAACATCTTATTGCATTGGAAATAGTAAATCCATGTAATGAATTATAACTAGCAATGACTCTGAGGTGCATCTTCTGGAACTAACTTTTTGCTAAACTTTATTTGAATTCAGGCACTGTTGTCAGAGCATGTGAAAGGGCTTGAGGTCAAGGGGGTGCGTAACTGATAGAGTTCTGTGTGATCAGTCTTGGAGGTCTCAGTTTAAAAACCATCATTAACTCAGTGTTACCTTTCAGTGCCTTTCTAAAATCTTTCGTTTTAGATGAGAGGCCTGCATGCAGAATTTAAGAGGCTTATTCTCTTACATAGAAATAATGCTGCTAAGCTGCTAGAAATCTCAGCAGCTTAATATAAATGTTCAAATAAAAAAGTTAGTATTTTAACTGTATAACCTTCAAATATAATTAATAATGAAATCCTAAGCAGGAGCCTAGGGGAAAGCATTTGGATTCTTTCTATTTGTGGAATAGGTGCAGGTCTCTAGTGTGCAGTTGAAAATAGGGACTAAATATGAGCTGATGATTTGGAAATCAGTAATGTGTGCTGCTGAATACAGTCATATTTGGGATATAAAGTAGAGCACAGGAGAAAATGAAAACAGAGGGGGACCTGGGCCATCAACTTCACGCTCAGATAAAATATAAAACTTGTGTTTTAGGTGGAGGCATTCAGATGCAGAGTTTTTTAATTTGGCCCGAGGACTAAATTATGTTATCCTGCCGGTGCAGGAGGTAGTATATTATTTTTTCTTTTTCTTCATTCCCTGACCAGTGCCACTCCAGTGATTATTCTGGAGCATAATAATGGGAAACAAAAATCACAGTAAGAGGGTGTGTCATGACGGCCTGTATGATGAGCCTGTTAAGATTTCTGTCACAGCAAGATGCTCTCCAGAAACACTGACTCCAAGAGAAAGAAGATGTTGTCAAGAGTTAATCTAAAAGTGGTGGTCATATTCTAAGACAGAAAAGGCAGAAAGAAACTGTCTGGGTCATCAAGGGCCTTCTCAGCAGCTGCACGTGTTCTCCAGTGTGGTTGGAATATGTTGCTCTGTCTGAGTTTACTCTTTTCAGAGCCTGGGTCCCACTTCCACACTTGAAGCATGCATGGGAGGGCCACCAATTTGCTCCATGATGTTGTGCTTAAGATCTGCAGCAGTATTAGATGTAAACAGGAGCTATGTGCTTATGTGCTGGAATTTTGGCCTCAGTAATGAGATAAGCAGAGAGGAAAACTGTCTGCAGGTACTTCAAACGTAAAGGATGTCCACACAGTATTCTTCCAGAATGTAAGTGGAAAACGCAGAAGCGTTGAAAATGACTGGTTATTTCTTTTTATTTTCCAGCTCTTTAAGCAGCTTGCAGTACACGCTGTAGGTTTGATTAAAGTATAAATGGGGGTCAAGTTGGGGGTTGCTACATTAAAATCCGTGGAGTCACATGATTGGGAAGGAAGGAGGGGGGGGGAAAGATGCAATTGGAAAATGGAAGTTCGGTGTACACAGTAGTCAGCATTTACACATTGCTGTCACACTGTGTGACCTGAGGTATTGCAGTTATTTCCTATGTAGGTATCAGTTGCCATTTTACTGACAGCTTCTGGAAAAGTGATGGTATTGGCTAACGGAGCAATCGTACTACTTGTCAGAGAAGAAAAAATTATTTTTAGACTTGTCTTTTATAACAACACCCTGAAATGGTTGATGATGCCTAAAAGGGACAACATAGAAGTCAAACTGTTATTTCACATAGCCTGTTTTTCAAACAGGAAAAAGCAAAAATCTCGTAAGATGTGAGAAGGACACTGCAGATTCACTCCCAGTCTACTCTTCTAGACCCCCACCCCAGCACGGTAGCTACCAGAGCTGCGTTTCAGTCCTGGGGCCACCTTCTGTGTTGTACCCTAGCCCATTCTGTTACGGTGCCTGCATCATCCCTCCTCCTCCTCTCACCAGCAATAACTCTTTGCTGCAGGAGCTGTAGCCTAGCTTTTCGTGACCGTCTGTGGTGGTTGTAGGAGAATCTCTGTTCTAGGCTGCCTTCTCCTTGGGAAGAACGATGAGCTGATGGAAATACTCGGTTGTCCATATCCAGCTCATTGCTAACCAATTCATTAGTGCTTTCAGATTATGCTGAATTTTCTCCCATCTGAGGCAATCGAAGGATGTCCTAATGAATGACTGTTTATCAGCTTCATATTGTTTATGTAATCTTGAAGTTTTTTATGTAACCTTTCACATGTGATGGACATGTCTAAATGTGCCTTGAGCCATTAACAGTTATTTGTTTTCTCAAGCCAGAAGCTGACTGGTTTGAAGTTGCAGAATCTAAAATAAAGTAGAAATTAACTTTTCCCCTTACTTTGGGTTCAGAAGAATGTTCTGGACATCTTAAGGCATTAGAAGATAAAGATACTAGATAGCCAAAATATTAGCAGATTCCTCTAATAATTTTAGAGTTTTGTTTGAGATCCTCATTTTCTTTAACAACATTTGGTAAACCTCATATCTCCATAGAGTGTATAAATTGGTCATCTTAGCCAAAATCAGATATTAAGTGCTTAATAGATCTGGAATGCAGGTCTAGTTTTTGGACTTCTTTAGCTATCACTTAAAAGGAGAAGACTTCTCCCCCCCCCCCCCCCAAAAAAAAAAAGTAGTGCTTCCTGGTGATATGTAGTCTTTCTCCCACCTCAAGGTGTTAATGAGAAGACTTCTTGTCATAGGGTTTATTTGTAATAGGACTGCTGAATGTAGTAGAGAAGAATGCACTCCCAGTAGTTTTCAGGAAACAGTTCAGTGAACGCTGGAATTAATGAATCTAGGTTTTCTATGGATTAGTGTTATGGTTGATTGACATGCAGCCTCAGAAGGTGTGACCTCTCACTGGAGTTTTTTCTGGGTTTTGAGATGTTTATAAATCCAATTCTGTGGTGTTTAAGGTATGAACTTGTACTGTTGGTTCTGTCTGGGGGGAATTAATAATGTCTCTCTCTACCCCTGCCTTTTTTTGTGAAGCTTTTAGGAATCAGTTTTTTTATTCAGGGTTATACCCCTCTAGCAAATTTGGCTGGAACTGGTAAATTAAAAGTGTGTTAGGGGGAGGATTTGTCCAGACAGCACAATTTTAGCCTTAAGGAGGCCAAGAGAAAACTCTGGTATCCAGGGATAGAATATCCTTAGTTATTCCAGGTTTAACCAATGATTTGCTCTCTGACCTTTGGCAAACCACTTGTCTCTATGCAGTAAGAAAATATCAATTGATTGAATCGATCTCCATGTGGGAGGGCCATTTTCAGATTCCTGATTGAGGATCTCAGGGTTCTTTATTGCCAAATACTGAGAAGGAAGAAGGTAACGGTAAACAGGCTGTCAGTATTTTCTTAAGATATGCTGACATATGTCTTGATAATGATTCATACTGAAAGGTTTGAACAGGTTCCGCTGATTGAATAATGCAGGTGAAAATGCTTCTCTGAATTGAGGACAATTTGGGTATGGACTGTTCAACCTGAAGAAAGGAGACCTATGAGCATTTATGGGTTCAAGAGGTTTACCTGAACATTATCTTATTCTTAATAAAAAATATCCTAGAAATTAGGAGAGATGTATTTAACTCTTCATGTACTATCTATGATTTATTGCCAACTGAAACTTGACATAAGAGAAACAGACTACATAAGTTTAATTGCTTGGGGTTTTTTTGGTCATACACTGGCAAATCTGTGAAAAGTAAAGCATCAAGGCTTCTTATTCATTCCTTTCCCCTGTCTGTAATGTATGCTAGAGCCAATCCCCCTCTTCTTATTTCATGATGTGATGTAACACCTGAGCCATGCAGTAGGAAGCTGGCTATCAGCATCAGTTACAATGAACGAGTGTTTGGAAGACTGGTAAGTCAGGCCAGTTTAAAGTTTAAAAGCAAATATTTACTAGACAGGCATTCATTAACAATACATATAGCCAGTAGTTCTTAACTGTTATAAGTTATTATCACTGCATATTCAAGCAGTTGGTTCTTAACAGTCGCATTCTACCTTAGCTGTGAGTGTACAGTATCATAAAGCTGATGCCTTTTGGTTGTCATACAGTCCCAGGTGGTTTTAGTCACCAAGGTGGAGGTCATCAATCAAGATCTTTTTCATGAGAGAAGTGACTTCTTTATTCCTCATTTTTTCATTTGCTCTTTGAGGTTTTTATGCTTCTCATCCCTCTTCCCCCCTTCCAAAAGGGGGGGAACCTCATCTGCTCCCAACATTATCTTATTTTTAGGATGAGCACTTCCTCTGTTTATACAAGCCATTTTTCCACCTTAGCCTTCAGGATTATTCTGGTTCCAGCAGATACCTTTCCTTCCTGTTCTGTGTCCTTTTTCTTATCTTGCAGATTTTAGTACTTGCACATATTTTCCTGTACCTCTTTTTCTGCAGCAATAATACAAGTATCCATTTGCCCTTTTGTGATTCTGTGTTACTTACATTCTGGTGCTTAGCTGTATTATGAAATGTTCATGCATTATGGTCTTGTAACATGTATTCATGCTAGTGACCAATTGCAGTGCACTTGTATTTGGGTTCGAGGCGAGCAAATATCAATTATATTCAGCCTAGCATACTTCTGCTTTAGGTGTGCAACAGCCTCTGCTTTGGCTACACCACGGGTGTTCCAAAAGAAGGAACTTTCTGCTGGACTCAAGCTCTTTCACAGAATTTGTTTGTTTTCTCTCTGGTGGTGCGGCAGTGTTTCATGATGCTCCTTAGGTTGGAAGGATAGTGAGAATAACAGGTGGAGCTCTGCGTAGGAGATGGCTTATTGCTCTCGGTGTTTAGTTGGCTACTGTGTGACCTCCAAGAGCCCCAAATGGTTTTGATTAACCGAGTTTGCTATCCGTGTGGTCCTTGGACTTTGACTGCTTTGCATGTATAGAGTTTGAGCTGTCTGTCAGGCATGAGGCTGACCATTTGATATGTCATAAATTTCGCATTTCTTGATTGCATAATGAAATGGTTGGTGTTTTCAGAATTTGTTATAGCACTTCATAAAAGGGAGAAAGGGAGATGGTGCTTTCTGTTGGGGTGTGTTCTTTTTTTTGTTTGGTGGTTTTGTTTTGTTGGGTTTTTTGTTTGTTTGTTTTGGTTTTGTTTGTTTTTTTTGTTTGTTTTTGTTTTGTTGGGGTTTTTTTTGTTCTGTGGTATGGAAAGTTGAGGTGAAGCTGCGTCCTCTACAGGGGTCTGATGCTACCAAATTTTCCATAGTTACTACTGCCACATATGGTTTTCTGTACTTTCAGGTCTCCAAGTTTGGTTTTTTTTTTTTTTTCCCTATTCTTTGGGGAGTCTTCAGTGAATATCAGCCAGCAGGCATAATGCAAGAAATCTCAGGGGTCATCAATCAGAAGTTACATTAGACTATGCTAAATTATATTTAATGCATTTTTTTTTGTCTCAGGACCTTTATTTTTGCCAACGGTTATTAACAGAGGGCCAATTTGTCCCAGTTCTCAAAAGATGACAGGAAACTGTGTGTGACAAAGACCACAAAGTCTCTACAAATGAGGTGTGAATTCTTGAGCTATGCAGCCCTTATCTATAGTGGAGAAAAATAAAAGGCGGCTTCTGGGCATTTCTGTAGACAGGACCCGGAGGGGTGTGGTGGTGTAACATCACCATTTGGTTCCCTTGGCAATGCTTACAGTGTTGCTATAGCATGATGCCTTTCTTAAATACAGAATGAAGTACTGTCTCCAAAGAGGTGGTTAAAAACTGCAGGTGTTCTAGTTTGGAAGGGATGTTCTTGTATAGTTATTTTGTTTACACCAAGCAGAAAGGACTGCTGCTTTGGTTCTCAGTGTACAGCCCAGTTGGCATGGCATGGCATGACATTATGAAGAACTATGCAACTTGGTTGCAAGAAGGGTTCTAAAATGATAATTCACTTCATCATTTTACTGCTGTCCTTAACCCTTGGCTCTAAGCATGCAGTATATTGTTTTAGCTTTTAATCTTTCACTAATGGCATTGATATTCTAGGGTGAGGGATACTAACAGAGTTACCTGCAAGAGTTTCACTGGCAGTAGCACTCATTAATTCTTCTTGGATAGATACAAGCTCAGTTTTGGATCTTTGCACTTTAATCTCCTTTTGAGGCAGTTCAGTATGATCAGAAAAGAAGGAACATATTATTGTTCTCCTCAAAATTCTTGTCCAGTTTGACTTGTATGACTGTCTCTCTTTCCTTCAAGTAATTACAATAACTGAAATTATTTTTCTTTACTTTATGAGAGGACTCCTTGAAATCCTTAGATGAGATTACATACAGTTTCAATTCTGTATTAAAAGTTCTGTTTGTTATTTTAGCCAGATATGTATTTTTCCAAGTATTACTTAAGAACTTGCATTAAGAAACTTAGCAAACAGTATTTTGAACACTTGGAAGAATAAAAATCACTTTCATGCTTAATGCCTCCAACTTTAATATTAAACGCAATCATCCAGTGTTCTGCACCCGACAACCCAGAAGTTGTACACCATACCTTTCAAGAAAATTGCATTTTACCATTGAAAGTGCAAAGGGAAGGTACAACAGAAAATAAAAATAGAGAATCCTAAAAAAAAAGAAAAAATTTAGTGAAGGAAACTATGAAAACACCACTGTACTGACAACCTGAACTGTGTGAATTTTAAGTGGTCTTTTATAAGTCATATCTGATAAAATGAAAACATTGAATTTGCATAAAACATGACAAAATTTGGGCTTGGTACAAGTCATGTCCCTCAGAGATGCATACAAGGTTATGAAAAGAAAAGAACACCTGCATTTCTCTTACATATGTGTGTGTATATAAACAAAAAACTTCCAAAGAAAAAGTGCAGAATTTTCTTTTCACTCTTCTTTCTGTAGGAAACTTAGTCCTT
This sequence comes from Tyto alba, assembly GCF_018691265.1. Lineage (NCBI taxonomy): Eukaryota > Metazoa > Chordata > Aves > Strigiformes > Tytonidae > Tyto > Tyto alba. The sequence continues at coordinate 54,120,892 of NW_024881276.1, read as the reverse complement.
TCAGCCTCTTTTTTTTACAGAAAACAAAAAGGCACAGGTTTCAATTTTTAGGGTTGTAAACTATCTTTAAGGTTCCCTTCCACTTTAATATTTCTGGCTTTCAAACAATTGCCATTTTACCTAAAAGGGCAACATGTTTACAGCTTGTATGTGAAATCACTTTTGAGAGTAATGTGTTTCCTGAACATCTCTATTTTTAGCACGGTGATAGCTCAAAGCTAAGAACCCTTCCTAATTGGAACTGTACTTGTGGGAACTTAAAGATAGGGTTCTTAATTTTTTCCTGATATGGACACATCGTAATGTGGGAAGCATCTTAGGAAATCTGAGACAATCCTCCTCTTATTCGTAGCCATGAGGCTTCTTTCCCCTCCAGGTTGGAATTGTGTTTTCTGTTTGAGAACTAACTGTGGTTGCTTCCAGTACAAAGTTAAATGTTGGATGTATTTTTAGCTGTCACTCATTTTTTGTTTGTTTGTTTGTTTTTTAAATGCAGTTTAGCAACTCAGGTGAGCCAAAGCTATGTAACTAATGAGTTTTCTGCCAGCCATCAGCAAGAGCCTGACCCAGTGGTATGTGGACAGTCATGCTGCTTTAAGAGAAATGGTGGTAGTAGATGACTCTTCAGAAGTTCTACAAATAAACACTGGCCTGGAACATTTTGTTAGCATTTTAAGAACAATAAGGGAACACACATTTAGTAGGCTAATATGCTTAAGTGACCTTGGTACCATCTTCACACAGTGGGATTTTCTGTGGCCTACAGAGGTAGGAAATAGTTTTGTACACATTTACTGTGTAGGACTTCCTTCTTTTGGACTTAATGTGGCTTAGAACAATGAAAAAACAACTTTTCTCCTGTAATTCACCAGTGGAAGAAACATTTTTAAATACATCAGAGAGATCTTTATTTGTCTCTGTGATCACCAGGGCCCTGCTGTACTGCTTATTTTTTATTAATGTAGACTTCCAGTCAATGAGGACAGAAAAGAGATTGCTGACTACATAAAATTCTGGGCTGGTTTGAGTTATAGCTTGGGAGATGGAAAGTTCCTCTTTTGCCCAAATATGAGGTTCAGTTACAGTTAGGAAATACAAAGCCATTAATGTCGTAGAGCATTGTTAAAGAATAAACACTTAAGCTAAAAGAGAGAAATGCATGAGGGAGAGTTTTGTGTCGGGTGGTTACAGCAGAGCATCTGGCAGCTGGACTTCTGAATTCTGCTCCAGCATCTCCAGATCTGCTCCGGGAATAATGTAGCAGTTGTTGGCATCACTGTATCTCTTCATGGAAAAGAAAGCGTGTTTCTAAATAATTTCGAGATTAAAGAAAGAAAGGCTGAATATGTTTTGGAATTTCTTCCCAGTTACTGTACCAACTGATTATAGGGACGTTTGACTACATGTAATTGAAAGCAAACTTCCATTCAATTGACGTCAAATAATACAGTGTTTTATGTAATAGTCTTGATTAATACGCATGGGTGCATAATGAGAATTTATAGGTGTATATAATTCCTAGAATCTTATTCTTGTAAACTATTGCCCTAAAGATTGGCTTTTTATCCTATTTCATTTTTTCTGCTTACATACGTTAGAGTAAATGGGCAACAATCTTAAAGGTAGTCACTGAGTGGAATAGCAGGTGGTGTTTTTTTTCCTGGCAGGCTTAATGTATTTTGCAAGTACCTTTACTGTGGAAGATACAGGTTCAAATTTTGTTCCTTATGCATTGCTTAGTATTGGGGTGGGGGGTGGGAAGAGTGAGATAGTGCTAGTCTCCATTATTTCAAAAAGAGTTCCTCAGGATATGAAAAGAAACTAAGCAGCTCCTCCATGATAGACCCACTTCCTTTGTATTGTTATTTGTAGAGAACGTACTTCAAGAGTGCTGATCTCTTTCTGGGGGAAGTGCAGAGGAGGGAAGGTGAAGGCTTTTAGATCTTCCATACAAATTGCAGGCAGGTTCATCTTTGGTAAATGTAGATGGATCTTAGGTATGATAACAAAAAATCTTGAAGACAAAAAGTCTGCTTTTAATTCCATCAGGTATATTTAAGAAATGAAAAGTTTAGTTGTATAATATGTAAATGATCCTTTTTTTATTTGTGAATATTATTTTCACTGTCTTAGCAATTGGGCCTGAAATATTTTTCTAGGCTTAGTGGCAACACAAAGGCATTAGATCAAGAACGTTCCAAGATTCAGATTGGCTGGTATTTGCTTATATCACCATGACTGAATGTTACCAGTTTTAAAATGCTTTTTTGTTTTTCAGGAAATTTTAAAACAGCTTTGATTTCAAACATGAAACTTGGCAAGCGACTGATCCATAATGTGTTCTAATCACTTCTGGTATTTTGGAAAAGACTTGAAAAAGATTGAAGTTGTTATTTCATTAGAAATGTAGTTACCAATTGCATATCCGAACTTCTCTTCTTCTTTACCTGAAACATAATTAGCATATGGCCTTGTACTCTTTTGCCCAGTATTAGTGTTAACATGATGGAACTTAATTTTGTATTTTGCTGTGCACGTTTTTTTGTTAGTTTTTTTACTGCTAAAAAATGAATTACCAGTTTCAATTCTGTGGTTTGGTTGACCACCAGGGGGGTCCATCTGATCTCATCTATTTTGTTTAAACATAGATTATGGAACAGGTTGAATACCCAACCTTACTTTTCTAACAATAATATTTGATTGTATGTTAAAGGGGGTATTTGGGGTTTTGTAGTGCAAATGGAGCCAGAGTGAATTTTAGTCTTGGCGCTTTGAACAATTCAATAATTACGGAAGCCCTATTAGCCTGAGCTCATACCTAGCATGTACTCTTATATATTTGAAGTAGAGATAAATATTGCATAGATTTAAGTGTGTACACACTTATAGCTCAAGGTCCCTGGAATGACTACAAGCATAATTTGTATTGGACCAGGCCGGCAGGATGCTGAGCTCTCTGAATCCAGTCTGCAATGTATTTAGATATACTTTGCCTCTAGCAAAAGTAGCCATTCTTTTTAAAAATCCATTTTAAACTTATCTAGTAATTATGCTGTTGCTTTATTAGCTAGATTTTGCAGGATGTGGCTGGCAGTATGAAAACCTTTTTGTTGTTTTTACTAATATTGAGAGTAAATGGAAGATTTTTTTTTTCTCCTTTACTTTCCAAATATTATTTCCTGTTCTGACACAGTGATCAGTTTGAATCATTGCTGATATATACTCTTTTTCTGTATTGTTTCTGGGGAAAAAAAAAAAAAACACAAAACACAAACCTACAATAGAACTTTGCAAAATCATAATGCAGGAACTGAATTTCTTTCAACTTTTGTATAGTTCCTGCTTGGTCTCAATTTCATTTCTTGTAGGATAATGTCTAATTAAACAAGAAGTATATATATGGCCTTTACTGGGAAATATTTGAGAGCTTGCATTGGTGTTACATTAAAAGTTTAAGCAGCAGATTTACAATACAGTCCAAAGGTCTGAAAGTATTCTGGTATTAAATTTCCAAAGATTTCTGAGATGAATGGAGTTGGGGGGGGCTTGGTAGCATTGTCCCTGTAATATTGAATCTCAATAGCCTGTACAATAAGATATTGTTCAGTATCCTCCTTGGGCATAGAGCTTAATATGGCAGTTACATAAACTGAAATAATGTGAAACTTCTGGTCATGGTTTGTACATGACATTGTGCAAGATAAAGCTGGTTTTGGACTTCAGGTTAATGGCCTACTGGCAAAATAATGTGCCTAAGTAAAAGAGTGCATTGATTTGTGCTTCTGCACATGGTGGGATAAACTCAGTCCATGCATAATCTGAAACAGTCCTGATACCACTTGAGGTGCACCTGCTTATATAAAGTCCAAAATTATCCTGTAGTCCTAACTTTACTTTCTGTTAAAAGGTATCATGTCCCTTCTTACATGTCAAAATCCAAAGTTCTTCCCAAAGTCCATGGTAAGCCTGTAGAGATAAGTTCCAAAGGAAGCGGGCAGAAGGCCCTTCTAAAAACTGCATCATGTGGACAAAGTAAGTGTCTCCTTAGGGTAGCAAAACTGTGATGGACCTCCTGTCCATCTAGTGTGTTCCAGGGCCCCAGAAGCCACACTTGCTGTTGCTGCTCTGGAGAGCTGCAGGACGTGTTGCCACCCCTCGTTCTTTCCACTCCTCTGGCATCATACAGAAGTACAAATTCATGTCTCTGTGCTGATACCACTACCCTCCTTTTCTTTTTCGCCTGAGAGAGGAGTGTCACACCTTCATCCTAATCCCATCTTTCTTGAGCAAAGGAGGGGGAATGGAAACTCCTCGTGTGAATGAGGAAAGGCAAATTCTCACACTGCAGGAAGAGGGAAGGAGGTGCTTGTCAGGGACATGAGGTTAGGTTGCTGCGTTGAGGGTAGGAGTACTGTATGTCCTGGGCAAAATCAAAGGTCTCAAAAACATAGATGGTGAATCTCAAAAAGGACCTGGGTTACTAGGTGCAGTCTCCTGATGTCAGATTGCAAGGAAATGGACCTTTAATGATAAGTCAGGAGTAAGAGTTGTGATAACTTTCCAAAGTTTCTTACAGTTGAAAACTTGCAGCCTTTATTCACCTATTCAGTTTGCTTTTGCTGTCTCAAGAAAGAGGACAACAAAAGTTATTTTGTCCTTATTCTTGGAGCAACACAAGTAAGCTGAGGCTGTGGTGCTGGGGCGTGTTCTCCGTACAAGGAAAAGGAAAGTTCCAGCATCAGCAAGACAGAAAGAGGCATGATATAGTGCACTTCATGTCTTTCTGCTATTTCTGAGTTTGTCCCAGAAATATTCAACTGCCAGGTTTAATTGCTCAGTGGTTAGAGATATTTAGAATTCAAAATAAAGATTTGTCCCTTTGATCTTCTCAGCCATATGTCCCATTAAATGTATGTGCATTGCCATGTGATTTTTCATTTCACTTCAGTATGTTGCCTTTCATCCAAGATCTTGCCCTTTCATAGATAAGGGTCAGACTGAACTCCTTTGGGAAAGATCTGTGAAGGAAGTGGAGAGGGAGTGAGTACCTATTAAACTGCAAGTATTACATGTACACAGTGTCTCTGTGGGGATAACTCAATGTCATCTCCTGTACCAGAAACTGGCAATGAAAAGGCTTTAACTGTGCAGGGCAGTGGAAATTCAGGACTACAACTAAAGGAGAACCCTGTTTCCAAAGAAGAATTTAACGACATTATATGCGATTCATTCAAAATTTTAATCATTAAAACTAATGTCCTTACTCGAAGAAAAGAAGCCAGATGATCTTCCCTGACCACGGGGGCTGTAATTTTTATTTTATTTTGCTTTGCAAGGGAGACAGTTTCACAACTAGACCTCTCAGTGCAGAGTAGCATGATGAAGTCATGTACTTACATAGTGAAAACCTGGTATTTCTGAGTTCAAAGCCAAATGCTGTAACAGTTTTCAATATCATTTTTTTACATTATAAGATATCTTAAGTACCACATTGTTCTGGCTCATGCACATCTCTGTTATTTGGATCTTACAGTTTTGATTCCTTTCACATTTGATACATTTCTTATTTCTGAATCATCAGTTTTGGATGCTGTCAATATTTATTTCTTTTTCTCATCCTTAATGAATCTGTTTAATGATAATAATCCTAGCACCTATTGCTCGGCATTGGAGTAGATCCTTCTTTCTATTCTTATCTAATACTATTGATTAATAACTTATTTCTTCCTATCTGTCAGGCAGGTTTTATCCACCTTATTGTATTAATATCCAGACCATAATTCTCTAGTTTCTCTATGAGCTTCCTGTGCGGTACTGTGTCAAAGGCCTTGCTAAAATCCAAACAAATTATATCCGCCACATTTCCTTTATCCGCCCAGTTTGTCACTGCACTGAAATACCCATCACAATGAAACATTTATTGATGTAAGTTTCTGTGTTAAACCAGAATAAATGTGAAGGTTCTGCTGTGATTATATGATAGAGCCTGCTTCTTAACAGGTATTATCATTTTATGCGCTGAAGATAATTTGAGCCATGGGAGATGATAGTATTCAACATGAGCGGTGAGGCTGTGAAGATCAAAGCATTATGAACCTTGAAAAGAAGTGGGAGCAGCTTATATGCTACAATAACTTGTAAAGGGCATAAGGGAAGTCCTCAAGCTGTATTCCAAGAGAGATGCTCAGAGAATACCAGCTTCAGAGCTGCTTCACAAAAAAACTGTATCTTTAGAGAAAGAATTGTTTGGGCAAGGCCTCATGAAAGCTGCATGCTGTCACTGTTCCTGTTCCTTGGGAACATAAACAGGATCTAGGGACAGCTTGTGCAAGAAAACAGTTGGAATAGGGAGTATCATGGTTTGCAGCAGCCAACTTGATTGCTATCATCGCCCCGCGTAGGAGGAAAGCTTCAAGAGGTATTTAGAAGGATGCTGGGTCCCACCTGGCTATAGCAGAACTACCAGTTAAATTGCACTTTAGGAGTCCGGGTCAGGGCTTAAGCGCAGTTATAAAGAGACTAACTCTTTAGTGAGTTGAGAAGTTCAGCTTCTAATGTGCTTTCACAGCTGGGCTTCTCAGGCGCTTGTTGCTTACTCTGTTAGCGGTAGGAATAAATGAGAAGGGTAGATTGTGCTGTTAAGGGGTTCAACACATTTAACAGGTATAAGGGCCCTTGTGGTGTAATTGCACCTAGTACCTGTTTCAAAGTCACCATTAGGGTGGATCGTGCATCGTGGCTTTTATTCAGTTGAGTGCCTCTAACTTTCTGAAGCCTGAATTTCAAGGAGTGTTAGTCTTTGCCCAAAGGCAATATATTTCATACTTGAACGAAAATAGTTCAAACACTATTGGGGGTGTGGGCAGTGTGTGAAAAAGTAGCCAAAAATACACCTTTTTCCTGATTAAAATGCTTTTCTAGCTGAAACAGCCATGGTTTGGAAATTAAAATTTGTAATGCATACAGTCTTGACTGGGAAAGTAAACTCAGAAGATGAATGCCATAAGGAAGACAAAATTTCTGTGGGCACCCAGCTTTGCAGTGAACTAATAACAGATGGAGATTTACCATTTTGATAAAGAATCCTTTGGTCTCCCTTTCTCTGTTCCTGCAGTGGCAGGAACCCTCCATCTCCGCACAATGCTGTAGGTTGTCCTCTGCTCCTGTTCTACTAAATCATAAAAACTGGAGGTTTCTCCATCAGCAACCCTGTGACCCCAGTTTGAGCCACAGTCCTAGAGTTAGGAAGAAGCCCAGTTCAGTGCTGCTGGCATACAAATGGCCATGAATTCAAGGACGAACTGGAAATGACCAAAAAATCCTGTGTAATTTTCAAAGTGTACAAAGGGCTCTAATTCAGGAAGATGGTCCTTTTGGGGAGGATTCTTTAAGCACAGGCATTACTTTTTTTTTTTTTTTTCCCCCCCTTTTTTTTATTCTATCCCCTCAAGACAAGAGAATGGTGACAAAATAAACCTGTTTATAGAGAACTAATACCAGCTAAAGTGCATTCACCTTAAAAAAGCAGCAGTAGTGTAATGCTATATCTAAGTTAATAAGATTGTTCTTTTGCGTTACTACTGAGCCTAGACAGAGCATTGCGCTGATGTAACTGTAGTGGTTCCAATTTCAAAGTTTGCTTATTTGTTGTTACATGAGGAGCCTGTACAGAATTGACCTCCCTCTCTGATTTCTGTGACACAATTAGTCCATGGCCCTGCTTGTTTTGAAACTTAAAATGCCAGAAAGTAATCTGGGCCATATCCTAAGTCGTTATTTGGATCCTGAAGTTGGAATGAGGTCTCTTGACTGGCCCCTGAGCTTATTTGAAAGTTCTCTTGGAAGCGATGGGCTGATTTTGTTGTTGGTGTTTTAAGTTGTGTGGCCTGTCACCCCCACCCTGCCTTTCCTTGGTTGCTGAAGAAAGCTTTCTTAATAGTATCAATGAGTTCTCTCCTGAGTAAGGGTATCAGTATTTTACTTTCTGTGAATAGTTTTATTTGGTGGTTGCTTCATCACTGATTTGCAGTTCCAGAAGTGAGAGCAATGATATGAGCATTTACTTTGAAAAAGATCAAGTGGCTGATGTTGTAAATTCTGTGTAGAAAATTCAAAAGATATCAATAAGTGCCGTGCTATATTCTTTCCTAGCCTTCCCTCTCCTTATAACTAATCAACTGTACATGATTCTCATTAACCTGCCTCAGCTGACTTCAAGTATTCAAGAAAAATCAAACCCTTACAGATACGGAACTTCCTTATTGCTAAGAGGCTGCTGAAGGCTGACATCTTCTGAAATGTTTTCCAATAAGAAATGATACTTTTTTTTTCTTCTCTTTAATTTTTAGATGGAATGAATGTGGTTGTTATGAAAGGGAGGGACTAGACCATAAACGTGAGTCAGGCACAGTAGAGTTGGGTGCCATACAAGTCATGGAATATTGCTAATGAACATTGGTCGTTGTATAGTCAGTAGGTTCGCTCTCGCAGTTTTCAGGCTCTGCATAAACTTTATGGCAAGCAAGAATCATGAGAAAGCGAGGTGAAATTTTTTTACCTTCTGATACCTGCTTCCAAAGCCTTTACTGAGAACTAACGCTTGCTTTCCTGTTAATGCTCTGCTAATGTATCTCATTCCTGACCTGCCGTGCTCCTCATTCTTGCAATTCCAGCTCCTGGGACTCTCTCAAGCAGAAGTTCCCCAGCTGTTTGGGAGCCCATGTCTCTTGCTTTGCACAGGGGGATCAGGGCACTCCTTTCAGACAGTGTCTCCTGTCCCCAGTGCCAAGCGTGCTCACTCGTGTGCAGCAATGCAGGCCTCCTGCGTAACAAGCTGCCTCCATTTCTACCTCTCACTCGTATGTACTTGTCTAAATCATTTCATCTTGAGGTCACGGGTTTCTCAGTTTGTAAAAGGAAGATATTACTAAAGTGGCAACAATTGGTATTCTGAGTTTGATGAGGTTTTCTGTAGGTTTTGCTCTGGCTTTAACTCCAACTTGTAGTTCAAATAGCTCTTCAGGATGCTCTGTCTCTGTGTGTCGTAGGTCAGGTGTTCTGTTAACTACGGTTATTTAATGGAAGTTTTTCAAGATGTCAGTGAGCATGCTCTCACAGCAGGCTGTTTCCAAGGCTCCGCTTCTTTTCATGGGTGGATCGTTGCGTCTGCCAGTTACGCCTGCCCTGAGGAGAGGGGCCGCTCTATCTGCAGGCACCGTGCCCTGCTGCTTAACTCGCAGAGTAATGCTAGATGTTGCATTTCCTCCTTTCCCTTTCCAGTCAGAGGAACGTGCACAAAGCAGGAAGGACTTCAGGTTAAAACTACAAGGAAAATACACCAAAGAGCAGTTGTCAGGATGGTACCCAGCATATGAATGGGGTGCTGTACCTTTGTGCTTTGATAGGAGACAGCCTCCTCGTTCTCGACAAGAAAAGAAGGGTTTTGAACAAAATTCACTGTGATGAAGTTCGTGCACCAATTTATTCCTATTTAGGTCATCAGAATAGGGCTTCAGTGGTTCAGTCTGTATGCTGGCTCTCTATACAGGGATACATTTCACCCTCAGTGAATGCTCTTTGTTTTCTCAGTTGAGGTCAGTTTTTCATTGCATTCATTAAAAGAAATAGCTTTGGATTGCAAATACTGCTGCCCCTCTCCTTCCCTGCCAGCAAGCCGGCATTACAGTCCTGTGAAGATGTTAGAAAAGGGGCAAATTTAGAAGGGGAAGAAAGGGAAAGAAATGGAAGTTCAGAGGCTGAAGCTGTTATCGCTTGTCTGGCAGTTGTGCTGTTGCCTACTTCTGATGGACTTACCATTTTTTTCCTCGGATTTCTCCTCTGTTGTTCTGTCTATCTTACTAGATGCCAGTCAGAAGAAAGAAGGAGAGTTATATGATACAGAGATTGTCTAAAGGACAGGGAACACGGTTCTCAAATGGTCCCTTCAAGATAAATTTCATCCAAGCCTGTAAAGGTTATCCTGTGGCAGCGTTGTCCTAATGCCTCTGTCAGAGGGCTCTTGCTCCTTCATTTGAATGCTCAAGAATTGATTCTGCATAAGATTTGATAACTCTTGCTGTTCCATCCCCTTACATTCTCTCTGCTTTGCCTCCTGCTTTTCAATATCCCTGATCTTGACAGAGTGGAAAAGTTAAACCTAAAAATAAGTTCCTGAGCTTGTTCCCATTTGTGGTATGCACGTGTGTATGAACATGTTTGTGTGACAGTATATCATCTGATGAAGTGCATTTCTTTTTAAACATCTGTGGGGACGGATTGAGAAGTCTCACATAACACTGAACTCTGAAGAACTGGGAGAACAAAGAAGAAATTTCACTCAGGAATTGGCCCAGCCTGTGGGACATTCAAAATCATTACTAGATTCACATCCAGGATTTATTTGCAGATCCCTGTTAGTGTGCTGCTGGTGAAGAGAATAGCTTTGACTTTGAATGGGGTAAACTAGGCAAGTTCTGCTGTCACCTTTTAAAAATAAAATTTAATCAAGTTTTGATTTGTTCCTTTAATGAATCATTGGTAGAGTGTACGTGTCTGTGTATATTGCTGTATGGTTTGTTATTATGAGGCCAAATCCTGACAAGTTATTGCAAAATTGGTTTAATTTATTATTAATATTTTTTGTTTTTCTCATTTCTCCTGGTTTTGGAGCCTTTATAATTAGATATAATTAAAACCACAGGTTTTAAACTCCAGTCTAACATTTAAACTCATATTTATGGTGCAACCCCTGGAGTTTTATTGTCATTCCAACTGCATCGTGAAAAAAAAAAAATATTTTTTTTTTTTTGCATCTGTTCAAATGCTATGTCTACAGCTAACGCTTCTTAATCATCTGTTTTGCAGAGTGAAACGACATTTATTTTAGACGATAAGAAACCTTGCAGTTTTATAGAGTAGCTATCTGATATCCCTTAACAAAAGGGTGCAAAGGACCTTTTGCCTTGTACACTTTAAAAACAGCTTCCCTTTTTTTGAACTTGTCTTTCTCTGCTCCTCCATGCAACAGTCTGAAAGTGCTACATGCTGTAGAACGAAATTTAAAAAAATGTTGTTGGCTGGCATTATGTAAAACCATATTTTCCCTCTTGGTGCGTATGTTCTGGTCCTAGCAATGTCCTTGTTTTGCTGAAATTAACATTTTTCCCCTCACAGTTGTTGGTATGTGATGGTGTTTTTCTGTCTTCTTTAATTGTGATGCTTATTTTTTTTTTTAATTAGTATAAGGTTGATTGTTAAAATTAAGTGGCAGAAGGCTTCTTTCCAAGTTATTCAGAGATCTTGTGCTGAAGAAATATATTTTGCTACTCTCAATTGCCTTTTTCCCCTTCTTCTTTCATTGCAAACTACTCTGGGAAGAGCTTCTTTTAACAAAAAAAAAAAAAAAAAAAGGCTACGCTTGACTGATAATGCATTGCTTTGGATGGTGAAACATTATGAAAGTTTAATTTTTAATTAAATCTGAAATACCAATTATAACTGAAAGAGATTTTAACCTGTTTCTTTTCAGACTGCCTGAAGTTACATTGTAGATGCTGAAATCACTGCACCTTAAAAACAAAAAGATTAAGCTGCACTGCATTCCTGTAAGTAAAAGCTTTTCCGGTACCTTTTGTCCGTATTTTTCCTCTATATGCATCCAAAGTGTTAGCACAGTAGCTGGTCTTGGATAAAGGTCAGACTCCCCTTGAATGGGATTTAGAAGTTCAAAGGATGCTTTATTTAAAAATTAAAACTGAACTTATGTCTTGCAGATCTTTAATTTCAGACCTCTGAATAGATCATTCTTTTCTGCTTTGTTTTGGATATTATTAGGAATATGTGCATCTCTGTTGACTTACAGTTCCTTTGCTTTGTCAGTGAGGATTTCTGCACTTTGGTGCAGAGATAACAGAAAGTAGCAGAAGATTCCTTATAGCATAAAATATAGTTTATTCTCTTTTCGTGATGTCATAACAAATTCTTCTCCTTTATACAACAAAAAAAACGAACAACTTTCTGGTAACATCACAGGGGGCTTCACCTGCTTTAGGGTATAGATGAAGGCAGAAATGCCTAATTCATCTGTGCTGTGACACAACAAAACAGTCAAAATAATGCCTTGTATCTCTCAGCAAGAAAGGAGTCTCTTTCTGAGAGCATAGTTGTTCCATAAATGCAAGTCAGATTGTACATCAGTCTGATCTACCCTTATTTAGAATCTGTTTATTGAATGTATTTGGGACCACAATTAAGATTTGGAACTTTGGTGGCTGAACAACAGGCATGCAGAAGAGGAATAGAAAATACAGTAGATTCAGATACTCTGAATTTAATGAAATAATACATGAATAAAAATCCAGGAGCTTGTAGATCGTATGAAAAGATTGATTTTAGTTGGACAGTACAAAGCTGTGGAATATTTCAAAGCAAAGTCAGTTTGTTTTCTTGTTTAAGATCAAAATGTGCAGTCTTTAATGAAATCCAGAGCCTTTTTCCAAAGTGGTACTTTTGTACTTCAGTATTAAAATATTTTAACTATTACATGGGATTTTTCCTTCCTCTTTGTGACCCCCCCCCTTTTTTTTTTTTTTTTAATTGGATTTTAATGATTTATTTTAAACTAGCTGAAGGGTACAGTACACTGTGGGCAGCTAATGCATGCCCCTTCCAGCATGGAGCACCAAGCATGACTCAGGCAGGCAGATTGTGCCATTCTGGCTCTGCTCCATTGTGTTTTTACATTACTGGCAAGGGCTGTGCCATTGTGTTGTTTAAATATTGTGTATTAACTGCAGGCTGTGGCCAGTGAATGGTATTTAACATTTTCTGCTCATCATTCTTGGATGTGAGCAGCTTCCCTGTCCACCAGAGGTTAACGTTGTGATTACACTGGTGAGTGGAGTTGAAAACACTTGTGGATTTGCTGGGTCTAGCAGCAATTGAAAGGGAGGTGTTGGGGGAAAAATGGGGGAACCCTTCTGAATCTGTCAGTACAGAATTTCAAAGTTGTCCTGCAATTTTGTGTGAAAAAACAGGAGAATTTTTGTTGTAAGGTATAAGTAATTCTCTTTCCGAAATGCAGCAGCAGAGTGAGGAGTGAATTAAGACAAATTCTTTAAATACTTAGGATCCAGATAGTCAGTAGGTCCTGCATGGACAGCCATAAGGCAAAATACCAGGTAGCAATATACGGGCCTGATGATTGGTGCTGGCTGGAATGGGCTTTTTTTTAGTTATACGAGACTCTAGGCTTTGGAGGGGAAATAAATACCCAAGTGTAAAACTCATGTATACGAAGTTTTGTTTTTTTTTTTTTTATCAAGAGTGGCAAGCACATCAAGGCAGAGAATTTGAGTAGCTTGTTCAAGGTCAGAGTAAATCAGTGGTCAATCTGGGAATGGTGTGTGAGATCATGACTCCCAGGTCTTTTCTGTTCTGCCTAGTTCTTTAAATTCTATGAAGTAAAGGTTCAACTTTCTAACCTTTCAGTTTCTTTTATCATTTGCCCCTTTTTTTTTTTTTTTTTTTTTTTTTTTTTTTTAATACCCCACCTCTAAACTTCTATCTGCTCCTAAGTTCTGTAGCCTTGGCATATGGCTTGTCTCTGGAATACAGAAGAGCAAGGTGGGGAACTGTTACGTATGCACGTGTATACTGTAAAACAAGGATGTGATTCTTGCTATACCTTGTGTCCATGTAACTAGTAACTTGGCACAGTAAAAATGGAAGAACCTTCTCTATAGAGGAAAGTATGCTTTAAGGATTTCCTTTGTTCCCTGTGTATGTTCACTGTAATCAGGTGCATCTAACTCTAAGGTCTTTAATAAAGTGAACCTCCTCATATGGCTTTCATGTATCAGCAAGAAGAAAAGGCAAGCCATGCTCTGGTAGTTTTGTGGGTTTTTTGGATTCGATTTCTTTAGTTGAAGGGTGGAAAACTTGCTTTGGTGGAGGGATGTCCCTAAAGTAATTGATTAATATAAGATGGGCCAAATTTTCAGCTAATATAAAAATAGGCTTGACTTGATACATGGCATTAGAAGAAAATACAGATTCACAACACGTGAACATCTGATATGCAGTTGGATGAAAACACAGCCTTCTAAATGTGGTACAGGTGTGTTCTTAATGCGAAAGGTCTGTGGGCTGGATTCTTGCTACGTTGGGTGCTCTGGCCATGTTTTGCTATGTACTAAAGTTATGTGGGTTGGTAGGCAAGAAGATCCACTGAGGTCCATTGGACTACTCAACTACTGAACTTCAAGGATGTGGTTAAATACTTTGCTGTTTGCAGCTAACCCCAAATAGGATTAAGTCAAGCATGAGGAGTTACCTCTGCTCACATTAAGCATCTGCTTGATTTTAGAAGAACACAATGACAGTGTGTTGTGTGTGGAAGTAAAAGATTCTGTGTACACAACCTGAAAACCTAAACAATAGGTGCACTGGATGTGTTTTCATTGCCACTGGCTAAGGCCAATAAGGAGTATATGACACATTATTTTTGTTAAGAGAGGTTTGTCAAGGTTTCAGCCCAGTGCAGCCTTGTGATCTGGTTATGGACCAGGAGATTTGGTGCTCTGATCTTAATGGATGCTGGCTCATTGAGTGGCATTGGACAAGTCATTCAACCTCACTGTGCCTTGTTCAGCAGATCACTTTTTCAATCTGGTTCAAACAGATAGAGCTTTGTGAACTTTACTGAGTTTGTGTTTGCAAGGCTCTTAGAGGAGAAATAGTAACCATTGTTGTTATTATTAAGTATATTGTGTAGATAAATCACGAGGGATCGAAATACAGCCACTCATGGGGGTGATCTTTCAGAGCTCACTTGTGCCTTTGTTTAATTCCATCACTCAAAGGTATCAAGGCCAACTCCAATTTACAGAAGTATTTCTCATGTCACTCTCCCCACTGTTGAGTATTTTATTGTTCATGTTCTTTCCCCGTCTGTTTCTCTGCTACTTTCTTCCATGCTGAATTAACCTTGCGTACCAAACTTTATTCCCTTTTTTTTTCATATTACACAGCAGAGACATTTTTGCAGCCTCCAAATTACAGAGAGCAAATTCATTTTGTCTAGTGATTGTTTGCTGATGATGTATGAAACAGACAGAAGACAGTTTGAATTTTCATAAGTTCAGTTGAGCTTGCAGGCATAAGGAAAGGAACAGGCAGAACCCAAGCCAGTGTGACACAGTAGGCTGGCATCCCAGAGTGCATGCTGCATGCGTTGCGTCAGGATGTCAGGGATGAGAAGGGCTTCGTCCATCACAGTAGTGGTTTTAAATGAAGAAAGAATTTTGAAGTAACAAACAAGCTACCCTACTGTGTTCTTTACTGTGCACGAATCCTCACAGTTCCTGATGGGTATGGGATCTGTCCTTCCCCCCTCTAACTTGATGTTTTAAGTAGAATTTCATGTTGAAGATGGGCTTTGTTGAGCCCTGCAAATTCCCAGCTCCTATTCCTCTGACAAAATATAAACCCTCAATAGTAGTTTGTTAAGCCGTTTTTGCTTGGTTTTTTGTTGCTTTGTTTTGGTTTGGTTTTAATGCAGAAGATAGTGGCTTGTAGAAGCTACGCTGGAGAAGATGTGTACAAATGTGAAATGAGTATGGAAATGTGCTTCCTTTGAACAAAGATCAATGTCTTGGGGCTGACTGTCACTGAGGAATTGTGTTAGCACTAACAAAGAGAATTAATTTTGCCTTTTCCCCTTCCTATACCAAGGCATTAATCCAGAAACTCATGGGGATAAATTCTGCCCTGATTTCTACCTGTGGAACCTCAGTGGAAATGTGGAGAGGTCAAAAATGTTTGTCAAGGTAGAAATTGTCCTACTGTTAAAATTGTTGAAAAAGCAGCAACTGGTTGATCGTTATCTGGTCCAGGGGCAAGACATATGTAGGAGCCCTACCTGGCATTATATGCCTCTGAAAGTGTTGCTTTTTTTATATGTTAAGGAGAATATGAAAAAAATATTCTAGTGAGTGAAGTTATAATCAGGAGCACAGTGATTAATTGTTCTTCATATCCACTGGGAGAAAGACCTAAAGAAATCAGTTCAACAAGCAGTGAAAATTACCAAGTTACATATTAAGAACTGTGTTCTGACTGTATTGGTTGTAAAACACTGAGATGCACAACCTGTAGGTACCGTGGAAACAGGGGAAGTTTCTTTTTTTAAGGAATGACTTGGAAAGTCATCTCTTGGGGTGTGCTAGAACTCACCATAAGGCAGAAGACCAGCCTGGATGGGTTCTGTTCCTCTGTGGAGTTTCTCTGATTCAGCGTACCGTTTGGGAATGTTGGTATGTGGCTAATACATTCCTGATTAATAAAGCTTAATGTTCCCGAAAGATCCCCAGGGTTCTCATTTTTCCATCCTCTCATAACTGAAACCATACTGTCTCTTCAAAGATTTCTCTGGGCTGCCAGGATTTTGCTTTGACCCTTCTTTTTTTAGAGAAGGACAGGGGAGGGAGTCATACAGACACCGAAGGACAGATTTTCAGTCGCGGTGAGTCTGCATGGTTTCTTTCCAGTCCGTGCACAAATGCTGATTTGTTTCAGTTCCTGGTTTTTAAAATTTGAATGAATGGAGACACTCCAGGTATTGCCTGATACAAAGGCCTCTGACACAGATCATGGAGACAGTTGAAAGTTGCAAATAGGATTGATGATCAGAGCAAATATGTAATGGGGCTGCAGTAAAGCCTGCTACAAAAAGGTAAATATTTCGGGATATTGGAAGCTTTGTAATTGTCTTCTTTTTCTGATGATTATCTCTGTTTTCTGAATTTTCATGTAAATATCCTTGAAAGATATTTTCACTTAATGAAACTGCAAATCTCAAAATGCAGTTGGCCAGCCTGAAAATAAATGTTGTTAGTTCTCAGGTTGGTTTTAATCAGTACCATTCACAACTTAGCACAAAAAAGAGTTGGGACTGATTGTCGATTAAGTCCTTCTTTTTTGTTGTTGTTGGTGGTGGTTTTTTGTTTGTTTTTCTAGCAAATGGTTTAGGTTTGGATTCTCTGGGAGATGGGGAGGGGTTGTGTGGGGCTGTGTTTATTTGTTGTTGTGGGTTTGTTGTTGTATGTTAAGGGCATCAGTTGTAGTGTACAAATGGTTAGAATCCTGACCTTATTCATAGGTGGAAGTTCCTGTTTTTGCAGAATAGCGGCCACAATAAAGAGAGGAAAATGTCTCTCCAGTGTATGGTTGCTTTAGTGTGTAAAGGAGTATGGGTTGTGATTCAGTCACATTAAAAAGGCATAGGAATATTAGCATTGATTCCCTGAGTAGCACTACTTTAAGTTGTAAAACGCTTCATCATGTCAGCACCTGAAGATGTTATGGTGGAAGTGGAAAATCTTTCACTCTGTTTATCAAAGCATATGCTGGTCAACTTCAAGATAAAACATAGACTAACTATTACTGAGCAAGGAGAGTTATCTTAGACCAGAGATGTCATCAGATGGGCTACAAAAGGGAAAAAGGCAACACAGACCTGACCTTTTCCAAGCCTTGGTACTCTTATTTTGTCCTATTCAAAATGAAATTCTTCAGCTAAACCAGTGTATAATGGGAGGGACTCCACAGAAAGGCATTGTGGTTATTCTATATTTACATCAGTGTCCCTGAGGACACTCTCACTGAATCATTTCAAATTCCAGAGTCTGATTTAGGACAGTCTGATGAATGTAAGTTATCCAAACTTTCTGGTCTGTTTTCTTCATTAGCGTAAGTGATCTAGCTCTGAATTTTACTATAGAGAATCTGGTTCTTCTTAATGCCTTCCTTCCCATCAGTGCCTTTGCATCTAGATAATAGATTAAAAGAGATTTTAATGTCAGTTGTGTCAAAATTGGTCTGTTGTTTTCAACAGTTTTCATTGGCATGAGAGAGATCAGAATATTTGTTTTCTTTATTTTTAAAAAGAAATCATCTGCAGAGCTCCACTGCTGACATGTCCGTGGCTTTGGTGCCAGTGCACACTCTGCAGGAAGTCTGATTCCAGAATTCCAGAAGTCTGATAGGGAATGCTGTCCTTCAAATGTATTTTAACAGTCCTGTATTTCCTCATAACAAAAGAATTTCTTCAGCATCTTTGTTCTGTGTATGTATCATCATCCTGTAGCATTTAGGTTTAAAAGGACCTAGTTCTTACTCCCGGTTTCCTTCTCTTACACCTCTTTCCTTTAGGAGCCTGCAGGAGCTGGCAGCAGGATAACCCAACTGGAGATAGTTGAGCACTTGGCAGATGGGTCTGTGCCGTTAAAGGCCATTGAAAAGCTATTTGGCTTTGCAAGATGTTTTGGTGTCAGTAATAACTGAGGGCATCTCTGAGTCAGAACCTGCATTAACAAATTTTTTTGAACCCATTTCTTTCCCTGGAAGATCTGTTGTTTTGGGTTTTTTTGGTTTTTTTTTTTGTTTGTTTGTTTGGTTGGTTGGTTTTTTGTGTGGTTTTTTTTTGTTTGTTTGTTTTTGTATGTTTGTTTGGTTTTTTTTTCAGTTTTCTTCATCATGTTTCCTTAGAAATTTATTTCTACTTCATGTAATGTTGTCGTGGAAGTTATGAATAACGAAGATCTTCTGTAAAATGGAAGAATGTTATCTCTTTCAAGACTGGCAACAAGCAATCAAGAATCCTGTGACTCTCTGTGGCAGAAACTTTTCAAGGAATTAGGTATATATTTCCCAACAGCAATGACAATAGTGGTGCACCAGATCACTGCATGTCCTCTCTGAGTATGAGTCGGTTTAGGTCATGATCCTGCAGTCCCTGTTCATTTAGGTAGGGTATAGTGGCACAATTCCTGTCTATGTAGTTTGCAAGATCAGACCATCAGTGGGAAAATCTGCTGAATGTTAGAGTCGAAGTCAGAGGCAGATGAATTCTCATCTCTTCCCAGGTTTTTTTCCATTCATTAGGGTTTTGAGCGAGGAAGGTAATTGTTTTGTCATGTCTCTTGCCCTGTTTTAATACACAACTAACCTTCTTATGTCTGAGTGGCTGTCACTTCTCTAGAAGTGATATCGGATTCCTGAAACAAACTACTATAAAATGATCACCCTTTGGGGCACACTAAGTGTGTAAATGACATCTTTTGCCTGCATACAGTTAACAACAAGAGGGAAATTCCAGCAGTCGGGGCATCACACAAGACAGAGGGATGCAGAGAGAAGATGCTGAGGGACCCAGAATCAGGTGACCAGGAGAGTACATTAGTGTATCAACCTGATGAGAAATATAGCATAATTAGAAGTGAAAAATTCCTGAGTCAGTAGTCAAGGTTGCTATAGGTACTGATGCTCATGGATGGCACCTGAATGTAAGGGTTTTGATTCCTCGTACTTGTTTAAATCTTGCAAGAAGGAAAGGATTGGGCTCTTTACTTTTGTCAGGGCTTTGGTGCTATTGAATTTGTTCTGGTGCCTCTTGGCCATGTGAAAATTGCCCCAGAAATGATAGTTTGCTGTTTCTTGCTGTCACAGATTGACATACTACTACTTCTTAGCTTCTTTGTGTGCGTGGCTCAGAAAATAATGCTTTTTACAGCTACATCTGCCATTATTCAGATCGTGCTTGCCATTCAAGAAGGCATTTGTTTGCCATGACAAACTCATGTTCACTTTACCAGTCTTTGTTATGCTGTGGTGGTCTCGTGCTGATGTGCTGACACCTGTGGCTGTAGAACTGCACTGAAGAAAATGTTAAGCTATTAGTACAATTCTAGATACCTAGCACATATTTTGTTTCCTCAGGCTACCAGTCACGGTCACTTCAGGTGTTTTCCTGACCTGTCTAGGGAACTGTCCTTTGGCAAGAGTTCAGGAGAATTCTTAATGCAGGAAGATAATCACATATAGTATGTAAATTTATAATCTTTTACATTAATGTGTGTGTTTTTGGAGTGGTACTGAACCAAAGCTTTGCATTCAGATAGTCCCTGAACTTCTGGTGGTCTCAAAACTTCATTCTTTTCTCATATGTGAAGTCTTAGACTGTTGCAGAGAAATTGATGGTGAAAGGCCACCTTACTACCAGGTCCAAATCTATTTTAGGGGCTTTAAAGCTAGATGCAGTAACATTTAGGTGCTTGACTCCGAGTGACATTCAAACCCCAGAGTTAGGGTCTTTATCCTGTATTTGGGATGTATTAAGGGCAAAGGGAAGAATCTTGTTGGGTGGAGTGCAATCTAGAGGCAGCCAAAGGGAAGCTCTAGAGGATAAAGGCTCAGTGATTCTTTCATGGACGGGATTTCTTACCAGTATGAAACACAGAAAGGATCATTTCCTTACTGTAGCCATTAGTAAGTGTCCCAGAGAATTCAAAACGTGCCAGGTAAATTTTACTTTTTATGAAATTATCAGCTATTAAAATACATGTTCTTTCCCCCTATAGCATTTGCCTTTCAGAAACATGAGATAGGCAGAGATTTCCTGTGCTTTATGATGGTGGAAAACATTTCTGATGTCCCTGCATTGTCAGACTGTCAGGGGCACAGTTTTCTATGTGATTATCTTTATTATGATTTAATTACATTTAAAAGCCTTCAATTTCTAAAAATATCTCACACTGTCTCTGTCATAATGTTTAGAATGTATCTATACCATATTGTAGTTATTCTTTAAGCCTCCTCATACCTAGAAAACCTTGTAAAAGAAATATACTGTATAGCAAAATAGATGTTCCTTATTTAATGCTGAACTAATTCTTAAAGCTGCTTTGTGATTAGCCATGGTTATGTTGGTAGAAGTCTAGAAAGGGTAATAGACTTTTCCACCTGTTTTTTCTCCGTTGAGGTGGTAGAAAGACTGAATATCCGTGTTGTGAAACACTGAGTCGCAGTTCTGCTGCAAGTACTTCATCCCGCTGTCCGAACAGGATAGGGCTTTGCATGTAACTCCCCCCTCCTGCTTCCTAGAGCTGGCAACTCAGGGTGGTTGGATTCAGTGAAATTCAGGGCTGCAGGTGAGCGCTGTGACAAAGCAAGTTTTCTTTGTAGTGCCCAGAGAGGTTAAGCAAACATAGTATCACCCGCAAGCCCTGCCAGAACTCTGCACACCATTTCTGTATTGAGTGCAGCCATTTTCTGATCACTTCTTTTACAGGTAAAGAGTGAAATTCCAGCCCCAGTAAAGTCAGTGAGATTCCTCCACATTCCTTTCAGTGGAGCCAGGATGCGTTGCAAATACTTGTGCTTAAGCTGCCCCTTTATATAGAGAGGGCTGTGGTATGCCTGATGCATTTGTATGTATACATCTGTTCCCCTCCCTCCAGCAGTGCTGCCCCTGGCGAGGGGCAGGCACCAATTGCTTTGTTTTGCCCTCTTGCCAGCCTCAAGGTACAGGAGGAAGCACAGTCCTTTCCTTAGCTGTTATAGGGGAAAATGATTTCCAGTGGGAAAATAAATGCATCATGCTTTCTTTAAAGAGATCATCTTTTTTTTTTTTTTTTTTTTTTTTTTTTTTTTGAAACAACTTGATTTACCCTGTTTTAATATCAAACTGACATAAAAGTTGTCACATGCATGGTTTTGCCCAGTGGTGGTTGAATGAAGGTTTATTTTGGTTTTAACCTCCTAATTTTAGGTGGTTTGGAGTTCTTCTGTGAAAGTTTATAAGACTATATTGGTTAGAAATCATTCCCCTCCCCCATTTTATCTGGCACAATTTTAATACTAGCTTTCAAAACAGTTCATTCTTTTGTGGAGCCAATGAGGAACTGGCAACTTCGGTATGCATTTCTGACAAACTGGGGCTGGGCTCTTGCTTTCACTGAAACCAGGTGTAAAATTCAGAGTCCCTGTCTTAGTTTGGCTTTTCTGCACCTCTGCAGCACTGATACACAAATGGAAACTCCTGCACTGATTTTTCTCAGTGTTGGGAGCTCTCAGAACTGAGTCTGTATTTGGCCTGTATTTGTTTAAATAGAGGACGAAACAATGGAGCTTTTTCTGCACATGTGAAATCTCTCTTCTCACTTAAAACTAGGTCAAATAGAATCATAGAATTACAGGATAGTTTGGGTTGGGAGGGACCTTAAAGATCATCTGGTTCCAACACCATACGCTAGACCAGGTTGCTGAAAGCCCCATCCAACCTGGCCTTGAAAATATTCCGTATATTTGCAAGTCTAACCCTAATTCATGTGGCTAAGTTTACAGTAACGGGTGGATATTAAAGATGGATGGTACTGTTTCCCTTTAAGGAGGGCCTCAATTTACTTTAGTGGGATTTTCACCAGTTTCAGTGCTTGGAAGGTCAGTTTTTGTCTCTTCCACCACTTTGCTAATATAGCACTGTTGTTAAAATCCTTTCCAAGTTCATTCCTAATGGCCACATCATTAGGACCTTTAGGTTATAAGATGATATTGATGATGTGGAGGGTGAGAAGTGGTAAGAAGCTAGACAAAAAATCCTAATGCAAATCTTACCTAACACAAATTCTAGGAATAGGCATCTCATAAAATGGCATCCTTGACGCTGCTGTGCTTACTGTGGCTGCCCAGTTTACTAGTCCAAACTAAAATGTGCTCTCCTCTGCCCAGTAGATCTAGACCAGTAGAGAGGAAAACAAATTGTGTCCCCTCACCTCCCCACTCTCCCCACTTCATAACTACAATCCCAATTATCTTGTCAAAAATAAGTTTTTATGGGGAAAAAGCTAACACATCACCACAATAACTTCTGAACACAGCTTATGGCTCAGGACTTGATGTAGCACTGAAGGTCTTATTTTACCTCTAGGCCCTGTACAAATAGAAATGCCTTGAACAGCGACCCAGCAAAATGAGAAATTAAATAGGGGCAAGTGTACATTTATGTAGAGTCACATTAACCAGCTGTATCATTTTTCTTTGAAAATGACTGTTTCAACAAAAGCAAAATTACAACAATTAAAAATGTAAGGAGGGAAAATATTAATATTGATTTTTTTTGATGTGGTTTTGTTGTTTTTTGCTTAATTTTACGATATGTAAGTAGTAATGCATGTCTTACTGCACGTCAATCTGTTAGACTGCAAGAAGCACTTAGGTTTAGGAAAGGTGAAGGTTCAATCAGTACTAAGCTAACGCTTAGTGACTTTTTTCATTGCACAGAAAACTACTAGTTTTTCTACAGTGATGTGCAATAATGCAAATACAGAAATAGAAAAGAATGGAAGGGCTTACTTGGAAATTCTAATACACAGAACTTGAAAAACAAATTTATTTTTGGCTTTTTAATTATGTGGGAAGGTTCAGTATCACTTCTTTTTTTTTTGAGTTATGACTTCGAATAGAAATGAGTAGTAAAAATTTCTGCCTTTACTTGTAGCTCTAAAATGCCACAAAAGGCCTGGTAGCTCACTAGTAAAAGTAGTGGATTGCCCTAAGTTAAAACTCCTCGAGGCACAACAAAAATGATCTGAGATCTGTGGCTTTTTAAAATTCTACAGGGATGAATCGTGTGCTTTTCGCAATGCTACAAGCTGCATCTCTCTCTCAAACTTTCTCTCTAATTTCTCAACGTCATTCTTGTGTCTGTGTATATCTAATTCTTTGTCTTCTCTTGGATCTTGAATTGAAGAATTAAGGTGAGAACCTCCATTTTTGCTGGCAAAGGCTACTATAATAGATAGTTGTATATTTCTTACGGGTGCCAGGAGGAATGACTATTTTATGGACAGATACCGTAGTAGACAGAGGTATTGATTGGCTTTCATTGTAATAAACATTGCCAGATGTTAGCTCAGTGTGTACTGTTTGCATTAGTAAATAAATAAATCCTCCAGAACACAATTATTCCCTATATTTTTTTTCAAAAATTTACTGTTTTCTTCTTTTATAAGCCTAAAGCAAACTTTCTCTGCTTTCTGTGCAATGTGAGAAACTAATTGTGACATGTGAAGCTAATAGTAAAATTCAAATCCTGCTTTAGGTTCAGATACCATGTCAAGGCCAAATGTGGCATGTATATGTGATGGCATCTTCACTTTGGGTACTCTTTTTTCATCTGAGACTTCCTCCTGTAGGAAATAACTGAACAGGGTTTTTTCACTGCTGTGTTACTATCCATACTGGTGAACACCTTGTCATGGGAATGTCACCATAAACATCTGTGTTGTCTGACTCTTGGTGAAGACTCTCAGCTTGTGGGTCACTTGGTACACAAAATGATCATCAGATTCCAACGTACATGTGGTCACTAAAGAAGACATTTAAATGACAGTGCTTGCAAGCCCAACATGTCAGCTAACAAGTAAGTTAAACCAGCTCTGAGTAAGGATCTAAGCTTTCTCTGAGACAATTTTAAGATTGTAAGAGTCCAGATTCACTGATCAAACAGTGAAAAATCACATCACATCAATGTGAAAAGCACACCAGTGCTCAGCACATTGGTGTGGGCCTATGCGCAGCTCCTGCATCTAGGCTTGGCTAGTGCTACCTTTTTTCCTTGCAATAGGCAAGGCAGATTGAAGCATACTTAGGTTTTGAGTTCTCTCTGATCCTGTGTGTTATCAGCTCTCCCCAAAACACTGCACAAGTTCACAAGCGTTTTTTTGAAGCATAGTCAGTGTCCATAAAAATTCATGTTAAATGAGAGCTGGAATTGTCTACTGGGCTTTCTGAAAATTGTTTCTTTTTATTCTTAGTGAAGCCATACCTGTTTCACTAAAGTAGTGGTTCCTTGATCTGCTGGACTAAACTATCTTGTAATTTATGATTTTTTTCGTAATGTGTGCTGAACACTGGCTTCCACAGCGATACCAGTTCCCTTGGCAAGTTGGCTCATTCTGGAGCCTCCCTAAAACACACTCTGAACAATTTCTAAGTTTAGAACGATGCAATGTATATTTGAAGGCTCTGCTAGTGGGATCAGCATTATTAACCTTATGACTCCTAAATTAAATCATTGTTCTCTGTGTCAGATCCTGAGTTTAAATTCATATAAATTGTGGGTTCTTTTCCAAGTTCTTAACAGTTTTACTCAGTATTATTTGTCTGCTTCTTCCAGTATATCAGCTGAATTTAACTGTACTAACTTTGTCTACTTAGCTACATTTAGAACTTCTTACACATTTTACTGGAACTTGCTGTGATAGAAGAATTTACATGTGTGTATGTATTTACAAGTGTCCTTTACAACTTGTAGGGCTACCCTTTCTTAAAATTTTTATTTTGGACTAAGGCCATCAAACCCATGCTTTTTCATTTTTCATTTGTTAATGTCTTCCCTTTTTCTTCTTTTTAGCAAAAAGGGAAAAGAAGAAAACAATAATGAAGGGCAAAATAAGGGGAAAATGTCTGACCTTCTTGCCAACTTTTTCGTGTTGTATACATGAGTTCTTTCAGTGATGTCTCTGAAAACTTTGAAGGGAAATGTTTTGCTTCCAAAACTCCCTGTGTAAAATTAGGATTACTTGGCCATTCAGAATGTGGCTCTATTTCTCATCTCACTTCACTTTGAATAGTCAAGTGCATGTCCAAGCAACAGCCACAGGAGGAACAATTTCAAGATGCATGCAAACGTGCTCATCAGCTGTGCTTTTTTCCTGTTTCTAAGGAATAAAGATCACAAGTGTGAAATGAAACATAACAGGGAGGCACCAAAGTGCAGATCTGAAGGTGTAATTTGCATTGGCTGCACGTCAGCACAGATGGTGGAAAAACTTAAATCTACTCTTCAGTCCTGAGACCTTTACCCCTGCTCAGGTTAGCAAATGTATCTAAGGGAGAAAGCTGGAGTAGCTGATTCCCAAGTGATTTTAATGATTCATGCTCCCTAAAAGAAGCAGCCATGTGAAATATGCCTGAGCATCACTATTTTGTTGTATTCTATAGGATGTTTGTTGAGTGAAATAGCTTTGATAATAGCTTTTTTAATCAGTCATTTCCCAAATAAAAAGTGCAACACAGCCCTCCTCAGGTTTGATCTTCTGCAAGACCAACACAGTCCTCCTCATATTTGGTCTTCTGCAAGACCAATGCAATTGCCTCAGTTGTTTGTCTTAGCTAGACAGGAAAAGTGGACCAAGAAATGACCAAAACATGCACTTGCTGTAGGGCTCTCTTGATTTTTAAGGGATAAGGCGTGCCTACGCTTGCTGCTTCTTCCGCAGGAGTTCTGATGGAAAACCTTTGGTTTGTTTTCCTCTCCTCCTGCCCTCCCTGTGTCTCTGCTCTGAAGTGATACAGGGGCACATCATAAGACACCTTCTGGTTTTGGGGAAGGTTAGGACTGCTCAAGTCTCGGAGAAACAGCTCACATTTCAGGTAAATGCTGCAGCATCTAGCTGATGTGACTACAGGTGGGTTGGTTTGTTTTCTGTTTGGTAGATCGATATATACATGTTTCCTTGTGCTCCACATTGGCACAAACCAACCCTGTTTTTTAATGATCAGTACCCAGGATAAGGTGGGGAGACTGTCTCCAGGACCAGTTTGTTTTTTTGGCATCTCTTCTGTTACTATGTGCAGTGATGCCAGTTAATGCTCATTGAGGCAGTGGATTTGCGATTCTGGTTCTTGGCCTGAAGTGGATTGAGATTCATAAAAAATAATCTCAAATCACAAAGCCACCATGGGAGGCTTATAGCTTCTGTGACTATCTCACTTGGGCTAGATTTGAATCAGCAATCAGGAGGTGAATGGTTTTGTTCTTATCCCACTGCCAATTTCCTGAGCTAACATAATCTGAGCATGTGTGTTAGAAAACTTTATTGTCCAACTGAATGCATCCATCCTTTAAAAACAGGTTAAAAAATAAGAGACAAAATGTAAAGGAAATTTAACATCCAAAAAATACAGAACAGTGCTCAGGACTTTAAAATATATGTAAACATCAGTTCCTGCCAAGTTAGTCATTACTAAGAGTTGTTAACACGGGGGATTGATTGAGAGAATGATTGTTGCTGTAGAATGATGATTTAATAAGAGAAAATCTGATAGATTTGACATGCTACATAAAATGTGCAGAACGGTTATTCTTTGGTAAATTGCAACTTTCATTTGTACCCCTTACAGCCGTGTTTGTTCTGTGCCTTGCCACATTCCCCTTTTTCCTGTTATTCTCTTTCATTGTTAGAAATCATTAGTATTCACCATTGTTACATGTGTCACCCAGAAAAACATACACACACCCCATTTTCCTTCCCCTTCTTGCCTTCTCTCACAGCTTCGCCTGGTCTGTTCTGCTGTTCTCACCTACCACCTGTGGTGTTCGGTAGGGTGCTGTAGAATGTCCCGCTCCCCACCTTGGAAAGATGGCTCAGTTTTATTTGCTCTTTGATAGCACTTTCTCCATAGGTACTCACTCCTCACTGTTCTGGCTGATCAGTATTTATCTGTTAGTCCTAGCAACATAAGCCAGAAAACGAAGGCTGTCTCTGCTCAAGAAAGTTGTTGTACAGGACAAATAGATGAAACAGCCCTTCTATTGTTCCCGTCTTTACTGATGATCTGTACTCTGTCCTTCCATTTTTCAGCAATAATTTATGAGAGGTTGGTTGGTTTGTTTGTTTGTTTTTTATAAATCTGAAATGCCCAACACCTCTGTGAAGATCCTAGTGCAAATGTTGTCAGTGTATTTGGTTTTCTGTAAAGCCTAGTCGTTCATGCAGGCCATGCTCAAGTAATAGTAATCACCTTGACCTAAGCTGCTGCTGGGCCCTTTTACTGCAGATAGGGTATGCTGGTGTCAGAGGCTGGGCTACAAATGGTCTTCTGCTTGCCTCGGAAAAATGTAGGGCTAGCCTTGGTGCTTGTAGTCTATGAATAATAATAACAAAAAACAATCCTAGAGTCTGATTACAACAAATAAATTCCATAACACCCTCTGCACTATATCTGTTGTTGTGCCAAAGAGCATAACATAAAATGACTGAGAACAACAGCAATTCAAAACAACAGCACACAATAGTGTAATTGGACCCTAAGCACATAAAAATAATGGTTTAAAAGAAAGAAAAAAAAGGCAAAAATGGGACCATGGACTGACATCAGGGACAGTGGCATGAAACTGCAGTAAGATACATAAGCCTAGTAGAAAGAAAAAGGGAAGGGGGTGGGGGGGTGAGTTACTTATGAATCAGTACAACTGTGCTTTGTTCTGCATGAGTGTTTTAATAGAGCAAGTGTAATATAAGGATCAGGTGGGCTCGTGGGAATGGAACAAAAGGTTTTGTAAAATTAAAGCAAAATAATTATAGCTCTAGGTGTAGAGTGAGCACACTCCAGCAGTTGATAGCAGGAACCTGCTTAGAATGGAGAAGGGAGGAGGGAGGAAGATGCAGTTGGAAAGGTTTTTTGGGTTTTGTTTTGTTTTTTGTTTGGGTTTTTTTTGTTGTTGTTGTTGTTTTTGTTTTTTTAATATGTACGTACATACATGTGCATATATAATAGAAACAGATTTGTATATGTATGTTAACAAAAACTTTAAATCAGTGGCAGCTGTACACAACTTTAGAAGTGACTAATATACCCCCACACAAAAAAAGCATTAAAATTAAAATTTAAGGAATAGTCTCAAATGAATTAATTAACAAAAAAAAAAAAAAATAATCACGGCAGAACATTGTCTTTCTAATGGAATAAAGGATGAGAGTCTAAAACAGAGACCATACTATGACATGGAATTTGAAGATGTTCCTGCTGTAAAAGCCCAATGAGGGATATATACAGAATGCCCAGTACACTAAACTAAGTACGCTTCACTGAACTTGAAGTTCCAGAAGTAAATGTGATGATCTGGGGGTCATAAGAAAGCTGTCAGGAATGTATTGTGTTACAGAATCTCTTGCATGTGGGCAAAGTATTCTGCTCTGATCTCTTGCAGAAAAGGCTGTTTCCTACCTGAATTTAAGAGTAGTTTTACCAGCAAGATGAGAGCTTTGCTGATCACAAGGTGGCCTCCCTGTATCTAGTTGTGTGCTTTTTCTTTCCTTTACCATCTGCATGTATATGTATCAAACTGTGCGAGGATGCTGTGTAAAAGTAAAAAACGAAACAAACCCCCCAAAACGGACTCCTGCCTCAACACACATTTTCTCTCTAAGCTGCTGGTTGTCCTCGAAGATATAACTAAAGAGGAAATGCCCTGGATCCAGGAATGGAGAAAGACTGTACTCAGGTGTGCATCTTTCTCTTTCTAGGTATGTCGTGTTAGGTTCAAAATGTTCAGAATCTGCTCCTATTTTGGACAGTGACTTCCAAACAAATAAGCTATTTGTGGATAAATTGAAAGAGAAAGATCTAGTGAATTTTAATGCTAGCCCTGTTAACTCCCTGTGGCACCGGTGGGTTAGGATGAGTTTCCTTCTGCTTACGTGCTGCTATATGGAATGTTATAAGGAATATGAGCAGCTACCTGTGATAAAATTAACCTAAAGCAAGAAGCTGGTTTTGTTACAGGGCTCAAAGTACTTCCCTCCTGTGGTGGATGGTTTCTGACAGGCAGGACGATTGCCACCTCGTAGCAGTGCATGATGCAGGCTGTCTGTGGAGAGGAGGTTCCGCGGAGCCCGCAAACTGTAGTCGCAGGCACAGCGACTACAGATGGCTGGCGTGCGAGATACGGCCTTGGTGAGGGAGGAGGGGGGTGATTAGCCTGCCTCCCACCACATTTCCCCTTATTCGGTAGTCAGTTTTCCCTTATTCAGAGTTTGTTCAGGGTAATTGTTCACAGACAATATATTTTTGTGCTCGCGGTGCAATCAGAGGCTGTTCTCACTTGAAGCAGAGCACATCTCTTAGGTAGTGCTTTCTGCCAGAATGTGGAGGCTGAGATCAGAGTGAAGCTTTATGAGCTCCATTTGGTGCTTTTTACTTCCGTCTTGTTTCTCTCTCTGCAGGGGATGTGAAACTAGATTTGTCCTGTTTCCACAGCAGGGTTTTGGTTTATTTTGTTTTTCCAAAGCATTTCATTCGGTGGCGCAAATCCAGAGGAGAGTGTGTTGCAGAGATGGATTTAAATGTCAGACAGAGAGTTATGTTTAATAAACTCTTTGTTGTAAAGTATAGAAACTAGAGAGCAGGAGGCCCCTGTTTAATACAAACATTCTGTGGTTAAATTATTGCTTTAAGTATTTACCCTTTAACATAAAGAGCAATGAGACAAGGTGACTTTGCTAGAAGGGCTGCTTATGAGGTCTGAAGCTCAAGACTGAAATTCTTTAGTTCTGGGTACTCTTTTCAAACTCTTTCTGCTTTCCATCTGCCTTTGTCTTCCACCTTAGAGGCAGCTGCCTAGTAGAACTGAGTGGGTAGTACTAGTTACAAAAACAAAAACCAGAAAAAAACAATAACAAAAAAACCCCAAACAAAATAAAAAAAATAAGAAAAAAAAAATACCCCACCAACACTAAAACCTCCAAACAGTAAAACACAAACCAAATAAAGGTGCTTCATTAATATGATTCAGTACTTGAAGATGATTGCCCAACATGCAGACAGTTGAACACGTAGCTCCCCTTATCTGTGCTAGTACTGCCTATCTCCTGTGCTCACCAACTTTTGAAAACTCCTTTTTGTCTGTGTAATAGCATGAGTTAGGTATCTGTGTTGATCTCATTCTGAAGTGATTTGTCAACATGAGACTGTTGTGAAACTGAAGGTCAGTAACAGGCCAGACATTCAATGGGGTGAGCACTGCACAGTGGAAAGGGAGAGGTCAAGAATAGCTAGTCACATCCCAAATCTTCAGATGTGCCTCATCAGCAGTGTGTTTTGCTGTTTAGGAACAGAGATGCTGTAAAGCTTCGGAGTCGAGCTCTCGTTCACAGCAAGACACAATATGCCAGTATCTGTCACATTCCAAGTCCTTGCAACACTATTAAAGTCAGAGAATTCAAGTCCCAGATTCTTGGCTTCTTCTGAGATCGACTCATTTTCTTCCTTGCCATTCCATTAAATCCAACATACATACATGCACATGCAGACCCATGTAGACATACTGACATTTTTCCAAAGCATGAAATTCAAAACAAGGAACAATAGCATGTTTTTGCCCATATCCTTTCATTTTCTGACAAAAAGGAACTTTATAAGTAGTTTGTATTCCAGCTTTATTTTCTTCCATTCGCTCTTTGCTGGGAGCAAAGTCTAAAGGTTTGAGACAATGGGCCTGTATTATATCTATGTATTGTATTATATATCTGTATGATACCTGTATTATATCTATATATTATTTTATATATATGTGTTACATACATGTGTATTATAAACATTATTTATATAATAAAACCTGTTCTAAATTGTACTAAAAAAGAAAGTAGTATTTCCGCTTTTGCTCAGAAAGAACTGATGCAGTACTGCTCACATGTCCCTGCTTTCCCTCCACCTATTTTGGAATTTAGTGTGCAGTAACATACAGGCATCAGTAAAGACTGCTGTCCCTCGCTTTGCTCTTTTGTCTGATTCTCCTTTTCGCATTTTGTAGGAGAATGACTCTAGTCTGGCTAGAGACTTTGCACCCTGGTTTTCTCATAAGGCAGATGAAGTTTTTTAGATAACAGTAGGGACAATTTCTGGTCTTATTGAAGTCGTTGGCAGTTCTCCAGATGATTTGTTATGAGATTTGGCCTTGAGAAAAAGGATCAGTCACACTCATCTCCTTTTTATTCTGAACTAGAATGACCCATATCACTACCCAGTGATGGCTGCCTAGGATACTAGCAGTGAATTTTTGGAAAATGATCAAAAGTTCAAATATATGCAAGAATGCATGAAACCCACTGTCTAAGAGACCAGAGAGAATGCAGTTGGCCGCAGCAAAATGCATGATTAAATAGAACCAAATAAAACTGGAAGCTTGTTATGAAAGATCATCTATGTCCATTTTATTATTTTTCTATATAATACCATGTTAGGATGAGGCTGGGAACAGTTCTCTCAAACCTAAATTATGTATATGTGTTTCTGCATTCTCTAAAATCTTTTGATTGCAGAGTGCTATAAATGGTGCAAAACAAAGTCTCTTTTCCAAGTTCCCTACAGTGAAAAACTTAAGAGCATTTAGTTTTAGCTTGTGTTAGGACTTCATGTCCTCAAAGAACAGATTCTGCCCCTTTGATCTCTAGATATAAAAATCACTGTTTCCCATGTTTCCCAGTGGCTATAGAAGATCACTGAGGCCCTAGAAAAGAGCCAGGGAGGTGTGGAATGAGGATCTCGTATGTCCAGTCCACTCTCAGCGTTGCTGTTGACTTTTTGTACAATTGGATAAAAAACTATTAGTGATTGCCAGTATTTCAAAATTAATTTAAGAGTTCTTACCTGACTTAACAACATGCATTAAGGAAGGAAAAAAAGTAATGTTGAAGAAATAGTTGTACACTCTAACCTTAACGTAACTTCCTCCGTGTTTTTAAGTGTGCAGGTAGTCCACGAAGTCAAGTCACAGGCATGTGATTTTATGTGTCTGTATCCCATGCAGTGCCCCCTTCTATGGGAAAGGAGTTGATCAAGACCAATACTCAAATCCAACAGTTTTCCCTGACTTTTGGAGGGAAGGTTAGGTAGTGGGTCAAGGAGAATATAAGATTTCATTACAATACAGTTGTGTCTGCAGCTGAAAGCATTTCACTAACATGTTGCTATCTGAAGTTTTCCCTTTCAGCATTTCTTGTAGGAGGTGAATTTTCCAGTTGGTTTGACTTTGCTGTCAAAAAAGTCAAGCTGATTTTTTTTTTTTTCTTTCCTCAGATTAAGTGAATAAGATGTTGAGTAATTAAGCCAAGGAGAGTTTTAAATATTTTTTTTTTCCTTAATTCCTAACCTGGTAAACAAACTGCTTCTATCCATCTTTACAGGGATAATTTAAAACCACTGTGCTGAAAGTACAGTGTAAAAACACCAGTTCTCACTTCACAGACAAAACCACTTTGATGACCTTCAAACCTTGTGTGTTAAACTTGCAAGTAAAAATCATGTTTTTCATTATTCTTGTTACCTCAAGGTTACTTCAGGGCTAAGGTTTCTTGTGAAGATCAAACGAGATTTTTTTCTGTCTTGCACATCCTCACTTATGCCCAGATTATGCCCTCTGTGAGAAAAACTAAACTACAGACTTTGTGGCCTTGAAGCTGGAGGGAGGATTGCTTGGTGTTTTTAAGGCTCTGATCATCAGACCAAGAGAGATCTGGCTTCTCTTGTCCTCTCTGGCTGGGTAACCTTGGAAAAGTCAGTAATATATTTGTGCTTACGTTCCCTAGCTGTAAAAGGAAGGCGATACTATTTCCCAGCTGCAGAGGTCCTTTGAAGATAAACCTGCTCTCTGAAACGGATAGTGAGCCCCAGAAAACGCACGTGTGGGTTGGGTTCCCAGCTGGCACCATGAGCAGCGCGTTTTTCTTCCAGTGCCCGGTCCTGGAGGTCCACCGGGAGATCATCCACACCTCAAGGCAATCACAGCAGGCCTCTCTGCTCCTGCCTGAGCACACCTTGTCGGCAGCTGCTTTGGGAAACCTCCGCCTCTCCCTCCCAGCTGAGCAGGGCTGTTGAGATAGAGGAGGCTTCTGTGTGCTCCTCTCACCCTGGCAGCATGCAGTGAGTGAACTTGCCCAGCCTGGCTCATTCCTTTGGAGTTTTGGATCCGCTTTACGGTTGGTTTTGAGCCGCAAGGTAGCGATTCTTCTGTGATTTATTATCTGCAAATACCTGATACAATTTTTAAAATGTTTTGCTGAAACCTTATTCACATAGGCTGATCATGTGTGCCCCAGATACAAACAGGAAGGCAAAGTTTCCAGTTCCATCTGCTGCAGTCTAGAATGATTTTATCCACCGTTCACTGGGGGAAAGCAATTCTGATTTAAATAGCACATAAGCTGTGCATTATTAGTCTGATAGGATAAAGCATTAAGTTTTTTTCCTGGTCGGTTTTTAAATCTGAGATGGAAATAAGTGCACTGTGTGAACTCTTAAGTGGAGGTGTATAAAACAAAAAAATTACTTGAGAAATATTGGAGGCTGGAACTATACATCAGTAATGTCTGCTTAGCACATGGACTGTTTGCTAAATCTCTTCTGAATGAATCTTCCACCAAAATACCTGGTCAGCTCTTCTCCAGCAACTTTCAGCAGAGGTAGGCAGGAAGCCCCATCAAAGAACAGCCAAACAGAACCCCCCTTGTAGCCACCACTGTTTGGAAATGAACAATTAATGAATGCAGCCTCTTCATTGATGCCCTAAATTCCTTTGTCACTTAGTAATAGCCTCTGCAAAGTATGCCTCCACACCTGCCCTAAGTTACAGCATGTTGTCATGTTGTGGAATAATCTATTGTTGAATGTGTAGAGAAAAAGGGTTGTAAGATTTATATAGCGAAAAAATCACTTTGGCATAGAGAGCAAAATAAAATATAAATTCACGTGCCACGCTCGAACTGAAAGACATGTCACTATGTACCTCCACAGCTTCCCGGCCCTTCTAATGGGAAATGGTGGTGGTGTTTATCTCCTCCAAGAGCCCGATCCAGAAAAGTGCTCAGCTGCAGTGGACCTTGGTGCCTGCCAGGAGGCAGCTTTCCACAGCAAGTTGTTTCTGAGTTGTCACCTGGTCAGTCTTCCTTAAGGCGTCGCTGCCTGGAGTCGGGTTGGGGGTACGGACACACCTTTATAAGTTTGTGTTAGACATATTGATTTTAGTAGAAGTAGCTGGGGTGTGTTATTGGTGTTACTCACCAGAAGCTCGTCTGTTGATTTCAGTAAGAATTTACCAGGATAAAGACAGAAATAACATTGAGCAGCTGAATTTCAACTGTTCTGGACCAGTTGAATACTTCACATTACCTGGTTAATGTACTTAAATGTTGACTTAATTTGCTGGGTTTTTTTCCTCTTTTCCTCCAATTAACCTTTTCTTTAAGTTTATTTTACTTCTTTAAGTTTGGAGTTCAACTTTCTTCATTTGTAAGTAGCTAAAGATGCTCAGCTGTAGCTAGCGTGTGGTGGTGTTACACGTTACACAGACAATGTTCAGAGTTAATTAAGGGGGGAAACAGGATGGAGATTTTAGTACTGGTAGCCTTTGTGACAGAAGAAGAGCACTGAGGTTCTTTTTTTGAGAGATTTTTCTAGCAAGAAAAATCATCACAGAATGCCTGTCCAGCTTTGGAAAATAAAAATACCTCTGCAAGCGTAAAGCAAATAGATGCTGGAGGCAGGGAGGACACCAACGTGAGGTTGAAAAGTCAGAGTGACCGCATACCCGTTTTTTCTGTCAACTGGATTTGGAAGGGATTCCTACCGAAACGTGCACGTTAAGGCACAGGGCCGTGTCTTAATGAGCCCTGCTGCCAAACCGTCATGCCGCGTGAGCCCCCGCTGCCCGGCCCGCGCGGGGAGGAGGGACGGCTGCGCTTGACTCTCGTCCCTCCGGGGACGAGTGCGAAGGGGGGAAGGAAGGAAGCAGATCACAGTGTATGAGGTCTGAGAAGTGACAGCGTTTTGCACTGAAGGCAGCTGCATGAGGTTACCTGAGGACAACGTCTGGCTCTACTAGCTGATTGCTTAGAGCATTTTAAAAAAGTGCAGTTAATGGGGGCACCTCCTGAGCAAACCAGATATCCCTTTTACCGTGCAGTCCCTGTTGAGAAGAGTAAAATTTTATGTTAATTACACTGGATAAGTAATGACTTGTTATTTTCTGACTTTATCCAGTAAATTCCCATTTAACCCAGTTGTCCCTATTAAGTGTATCGGCTTTTCTTTAAAAAACTCTGTTCTGGAAAGACAAATTAGTATATAAATGTGAAAATATGTAATCTAAGACAATAAAAATTAGGAAGCCCTTATTCATGTTTTCAGATAGAATCACTTATTACAGAATATTACAAGCATCTCTACCTGCTTACAGTTGTTTATAAAAATTAAATTTATTTTTGTTCACACCTTTTTTCACTGCTAAGTCTTAACAGCAGAATTACATTTGTTACTTTCATTGTCTTTAATGCACTTTAATTTTCTTTAAAGTTGATAGAAGGTTTCATTTTCAGATTTCATTTTCAGATTCTCATCTAAATATTGAAAATTTGACCTGAAAGTACCTCCTAAGACCTACCTTTCCCCGCTCTGTCCTTAAGTCATACATAACATAGACTACACAATAGTCAGATTTAATTTTGAAATGCTTTGGTTATGTCAGTATCAGTTAAAGACTAAGGGAAAACAATTAGTATATCTTACATACAATTAGTATGTAACTCTGTTCAACCCAAGTTCACTGTATTTTCAAAGACTTTCCCTCACAAATGGCCATTGGAGAACAGGTCCAACACTGTCCTCTTGAAACCTTTAGCTGTTGTTTACATCAAAGGATGTAGAATGGACACCCACAGGGCACTTGGAAGTTCTGTTTTGAAGGTACTTGTATAGCTTGGTGTTACCAGCCATCAGGTATGTTTTCTGTGTCCTGTGTTTTAGAGCTTTCACACAAATATCAGTTTTAGGAAAGAAGAGAATAATTCACTCAAAGTGACTTGACCTTTCATATGCCGTTTGTTTCTTCATCCTATTTTGCTTTTTGAGAGCGATGTCTTGCAGAGAGGAGATGGTTGATACCCTTATGAAGTTCATGGATCTTCTGTTATGTTGCTGTTTGACAGAGGAGGAAAGTTAAATAATTTCTATCATGA
The DNA here is from genome assembly GCF_018691265.1 of Tyto alba. Taxonomy (NCBI): domain Eukaryota; kingdom Metazoa; phylum Chordata; class Aves; order Strigiformes; family Tytonidae; genus Tyto; species Tyto alba. The sequence continues at coordinate 54,084,260 of NW_024881276.1, read as the reverse complement.
ACTAACAATCAGTTGGACAAATGGCACCGTAAGATAGATGTGTACAAGAATCTGAAAGATGACTGGATTGTTTAAGCATGTTTCTAACTTGTCTGCTTTTTGGCAGCTGATATATAGGATATACAAAACATAAGTGTGTTTTACTAGGGATGTTTGATGCCTCTGATGCTGTTTGTGCTCAGAACATGGTATTTTAGAATGAATATTTGTATGTGAGGAATTATTATTGCATTTTACCGTCCTGTGGTTTGAATTTGTGGAAATTCCATGGTCTTCTACAATATCACTGCATTATATGAAACGTGCACAGTCCTTTTAAATGCAGTAACGAATCCATGGTGTGATGTTAATTTTCAGTTTTGGGCCCACAAGTTGGTTTTGCTCATGTAAGAAGTAGCCAGACCCAAACTGATTTTGAGAGATGATGCCTTTCTGTCCTAAAATGGATTTAAATGAATTCTTTATCGTACCATTTAATCCCAGGTGGGCCGTTTTTTCCTTCTGTTCTCTATAAGGGTGTTCCTGTTTTGTATTTCAGAACCTAGATTTCATTTAGCAATTAATGTGGGTGAGTCAAGTCACTCCTTCTACATTTTATTAATTTTTGCCAAATATAGTATTTCTCTGCCTACTGTTGATTGAGCAGAATGAAACTTGCCTACACAAATTTTCTTAGGAAATACAGTTTGCACATCCAGATTTCTAACTACACCCACTCTCCCCATTATTGCAAGGTGTTAATCTAGTTGTATGATGCTGCCTGCACAGATGCATACATACATACCCTCTTTAAAAATAGGGTATGTGCCTAAATCCTTGTGAGAGAGCTCGGATGCTGAATTTGTCAAAGTCTGTGTGCTCACTGAATGTTTAGCCCTTGTGGTTACTGCAGCAGAGTTTTTGTGACGGCTTTTCTGTGGTTTCAGAAAGTGCTTTTAGTAAGTAGTTTAATCCTAAGTAAAAACTGAGTTCTTTTGCACCAAAAGCAGCTACAAATTTTAAAAGTAATTTTAAATTTACACATATCCATTTTAACAGTACTTTTGATTTGAGCAGTTCTCTTCCAGAAATCTACCCTGGAGAAAATGTTCTTAATCAGATTAAAATGGAGGCAAGAAAGGAAAAAAAATGTTTGCTGTGGCTTGACTGCAGCACTGCTAATGAGCTCTGCTCTAATACATGAAGGAACATATGGCCCCCATCTGAATACAAACTGGACACAAAGCAGTAATTCAGCTGAGATGTCCTGAATATTGTAAACTGGGTGAATGTGGTTGAAGGTGTTTATAAACGGTGGCTGAATCCCACACACTGACTCACCGCCTTCTAATGTCCGGGGCTCAAGGTGCTATTTGTAAGAGTATAGAAAATGACCAGTAGAGGGAATTCTTAATTAATGCTAACAGAATAGCAAACTGAAGTGTTGTGTTATGAAGAAAAGACTTCTTGTGCTCATGACGCAGCAAGAGATGGATTACGGAGAGGGCGAGTTAGGAGAAGAAAAATCCCAGGGCAAGCAAGTTGAGTATTTACTGGCAAATAATTGCTCTCATAAACTGTGGCTCTCTTCCTAAATTCTGGGCATTCCTGAGAACTTAGAACCATTTTCAAAAATGCATCGTTACAGACTAGATGTAAAAAATCTCTCAAAGGCTGATGGTACAGAATTGCACAGGTAAGAATGTGTGTTTTACTCCATATATTTTGTCTGAAGCTTTAGATTGTCCATTGTTTACAGAACTGCTACTTTTTTCTGTTTTCAAGAGAACTGATGTTTTGGTTTCACAACTATATTTCATCTAAAAGTTAGGGAAGTGAAGATAGGCTTCTAGGCTGTAATGTATACTACTCTATCAATGTGAATGTATTGATGTACAAGAAGACAAAACAAGCTTGTGGGAGGAAATGTAAGGCCCAATTTGATTTAATTTAAATGAGTTCTGTTTTTTACAGAGGCACTTCTGATTAAAAATCTACACAGCAGTTTAATGTGGGGCAGGAACATAAGCCCCTATGTGCTTGTGTTTCAAGGCAGTCTATTTCACTAGAAATTAGACTTGTAAGATGCCACAGGAAAGGAACTTTTTCTAAGGAACGCGTAGGGATTGCCTGTATCTCTAGAGCTTTTCCAGGTGTGGCTTCCCAGGGAAATGAGATGTCTTGGAACCCACTCTGTTCATTCGCTCGTGTATGCAGTTTGCACAACTTTCTCAACATTTGGCTACTTTCAGCCAACTTTGATGGGTGAAAGTCTCCAAGATAACTAAGCTTCCACATGTTTTGTGGAAATAGGCAGCTGTTTAAAGGGAAAAATCTATTTTAATGACCCCACCGAGGCTGCTTCACAATTTTGGCTAAAATTACACACCAGAGACCCAACATGGACAGAAATCCATTAAGAAAGGGGAGGTTCTTTTGGCTCTCCATGAATTGACTCAAATTCACAGAGAATTTGATTTTTGTTTATTCCACCTGAAAAAATCATTTTCTAATAATAACAAGATCTGTTAGGGTGTGGAAATGTATAGGTGGTTAAGAATACTCTGCCTTAAAACATGACTCCTATTCACCTCTTAATCGACAAATAAAAGAACAATACCATTTTTTGTCAAACCTGCAAAATGTTGTTCTTCATTTCTGCTCCTCATTTCATCATGTGTATTAAAAGGAATGGCCAAAACAATCTCACTTTTCACAAGTAAATGCAAATAGCACGCACCCCCAAAGAGCAGAAATGTTCCTTTGATTTTACAGTGATTTTATTTTGGCTGTACAGATGCTGGTCAGGTGGGGTATCCAAGCTGAACACTTGATTGAAGGACACCCCTCTAGAAAGCCACACAGTAAGCATCACAGAACCCAGTACCAGGTTCTTCAGAAAAAAATGTTAAAAATGTTAAGTTCCCTGTAAAACATAATGGTGATTTAACCTTTCCCGCAGGGGTAGTTTCTCCTTAATAGGTATCGAATTGAAGTTGGCTTATGTCTTTAAACATGGGCAGTTTTCAGTCCTCATACTTTATTGTGCCATAATTGTGGATATTCCTTTTATTCAGTACTATGATAATTATTTCTATGATTATAATATATTTATCATTATTATAATGGTTTTTATTATTGTTATTATTATTATGGCAATAATTAGTCCTTTTAAAACTCATAAAATCTTGGCCCTTCTGATGTCTTGGGTACAGAGTACTGCAAGTTAATTATATAGTATGTGTATGAAAAATAATAATCCTTTTATTGGTTTTAATGTTCTGCCTTTTAGTTTTAATGATTGTCCCCCTCTTTTCTTGGGAGGTCAGATTTATTTTGTTTTCTCTGTGCAGTTACATTTATATCATTTCCACTGTTCAGTCTTTTTCATTTTCTCTGTCAGTTTGAAGCTTTCTAAACTTTTTGCATATGGAAAGCTCTTGAGGGCTTTAATGAGTCTTTTTAACTCTCTGAACCCTTTTTGTTTCTTCTCTATCCTCTTTGAGTCAGGGTGATCAAGGTTGACTGCAAAATCCAAAGTGATGGCATAACACCAACTTATGTAACTGCATTATAGTATTCTCAGAAGTATTTCCTTTGGACTCCCCATCTGTGTGAGGCACTGAACAACCCCACCAAATCCCTCTGTTTCCTTTTTCCTGAGTTAGCTTCCGTTACCTTCCATTCATTGGGAGATGGAAGCAGTGCAAATTACTTCTTTATTCCTGGTAATGGGAAAGGCTAACTACAGAATCCTACAGAAAGGGTTTTATAAAGTCAAAAGAGAGATCTGTGGAGAAGGATCCTTGTACCTTGTGTGCAGCAAACTGGAAGGATTCCATAACATGGGGATGGCTGACATGGAAAGGAAGTACAGCTTGTTCTGTGTCTTCTAGACCATCTGCAAGTGACTTGCAAGAGATGAGAGGATGCCAAACAAAAGCACAATGTGAGATAATGGAAGTATGAATCAGTCATGGGTCTACTGTTACTGGAAAAACCAGGCAAAGCCCAGGACTGTTCCTTGGGTGGCGCTACGACACTTCATTCTTTTGAAAGATGCGTGTTTCGGGCACTAATTCAGGACCAGAAGTCACGTTAAGATGTCTGGAAAAAGCTTTTTTCAGTTTAGATTGTCAACTTTTATCTCTTTATTTCTGCAGATATATAGAAGCGTGTTATAGAGATATGTAATAGGAAGTCCCTGGGTCCAAGTAGAGCATATTGAGTTGACTTTTCCTGGAAGTAAGTGAGTTTTATTCCCATTTTGTTCCTCTCACTTCACCCTCCTCTCTTCTTTTGCCTCCTCTTCTTGCCCCTCCCTGCCTTCCACTAGGAATATTCTTCCTTTCTTCCTTAGTAATAATTCTGCCTGGCCTGGTTTATTTTTCTAGTGTAAATGATCACTTTCAGCATTAAGATGATAAAACATACTTTATGCCTTCTTGGTTGCCCAAGAGATAACAAATAGATTTTTGAAAAGCAGATGGTTGACTAGAGAGCCCTGAGGTATCTCAGAGCTAACAGGTGCAGCTCCCTATTCAGATTCTGCAATGCAAAGAAATCCTGTTTCCCAAACAAACCAGAAAGAAAAAGGATAAACAGTGAAAAGATGGACTTCAAGAGTCCAAATACGTATATTTTAAAATTGTATTTATGGTAGGTAATGCAGGGACAGCATTCGTCCACTGAAAGTAGCCATCCATTACTAAGAACAATGCAAGCTTCATGGCTAAACAGAGTGCTGGAAGGAGGAGACCTGCACTGAATTCTGTGACGGCCATTGAATGGCTGAGTAATTTGCAAAACTCTTTATGTCTGTTTCCCACAAAAGCAGACAGTGGTGGAGGAATAACTAATGTATCCTTCTACAGATCACTGAGAACCCTGTATGGGAAAAGCTAAGGAAGGAAAAGTGTATTTCCTGCTGGAACACTAGATACTGAGGCAACTCAAAACATGTTTCTGAAATGTGTAAACTGTTGAATCCCTCAAGCAAAACAACACATACAGGTCATTAGCAAAGAAAGAAAATTACTGCTACCTCTTTCTAGTTGTGTCTGTCCTGTCTTACAAGTTTAATATGGGGTAGTCATAGTATGTAGCCAGCCTTCCAGTGGTTAAGGAGCTCTGCCTTCACTTTTTAAGTTCTTCACGTTTTGTTAGAGCTTGGCTTCTGTGAGGTATTGATAACTTCAGGTGCAATTTATTTGGGGTTTTGTTCACACTACCATATATTCCAAATCAGAATGAAAATGGTTGGAGAATATAAATGCTTCATTATTAATAAAGTCATTTGGCCTTAGTTTTGTGACCTTAAGCCTGAGCCATCCAACTGAAATCCCTGGTGTGTGCTTACTGAATCAGGGCCATAGTGCAGGGCTGGGAGCACTTCATTGTCATAGGTTCTCTTAAGCATATTTGGTCTTGGGATATCAGGGGACTATGAAGTAGTGTAACTTTTCTCTAGAGAGCAGAAGAGTTACCCTTGCAGAAGTAAGTGATGTATACAAGGCAACAAAATTAGTCTTGCACTGCCTTCTGATTTGGGTACTGGAGAACAGGGTCTTACACTTCAGGGAAAAATAAAGGTAAAGGAAAATTATTCAAGAGGATAACTAATCAGAGTTTTAGCTAGTAGTGAGGAATTAGGAAAGGGCAAATAATGAACATGGCCCTTAACTGCCCAAGCGTTAAATATTAAAGTCTTTAAATTCTAGATTACAAGGAAAGTGTTTCAGTGTGTTTAGTCCTATTAGAAAACAAATTCGTAGTAACCATAATCACATTTTTAAATTGATGAGTACAGGAATAAGAAGGTATTACAGATCAATAATCTTATGCAAAAGTTTTTCTAGGAGTTACAGAATCTGATGCATCATACTCTCAATTTTTCCGTAAAAACAGTTTTCCATTAGTCATCAGGTTGGAACAAAGTTTATAAAAATTGGAAAAACAAGTCATAAGAGCTATAAAACATTTTGAAAAGTTAAAATGAAAAAGATGAATAGGATGGAAAATTTTTTGAGCAGTTCAGAGGAAAGTAATGGGGAGATTTTTTTTCTGCTTTTGTTTAAAAGATGGGGTCCTGATGGAGAGTTAAGCAGGGAGAATACTGTAGCCAACTGTGAATATATGATACCGTTAGAGGAAAGATTGCTCTCCTGTTCCTATTTTCAGACAAATTGCCTTAGTGGTCCCGCTCTTTCAGTTCCACGCAATTATCAGCTGAACTGGAAGAGCTCTCCCTATAGCTGTGAGTAGTAATGAGGCTTTAGCGTTTCTTTGTACATTACAACTAGAATGTGACCTCTCTCACTAGAAGGCTCGCTTTTTCATTATAAAGGTGTTATTTCTTTTCTGCATATTTAAAACATCACTCAGGTTACTCTACCATCCCTTCACTGCAAAGCAGCAGAAAATTCAAACCAACGGAAGTTCCAGAGAGATTCTTTAACCTTGGATGCAAAAGGCGGTCAGTGGTGGAGGTTTCAGTATACTGGGCTAGGAGTTTAGAAGGGGAAGAAAAGAATAGATACATTTAGGGTTGTACTCAGAATGTTGTATAAATTATACAGGAAATGCAGAGAAAAGCTACAAAGATATCTACATAGGGAGGTGTCAGAGAGAGGATGAGAGCTTCCATCCAAAACTGTGATGGCATCTGAAATGGAAATAGGTGTAAGGCAGTGATAGTCTGCTATTACGAAGACATTTGTTCTTTCCGTGAGGTTTTTCCCCCTCACGCCAGTTCGCATACTCTCCTGTGACACAGAATTGATGTGACCTCATGAAATTCCAAGAGTGGAAATCAGACAAAATGGATGTTGCTACAAAGGGAAAATTACCCAGTCATCTTAGAAGTAAAGGACATGGTGGTGTGAGTCAGTCCTCAGAAAATGGTGCTTGAAGTGAGATGGATAAAAGGTACTTGGGCACAGAGGCTTTAAGTGCTGTGAGGAGGTGCTACTGCGTGGCAGATTTACCTGGTATTTATGTGCTGGCAGGAGGACAGGTTTGGGGGGTAGGAAGGCTTTTTATGATCAAGCAGTGTAGCTCAAAGCGGCATTGGTTTTATGTGTGTGAATGATAGACAGTGGTGAAACAGTACAGCAGAATCCTAAACCAAGCGATTGTGATTGGGCAAATTGTAGGGGGATTTATGCTCTCTGCAGCTATAGCTCAGATGATTTGGCTATGCTTTTTCTTTTTCTCACCCTTTCTTCAATTTATTTGGTATTATGTATCATGCCTATAATTGCGTTCTCTTGTTGTTTCTCTCCTGACATGTTTAATCCTACAACACAGTCTAGTCTTGATGTTTTCCTTTTCTTTCAAAGAGTCCCAAGAGAGAGAAGCAAGGAAGGTAGATGTATTTGACTTTGGAAAATAAGTTGATGACAGTTGCAAAGGAAATAAAATATATCACAGGGGTCTGCTGCGGGGCGGGGAGTGAAAATATTGCTCGTTCGTGACAAAAGATTACCTTGAAGACTGCTTCAGCTTGATCAGTCTGAAACCCATGTCTCACTGTTTCCATTACAAAGGCTTTTATGTTCCTGTTTCTTTTGGAAAAGGACTTCATCTATTTTGAAATAAATCCAAGGCTCCCCAAATGTACTGTTTGCTTTCAGGCCCAGCACACGAGAGCTGTGCATTGGAGTCACATTGCAGAGGAGTTAGGAGAACGTACGTTATTTAGGTCGTGAGCCAGGATAGCCAAGGGGTCCGCATGTGACCAGCCCCAGGGCAGCGAAGGAGCCGCAGTGTTGGGCGGATACAGCGTGTCTCACTTCTGCAAGGGCTTCAGAATGCGGGGGCATTGGAGCAGCGCAGCCGTGCTGTGTCACAGGGCCGTGGCTCCTCCCCAGCCCTGGGCAATGGGGCTGGTGTGCTTGGCGCACCAGAGGACGAGCTGCCACGCTGTGCCTGGCACCGGGGATCGCAGGATGGGGGAGAAGCCAAAGCAATCCCCTGCGCAGGCGGTGCGGTGGTGGGGGGCTGCAGGGCTGGAATCAGACGGGGGGATCTCAGCCAGAACAAGCGATACCCAACAGATCTTCATTTCGCGTGGGGCTCGCCTGGTTTGCACGTAGGGGCCAGGACCCTAGGGCCTCTGTTATGCATGAAGGCAGAACAGTACTCATATGATGCTGCCTTGCTTTCAAGTCTAACGCGGTGCTAATCATTCCTTCAGAGGATCTCAGTCTGGATATGTTCATTGGAGTTGATCATTACAGAGCCTTAATACATTATTTCAAGTTCTCAGCAAACAGTGGCTCAATATCCTTCCGCAAACTGCCGGTGGCTTCCTATCCTGAAGACAGCTTTCTGATATGCTTTTTCTTTCTCTTCTGAGATATCCCTAATCTCTTCCGAGCATCGATCCCCATTTTTCAGTTTGCAGCAGAGAACTTTTTCAGTGAATACCTGTGGAGCTCATTCCAAACCTATTATTTTGATATTAATAGTTTAACCTAGTGTTAAAATACTGCTACAGTCATAGTAGAAAGCAAAAATACATAGAAAGAAAGAAAAAATAAATGCACTCTCTGGAAAGAGAGAGTCTTTAAATTAGTGGTGGCCATCCCTCGTGGTGTTTCAAAGTTCAAGGTCTTTTCTTCTTTTTCTTTTTCTTTAGCATGTTTCTCTATTTTCATAAACTGCTGCTGCTTGTACCTTATTTTTTATTTTTGTTTAGAAATCCTACAGGGTTATTTGCAATTTCTATTCCTCCAGTTCAACTTTTAAAAGAAGCTCTAAAAAAATTTTAAAAACAAACAAACAAGCAACTCTCATGTAAGATTAGCTCAGGTGAGCTGCTGCCAGCTAGTAATTTCTGTGTACTGTAAATGGACTTTGTATTTCACATGGTCTAACCATCTTGGCCTGCAATGACTCTGGATAACAGTCCATGAATCCAGAAAAATGTGAGTAAAGGAAGCAGGGGTGTTCACACTGGTAACTTACTGATATGAGAAGATGCCTCATTTCTAGGAGACCACTCTCCTCCTCTCCTCTTATCCTGAAACCATCTGGTTTTAAGCAAGCTTGTCAGAAGGGTGGAGACTCCAAGGAGACTGAATTCCTACAGGTTTTTTGAAAACCAGAAATGAGGCAGAGGCAGAAATTACTCCTGCCCGGCGCGGGAGCCTGCAGTGTGCACTGCAGAGAGGCGCACAGGGGTTGTGTCAGCTCCCCCAGCCTGGCCCAGTGGTTGGCGCCCGGGCTTACGGGTCCCGAGCGCCGCTGGGTGCCCAGCCGCTCGGTGTGGAGGAGGGAGCTGGCGGTGCTGTGAGCGTTGGCCAGAGGGAAGAGCGAAAGAGTGTGGGAGGAAGAAGTGGCAGAGTGGGAGAGGTCTGGGAAGGCTGGGAATATCGCGGCTGGGACGTCGTAGAGGGGGAGAACCCAAATCCAAGGGAGGCCAGGCCTCACCAGCCCAATTCAGATAGCCTCTTGTCTGTCACCATATCCAGAGGTATTTTAACAAAGAAGCATCGCTTTAAGATGAAAGACTGGAACTGAAGTGGAAAAGACACAAGTTCTGCTCTGTGGATAATGCATGTGAACTCGACAAACTGATTATAATGTCTGTGTCTCAAATTCTTTATCTCCGAGAGAAGAATAAAAATACATGTGTGCTTCAGAAGGGAGCTGAGATACTTCATCCATTTGGAAATTATTTTTCTCCTTTAGGAGACAGATGCTTTACCTTTTCCACGAAAAGTTGTAAATGTTTCAGAAACAATTAATGAAGCTTCCTGACATCCTCTTGGGTGAGGAAATATGATTGCTGTGGGAAAACTGAGGCAAAAATCTGTCATGTGAATATTTTATTTTAATAGTTAATGAACAGGGAAAAAGAAAGTATTACTGTGAAACACATGAGCAAGACTGTGGAAAACTTTGGCAGAGAAGAGTACTGAGATAAATTCTGTCTTGATCGGCATCTCTTGAAGGTCAAATTGTCTGCCCAGTGTATAAGGCAGGATTAAATTTGGCTCATGGTGTAAATATAATCAGAAGTCTTACCTCTTAGTATACTTAATTTCAAAATGCACATACTGCATAAGGCAGACTTGTAGAGTAGAAATACTTTGGAAAGTGACTACATGAAAAGATAAACTTCCTTTGGTTTCACAGCAGCAATAGTACCATTACTTTTTACGTGAAAACCTCCCTTTTTTTTTGTAAACAATACCTAATCCCTAGATATCTCACCTCTTCACTCATTGGCAAAAGAACTCAATCTAAATACACCACACCATCTCAGGGCGTTGGTGTTGTATACAATTAGCATTTCCTAATTAAGGATTTGGAAACTGAGACACAGAAAAATGAAGCAGGCCACACAGCAAATGAAGTGGCAATTGAGGAAGAAAAAAACATGCCCTGACCTTTTTTTTTTGCTGTTTAAATCAGAAGATCCATAGTCTTTGGAAGCACATATCCTTACAGTTCAAGCTGATTTTTGCTCTTGCAGACTGTGTGTTACCTCAGATGATCCAATTGCTTTGACTCTCTCATCTCAAGACCCAAGTCATCGAATCAGTAATCCTAGGTAGTCTCACTTCTCTACTGGGGCAAGCCTCCCTTATTTTTTAATCTCTAGTAGATTTTAGACTGAACACATACCAAGCAACATTTTAAACTGCATTCATGTCATCTTACTGGTAGATTGTAATTATATGGATATGTATGTACCAGTATGCATTGAATAGGTAACTGTAATATCTGTGGCAATCACTTTTCTCTGTTAGACTTCTGTACCTTTATATCAGTTCGGTATGCAACTACCTCTGTTAGTCAAGCATATTATAAAAGAAGAAAAAACCCAGATGCTTCAGCTGTTAGGAAATAAAAAATTTATGGTGAGAAAAGACAGGACCACCTGTAAGCATCAGATACATACTGACACTAAATGATTATTTTATATTTCTGGGGTTTTTTTTAAGTTGAGATTCTCAAAAGTTAGCAATTAATTGATTTTGTGTCCACAGGAGTCAATGTAGGGTTCATTATTCATGTAAGATGAAATAGACCGGTTCTGCACAGCATATTGTGAGAGTCTCACCCATAAATAAAACCAGGTTCATATGAAAAAACCCAAACAAACAAAAAACCCCTACAACAGCTGAATACCTCATATTCACCCTTGCGTTTGTGTTCCTGAATCCTATAGGGAAGACAGTGAACAGAAATAGGCATTATTCCATATCCAGGGAGAGTTGGTGCTTTCCAGCATACCAGCCTTATTTCAAAATTGCTTAGTTTTTAAACTGCCTTGCAGCTCAGCTCATCTGTGCATCCAGAGGGTTTTCCTTTGGCCTTTTTAAATCCGTAAAGTTGTTGAGTATACTAGACAAGAACTCTTTTCTCTTTCTACCTGCATATGCCCTTCTTAACTGGTAACACAAACAAAAATAAGAAGGTAATTCTGTTAGGTTCTTCTGGGAGAGGAAGGTAGGTGAGGAGAGCACTCTCTAGCACTCTGGAGTCAGAAATCACAGACTGATTCCCTGGCAGCGTCACAAGTTTTGGACTGCTTGGTTCCTCTCCCTGGGCGAGGGCAATGCTCTCCAGTTCTCAGGTTGTCTAGATGCTGTATGTGCCTGATCCCTGATTATGTGGTGGGTGGGGGTTAGTTATGATACCTATGAGTTATCCTGGTTTTACTGTACTTCTGTTGTTCAAAGTTTGTTAAATGGCTGTAGTTTCCTCTGGCACTCGAAACTGAAGTGGTCCCTTATTTTGTAGATGAGGGGAAATTCCCTTACTGATGGTGTTCATGACAGAAATATGTCAACTGTCCACTTCCATTATGGCCATATTGGAGTCTGGATTTCATAATAACTGTATCAAAAGCAGGCTTAAGATGGGGGAGATCTGGCTACCAACTGGTCTTTCCTCATAAGAAATAGACATTTGCATTCTTTGTATCCCTGAATTATAAATCAGGAGGGACAATCCTCATTCTGAATGCCATGCTTATTCTCAGCATGATGTGTGTGGTGAAGAAGGCACTGAAAGAAAGCATTAAGGCTAGGATAACATCAAAGAAAAGGCTTCGATTTTTATTCTCCCTTCCATGGTAGATTAATTAAAACAGAATGAAACACCAGCTAACTTGAAAATAAAAGCAAATGTGTATGTGTGGACTGTGGCAGTTTATTCTGAAAATCAAAGTAAATTCTTTCCTCCCTCAAACCATAGCTCTAACAACACAATGCTCCAATAACATAATCCTCTACCTTGCTTTCTTTAACGTACCTTCTCAAATTCACTGTCCAGCCCATATGGTTGCTTTGAGATTGTTGATGTCCTGTGTCACTTGGATGGTTTTCAGATCTATGACAGGTAACTCTGCTGGACCTAGTATCCGCTGATACTACATCGTGCTTGGCACACGATGTAAAAGGATGTTACTTTATTGCACCAACCCTCTTACTAGGCTTTGAAATAAAAAGTTCAAACATGTCCCCACTGAGCGCTAAACACTTGGTGGTGACTGTAGGAAAATGGGAAGTAGGAGATTTTCAGGCAGGAGTCTAAGTAGACAACCTCAGCCTATGTCCTCCTTTGAATTAGAAGTTGCATGGCAAAGTATCCTTGTTATCCCAAAAAAAGTGTCTAATCCTTTTTTTTTTTTTTTTTTTTTCCCATATCTTTGTGTTTTATTTTATTTTACAATGACTACACCACATATGACAACATCCTTTTGAGCAGGCAAACATGTCTGTGGAATACAATCCTAAACTCCACCAAACCATTCCCACAGTCCAGACAGGGCTGCCTCCTGCCTTGGGACACACCAAGACAGTCACAACATTGAATTTCATTCAGCAGGAACTATGAGATGCTTTTACTATTTGACAAAAATATATCCAGAGAGTAACTAAATGAGGTCTCAAGAAGCAGTCAAGGTAAAATACATGTGCATGAAGGGTTTAAGATTCAAATCCCAAGTATGTAATGCAGCAGTCATTTGTAATCAACAGCTTACTTTTCACATGTTCAGTGAGGAAATGTTTAATTGTTTTCCCATCTTTATGAGGTAAGGTGCCTCATGATGCATTTTTTCCCATGCATTATGAGGCAAGGTGGGCTGTCGGCTGAAGCAGGTGGTGTGCTACTGAATTCCTCTCTAGTCTGTTTGGGTGTGATTCTGTTTGTGTTTTATTAGCTGAAGAGAGTGGTAAGGGTTTGTGCCTTAAACAGCTTGTGATAATTGTTTATATACTAGGGGACAAAGTATGTTGAACTAAGTGATACATTTGTCTGAATAGGTGAATTGGTATTTGGTACATTGTTACTAACATCTTTGTGCACTCCTTTTCTTTCTCAAAGACGATGTGCATGCCTACAAATAAACCTGCATGTTCAACTTCTATTTCAGTGCATGAACATAGGGACAGAGGAGAGACAAGACATCCAGTTGTACAAATCTACTGAGTATGTCCTCCATTATTTGTGGTAAAATTAGTTTTTCCCACCCTACTGATTAGAACAAGACACATAGTTATTACTGAGGATAGCAGCTGTAGGAAAGAAACACTCTCAGCTTTATACCACATATCCCATTCTTTTGTCAGCTTACATTATAAATAAATAAAAAAGCAATTTGACACATGCCCATTGATTAAAAATAAAAGTTGTCAGAGTGAGAGGAGAAAGACAAAAATATGAATTATTAATAACAATATTAAGCAATGCAAAAAAGATGCTTAACATGCAGGAAAGTCCCTGAAAAGTCACTTAGTGAAGGGGAAAGAAAGGACAGCCATGAAGACCTTCCCTCCACTACTACTTTGTGGCCTTTGCTACTTGGGCACTTGGAGGTTGGGGTGACCATGTGAAAGGATGATGGTGTTAATTTATGTAATCTTGTTTACCCCACCTCTGGTATTTCTAAAATGCACCACCTGCAAACAATGAAACATCACATAGGGAATGGAGTCAATTTGAAACAATCACATTGCATCATAATTGAGATTGGCCACTTTATATTTTTCAGCAATCTTCCTGGCAGTGGGGTTTGAACAACCAATTGACTACACAGACACATTAGTTGGAGAAACTAAGCTAATTCTCTTTCTAGATTTCGTATACCACATATACCTGTGATTTAGTATGCAGATATTAAGGCATGCAAAAATGCTAGTAGTATGTGCTGTGTACTCTGTGATGCTCCAATTGATAAAACATAAACAGTACCCTAGTAGCTGGCATAATTATGCATTTCTTTTCCCACCTTCTGTCGCTTATTTTGGTTGCAACTATTTAAATGCTTTCGTTTATCAGACCAGTTTGAATGGCTGTTGGGTATATTGACCATCCTGGCAATACTTAATTTTCCATCTGTGAAGATCAGATTTCTTTTTTCACTGAAGAGGAAAGGAGGAAAAATAATACTTGCAAAGAACAAGAGAGACAACTGCACAACTTCCACAAAAGCTTTTGAAACCCCCTTGGTGACAGCCCTGTTTGCTGAAGAATGCTTTCACTCTAAAGGAGATACGGTGTGTGCTGTCGCAACAGAAGAGCTAATCGGAAAGTTTTCCTCGTAGGGTAGCACCAGAGGTCCAATTGTGGTTAAAGTGATAGTGTCTCTAGTGGAGCATCCTATATTAGACTTCCTCATGGCCAGTCTGAACGTTGCATTACTTGTAGCTGGAGAGATGACATCATCTTAAAACACCCAAAGACTGCAGGAGCACTGAGGCTCCTACCCTGTGCTTATGATGTTAATGTTTTGAATTAACAAACTCTTAATGAATTCACAACATGATCTCCCAATTACTGTGTTTTAATTCTGAAAAGCTCCTTTTTATGCATCTTTGGTTCAAGTAAGGGCTAAGTACTTGTAGCTTTTGTGGATTTCATTAGGTGCCAGAAATGCTCAGAGCTCCTAAAACCAGGGTCGAAGGATCTTCTTGCTGGCATTTAGTTGCATACGCTGCATATGATGCAAGTGCCTCCATCCTCATTTGGATCCCTTTGCAGTCAGTTGGAGCATATTAGGCACTTAGAGGTGTCAGCCCGTAACAAGGAAAAGCATCTGAAAGAGACCTTTGCATAAGGGCTCACGTCTGTTCATAGATTGTAAAGGAAGTCTGGATGAAGATTGTAATCACTTTAAAAGTTATCTGAGATTCTTCTATGCATGGTGCCTCAGACTGAATAACCAAAATTAGGGAGTTGTCCTAGAAATGTTAGTCTCTGTTTCTCTGTGTAAAATGGGAGTACTACGCAGCTTTGCAGGTTACGAGAAAATGGACTTCTCTTACTAGCTGCATAATTATAGTGATGAGACTTCTTATTAGCTCCTAAATGGCTTGCATTTACATTTTATGAGCGCTTTTTAGTTTCACAAATACTATAAGTAAAGATTAGCACTGAGTGGATATGTCTGTTAGTCTCAGCATGGGTACCTTACACTATTGATGAATTTGGCTGTATATGAAATTATTGGTCTCTCTTAAATATTAATTGATGTAGCCTGACTCCCCTTAGTATTTCTAATCTGCTGCATCTGATCCTCAGGGTTTTGGTGAACATTAATTTGTGCATTAAAAGACTGAATTTCAGATAATTTCATTGGTTCGAAAAAGTTACACAAACCAATAGTTACTTGACAGACCCCAAGCACAGAGCAAACTGAGTGAAACAGAATGGCTTCTGGGGCAGGACTGAGATGATGGAGAGGGAGACAGCTGCCCTTTCTCACACCTACCCAGAACGAAAAGCTAAAGTCAGATAAAGAAAGATCCTAGCATATTATGCCGCTCTCTGTTGGGACTTGAAGGCAGTAATTTCTTAAATTGTTTTAGTCTACTGGCACCATATGTAGCCTTATGCTGAAATCTTGTACAAAGGTCTGCAAGGAAATCTTTAGACATTTGAAAAATTTTGTACTTTGAAAAGGAGATTCTGAAGAAAGTGAGTAGGCTTTAAAATTCATCAAGGAGCGTTAAGAGAGCCTTTGATAAGGAATTTTAAAAATCTGGGAGAAAGCACTTTAATAATACTGTTATAGTACTTTCCACCAGTCTTACTACACCCATGTGCAGTATTTCAGCTCTCTAAACTGAAGCTTATTTATGTTAAATGATTTGCCCAATATCTTATCGTGGGTAAGTGGCAGGCCAGAAATGGAACCCAAGAGTCCTAATTTGATTTCTTGTTAAATTCAGAGACGGTATACTGCCTCTGAAAGAAAAACACTCAAGAATTCCACAGTAGCACTCTGCATGAGGAGTCTCCCATTTCAATAAATGTGTGGTTATAATATGTCTGTGCTCCACTGACCGAGGTCCCTGAGGTTGCTTTCAATCCAAACCCATGTCTCCTTTGTGGGTGCACATTGCACTACCAAATCTTTCAGTGCTCTAAACCAAAAGTCTTGTTCTTAATGGACATATTGGGGAAAATACAGCCATCGAAAAGTACCACCACTGCCAGTGAAAATAGCAAGTATGGGTGAAATAAAAAGAAACTGTAGAGTCATAAGTGTATAGGCTGCAATGTGAATGCTTCTACCAGTGCTGGGCTTCTTTTCTTTGGAGTAGTGAAGATGAGAGAGAGGATGATATGGTTTATCTTAAAACCCCTGTCTAATAGTATTTACTATCTCTGTGAGATCTTGAATAAATATGGCTAAGTCTCCGTATTTTCGAATTCATATTTTTGAAATTTGACAATGCACTGCGTGAGCATTACAGGGAAGTATTTCAGTTTTTTGAGAGAAGTCTCTTCATGTCAGCTTGTCTTCCCAGTAGCTCTCACAGTGTGTGAAGAAGGAAGGTGAGAATGAGAGCAAATACTACCATCCTGCAGCATCTGGGCAAACATTTGAAATCAGTGGGTTAAGTGTGTTGACTGTTTTAAGAGACTTGCACAGACTCTAGATCTAGTCTGGAAAATCCAATCTCATAACCTTAATAGGAAATTTCAAGAGTCGGGGAAATGCAGTCCAACACAATTTGTTCAGTCAGGACTTTGTGAATTTCTGACAGGATTGAGCTCAGTGTATTTATGAAATGTAAAAGTGGTGTTCATTCATAGAATTCCAGATTCTCCGTCAGTCAGGGGAAATTTTGCGTGTGTTACATGCAGAGGTAGAGTATGAATTTCCTCAGCCAAGACATGGTGGGCACGGAGTGGAGTTCTGTGAGGAAAGTTTTTCAGTAGTATCTTGTTTTGTGTTTGGCCAGAAACAGAAGGAATTTGATTTTCTTGCATTTGTGCTAAGGATAAGAAAGTCTGAAAGCAATGAGTAGACGGAAAGATATACATGAGGATAAGGCCTCAAACACAGGTATTTGGTACCATGTGAGGTGCTGTAGGACACTGCCTGGCCTTCAGCTGCTTTTCTCAAAAGACAGGTGTCTCAGAAGTGGTAAGTTGTATCTGTTAGCCATATCCAGGTGTGCTTAAGCCCTACGGCTTTTCTGATGGCACCTGAAAGCTCTCTTTAAGCAATGTGTTGAGCCCTAAAAACCAAACTTTAAATACTTGTAAGCACATCTAGTATATGATTTATTGATGATAATCCTACCATATAGTACTTTTGGATAAATCCTTTTATAGAAGTTATCAGAGGTAATTTCTGACTCTCTGTTTAAATGAGGTGTCATATAAAGAAGGGAGGCCAGATCAAGACCAGTTGATATCTTTAATGCTGATTTGATTATATCAGCGATCCTCTGTCAATTTAGGTGAGCCCAAAGGTGAAAATATCTACCTAAAAATGCTTATTTTAATTGGACCGTATACTGGAGGTGAGATGGGCAGTTGAGAATAATTAGCATACAGTTCAACTGTTCGTATACCTGACAGTATAAAAGTCCCCTCAGAACATTTGCTCAGTGGTGTGAATACAACTTGCACTCCTAGATTGCCATGTATTCATGCCTACTGATCATAGAAAAAATTACTGGAAGTTGAATTGTTGTATTTAACTTCTGTATTAATTGTAACACATACATATATAAAAAAAAGTGAAAACCAGAATTTATGTCCATGTTACTGAAATCAGTGCAGGATAAGAGAAGGAAGTATTAAAAATCTGCAGTTAGTTAAATTCTGGAGTACAAAGGAAAAATGTGTATTATCTGAAATTACTCAAGGTGTACACCACATGTTTTAAACAGTTGAATTGTAATTCTAGATAGTGTATGGCATGTGTTGATCTTGTCCTATTCTGCAGGTATTGTTAATGGCATTATTTCTTTTAAGCTGGTAACATAAGGTCAGGTATCATATCAGGTATCAGCTAATAGGATGTGATCAGTCTGGTCTGCTGAGTCCTTTTTTTGAAGACATAATCCTTATTAGAAGCAACACTGTGAAGTCTGAACCTTTTTCTTCCATTTCATGCACTGATATTCTTCTGGAACTATTTTCTATCATAAAAATGTTTGTCTTTTACAAACTTTTCTCAGCCCTTATTCCAGCAAAGCTCACATTGACTCCAGTATGTATTTTACCTAAGTAGAAACAAAATCAAAAGTTAGTGAAATATTTCAGGATTTTGTGCTCTAGTGAGAGAGAATTAAAAGGTTAAATTTTTTTGGTGGTGAAATCTGAGGAGCTTTTGAATATTGCCAGGCCTCCTTAAACCTTTTCCAGAAAGCAGTCAATAGATACTTTCAGCAGAAAACTATATTTTGTTAATGATCGGCACTGAAGGGTTTAGTTTCATGAAACTTCACCTAGAACCAAACTTGGAGAATAGAAATCAGCAAAATCAGTTTGTGTACTTATTCTCCAACTTGTTAATCTTCCACACTGGACAGTCTTACTTGTTGCCTGTAGGCATAGCATGGAGGAAAGAGACTGTAAACCTGTCTAATGATCATGCAGTGGAATAAGATACTGTTACCCTGGCAAACTTGGTGTTAATTTAGGAAATCAAAAGTGCTTTTCCTTTTTTGTCATTTTTGATATTTCTGTTTCTCATATGCTCTGTGTTGGTAAAGTTTATGCTCTCTGCTTACTCTGACAAATATATTTTGAATGTGCTCAGTACTCGGTGAATTTGGGAAAGCTACTGTCACTCAGTTTTATTACTCGATGGTTTATCTTCTAGTTAAGACTTGGGATAGGAGATAAGAAGAGTGAGGACTGTATCTCCAGCTATTGTCCAGGATCATCAAGTGGACTCCAGACAACTATTTCCAATGCATAGGTGGTAGTAGCATTGATTAATTCATGATCACAAAGTGCTTTGGGCTCCTGGGATAAAAAGCAGAATAGAAGTGCAAAGTATTATTAATGGAATGAATGCTTGACATACTTAGTATACAGTGTTAAATATCGTTTGAGGATGGGTACATTATGAGAATGTGAGTAACTCAACTGAAAGTAATTACGGTTATGTCTTTAATTGAGAAAAACAGATTCTTAATCAGTGCATCACAGTTTCAGCCCTCACGATAACTTCCTGGTTAGGTTTATGGATCAATTTAATTCATCTGACTAACATATGACCTAGGAACTGGATGCTGACAGCATCTTCTGCGTTTGGGGAACATATGCATTCACTTTTGGTATTGATGACTGGGAATTTCTCATCCTCTCTTAGCTGGACTTACCCAAACTTTCAGCTGGGATTTAATTTCAAAAAAACAACATCCTGCTGCAAGACATGTATTTTCCCCTTTTCCCACTGGTTGATGGAAGAAGTTTGTAGTTCTTTACCAACTCTGTAAAACAACATTAATTCTGGTTGTGTTTGCACTGGGACAAATCTTCTCCTGGTTTATATGAATATGAAATTTGCCACTGTGTCCCCAAAGCCAGGATTTGGCATTTTAGGGTTTATCCCTATGTAGTAGGAAGCACTCATTGACTGACCACTTTGTGAAATCATGGGTATGGTATAATACCCAGCTTTTTTATAGAGCAACTCACAATTACAAGGCTCTTTTTGTGGAATTTCTGTGTTTACATATGATGTGAAAAACAGAGGGATGTGCACACCTTGATTAATGTTTTACTTTGCTGGCAGTGGTTGCAGTTTTACTGAAAGTGTCATAATATCTGATTTTTTTTTTTAAAGATTCTACTCTTGAAGTAAACAGATAATGTCAAGATCTTTGGGTTTTGTTTGTAAAATAAGTTTCTAGTCCTTGTGATTGGAGGGAAAACACTGAATTTATGATCAAAGACGTAATACAAAGACTCAGAAATGAGAAAAAATATAAATATAAGGGCTGGTACTTATTAGATTGGTTAATAATATTTTAAAAACATGTTAGAATTTTCAGAGGAAGAATGGGGGAAATGGTGAAAGGCAGGAGGGAAACAGCATGAGAGCAGGATCAGCAGTAGTTCATTTGCATCTTGTTTTCAGTTTGGTCTGAGGAGTAGTTTAGTGGTCTGAATACTATCCGAGTTCAATCTGTACCTACAGTATCAGCAGCAGGACTAGGAATAAAATTCTCACCTTCACACTTCTACAAAGAACAAGTATAGCCATTTAAACAAAGATTACTGAAACTGTTCTGTCTGGTCTTACTCACCTGTGTCTTTGTTAGTTGACCAAGAAATGCACTATTCATCATTAATCTGTATGACATTTCTGTGCCTCTGCCTGTTTGCAGAGATTTCCTCTTCTCTCCCCACTTAGAAGTGTTTGGGCAGTGAAAAGTACTTACTAAAACAAATTTCGTGTGTATTTTGTGATACTCTGCTTGTTTAACAATTTAGATTAAGATCGTATGTGTTAGTAAAAGGTATGTGCCCATTGCTGTAGGAATTACTGGGTGGAATTGCAAGTTCTTTATTGTATGGGAATCAGACTGCATGAAACCAAGGGTCTTAAACCGAGGGTCTTCTATGGCTCTGAGAGCTGTGAAATAGCTTTCAAAACTTAAAATGAATGGTTATGAATGGGTTTTTTCTCTGTAAATTCCATTACAAAAATAACAATAACAATAAAACTGCAAATAAAATAGTTTGTTTGCCTAGGGAATTGTTTAGTTTGTTATTTGGATTGTAGTACCACCCCAGTCCCCAAACAGAATTAGGGTCTGTTTGTAGTAAATGTTTGAGAAGAAATTAAGAGATTGCCTCTGCTTTAGATCTTCATAATCTACCTCAGAGATTCATACAAATGAGAGGAGACATTGCTATAGGCAAAATGTCAAAGGATATTTTGGAGATTATGCTGCTGTAGAGATGGGCCAAGCTACTCTAAATGACATTTGAATCATGTAGAACATGGTATACACAGGGCTGTTCTGCTGATGAAACAAAACAGTGTAAATTGTGACTTTATTGGGGGGTGGGGAACAGGAAGGCCATAAATTTTAAAGAATTTTTGAAAATTGACTTCCAGGGAGAATACTTTTGATTTTCAGCTTAGACTTTTCCACAAGATTTCATACCATTCTCAGTAAAAGCATTTGTCTTGCAAATACCCTGTTCAGCTGCAAATAAAGTTTTCACAAATACATTTCTTTTTTTATTAGCCTTTATTGGGGAAAGAGTTGGAACCTAGTAATAGTGGCCTGTGGCTCACTGGTTTTTGTGACTGCCATGTCTTGAGAACTTGTTGAAAGGAACCTAAAATCTGTATGACTTCCTAAGGGCAAATGCCAAGTCACCCTCCGCACTTCTGGGGAGTTGGAACGCTTACTGGGGTATTCTGCCTAGAATCTAACCAGAAATTTTAGGTAGACAGTAGATCTGGAATTTGAAGTCAGATCCGAGCTCTTTTTTGCTGATGGGTGGAAGAAATAGTCTTTTTCTTTCTATATCCTTGATTTTTTTGTTTCCTAAACACGATGACTACTTGCAGAAAAAGTAAGAAGAGGTAGCCATTGCTTTTCCCTGCTTTTCTTCCACTTGTAGATAATCTCCTCCAGTGAGTAAATCAGGGCAGGTGCCAGGAGTGCTGTTTCCCCAGCGAGCATCAAAAGGAAACTGTATAGTTGTACAGAGCAAATTTTCCCAGCTCTGTGTTTATTAAAGTTGTGAGGAGGAGAAGCAGGAGCATTGAAAACTTTCTGGAAACTTTTTTTTTTAAAAAAAAAAAAAGGGGGTGGGGGGGTAAAGCATCAGCTGGCATTTGGTGTTAGGGATTTTATACAGTGCTGACAAAAACAAAATCTTAAGACTCTGTTTTCATCCAGTAAATCTTAGGAGCTCCTTGAAAGCTTGAAACTTGATTTGCTAGACCATTTTAGAGCAGCTATAAAACTATTTTCTTTTAAATTTGTATTGTTCTGTTTTCCAAGATCAGGTGGATTTTTTTGGACCCTGGAGAGTAAAGGTAAGCTACAGAGAAAATTATGAGTCTGGCCTCCAGATACAATGCAGTTTAGGATTGGGGCAGAGTTATATGTTAACAGGTCTTAAATAGAAATCTTACTGCCACAGAAAGACAAAGGACACTGCAATATTTAAATCAATCTGAATTTCCTCCAGCTAAAAATAAAATAAAGGAAGTGATGCAACTTGGCAAATACATCTTGACCTCATGCTATTTTTACAAGTCAGACAGATGTGCAGCCACCGATAAGCTGGTACCCAGGACAAACTATCAAATCAGAAATCTGTGGACTCACTCTTCAAATCCCAGCACTAATCGCAATGATAAAGAGCTACCTTTCGATTAATCCTGCCCTGGACTTTAGACGAAAGATACTGCAGTTTAATTACTGAGTGAAATCCACTTTGCCTGATCTGCCAGTCTGCACTGTAATGTCATAATATAATCAGCTTCACCCCTGTCTGAAGCTCTAGGGCTGTGAAGTCCAAGGACTTGTTTGATTGGAAGAAATAAAACGATGTTCAAACAACCACCAGCCACAGTGCTGTAATTACCAGAACCTTGTTTGCATCTGTCTGTCATTTTCACCGTTGGTTTTTTATGACATGAAGAGGCAAGGAGAGATCGTGGTGGATAAGAACAGCAACCTGACAGGTGACAAATAAGATGTGGGAGGGTTTGCTTGTAGAAAATAATAATTGTAAAATATTCAGGCTAATTAAACTGGGTCTCTTTCTTACATATTTCCCATCGGCTTCAGTGACACATGCCGGTTGAAGCAAAGCCAGCCATCGGTACTGTCATCTCATAATTAAAACCTGTAACTGATCTGGGAGTGTCTCCACCAGAGGTTCCAGTGCAGGGATAGAGTCGTGTGAGTGTGAGAAATCATATTTCTACCCATGTGAGAGAGGCAGCAGGGCTGCCACAGTGTGAGATGCTCCCTCCCACCCCCACTTTGGAGATGTTAGCCGTGATTTGGAGGTGGTATTTCTTCAGATAAAGGAAGATGTCCTAGCTTACTGATACGCATTACTTAATGTGTCTTGCACAGGTGTAGCACTCAGTTCCCTCAGCAGTGTGGGAACTTGGTGCAGTGAGTCCTGCTGAAAGCAAAGGGAGGATTCAGGATGCTGCAGATCTCTCAGTGTCAGGCCTTCTTTCTCCCTGACCTCCTTTATTAAGGGTGCAACCAGGGAGTAGCAGCAGCAATTTCTTTTAAGTCTACCATGGAGAGTTTTATTCTGGAGAAGTTCATTACCTCTTCCAGGCTCATTTCTCAGACCTCACTGTATATCAGTGACTTCCTGTCATCTCTGACCTCAGCAGAACTGGATCATTAGCAAGAGGTGAGAAGATCCAAACTTTCTAATACGTATTTGCTTTGGATGTTTTTATGGGCATGTGAGGGAGGTGGTGTTGGTGGTATGGAAGGAAGAATAGCGGACAAAGCCTTCAAAAATGGTTTACTCTCAAGTTATTGCTAGACATATTTGCTAGTGACCAGAAAAGGAAACACAGTTTTTCTCTATCTGCAGCCTTTAGGGAGGGAACTCCATCCTGTGCTGTTTGGGTGAAGTCTGGCTGAATTTGCTGACATCTTTTCAATGCTTAGGCTTTCTTCCCTCAACCACCCTCGAAATCCTGATTTACCTTAATCTTACTTTCTCATCATTCAGTGTTCTCTGCTATTCCCTTTACATCTTTTATGTCTTTTGACTGTTTCCAGACAGATCTTCCTTTTTCTTCTTCTCACATGATATATTCTATACAACCCAGACCATTTGAGTTGCACTTTTGACTCTCTATTCCGCCTTTCTAGCATGGCGATCTTGTACTGTCACTCTTCTCCCAGTTCGTCTCCCCTAAAAGCACTTG
Organism: Tyto alba; assembly: GCF_018691265.1. Classification (NCBI taxonomy): domain Eukaryota; kingdom Metazoa; phylum Chordata; class Aves; order Strigiformes; family Tytonidae; genus Tyto; species Tyto alba. Next base: position 54,060,124 of record NW_024881276.1, on the reverse strand, counting down.
CAATTTCCATCTCTATTCGTCTCTTTCCATAAAATGAGCCAGTAGACTATTGTGAATCATAACCACAGTTTGATGATGATCCCTGTGCTGCTTCCTCCTCAAAGGACAAGCTTGTTCAGCACCTATGACTAAAGAGGCCAAGAATGGGGTAAGATGAGTACTCTCTAGGTATCCTGGAGTTATAGCCTGGGGGTAGATTTCTGTGCAAAGACCATTTCTCCTTTGTATTGCAAAATCAGAGCAATGTCTTGGGGCAGAGACTGAGGATGAGGAAGAATATCAGACAGCAGTTGTTAGCAGTATGTGTCTGTGCCTTAAACTTGCAATACATTTACTTTCTTCCTCTTCCTTTTGTACCCTGTAGCTGACAGCGGTGCCTAGCATTGCCTGTCAGCGGGGATGGCATGCAGGGTGTTTTGCAATGGAAATCTGGCTTTAAACCTAACTGGGTTTGTCACTAGTGTTTTAACTTCAGAATGGTATTTAAACATTACAGTCTGCAGACTCAGTTCCAGCAGGATCTATCCAGGGGAGGCCATCTAGAGAATCTCCTCTGAACCAGCTTTGACCAGTAGCAATGGCCCTAATGCTTTATTTGTACAGTACTTTTGCCCTCAGTCTAATCCTTTGCTTTAGAAACAGAAATGTCAGAAGGAAGATGTGCACAACTTATTTTAAACCCCAAGAGTATTTTTCAGCTTGAAGGAGTCCATCTAGTTACATAGCCTTGCTAATACCAGTCCACTGCACCAATGATCTTTCTTCCCAGGGGAAAGATATCAGGGGAACCTGAACAATAGTTGTATGGCCAGTTACTACAGAAATGATTTCTTTTCCAAATGCGAGGATAATGGAGGGCATAGGGTAGCATATAATAGCACTTTAAAAGAAAGGAAGAAATTAGTGTATATTGATCAGAGCAAATAGTGTACAACAGGAAAAGGATACATGCAGGTGGAGTGCCAGTTTAGTGTGTGAAAGCCTTGTTACAGTGGCAAGTGACGTGAATTTCCCACCTTTCTAAAGACCTCAATTCATACTCAGGTATTTGGTATGCTAACAAGCATAAAGACGGGGCATTCTTAATATAATGGCTGTCACATACTTCGGTGTGTGAAGTTTTGTGTCCATGATGCTATGCTGTAGCCCAGTTACAAACTTGGGTGCTTTCTGCATAGATGTGGCACAGGTTCTGGGGTAGCTTAGGACTACCACCATGTTATTGGGACTGCCATAGGAACTCATCAGAAGGCCCAACTCAAAGTGTTCATAGCTGCATAGATTATTTTAGCCTCTTGCCTGCTCTGGAGAAGTCACTTTCTCTTCTCTCTCTCATTCAGTTATATTCAGTTATAGGTCTCAGTTGTCTCAGAATAGATGCCATGACATCTTCTAAGAAACTATGCTGCTGTTAGTCCTAGTACTGTGTGAACTAACGATTTTTGCTGTGCAAAATCAAACTTGCCATGATCTGTAGTTACAGGAAGTAGTACAGATAGGAAGAGACTACAGGAGAAAGAGGAGAAGCAAGCAGAGGAGTGATCTGAGGATAGGAGAGGAAAAGTGGGAGGCTCAGATCCCATCCTTCATCACCCATGATGTTGTCTGTGCTGGTCCTTCAGTATTTATTCCTTAGCCCCCATACTGCTTGCTCACTTATAGTCTTGCACCTGTGCTCATATTAGCTCCACAATTTAGACTGAATATGTGAACACGAGCACATATCTTACAATGACCTGTCTCCAAGCACATTGGTTTCAGCTTCCCAAATTAATGTCCAGTTACTGAGACATCTTCTAGTATTGTGGGAGCAGGTTTTTCCTGGATTAGTAAAAACAGAATTTAATTTAGGAAGGTGACAAACTCAGAAGTAGGGGGAAAAAAAAAAAAAAAAAGCAGCAGTGAAAGTAAATAATATAAAGTGTCATCAACATATTCCTAGGCCCCACATGGCATAAATATCTATTGGAAGTACAGTGATACTTGTATATATTGGGAGCAGTTCCATCAGATGTGTGAATCAAATCCAAGTCATTGAGAGTCAGGAACAAGGGCTGAATCTGAAGTCTGCTCCTCAGATGTGCAAGTTACTGGGAAGTAACTCATTTTCTAACTGAAAATTGCATCGTGGTGCTGTTGTACTAATTTTAGAGCTGGTCAGAACACTATTGACAGGATGTCATTGCATCATAGTACTCCCTTTTCTCTTTAGCACAGAGACTTTGATGAAGAGAACTTTCTGGTCACTTCTGGTGACAGAGAGATTGAAAACTTCAGGTTTTTAGGTCTGAAGGCATTTGGCCAGCTTATTTTTTAGAATGTTCAGAACCTGTTATTTCTGTCCCAATGAAGAAAGCAAAATTCTCATCCACTGGCCATCTCTAATTAAAATTACCCCCTCCCTAGCAACAGGCCTGATGGTAGTTCATGGCAGGGTTATGTTTATCTTGCTTGTGGCCATGCTTACCTCACTTTTTAAATGGAGGTTGAATTGAAGGCCCCAAGATTCTGCAAGAGCCAGAGGAGAGTTAATATCTTTGGTCTCTGGTCCTGCTGATGCTGCTAACAGTGTTTTAAGGGCAGAAGGCAACTGCTAATTGTGATGTAACTTGAATGATTTCATCGCCTTACTCCTCTCACCCGATTGGGACATTCATCAGCTCTTTCTGGGCACTGTTGACCTGGGATGCCAGCAATCTGGCAATCTTCAATAGCAACTTAGCCAACCTGGAGTTGATTTATCCACTCTGGTTCATTTCTGTAGATGTTTTTCCTACCCAGTTATATGCAGAATATTCTCATGCTTAGAATTGTGTGGAGACTTCTCATTTTCTCATGTTTTATAATTTTTTTTTTCATACAGTTAAACTCTATCATGTCAAGGGTGAGGCGAAACCTCGTTTTAACATCTTGTTGCCAGTCCCCTAAGATACACATTTTTCCCTAAGCCTGCTGCTCTTGTAAATCATAAAATACCCTTTTTGGAATAGTTACCAGTTGTAGAATCTTTCTCTCCTTTAGCATAAAGAGTAGTTGAGAAACTAGAGGGGCAGCTTACCTGACTGTCAGAGCCTCTATTGAATTCATCCACAGGTCTAAAGAGATCAAAATTGTTTGAAATGACCCTTTCTGTTGCCAGTGTGAAGAGAAATCCCTTAAGCTTTTTGCTTTCTTGTCATGTATGGTCTCCCTTTGTCAGTTCAGGTCCAAGGTCCCTGTTTTCATTTTTCTTAGGGATAGCGGGTGCTCTAGCAATATGTGTCTTTATAAAGCCTGCAGTGAGAGAATAAGAGACTAAGCAGGAGGGTGTGGGGAGAAGGATAAAATATAGTAGGTGAGTATCTGACCCTTGAGTACCTTACGCTGTTTCTGAGAACCGCAACCTTATCAAGAATCACAGTTGTGGCTTCTGTGGCAAAGTATGACAACAAAAGCAACTTTGCCGACCACAATTATTATTCAGATTTGAGGCCAGGGTTTTAAAACAAATGCATTTGGAGCAGAGATGTGGAAAGGAGGAGAAACACAAGTGTTGCTTACTGGGGGCCCTGCAGACAGAAAATTATTGTGTTTCTAACGCTATTGATTTTTTGCAGCAGCTGATATTTCAATCTGGGTGCAGCATGTCTGAGAGTCTACGCACACTGTCAAGAAGAAATATGATAGTGTCTTAAAAGATTAATAATATCGCTGGTCCTCAGGAGGCCTGTCTTAATTCACTGGCCTGTTCCTTGGCATGTACTGTAATTTATCTAGTCTGATTTGAATAGCAAATGGCAATCGGTTGCCATTAGGGAAATAGGCATCAGTCTTATTGATCCAGGATGGGCTGGATTTTATTTAAGAAGAGCTGCAAAATGTTATTAACTTCCGGATGAGAGGCTGGAGGTGGAGAATTTTTTGCAGTATTCCAAGGGGGGTGAATTACACTGAATCTTAAAAGTCCTGAAATAGATAGTAAGGGGGGACCCTGGGGGGAGGCAGGGGGGTGTGCGTGTGTCAACTGCTACCACTTTGTTTCCAAAGGCACCAGTTATTTCCAGCACAGCTGTTCTCTTTCATGGGTTCTTTGTATGTCAGTGGTGTACTCTGTTGTCTTTGGGTGAAGGCAAGGGTACTTTGCATGTGGGGAGAAGAACAAGTGGTGGTTGCTCTTCTATTGATTCAGGTAAAACTGGAGTTGACTCTTCACTGTGATGCATGAATTGTTAGTTTTCCAGTCCTCCTCACTATGCTTAACAGGAGCTGTGCAGTTTAACTTCCAGGCGTCATGGGGAATATGTAGTCCTTGCTGCTTTATGTGTGTTTGGAGCTGCCACCACTTGCTTCCAGAGGGGAGCAGCAGATGTGCCTACAAGGGAGGTAATACTGCATTGGTTGTATAGGTCCTGTATGGGTTCCCTCTTCATACCAGTTCTCATCTAGAAGTTACTGTGGAGAATAAAAACAGTCCTTGGATGATCTATTCGGTGCTGCAAATCCAGCTTTTTTCAGTGGACAATTTTGTTAGATATCATGCTGAGCTGTGGATGTGAGGAGGACTGGTGCAGTTCCAGTCTCTACTAACAGAGGAGAGAAATCTGATGGCAGCATTGGGAGTCTGAAAATTAATGCCTGTTTAATAAAAACATACATAAAGAAGTAAAATTACACCGAATACCTTGGGAAATTTCCAGTCTCATGGCAAACCACTGTGGAATAACCTCCCCGGGGAAGAGGTGGGAGCCCAGTTATTTGGCACTCTTTAAAGTTAGATGAGATAGAACATCAGAAAAAGAATAGTGTTAAGAATACCCCAGCTCAGGTGGGAGGATGGAGTAAATGATTAAATACCATAGGTCTTTCTAGCTTTAATCGCTGTAATTCTTTGATACATCAGACTCTCCCAGCAGGAATCACTAGAAAGAAAGATCCAGGAGTGCTGTCTATTAAAAAGCTTATAGAGACTTCCGCTCCAGCAGGAGATACTGTAAGGAACAGTGAAGGAGTGTTGTACGTAAGGGAGTTCAAAGCTACCCTCCAGTCCCACTCTCACTGGGAAGCCTGCTCGTCAGGGAGCGGTGCAGGAATGGGGGCTCTGGGGAGCTCACAGCCCCTCCTGTGCCAGGGAGGCACTGGGCAGGGATTGCTCTTTCCAGAGGTGGGAAGCGTGTAGTGGGGAAAGGGAAGGGGAAGGGAAGGTGCTCACAGCTCTTCGGTGTTAGGTTTTTACCTTTGAGAAGCTTCTTTAAGCTTACATGAGATTCTTACCTATGTCTTTTTCCAACAGCGTTCACAATAAGGAGGAAAAGGTGCAGGAACGTTTCAGAGAAGTAGCTTCTCGTTTCTTGTGTTCCTTTTCTTTTGCACCTAAAACATGAGGATAGAAAATAAAGCACTACAGGAAATGGCCACGCACAAAAGCAATAAAATAAATTGAAACTGACTTTGGGGTTTTTTTGAGCAGCAGTAATTGCTATACATTGTGATGTTTGCATAAGAAATTAGTTAATGTGTAGGAGAATGACATGTGATACATTTTATTTGCCTGATGACTGTAGTCTCTGAGTGAATGACTTATTAAGGTTAATAAAAAAAAATTTCCTTGTGACTTGTAATAATCCAATTGCTAGAATTTAACATCCCCTTATGCATAGTTGCCTAAAGGGGAGAAACTAAATTATACATACGTTCTAATGACCGACTGGCTATGCTTTTATTTATTTCTTAATAGCGGTTTAAGAACAAACAATGTGTTCTAAATTGTTGGTCTGTCTGTCTTTCTGCCTGCCTGGGCAGGAACGTTATGGCTTTCTTAATTCTCCTGTGTGATTTATCATCCCCAATTCATTGTTTTGCATAACTCTGCTCAAAATGAAGAAATGTCATTATTTTGCAGTGAAAAAGTTGTCATTTGCATAATGCCTGCCATTAATTATTGTGAGACTAATGCAGTTGTTGATATTTTTAGGGCACAGTGGTACATCCTGCACCTTGTATAATGTCATTCTGAAAACATGGGTAGTTAATAGGTGCCACAACACTGCACAAATGCAAGAAAGGAGGAGAAGAAAAGGAGGAAGGGCACATAATGGAACAGGCTGTGATCTTTATTTAGATTTTTCTTTTCCTGAAATACATGGTGAGAGACGACTATAAACAGAAGCAAAAGATAGGAAGCTCTGACACCCAAGAGAATGAGGGAATGAAGAAACAGAAATGTTCCCTTCTGCATATGTTAGTCAAGATGGACCTAACTAAAACTCTCTCAGGCTGATGATCCCTGGAATTTGAGAAAACTCATGGCAGTAGTTAGTAACTGTTATCTCATATCTGGCACTTTTCCCCCTCAGAGAAGTCATTTGTTATTTGTTCTAGTGGCTTATATTTATTTTTACAATGGAGCTATTTTATTATTCTTTTTCAAACATATAAAGGGAAAATCCCTACATATACATAAGAAATATTATTTTATAATGTCCTTTGCCTCTGTGAGGGGAGAACATATTGAACAGATCTGAACCCCATTAAGAATTTAATAACTGCAGTTACTAAAGCATAGTTCTTGATCTCATCTTAACATCTAAAGTTCATCACTATTTGAAAGGGTCACTTGATTCAAGCCACCAGTGGTTGTGGAAAAATATCCTTGCCCAGCTAAGCTTGCACATTGCCAGAGAAAACATCTTTTTCATTACTTTTTCATCCTAAAGGTAGTGGATTTGGCCCACAGATGTTAGAAGCAGGGGGAGAGAAGGGCAGTCTACTCTAATTCTATAAATTCTATAAATTCTATAAATTCTATAAATTCTATAAATTAAGAACGTGGGACGGGACTTTTTTGGTTGCCTTTTCCAAGGACTTCCATTGCTCCATGAGTAATTAAGAGCTGCTGTTCTCTGAATAACATGTGCACCGCTATAAACCGTAATATTCGAGTGAAACAACTATTTGGGTCTCATGCTGACAGATGCTACTGCAGGACAGCCTTCTTGCGATAGCCTTTCTTCTACCTTACTTCTTTTTTGGGCCTTAGTAGGAGAATGGTAGTGAGCAGTTTCTGAGCCTGTAGTCATGACTGAATGCTAATGGGAAGAAATTAGTTCAGGTGGCCATAAAACATCAACAGATCCTAAGGCTTTTGGTATCTTTACCAGGAAATAAGCAGCTGTACATCCCTTTGCCACTCTACAGAACTACTAGGTCAATTCTCTGTTTGCTGATGTATCTTAATATACCAGAAAGAGAAAGCATGGACGTTTACTCTTCAGATCCTGAGATTCACTGCCTCCAGAGGGATGTTGTTTCTTCTCCTGTTTTCTGCCATTAGAATTAAAACAACAACAAAGAAAATTAAACCACAGAAGTTCAAATAATGCTAAGAGTCTAACTGAAACCCACAAAGGGCAGGAAATTCATCTCCAAAGATTGCCAGTCTGTCCTCAGCTCACCCTATTGTCACAGAGAACTGAAAGTTATTCCTACAGTGGGTGATCTTACAGACCACAAATGCTGCAATATGTAGGCACAATAGGAAAAACAATAGAAGAACAGAGACTGAGCTTTGTTCTCAGTTTCTTGGATTTGGTAGGTGTGAGACAGACCCTTAAGGTACATCAGGCTAATTTTCTTGTGTGTTTTTATGCACTTAGAGCACAAGTGCAGTGTGTAAAGAGTGTTTCATAAAGCTGTAATTCATAGTCATGAACTACACCACAACTATAAATTGCAATCTTTAATATTACAGAAACAGCCCTTATGTCAATTGTTGATTTCTTACACCCATACCACTGCCCCTGCTTGAGACTTTTTAGAAAAATATGAAATACTTCATGGTGGCAAGAATCCTAGAGAATGCAAATCAGAAGGAGAAATTACCGCAAAATATTGTAAACAAAATGTCCTAACTTTGCCTTTCATCGTGCTGATGATCTGAGTATCTCCAAGGGCTTTGCAAATCTTGCATCGGTGAATGCTTAGAGACGCTTCTCCCATTTCACGGGATCAGATACACAGTGTGGTGGGAATGAGGTCCCTGTCCATGGTATCACGCCCATGTCAGAGAACTTTATGCTACAGAGGAACCGCGGGTCTGCTGGAAGAGCATGAATCCTTGGAGTGCTCCTTCTGTAGGATGAGTTCAGGAGATACTTGGCACCCCTTAGAATGAACAGATCTAAATTGTCTTCCTGTCTTTGATACAGACTTCCTGTGTGGCCACAAAAAAAGTCACATAATTTCTCTCATCATTTTCTTCAATGAGGAATTAAAATCATTCCAGACATCTGAGGGTACATTGTGAGTATTAATTCACCAAGATTGTTGCGATATTCAGACGCTATAGTGATGAGTACCACAGAAAAGCCAGAAACAAAAAACCATCTTATTTCATGCAGGACTTGGATGCCACTCAGTAAACAAGGCTTGGGGCCACACACTGAACAGAGAGGATAAAAAAAGAGTATTTGAATTAGTCTCATTCCCTGGATGCTATCCATTATACAGAACACAAAATATACAATCATAACATGGAAGATTGTATTGTAACACTACAGCTGTTGTGACAGACTTCATTTTGATATTTTCATACTTCAGTGCGCTTTGCTTTGTGACCTTAGTGTTTTTACTTAGTTTTTAAAAGGCATTTTTGAGTGTAACATGCACAGCAGACTAACTGCAGCTCCCACAGAAATCACTCCATGGTGTGAATGTTGAACACCCATTAGAACCAAAGGGGGTATCATCACTGGTAACTACATAAGGAAGATTGTTTTCATCTTGGGAATGAATATCACCTATTGGAATCTCAGCCAATTAGGAAAAACTGCTGTATCTATACATCACAAGTCTTCTGAAAGAGTACCTTGTTCTCCAACCATTTCTCTGTTTCGCTTTTAACTCTTTGTCCTTAACATACACTTTAACTATGGTTGTACTTGGGGAAGACTATTAATCAACATCCAGTAGGTTGACAGTGCAATAGTAAATCATCAGTTGCAGCCATAATGCTTGTGCTCCATAGATTCATTTTAAAGCCAGAATCACTGTGATCCATTTATTAGCTATGTTGAAGCTTAGCTGCTGTCTGATACACATCAGCTTGGGTCATTCTGCTCTTCAGCAACGCGCAGATGAGCCTTCCCACCTCTTAGTGTGGGGTAACATTTTCTGCTTTTGCATCATTGTATTTAATAGCCCCGGTAGAAAGGGCAAATAAAGCCCAAGCTTTCTTTTTGGATTTTGTCCGATTGCTTTTTGAAACCATTTTTTGCTTTTGGCATCAAAAACATCCTGTGCCAGTGAATTCCACAATTTAATTACATACTGTGTGAAAACATACTTCCTTTTCTTTGCTTTAAACCTGGTGCTTGATAACTTCTTTGGATGCTTCCTAGAAATACGTAATGAGAAATAGGGAGCAATTATTAACAGTTCACCTTGTCCACGTTTGTTATGATTTTATAAAACACCTCTATATTTTTCTCGATGATTTATTTTCCAGAGCAAAGAACCCAACTCTTTAATCTGTCCTTGCACAGAAGTTATTCCACTCTTTGAACATCTTTGTGTCCTTTTCTGCATCTCTTCAGTCTGTTATTATCCTCTTTTGCATTGAGAGTTGAAACCTACATGTGGTATTCAGTATGTGAGTCTATTATGGATATATTAGAAAGATTTTAGTTTTAGTTTCTAGCTCTTTCTTAGTAATTTCCAACTTTATGTCTTATTTTCCTTTATGATCAATGGTGAATATTGAGCTGCTGCTTTCATAGGTATATCCACAAGGATTCCATGCTGTCTTTCTTGTGTAGTAATAGCTAAATCAAATCCTACTGTGTTATATCAATGTTTAGTCTATTTTCTCTTATGTCCTGATAACTTTCTTCTAGTATCTTTGGATAGGGGTTTAATCTTTTTTTTTTTCTTCTTCTTTTTTAAGCAACTAGTACTACTTGAATCTGATTCCTTCAGGGAACTCTGGTAGATTTGTGAATCAAAATTTCCTTCCGCAGAAAACTCATGTTGAATCTTCCATGTTTTATCTACCCAAGTGCCTGTTATTACTTTTTATATTTTCTAACATTTTATATGGCATAGAATATAGACCAGCTGATGTATGTGTGTCTCCCTAAATCCCTTTTCTTTACTATTGCCATTAAATCACTTTCCATTCTTTTGTTCCCCACCTTGATTATGTGCAAGAGTTATTAGTTGACATCTTTCATGTCTGAGTTTCTTTATAACTGTTAGTTACATATTTTCTCAGACTTGACCTTCCAGAGAATGGCTTTCACTTGCAAACCTTTTTAAACTTCCATAGTAAACACAAGTACAAAGAATTAATTTGGCATTTTTGTTCTTTGAACATTCTTTTTATACCTCATCTGTTACTCGAAACAGATTCTCTGTAAGGTGTTTAGAAAAGTTATTTATGACTTTAAAAGTTGTTCTTCAACATTTGTGTGGTCCTGCCTTATTCTAAATTTACTTTATTTAATAAAAATCATCAAAATGTACACCTTTTTCTGCTTTCTGCATTTAGACTTGACTTCCTCTTTTTGGATGGTGTCTTTTTACTTCTAGTAAATTCCTTCGCTTGACTCACTTTTTAAAAATCCTATTATTTTCTTTTTTCGCATGTGGTTATACATTTACTTTGTGAGTTCTGAATAAGGAGTAGAAATGAATTACTGTAGGACAACTTTAAAGGTTCCTGCATCTAAAGGAATTGTATCATGCTTTTCTCCTGGTGATTTTTGCCCTCTTGCAAAAGATTTTCATCTAAAGTGGCAACCGAATTATGACAGTTTACAACCTAGCATATTCAGGTAAATCAGAACTGTTTAGGGATTTCTTTAGTACCTCAGGCTGTAATTTGCTGTGTCTGCCAGACAAACTGCTGAGATGTTCCTCAGAATGATTGAGGCAGACAACTGGGGGTCAGGATTATTACAGCTATTCTAAGGTAAGACTTTCCTGTTACTTGTAAGAGACGTGAACCTCTGATAACACATCTTTTAACAGTGGCATCTAAAAGCATTTTACCTGTAGCTGCTTCTTTTTAATTTTGTTTTCTTGTGTTTCTTATTTTAAATAGGATTTTTTCTGAAATTACATATTACCGTAGTGGATTTTGTTGTTATTTTTTTCAGTACTATAGAGAACTGAATTTATGTGCATTATGTTCATTATTACAAGATGGTTCTTTAATACACACATATTAAATTAGGTTTAGTGATCTTAGCACTAGAGCAAAGTTGCTGCTTCTTTCATAGGTTTTATGACTAGCTCCTGCCTCTCATGTCTTCTATTTTGCATTTCATGGTCACTGTCAGCATTTTGGTAGGATGTTGCATAGTATGCTTCTAACACCATTTTCTTTCTTTTTAGACCTGGAGTTAAAAAACATGGACCTTTGATGGTACTTTTTAATTTTCGTTTATTTATATATGTTTTAATTCACAACAGCAGTCCCTCAACTCTGCATACTACTCTCTGATTATTATGAAACACACCCTACTATTGCAACACACATCTTCTTCAGCTGCTGAAGTTGTGTCTTATGTAAGTCTTTTTCTCTGAAAAATAGGTGTTCCACTTCTCTTATCTTAGTCCTTAGGTTTTGTATTGAAGTGCTTACACATATGACCTATCTATCTGTTTAGATACTCTGCTCAAAGTGACAACAGATTTCGTCTGCTGAGGCAGTTCTTCGCTGAGTTGGGTACCTGAGTTTTATCAATTTACGGCCTATTCTTTTTTGCGCAGATACAGAGTTCTCATGGTTTCATCCATAGATGATGAATCATTCTGGCCTGTGTACAGCTCTGTACCTCTAGCCTTAAAATCTCGCAGATAGTCTTTTTAAGTCTAGTCCATTTTGCTCTAGTTGGAACCATTTATCATTTGTAGGTTCCCTTGCATCTAAAACATTCTTAAGCTAAATTTCTCTTCCCTTGAAGAGAGAACAGCCTTTAAAAAGAGCAAGTTTAATGTAATATCTGACTTGCTAGCATCCTATTCAGACAATAAGTCACTCATTCAAACTAATATACTGCTGGGATTAGAAACTGTCAGATTGAGCTCAAGAAATAGTTTTGCTTTTGTGTTACGTATTGGCTGACACACTTTCCTGTCTTTTGGCTTGTCAAAAGTGCTGCCTCCCACAATCTTGGGGATGCCTCTACACCAGAGGACCTACAAGACCTGGAAGCTCTCCCAGTAATACATTGTAAAAAATGCTTTAAATGATTTTCAGAGTACATCAGAATCTCAATTATCTGAAGAACGTAGGAAGAACACTGAATACAGCTCGATAATCGCGTTTACCAGTAACCAAAATGCCCTGCATGCCCATGGATCTGTGGAAATAATTAGTAATAGAAGCAATTTACCATTTAATTAATAAATGACAAGGGGCAAAACCTTGTCTGGGTTCACTGAATTTGGATAATTGAGGCTCCACTGTATTTTAAAATCTGAAATATTAACCATTATTCTGTGTGCTTGAGATAATAATCGTTTAAAAAATGTGCACACAACAGGATCTAAGCCTAGTTATATTATTTCTATAAAATGAGGAAGAATTTCATAATGTTCCACATGCAAAGATTTGCTTTGCAAAAGAAGATCACTTTTTTTTTTTTTTTTTTTTTTTTTTTGGAATCTGTGTCCTTAAATACACGAATCTGTGTCAGCTTTGAATCTATAGCTATGTTCAGGAGCCAGTGAGGAATTTCAGAGGGTGGTGAATAACCTTTCACCGAGAGGAGTAAGAACCGGTGCAGCAAAACATCTTCAGACTGGTTCTTATCTCAGCTGCCCACAAAGGAGTTTGAGATTGATGAAGATAACTTAAATTTTATAATGAAATAAGAAAGAGATTAGAATTGGTCCCCAACATAAATAACCATTCAAGAATATGCTTTAGCAAGTGGATTGTGGAAAGCTGGGATTGAAGACAAACGTTCTTGGTTTATAGTATATTCCAGTGGGTTTAACTGTCATAAAGCACTGGTTTGCTGCCTCTTCAATTACCACTCATTGAAAAAAGAGTTCCAGACTTTGACCTTCCTCTGCTTTGCATGTGTGTCATACCATCTTAAAAGTTTAACAGCCACTACCTCTGAGGCATTGAAGCAGTATGACTGAAGAACAAGGATTGAGCTCCTAATGGCAGAATCCTTAGCATCAGTCTTAAACTGTCAAAACCCAAGGTGATTCCCTTCTTTTTTTTTCCCCCTCATTTTGTTTGTTGCATTCTATCTTTTTGTCCCTCAGATCTTCTCCATTCTGGTATGGTCCTAAAGGACACTGCAGATGAAAATAGGTGTGTTCATAAATTAGACTCTGCATTTAAATCTGAAAGTAGGGAGAATGGGATGAGTCTAATTTCCTTCAGAAGGGCTGTCCACTGCTGGAAACATTCTATTCCTGTACCCAAGAGACTTACTGTAAATCAGTTTACTTTGTACTATCATTTTCAAATATACAAGACTCATCAGAGTATAGGCAGTCCTTGCAGAAGTTTAATTCCAGCCCCACCCAGATGTTTCATTCATAAGGAATTGGAGGAATGAACAATAAAACCATGCTATGAAGTTCTAGATGTCAGAGGGGTTTGTCTGTTACTTCTGTAGAGGGGAGTAAAAATAAAATCAGTCATTTCAATCAAGTTAATGCTGTGCTCACATCGAAAGTGTCACAGAATTTGGTGCGTACAGTTATTTCTGCTCAAGGGATCCATTACCAGAAAAACAGAGAGGGTTGCGTTAGAAATGATGAGTTGGCGCCATTCATGGTGGTAAGGGAAGCTTGGTTATGCAATGAGCCACATCCTGCTCTCCTAACTCTGTGAGGAGTTTTGTTGAAGTCAATAGTAATTACATCTGTTAAAATCAGTGGAACTACTTGCATCAATAAGATAAGTAGGATTTGGCCCAAAGGTTGGTTAATATCAATGTTTTTAATCTCTCATTTTCATAAATTCTGTGTTCATTCAAGCAATATAAAGTGAGGTGAATAAAGAACATTCTGTGCTTTGAATAGTTTGGCATCATACGCAGACAGGGCATGTGATTAATACCATATTGTTGGCTTTGTTCTTTGCTTTTCAGTTGTGGCTGGCAATGTCCTTTTCATAATTGCTGGTATCCCCCTGAGCCTATATAAGCACTCTCTCCTGCTTTTCTACAATGCCCTTCGATTTCTCCTGTACTCAATGTAATATGTTTCTGTATTCACTTACCCTCCCATCAGAACCATAATGTGTTTCTGATGTGCTACTCTAACGTGGTCGGAGCTGACATGGGGCAATGTATTCACCTGACAATGTTTCCCAAACCAGATATGTTATCTGTATTTTCTTGCGCATAACCAACACACTGCAGAATTGTGCTTCATAGTTGTGCTTCTGGGAAAACCTGTGGAACTGCAGCAGACTGGTTCAGTCAGTGGTGTTACACAGGAAGGTGTGCTTGAATTTCAGTTAGTATAGTTCACCTGGCTACCTAAAATAATAGAATTAGGGGCTGAATAATAAAAAATGGATAATCCAGTTCTCATCGTAGATCTACAAACATAGACTTCTTGTTGGAGCATGATAATCTTGATAGTTTCTACTGAAAGCAGGCAATATATGATACCACTATCAAAGAAAAACTATGATTTCTGCAGAAAATAGAACCAGGAACAGAGTCACTGAAGTTACACTCTAGTGTCAATGTTGGTAAAATTGAATAGTTAGAGGTATAAGCCTCCTCATTCTTTATATTTTTCAATGGGTAATATCTAGTGTGTTTGTTTCCTTCCAGTGAACTTCCTGACAGTACGTAACTTCCTGAACAGGCATTTATTGTCACCAGGAAACTTCTTTTGAAAAAAAAGTCAGTAAGGACCGGTAGTTGTCTGTGCTATTTAGTGTGTGTCAATGAAGTCAAAGCCTTACCACGATCAGAAAAGATTCATTAATGTGCCATGAAATTCTGCAGTGCCTACTCACAAGAGATTTCCGTTTTGTTATGTTCTCACTGATGTGACATTCAGGACCAGATTCCACTTTCAATGAAATGTGAGGTCATTTGACTGACATTAAAGGATTTTTACTGATTTAACAGAAGAATGCATTATTTATGACTACACAAGGGTAAAGGGAGAAATACTGTCAATATCATAATTGTTACATAGGTAAAACTTGAGTGCATTCATAGTAGCAATCTATTCATTGGTTAAGTTACTACAGGAGATACACTAATTCCTCCTACATATATACTCCCTGGTGTTACTCAGGGTGGAATTTCCTACAAGGTTTTGAAAATCTAAAGCCATACAGTTCTGTACTGGTGCTGTGGTGGTTGATGGTCCATACGTCAGTACGCGTGCAATTTGGTCAGTTTTCCTGGATGTTTGAGATATCTGCAGGTACTATGCAGGAGGGGGAGATAAGATTTGGATCACCAGCTGAGGGATAAGAAGGATTAATCCTTGTGAAAACAGAAGACTATTACTCACGTCTTTGCACAGTGAAGTATTATGTGTGTTTACAGGTGCTGTAAATAGCCTTCCAAGTTCTTTCTTGCATTGTTTATCCAGCTATGCTTACATTGATAACATACTTTATAAACAATTCATAGAAGTTTATATATGATTTATCAATATTCTCAGAACGTTTTTGAGATGTATAATATGTATTACACATTCTGTAAGCACATCACAGGTTATTGTAAACATCAGTTGGGTTGTTCCACTCAGTCCTTTATAACAACTAATAATATTTTATTGAACGCTTTATTAATCATCTTCTAAACCTTTAAAGGTAGCCCTTGTAAAAGTAGGACCTTCTGACCATGTAAGGTATTTAAAGGTTCCGAGTTGAGACTAAAAAATGGACAGTCCAAATGCAAATTCTTCTTAAAATAGAATTGGACAGTAACAATGAAAACTCTTTTTAAATTACAGTGCTGTCCAAGCATTTTTTCTGATCAATTGTTGTAGAGCATATCGCATCTTTTAGCAATCACATCTGAAAATATTCTAACTAGTACATACTTAGAGTAATCCTGAGAAGGTAAATTAATTCTAATTCTGAGCAGCTGAAAATTCAGTAGCACTGTGCTCTAGTAAAAGCTTGCAAAGATTGATATGCCTGAGAGCACCGTCTTTTAAAATGATCTTCTTTTAGATTGATAGAAAAACCAAAGGTTTCTTACTCTGTTATTATATTTACCATTTAGTGCTTTTCCCCATATTTGTGAGGAGATCAGAGGACCAGAGGTCATCAGTGAGAGAGGAAACTGCCTTTTGCTATATTTGTTTTCATTGCTTTGGCATGTTTGACTGGTTTTAATTCTTAAGAATATAGGTAGCTCTGTTATGCATCCAGTTGGGACTCTGCAGATTTAGGTTTTATAGTTGGGATGGTTAGTATCTGCCTGTGTTTTTCCGGCCTTGAAACCTCAATAGAATGATTATTGCTTCATCTCCTTCTGTACTGCAATTGCTGTGACTCTTTCTAATTCTTATTTGTACCAAATAAAGAAAAATAATGGAAACACTGTTAAGACTTTCAGGAATTACAACACTATTTTATCTTGGTTTGTAAATAAACATACTTTTTGTAAATTTAATTTAGGGTAGGCAAGAACTTGCAGATTAGTATTAATGATGTAAATCAGTTGGGCTGGATATGTTCATTCACATGTTGGAATTGCAGAAGTGTTTGTTAGTCTAGAAAAAATATATCTGGATGAATGCATACAGAAGATTATTACTTCTTTCTTGGACATATTTACATCAGATGAATGGAAGAGTCTTTAGAGTGATTCCTAAAGCAAGGTGTCATGCAGAGATAGGGAGATCTGATAGATGATGGTGACCTGAGTCTCTATCAGTCTCCAGCAGCTATCATAAACAAAGTATGTGACAAAGGATTTGCATTTTGCTGCTCCTGAAGGCATTATAAAAGCATACGGATACTTCTACCAACTTTTCTGTTAATCTTGTACAGGCTGAAGCCAAGCTTTATATTTCTGAGCAGGACCAAGTCTAATAAAGCCAGGCATAGGAAGGTATTTTAAAATGTGTTGGTGTAGCTCCTAAATTCATATCTGAAAAAAAAAAAAAAAATCACAGAATCATTGAGGTTGGAAAGAGTCAATGTAGATGGTCTAGTCTAATGCCCCAGCTCAAAGCAGCGTCACCTAGAGCAGGCTGCTCAGTGCTGCGTCGAGGTAGTTTTTGAGTGTCTCCTAGGATGGAGATTCCACAGTCTCTCTGAATAACCACTACAGTTTTTAAGTACGCTCACCGTGAACATTTTTTTCCTCATATTTAAATGGAATTTCCTGTATTTCCATTTGTGCCCATTCTCTGTTATCCTTTTGTGGGGATAACATGGAGAACAGCGTGGTTCAGTTGTCTTTACTGCCCTACATCAGGTTTATACACACTGCTTAGGTTCCTTCTAGGCCTTCAGGATAACTTCCTGGGATAATTATCAACAAAGATCTTATTCAATAGCTTTTCTGTGCTTACTGCAGGGAGGAGGATACTTTTCTTTCATTGTGTAAGGAGACAAGTGATTTGCAACAGTTCTTCAGGACAGCTGGCATGATCAATTTAAGTTAATAGTGATAGAATTAAGATAGTCAGTTCCTTAGGTTTTTGCCAGCATTTTATTTGTTGAGGTAACTCATTATTTTGGTCAAGATGATCTAGAGAGTTAAACACTTCTTTCTTTTATATTTTTTTTTTGTCCCTCTTTTTCTCAAGAGCATGTTTCTGCTGGCTTCCAAGGAGAAATAAGGCTGTTTTCTGTTCAGAGATTGACGCAGTATTTGAGAGTTATAAAGAATTAGGAGCTCCTGAAAAGATATATCAAACTCAGTGCTAAAGCCCTGGAGCATTGCCATTTGGGAATGTCCTTTATGATGTTTTAAAATTATTCTGTTGATATCTTAGTTTCAAGAGTATATTTTGTTTTTAAGTCACCTATACTACTTGGGAGTGCTTTAAAAAAGAAAAAAGAAAAATTATGCATTGGAATTTTAGTACAGTTCTGTTGTTTCTCTTACTGACTTTTCTAAGTCACACTTTTAGTCTTCTGTTATGGTTGTGCGTAAAATAATAAGAGATTATGGTGGAATGGCGTATTTCAGAAAGCATACTGCTTACCCTGTTTCCAAATTGTAAGTGTTGTTGGCCATATGAGAGCATCTACTGCATGGAGATGATGATGGTGCCAAGCTGTACTTGTATATCTACAGTTTAAGTTTTTGTTTGTTGGGAAGCAGCATTGATCAGTTGTTGCTGATGAGATTTCAGCCTGTTTTAAGAAGAGCTGCTAAACAGAGTTGGTTGGTTTACAGTGTCATTCTTTGAATTTGTCCCACTAAATCCAACAAAAGAATTCCCTTTTATAATTTCTTATTACTGTTTTTCTGTTGATAAATGGGACATACATTTTCTTTTAATCTTTAAATGCTCATTATTGGTCTCTGAAATTCTGATTTTGCATGTTAGTTCATGACCCATGTGGTTTGCTTGCTTTAAGTCTGATACATTTGGGGCAGTTTCAGCGTTCTTGAGATTAATCAGGAATTGTGACCATTGGAATGGACAGCTGGTCTTTACCATTTTGTCTTGGGAGGTCTCAGACATATACTAGGGCCTAGGATGTGCATGGATTTTATCCTAATATAATTGTTCTATTTGAAAGGATTGATGTTTTTACTGAAGTAATTATACTAGATCAGCTACATGCATGGATATAGTTATACTAATATAAGAATGAGTTATAAACCCATACAGTTACATCAGCATAAAATGACATGAGTCTTTTGTTGAGGCAGGGATAGGGCTTAAGTTTTCATATTTTAATTTATTTGGAAGTAGAGAGTTACTTTATCTACTTTGAATTTTAACTTACCATTAAATCTTCTCCAAGAAATAATATAGTATGTTTAAGATCACAGATATCGGTTAGCAAATCTAATAGAGGGATTCCTAAGGAGGGATAGATGTATGTCAGATATGAAGATATATTGGCAGACAATGTGCCAAGAATTGAGCGGTAATTATGTATTGACATAGCTGTTCTCTTTCAAGCAATATAAGATGTATTAGACGTTTGTCCCAGCCTGTATTTTTCAATGCATTGTATACAGAGAAAAGGATGCATTTCTTGAATTCCAGTAATATTCACTCTCTTTGTCATAAGAAAGGAGAGAGTTTGCATTAAATAGATTCCTTTTATGTTCTACCTACAGAATTTCAAAGAATGCTGAACAAATGAGGTAGGAGTTTGTACATTTGTGCATCAAAGAAATGCTTAAATAGTTTCTCATATGTATAAAGGTACATTGTAGGGCACCCTCAAAGAGCCACTATATTCTGTAATCAATCTGTCGCCACCTGAATAATTAAATAATGTTTTTCAATTTAGAAATGCTCTTAAACACACTAAAACTATAAAATACCCTGCTGAGAAAAAAAATGAATGGCCTGGTTGCTAAATGGTCACTGCGAAAGATAACATAAATGTAGAGTCATTACAGTTATCACAAAACTGTCATTTTTAGCAGTATGGTAGTATTTTCATAATAGACCCTACCAGATTGATGGTGCCCAGATAACGCAGAAGTTAAAAGAAAATCCTTTCTCTTCCCTCTTTCAAACTGGTATTTTATTTCTAGATGGCAAAGCTGTTCAAGTAGGCTGGATCCCCTGTTACTATGTAAGTTGTCCTGAGCAGTTGTAAAAAATTAGTAAGTTAAGAGGATGGTATTACATTTTTTATATTTTAAAATAGTTGTGTCAGCCATCGGGCGTAAGGCGTAACTTTAACAGGGAGAAGAGCATGAATGGAATTTTGTTCAGTAGCTGCAGTTCAGTATAATGATTGAGAAATGGGAATATTAAGACCAAAAAGAAATTATATGAAGATATGTAGAAAATGCACCTATGTGGAAAGTATATACATATCATATTTAAATACCTTCTTGTCCGTAGATTTTCTGAAAACCCTTTCAAATGGACCATCTAATACTGGTTAAGCATAAAATCACTAGAGAAGCAGTTCCTCAGTATGATCAAGTGGATGAAAGAATTATCCAGAAGTCTTTGATTTAGGAAGTAGTATTTCTGGCTTAGTTATCCAACACGATATTGACATAAAACTGATTTTGGGTCACATAAATTCTTTGGGGTTTTTAAATCTACCCTAATAGTTTGTTTGTTCATTAAGTTACTAGTTAATATCCTTATTAACTGGATTTAATATGAGACAATTTTTATATTTGAGTATAGTTTTTTACTCCTGTAAAATACCAAGATATGTTGTTTGGCCATATTTGAAGTTTGGCAGGATTTCAGAAAGATTATGGGTAAGGTTGTCTTTTCCAGCTGCCCTTTATACTCAGTGGGTTCTTTGTATCTTATTTCTTTAGCCTATATATCCAGTAGTTTTTGGCTGAGGGATTCCTGCTCCTTTCAGAAGAGTCCAGAGGTCTTGTATGGAATCAACAGTTCATTTTCACTGCCTTGTGAGGAACTGGGAAGCCAAAATACAGCTTCTGCAATGAGGGACACAGAAAGAAATCCCCAGTGACTTTGTTGCTTAGTTGTGCTCTTATCTTGTGGAACCTCCTCCTCCAACACCCCTTTGAGAGGGTAGGATGTAAATGAATCAAGTACTGAATTAAGATCATCCAGTGGAGACGTACTGCAATCTGTTTACGTAACCGGCCTAATGGAGGCTTCATCCCATCACAGCACCACAGAGACCTTAGTGTCACAGGCTTCAGTTCTGTTGTGCCCCTGTGGCAGTTCTGATAGACTTAAGAGAAACTGAGCTAGCAAGAGGAAAGGTTGAGCAAGACCTAGCTCCAGTGTGAGTAACGGGACAGAATACCTGCAACTCTGGTGATAAGGGGACGTGTGGCATGCTGGTTTCTCCTCATGCAAAGGTGAATACCCCCATTTATCTTCTGGTAGTTTGGGGAAATGTTATTTATTCTTAAGACCTAGGGAATGTTTGATCTTAAAATTGCCAGGTTGACCCGGATGTGGAGTCGCGCTTTGTTCCTTTCCTCTAGGGGATGGTCTCCTGAACTGGCATAGGGTGACTTAACTCTGGCCTTTGCAATGACTAGATGGAGGGAAACTGCTGGTGGTACCAACAGGGAATCAGGCCACAGACAGGATGGCAGTGATTTTGCAACTGTGCCAAGTAAGCTTACGCAGGAAAAACTCCAAGCAAAATAAGCAAAAATTGCTACTGCTTGCAAAGCTACAGCAGCAGAGTAATGTAAAGGAAACTAATTGTATACAGTCCTCTTGACTAGGCAGCCTGCTGAATAATAAACCCTCCTAAAACCAGCAAGGCATATTCGTGTCATTGTTTATGGTTTTCTTTGTGCATGTGTCTTCGTTTATATTGTGTGTACTGCATATGTTTATATTTATACAAATCTTACTGTTGAACAGAAGCCTACTGTAAGTATGCATATTCTTGGGTATGCCCGTATGTGTGTTTATATATGTCTGTATATTTGTGTGCGTGCACGCGTGTGTATGTATATATGTCTGTGTGTATGAGAAACAGATGCACTGTAGGCAGATAAAGCAGATAAATATAGATTCAAATAGAAGCATAAGCCTATAAATATAGACACTATATAGAGTGAAAGCAAGCAGATCAGCACAGTTTCATTATTACTTGCATTCTGTATAATAAAAGAGTAGCTGACACTGAACTGTCTGAGGGGATGACACTGTTGGCTCTCAGCAAATGTAGTAAAAAAGGTAAGAAAACTTCTTTCCAATATGAGCAGCAATTATGACAGATTTACTATCTCTAATCATTCGCTTAATAAAAGTAATTGTGTAGTTTCTTTTGGGTTTGAAGTCAGAGAATGGAAACAGAGCATAACATTTGTAATTTTACCTTAAAATTTATGTAAATAAAATAAGAATCCTGACCCACAGTCTGAGAAAGTGCAACCTCTAGTTTCTATTTTACAGTAAGCCCCACGCACTGTTTGTCAACTTTCTGCTTCTGTTGTACAACAGATCTTCTTTGTTTCAGATCCTACAGTCTCTTCAAATGAACTTGCATGGCTGAGAACAGGGAAAAACATTTAAGTTCACAACAAAATTCACTTTCAGAAATAATGTGTGTATATATGTGTATCTCAGCCTTCTGTTTGCAAATCTCTGATGCCTGTTTTCACAGTCAGCTTTGTTGTAGCAATACAGCTTTGGCTAGTCCATAGCTGTAATACAGGTAGTTAATGTCAAAAAGGCCCTCATTTTACTAGATGTAAAGGAAACATTGCAGCTATTCAGTGGGGCCTGAAAAGTGAAATTTTTCTTAGTCTGTAACATTTTGATGAGGGTGTTCAGATAACTTAAGATTGCTGGAAGATGCCAGAAAACTGTCAGTACTGTGTTTTATTTTTGTTTGCATAATACAGGTAGTATTGAGGTGACTACAGCAAGAGGCTAGCAACCAAGTTTGGCATTCTCTTTCCACCTTGACCACTTGCTTTGAGTGAGATCTTGCACAAACTGTTTGAAGTTTATGTACTTATTTCCCCGTTTGTGAGTAGAATTGGTAATAATTATGTCACAGAGTTGGCTAATAGAATAATACCTTGTTTCGTTACCAAGTCTCATGATTTCATTGGTACTACTCATGGAGCAAGGTGTTCAATAAAAGTATATCTCTTTTTAAAAAGTGTTCTGACAGTCTTGAGGAAAAACAAACAAATAACAGTAGAAAATACTATTGCTCATGTTCTGTACTGTGTTACAAACAATTCACTTATTTTTTATTTATTTAATTGTTTTCAAAATATGCCATTAGCTGTTGAGTATTGTCAGGTTTCTGTTTTCCGAGGAACTCACAGCAAAGCAGAAGAGAGGTAAACACCATACTCAGACCAACAACGACAAAATGTAACCAAAGACAGAAAATTAAAATGTCAAGTGGTGGAAGATTTGCTGTGGTATTCAACTCATGTAACGCCAGTTTTCTTAAATTATCTAGTCTAAGCTAATTTTCCTCTGCAGATAAAAAGAGAAAGGCAGCTCAGAACATCTGGGTTCTGCTCCTGAACTCATTAACATGGTTTGGTGCAAGCCATGTTTTACTCGGCTTTCTTATTTTGATATTTGAAAATAAGGTCTCCCAGATATATTTTAACATATTTAGACCCCTATTTCCAATCACCTAGGTGCTTTCTGAAAATCTTCTCTTTCAGTCACATGAAGCACCCTGTGAAGTTGCTTTTTTTTTATCTATTGAGATACCCAAATTAAACACAAAGAGGAGTCTGAAGGTATATGCATATGAACAGTGGGACCTATGGGGAAGCCTCTAGCTGATACAGGTGGCGTTGGCACTTTCTCTTGTCCTTGAGCTAGTTCTGTGAAACTGGGACCTGCAGGCTTTGTTCAGGTGCTGCTGCTGCTCGTGGTGGCTGTGGCGGCAGCAGTCGCTGTGGCCTCTGGGCTGGAGGAGGATGTGCAGCTCTGGGCACAGCTCTCATGTGCCTCCCGGGACCACCTTGACTCCTCTGATGTGCACACTCTCCTGTCTGAATATCCCTGAGCTACTCAGACTCCCGAAGGATGAAATCTGTGTAGTGTAAGTGTAATATTTGAGAGGTATATGAATGCAGGTGAATGAATATGATCAATTACAGCACTTCAAAAATTAACTGGCCTATCCGGTAAATTCTTCTGAGTCCCTCCTAGTCTCTTCTGAGTCCGCTGTGTATTATAACAGTCACGCTTGCTTCAAAATAAGCATTTGCTTTTAAGGAACAAAACAAATATTAACATTTGCTGGACAGCAATTATACTGAGCCCCCAGTTACAATAGAAACATGGTCTTTTCAAAATCTCATAGGTACTATCTGGAAGGGAAGTTATGCTATCCCAGAAAGCATTCACTGTGAATTCTGAATTTTGTTTTCTGCTTCCCTGCTCCTTTCTCTCCCTAATTCAGATAAATTAATAATTCCTTACTGGATTAAAATATAACATTAGATTGTATGTGCAGTATGGGAGATATATTAAAATATATAGATATATATATGTTTGCTCTTGATCTGAAACCTTGCATGTGTTGATTTCAGTTTGGATCAGATCATTGCAGCTGAGCTATAGTCTTCAAAACTGAGGTTTATTATGGAAACACTGACATAACCTCTTTCTTTTTGTTCTGGCAGACATGGCAAAAATATCCAGAGATCTTTTTTCTGCCTCTGAGTTCTTTGCTAGTCTCCTTGGACTTTGCTTTCTGAGTCTTTGCCAATTTTACTGCCACTCATTTTGACTAAAACCATCTTGGAAATATGTCAGTCTGTAGGAACCATTAGGAAATAACACATGTTTAATAGGTTGGTTGAGAGGTGGGGAAAGTTTAGTAATTTCTGCTGTGTCATGGTCATTCCAAAATAGTGAAGTCCAAAAGGTTCATGTGAAAGAGAAGTCAGTAGGAGAAAAATAAAGGTAAATTGCCAAGAAGTGTGTATTTGTTGTTACTTTCATTGCAAGGAAAGTAATGGTGCAGAAGGTCTGCAAAAGGTTTATTGATTCTTTAACTAGCAAGAAGAGTTGGCAAGCATCTCTAATGTATTTATTTTTTTGTCTCTATCATTTTAATATTTTTTTATTATTCATTTTGCCATTAAAAGCCCATGGCAACCTAGCACTGTGCTTATCTACAGTCATTAAAAAGAAAGAAACTGTATTGAGAAACATTAAGCTTACATGCAAAATCATGAAATCCTAGAGTAATAACTTGTTTATAACCTTAGTCTCTCCCTTATGATACAGTCTTTCCTGAGAAGCCACATTGTTTTTCTGCAAATACTGAGCTATAGAATCTTTGGTTCAAATGGCATCTACTATTAATGTGTTTCACTAATCAAAAAAAAAACCAAAACCCAACTGAAATCAGCTGTCTAGCATAGTGAAAAATAATGCTATGTTGTAGGTATGTAGTCTTGTAGGGAGAGGATACATTAGATAAGTTAAAGACTGTAACATATAGTTACATATAGAAAGGTTTTTTAGCACACACAAAGGTTTTTTTAGGGTTTTCTGACCTAAGTATGTATCCAAGATGCTCTTCTAAAATATTTGGTAGAATTTCATAGCTGTGTGGACTTTTAAAAACTTCAGTATTTTCATCATCGGAGGAAACGTTTTCTTGAAACATGAATCTAGCCAGTATTGACTTTATAAACTATGAATCCATTCATATTTTCAGTTGTTAATGCTTTTTACTATAGATAGTAAGACTAGAAAATGTGCATAGTGAGGTTTCCAAAATTTTTGAGTGAGTGAAGGCAAGTTGATTATAATGGAAACTTTTGTTAGCTTCACCTGGTAACCCTCAACTACAAAATATATCAAAACTGAACTCCCTAATTTGTGTCCCTGTATATTTAGATGATTCAGATCTCTGGTTGAACCTGATATGTGCAACCCCCAGACAGTTGCTTATAATCTAACACGCAAACGAGTGCTTAAATATATGTGTACTCTGGACAATGATAAAGCAAGCATAGCAGCATTGCAGCTGCTCTTACTGATATCCGAGCTTGGTTTCCCTGAGCTGGTATTTCTTTAGTTTCTCTCTGTATCTCTTTTACATAACATCCAGTAAGATTAATGTATTTTCAGCTTCTACACTGTGTCCCATAGGACAGGGACATACTAAACATTCAGACTAACTTTAAGTACATAAATGGTGCTGAAAATTATGTTCCTCTTCGCATGCAGTCTATTCAGAAGAGTACAGGTTTTCATTGTTTGATAAAAGGGTCCTATGGTCCAGTCTTCCTGAGATACCTTGCATAACATCACTCAAAGTTTGATTGTGAAGCATCATTTCTAGTGATCACGTGAGAATAGAGTTTTTGTCTTCTCTGTCTCATTTCTTTCCCATAGTGTTCTTCTGGTGAGCAAAGAAAACGTGCCTGAGCACATTTTGAGTTGGCCCCCATCTGTATAAATGAGCGCTTAATCCAGATTGCATGCCTAGGTCCCTTTTTATGTAGACCTTAATCTTCTCCTTTAAGGATTGGTTTCATTTTAAGACAAATCAGACTAGTTAGGCTGCACATGACGTTTTGTGTAAAGCTCTTCTGGATAATTTCAATGCAATTCCACTTTCGTGCAAACACAATTAATAAGCACGTGCAAGACAGTGAGTTACTGTTTTCTTTTTGTAACATCTTGACAGAGATCTTGAATGCATGCTGGCTGGTAGTATCACAGTTAATGTTACTAAATGTGGACCTGGGGGAAAAAAAAATCAACAGAATAGTCAGAAACATTGCATATCTGTGGAATTTCCTTAAAAGAGGGTTTACCTTTCTTACAACATGTTTTTTTTTTTTGTTTGCTTGCTTTGCCAGACCTGTAAGGAAAAGAACATTTTGCCCATTACATGGAATTTTAAGAAAACAATATGGGGAATGCATGTCTTCCAGTAATGATAATGCAAAAGAAGCTTTAAGACCATTGATAGTTGATTATTGTTTTGGTTTTTTTTTTTAATCAGCATATTCAATTTAATTTCCGATATTTGGCTAGGTGTCTCCTGTGGCTTGTAATAAACCTCCTTCTAGTCTTCAGTCTTTCGCTGTGTGTTAGAAGCTATGTTAACATGCTTTAGAATCACATTGACATTATTAGCAAAATCCTCAGCTCAATATGAATAAATAAATGGATGCTCAGCAGTTTGTTGTGTTGTGTCAGACTGGTGGTGTTTCCTTGCTTTTTAGGACCTAGTGTCAAGCATGAGCAGGCAGAATTTGGAAACTCATGTCCTACCTTGGAGACAAAGGATTCAGCAGTGTGGTGGGCATTCGCCTGTGGGAATGAGGGGATTTCACCTTGTTGACTCAAAATGATTCTCGTTACAGAGCTAGGGGCATAGGGGCCTATCTGAATTGAGGACTCCAGGTGTGTGCTTGTGTGCAAGAGAGAACAATGGGGATATTTTGGCAGGCCTACTGAGCAAAATAGGTCAAGTATTCCTTGTTTCCAGTCTCTAATTCCCATATTCCCATGTCACCCTACCACCTCAAAAAATTCAAGGCTTTGTATTCACATACTGGGCACAATGCCTATGATTTTGGTGCTTCTACAAGCCTGTAGGTCCTGAAGGAATAAAGCAAAAGCTGATGTATAGTATTACTAAAGAAGGATTTCTCTTAGTAGCCTTAATGACCCTCATGGCTGAATATGAGCTTCCTATGCATGTTTATACCTAGCACAAGAAGTGCAAGAGTGTCATTAATCTATATTTTTCTGTAGTTTCTAATAGGATTTGGGCATGAGTGTTGGCGGGAAACCTTGCTTTTGGATTGAGGGGTTTGTGGGTTTTGTTAAACATCCCCTCTTCTAGGAAAGGGCACGAAAATTAAAACGTTGGGAAAAGTACGTTTGGTTCAAAAAGGTGTAATTCTGTTTCTATGTTTCTAAACACTTTGTTTCCCTCTTTCCATGGTGCCTCTCCTCATGCATACCTTAAATCTGCATCTCACCCCTCTGCATTTCTTCGTCTGTGTCTCCCTCTTAGAGCTCTGAATTCATTATATGGAGTAGTGTAAATCAATAGTAAATGCTAACCGCCCACTCTGTACTCAGTTACGCAATATCACATACCATGTACACAGAGACAAAAAGGGAAAAAGCGCACACAGGCTTTACATTCAAAAGCTCTTGCATAATTTTGCTTCTCTACAGCCAAAAGAAAAAAAAAAAAAAAAAGGAAATAACAGATGGGGAGACTTGCAGTTTTTTTTCCCTTTTCTCAGACTGTACAGAGGGGAGTTAGTTTAACATCCATGGTCATTTCTAATTGCCCTGTGCTGCAGATAGGCAAGGCAGACTTGCTTGTGCTTTAAAATAAGAATTTTTTCCAGCTTCCATGATGTGGTGCACTTTTCAGGTAATACGAGAAAAACTATTATGAAGTGTTTAAGACTGAATTGGTTATTTGTTTAGTCTTAATGGAAAAAGGAAAAGAAAAACCTCACTTTAACTACTCGATACATGTTGCAAAGCGAAAGAGGGACAAGGAGTAAGGGAGGTTGGATTGAATTCTCTGCTGGCGTGGTTTTGTGCTTTTTTTTTTTTTTTTTTTTTTTTTTAGTTTTAATCTTTTTTCCTTTCTGAAAAGCAAAATATCTCTCAATGTAATATTTATGTAAAAAGCCAGTTATGTAACTCTCGCCTGCCTTTTGCTTTTGTTACCTCTCTGGACTGTACAGCTCTACTGTTTTTCCTCACGACAGATTGTATTAAAACCTGCAAATCCTGATGAAAGGAAAGAACAAGCGGGTGCCCACAGCACAGACTTTAATTTCGAGCCTTTTTAAGGGCTTCAGGCTGGAAGACAATGGATCTATTTAAGATCTGGTTTTGGCTAGAGGAATTCTTATTGAGTATTTTCCTGTCACAGTGCGCTCTGGAACATCCCTGGCTTCTGCACAGTGTTTCTGTCTCTCTCCTCCTCTCTTCTCCTCCCCCCAAACTTCGGATGTATACAATGAAAGCTTTTTCCCTTTCCTCTCCTGACCTTAATGCGAGTGTTAGGTTAGTCTCCATGTAACAGCAAGTGCACAAGCCTAGTGAAAGTTTAGGTTGTGCTGAACTTTATACATTTTTATTTCATCTAAGTGTTTGATGTCCATAAAGATCCAGAGATTCTTTTGATCAGGATTGGTTGGGATATTTTAATGGATTTTTGTCAAATGCAAGCGAAAAATGCGTAACCGTGCTAAAGAATAAAAAATGAGGGATTGGGGGGGGGGGGGTTCAAGAAAGGGAAGGAAAAGGTCAATACTAAGAAAAGTTCATACCTTTTCATCACAGGAAGAAATTATTCCTGCATTTATTGTAACCAATTTATTCCTAGTTTTATCCTCTGTGGATCTGACCTGTTTGTGGTTGCGAGCATTGTGTCAGGGTTTGTTTTCTTTTGCCCTTTACAAATCGTTCTCGTCTTGCGTGCACATTTTTGGACAGATTCTTCCCTAGTGTAATGCTGCTAATTCTGTTGACATTATGTCAGGAGTCTATTAGGTCAATTATAAAGTTGTAGGGCTCGATTCTCAGTTATTTTAAAGTGTTTTTCTGGCATTGGAAAGGAGTCATAAAATGAGCCTGAGTGTGAATTTTGCCGACTTCAGGCATAATAGAAAAAACAGTTAAAGCTGACATATTTCAACAGTGATCCCTGAGACAAGCTTTAAATGGAGTAGGGTTTTGTGAAAACAGGAATGTTTTCATCTCTATAGTATAGTAAGTGTATTATAAGATGTATATTTCGCCAAATTGCTGGATAGTACATATATATTCAAAAGTGTGTTGGAACACCTCGATTCCCTGCCTGGTTCTGAAACCAGCCCTTGCTTTGGCTCTGGGCAACAAAAACTTCTACCTCCATTTCTATCTCAGTAAAGAATCTCTTAGGGATTATAGTAGTAGATACTTGGTTTATTGTGCCCTACAGAAATATTCTAAAGATGGATTATTAAAGTTTATAAAGTGAATTTAAATGCACAGGGAGAAGGTCTTGAATTTATTTGGAGAGGTTAAAAAATAATTCAAACTTCAAGCCAGTGTTGCCACAAAGACAAATTATGGGCACCATCCATATATAAATGTTAGCTGGAAATCAAAAGATGACCCTAGTCATTAGAGGATTAAATTCTAGAAGACTACGTTATAGGAATTATAGGGCCTGGAAACCTATGTAATTGTAAAAGGGAGTTGAGTCAACATAACAATAGCAGTTTATGACATGGTTACATACAGTGGAGGAGAATAACCTCCTTAAAATCCCTTATCTTGCTGTCCCTAATAGCTGTCAACCCTTTATAAAATGCTTGCAAGATGTAGATTGTGCAGCTTTACAAAGGACGTGATAAAAAATGATTCCAGTGTTTAACTTAATCAAGAGAGTGGTCATATGTCTTTGAATGAAAATTACTTTCTTCCCTTCTCAGATTTTTAGTCTATAAGGTTTTTTCCTGCACTAATTACAGTGGAAGACTGATTTGGAATAGGTGTACAAAACCTGGTAACTTTTAACAGTAGACTGGCAAATTTCCCTCTTCAAGGAATTTGCATGCTTTTCAGCTACTGAGAAGTTTCTCTGCATCACGAGGTTACCTATAACTTCCCAAGTCTTCAGTCCCCAGCTTTGCTTTGTATGCTTAGGTGGACTTGTAACAATGCACTAACTTTCCTTAATGGTCAAACAGACATTTAATTATTTTCTGAGTATTTACTAGCTAAACAAGAAGAAAAACCTGGGAAATGCCTGCTGCTAAAAGTCTGGTTGTATATATGTAGTTGAACGGCGACCGGAATGATGGAATTTTGTGTTTTCTGCAGAATGGAAATCTAATTTTAATTTATGGAGGAGAGGGTGATTTGACTTGACCAGATGCTAGACATGCAACCTGTGAAACTTCTGTCTTCCTAAATTCCTAGGCAAAATAGGCAAAAGGGATGATTTGAGCAGTTTCTGAAATGAGATGTTAATATTCAGTTTTAATGAATAAGTCTTCATTTCACAACTTAAAAAGACCTCTGGTATTTTATTTTTAAACATAAGCTGTTTGAGTCCTGCCACTATGAAGATCTGTGCCTTAGTTTTCTTAAATTAAATTTTGTCACTTTAGAGAAAGGGTTAAATATGAACCCTAAAGGTTTAAAAACAACAATAAAAATTAAGAGTTCTACATTCATTTTTATTTTAAAATTTCATTATTTTTCTTCCCTGACACATGTTTGGTGTTGGGTATATTCAAAAAATAGCTAGCTAATATGATTTTGCTGTATCTAGCAATGTGAAGAATTAGCTACGGTAGTCTTTTTTTTTTTATCTAGCAATTATTCTGCAAGGTTTCAACCCTTCCTCCCTTCCTCCGAACAGTGTTCCTGGCAACTCTGACACTTTGGTTAAGTTTATGACAATCTTGTGTCCTTGACTATCAGGAATTCATTGCTAGTGCCCTCAGTAGTTTCATGGGTCTTTTTGACTTACAGGAGCCACAAAGAAATGAAGAAAGAAGCAGTATTTTTAGAGCAGTTCTAACAAAAGTGTCAGCTCTAGCTGCACTGAACGTTCCTGTACTCTTCCTTTTCAAAATTATTATCTTACACGTTCACAGCAAGCAAAGCAGAGGGTTTCCTTCTCACATCCAGGAATCTATATATTCTTATTTTTGCTTTTAAACCCAGTTTATGCAGGTGGGCCATGACAACCGCAGGGAAGAATCGCTGAAGTCTGGCAGTGTAGAGTCTGCGTTGTCAGATGGGCGCAGTGCTTAGAGCAGGGTCGACACCTGGATGTCCCTTGCTCTTTCTTCTCTACAGTGGTTAATATTTTCCTGTTGTCACTAGATGAAGAGGGCTCTTGACTGAGTGCCTACACCAGTGTGATCCCCGTGAGAGGATGTGCCACATGGTCTGTCGTACCCGCTTTCGGGAAGGAGCACATCCTCATTTGTTTGTGCACATCTGGTCTCATTGCTGCCAGCTGCTGAATACTGGTGGCTAGGGTGGGAAGGATGGGTAAGATCTCTTCACCTTACTGACGCGGAGGCTTAAAATCAGCTCTTTAGGATGTGACCTGTAGTAAAAGAGAGCAGGGAAGTAGACTTGATAATCCAGAAAGTGAGCTTCAGGGTAAAATCCTGTCAGAAACCAAACTGTAAACAGCTCAGTTTCAGTGGGGGCTCAATTTGGGCTATTATTTCATAATTTTGACTGAAGAAACCTCTGACTTATTTGGCTTTTAGGACACATGATGAAATTCACCCCTGTAGGGAAGTTCTTGCAGAGACAAGATACAAGGAGAGTTCGCCTGTGTAAGCAGCAAAGAAGACTGTCTGCTCCTGAGTTTTTGCCCATTTATTTCTGACTGGTTGCAGCAGAATAGATGGACTCACTGGTTGGACCGTGTTGTGAGCAAGAAGAAAACACACTCAGTTGATAATGTTTTAAATCAAAATAAATAATAATTCTCTTCATGGAAAGACTGTGGAAAGATATTAACAGAGAACAGTGCAGAGAACATCTGAAACGGTCTTTGCCCATAGTTTTCACTACATATATTTCTTTAAAATATTTTTCTGCTTACAGATTTTATTATGTATACTGGTTGCCTTAGGTTTCTTATGTGACTTTTAAAAAAAAAAAAAAAAAAAAAAGACCAAATTTCAGTCTCAACTTCTGGGATACATCTAAATATACATTTCTGATTAAAAAGTGTCATTTGCTGCTGAGGCTGGAAATGGTCTGCTCTGCTTTGAGGAAGGGAGAGGCAGATCTGTAATGGTTGCTCAGGCTGTCGTGTTTCTGAGAATCAGCTGTTTTTTCTTTATACTGCAAAGATTAAACAAAGAATGTTAAACATTTCCCAATTTAGCATTTATAATGGAAAGCGGCTGTAGGGCCACAGCTCGCTGCTGCAAGGGCACACATTCATATTAGGAGTCACTTAAAAAGGCTTTTATTTTCTTTGAAGGCCTATCCATTCCTTTCCCAGCCTGGCTGCTGTGCTTTGCAGTCAGGTGGAGGCAGCTTTAAATCTTTACTTTCATTTAAGTAGGAGCTAATTTACTTTTGGAAATGAAAGTTAAAGCAGCTCAGCCATCTGCAAAGTGAAGGAGGCGGCAGTGGGTTTCTTTAACTTTTCAAATCTCTACAATTATATTTTGTACCAACAGGCAATCAAAATTACCTTCCTTAGCTCCTATTAGTAATAATATGTAGTATTAATGATCTAATGTCTTAGCTTCAACTCTTCATCTCGGTTTCTAAAAGATACCTGTTGGCTGTGTTCAGTCGTCTTTATACGTGCATCCAGCTCAGGAGCTTTGAAGTAAAAAGTTGTAGTCCTGAGTGCAGCAGAACTACATTTGTTTGACCTACTGACAGCAGAGCTTTTTCCATAGCATTTCATTAGTGATTATGTGGAGCACTGGGACTTTCTGTTCCTCATAGTAAAGGCAAAGAATGCTTAAGAATGAGTAGGAGATGAAAAGAATACATTTAAAAAAAAATAAAGGGGGCGGGGGGGGGAAGGTGGCATTTTGGTATCTTCGTATTGTATTTGCTTTTATTGTGGTTGTTTATCAGCCTTTCTTAGTTTTATTTGAAGAGTCCGTAGGGGAAACAAATATATAATTCAAACTTTTTTAGTTAAAGCTGAAGAGAATTTCAGTTTTATGCAAATATATATTCTATTCCCTATCAGAGTGAAATAAGTATGTTAATTCAGTTAGTTTTTTAACAGAGCAGCTAAAAATGTCATTTGCCTGCCTCTCCACTGGATAGTTTTCAGAAATTCAGTAGTTTTCTGTCATCACATGGGGACAAGTCTAAACATATAATTAAAACATTTTCAGAAAGAAAATATTTCTGGTCTCTTGTATAAATTGTAAGCACTATAAAGAAATCAGATATCCGTTTTCTGCCTTCTCCAGCCTGCCTGCAAGTAGGTTATGTCTAAACAAAATAGCCTTGCACTCAGAGCTCACAAACATTTGTGTATTACTTAGGTATCCACATGAGTAATTTTATTGGCCTCTTATAGTAGCTTAAATGTGTTTGTAAATGTTTGCCCACCTTTTTGTTTCTTAACGGAAGCTTTTTACAATTTGTTTTTTTTTGGAATAAGTCAAAGTTTGAGTTTAAAAAATATTTCAATCTTCTTGTGATTGCATTTCTTACAGAATTTTGGAATTTTTGGACTGTGCATCTGTTTAGGCACGTGGAGAAAGACAAGACTGAGATCATGTAAGTCATGAAACTGAGGGTGAATAATCCATACTTTGTTCTCTCACCATCTTTACAATTTATACCTATATGCAAGTACTAAACGAAAAAGAAAAAAAAAATCTAGTTAGATTTTATTTTTAAAGTGATTAATGAAAAGCAAAGTTCAGATGAGGCCACAAATCCTGGTGGTGCACAATGGGTTGATTTATTTTGTAAATAGACCATGGATAATTAACCATAAAACAAAACTTTTTTTTTTTTTTTTTTTTTGCAAACTTGCATAATGACACTGGTTTCTTTTAGTTGCTGTGAGTTGCACAGAGGGATAACGACTTATTCACAACTGGTTGCAACTGGTTACAGCCAAGAAAAGAAAAATCCCAGAGCAGCTAGAGGAAAAAAGGCTGTTAAAACCCTGCTACACTTGCAGTTTTATAGTCAGGCATTTACTGATGGCTACAGAACGGGCAAAGCTGCCCTTGTACAATAACAGCAAAAAAGTAGATATGTCCATACTCTGATGATGCTTGCCATGTTATCCCGTGCTTTGGCTTAAAACCCATTAGCAAAAGACAGCCTCTGCAGCTGACCTTGTAGTTCACAATTTTGTATTGACTTTCAAATAGCATTAGTTTATTCTTTGTTACAAGCGTCCACGATGCCTGCATCTTACTACTTTGGCACTGGGGGAAGAATCCTCTGGATAGTCAAAATAGTCTGACTTGCTGCCAAGTCCTCTTGTGAGCCAGAGAGTGATGGTAGTTTTTCAGATACGTGATATGAGAAAGCTGCCTGCCCAACGTCCCCCGAATTTGTCTCTTCGTATTCCACAGTCATCTGTGGAAGGGATCTCTGATTCCCAAGAAGGAGAAGGTCCAATTTGTTGTGAAAGTACATTCACTACTAATTAAAACTACCAGCTGGGATTACAGCCCTGGAGACTGTAAATAAACTAGAGCATGAGATATTCAGATGACAATATGGCCACTTTTGTGGTGGTTTGTATTAGTTGCTTGTACTCAGATTTGCTCATCTCATGCCAACTTACTAGAGTGAAGAGAGGGTTTATGTAGGTAATAGTCAAGGTGCAAGAGGTTGGATTTCCTACACAGGCACTGTCTATATGGACACCTTAGCTTGCTCTCACATGCCACAATGTTCCTTAAAATACTTCTGTCCATACGTATAAGGTCTGCAGTTCACACAGAGCTAAAATCTGATCATGCTGTGTTCATGTGAGCTGGCTGTTGGTGCAGCTGTGCTGTGTTTCAGAGACTCTAAGGTACTGGAAGACAGCCCCCCGTTTCCAAATGATAGCTTGGATAGGCAGAGGTAGTGGGTAAAATTGCTTGAAACCAGTAGTTTTACATGTGTTCAATCAGTTTGTCGCAACAATGTTGCAGACTGATGTTTGTAAAGGTCCTCCGTGCTAAGTCAATTTGTACACATGCTGTTTCTTCTGCAAATTTGGAGACAATGTACTGCAGAGACTGAGGAGAGGAAAAGCAGATCATTAATGTCACCTCCTATCTGCATGAGCTTAATGCAGACAATCAGGTGTAAGAGTTGTGTGTTTTTAGTTTAGATCCCAGTTGCAAGACATGGCCTCACATCAACACTTTAAACCCATAACTAGAGAACTGCTGGGTTCCCACTGTGTTACTGACACTAGTAACTACAACACATGGGCTGTCACTTAACAATCTTTTATTTAGTCCAAAGAGTCAAGTTAAAATAGCACTTACTTTGAGCTGGAGGCTTCTGGTTTGGGTGGGAGTCATGCTGGGGGCTACATTAGCATTGTACTTTCAAATGACACTGCAGTGAAGACAAGACCCCAAAAGTAAGTTAACTCTCCAAGGCTCAATACAGTCTTCAGCTTCTCTTCAGGTCCTGTTGAAAGGGAAGCCAGCCAGGCTCCACTGTGGTAGTGCTAACTGGATGTGTCTGTCCTGTGGGTTCTTCCTTGAAACTGCTTTTAGTCAGGCTTTTGCTTCTGGAAAATGTGGCAATGTATGGAATCTGCTATGTACTGTTTATAAGTTAGAACTTGATTTTATTGACTAACTGAATCCTTGTATCTTGTGACAATCTTTTCTGTGCTCTGCATCATGCCAAAGAGACAGGGGAGTGGTGTTGGCATATCTTTGTATGAATAGGTCTGTCATTAAATATTTGAAATAGAAACATCTGAAATAGATCTTGCCTGAGAAGAACAATAGGGCAACTAGAGAAAGCCAGTTTTCTCCAAATTTGCTTTTGGGGGCTGGAGTTTTAAGCAAACAGAAAAAAGGACAGAGACCAGGTATTAGTGCAGGGGCTTGAAAACAACAAACCGTGAGAGGTATGAAGGGAGATGCAAAGGAAGGTGAGAGGAGAGGGGAAGGATACTTAACAGAAGGAGGGAGTTTTTCATTTGTTTGTTTGTTTTAATAACTAAGACCAGCTAAGGGAGAGGGAAGCTGGTAGTGTAGAGGATTGAGAATCTCTCATTGGGAAGAGGCCCTGTGTTTAGAAAAGGGAAACTTCTCCGCTAACGTGGGTCTCAGTCTGAGGATCATTCACTACTAGTGCTGAGGATGCTGAGGCACGAAAGTGCGTTTGGGTATTTTCTGTTTCCTCTGATCTCTAAATCTTTATTTTTGTTTTGTGAAGAGTGAGGGAGTCAGTCATCCCTCAGGCAGTTAGGCTCTGAAATCTTACTGCTAGGAAGGAGTTCCAGACAGCCTTAGCTGGAGGCACACGCAAGATGAAGGAGAGAGTGTTCAGCTCCTTTCAGACTGTGGAAGTTGTCAGCGCATGGGCCCAGTATGCAGAACACAAATTCAACAGTCTGCTTGGTGTGCAGCAGGAAAAGCTCTCTTAGAGGTAACTGTAGTTCAGGCTTTTGAACAAACCTTTGTATTTCTCTCATATGGTAATACCCTATTGGTAAAGATACGCAATCCAAACTCCTATTATTGTAGCCATCCTATCTCTTTCCAAATACTTCTCCCCAAATCTACTACTTAAAAAACCCACAGGTGAGGTAATCCCAACAGTTCTTCCCAAGACTTTCCCATCTTTGCTTTGCGAAGCATAGCATCCGATGTAGTAGGTAGGTTCAAGTTCCAGTTAGAAAGTGCTTTCGCATTGGCGTAAGCAGTACAGCTGTCTGAATCCTTGGACTTCTGCTCCAAGCACTGTGGTCAGAAATTGGCTTTATAAGAAACAAAAATTATTTGGTTCTTACTGAGTTTCTGTCCACGTTACAAAAAGCCCCTCACCAAGTGGGATGGGAGACAATCACTTCTCATACGCATCTCAACACTGAAATAGCCAGGGAATGCCAGTCACTCGGAATGGTTGAAGTCACGGTTAAAGGCCTAGTTATGCTTCAGCTCTCCTTCTGGTCTTCCTAAATTAATAGTTTCATATGCTGGCACTCTTGCTAGTACCTGATCTAGATTAAATCCCTGATTTTTTCCCATTTTAGGCCAGGATATGTCTCACATCTTCAGTAAAGCTTCACGTGACTTCATGGTGTTTTGTATTTTATTCATTTGGAAATGTATGAGCAGTGATCGAGAGCCTTCTTAGCAGTTGGAGCAAACGGTTAAAGAAAACTGAATTGTTAGATGTTAAACATCTTATTAATCTCAACTGCTCTTACATCTCTCTACCAGTTAAATTTAAGGTTACAGGGACAGAGCAGAAACAACTACCATTCCCCTCACTTCTCACTCCAGATTCTTCTGTAGGACTCTCTGTGACTTTCAGTCTGCTGCTTTATCCTGCTCAGAACTGGTTTTGATACTTCCCCAAATGGCAATAGTAATTAAGGGTACTTGACCCAACAAGACGTGTTAGTTGTTACATAAATGACTGTCTGAAAAAGCCTCTTACCTTTCATACATCGATAAGCTCCACCGGTTCTTGGACAAGAACAACATATCAGCTGGATTATTAATAATAATTAGATTGTCACTGATATATTGATAACATTGCAGAGGTATTACAAGCTTCTGAGGCTCACTAAAAAGTACTGAGGGTCAGGACTAGAAACACTAAAAAAAATACCTAGTGGTATTATCTTCTTGTGGAAATACTGTTTCAGTAAAAAAAAAAAAAATTCTTCCAGGACTCTTATTTATTTTCATTATTCATATTTCCAGATAAAGCTTTTTGGCATTTGTGGAACAGAAATGATTTTGTTTCAAACTTTCTTTCAAAAATGTATTCTGTGTTCTAATATAAAATTTAAATCACAACTGAAAGTAACAATCAAAACAAAATTATTTTGTCAAAACAAAACATTCAATTGATTGAAATGATTTTTTATTTTTGTTTCATGGACAACTTTGCAATGCAGTGTTTAATTCAACTGTGAAACAAAAGCAAATTTCAAAGTCTGTAGCAATCCTGTAAAGCAGAAATATTGGGTTGTGTTTCAGCTCATCTATGTGGCGCTTAGGGGAGTACTTCATCAGAATTCTACTAAATCTGTTTTTAAAAAAATCTGTTCAACCTGTCATATTCTGTTATATCAACAAAAATTTTAAAATGTGTGAGGACCCTTAGACTATGCTGAGGTCTTCTTGTATTGATGTTGTACTGGGACTTTCTATCTCTGTAACAGTTAATCAGAATCTGTCTCTGCAACTACATGTAGATCTCCCTTGGAAATATATTCTGTGTTTCTGCTCAGAAAAGTGGGAAGCCTTTGATACTGTTTCAGCTCTCTTGGCTTTCTTCTCTATGAGCTGGTCATGGACTAAACCTATCAAACTCTGGGTGCCTATCTTGGTGCAATTGCTTGCAAAGACATCAAACAGTTGAGT
The DNA here is from genome assembly GCF_018691265.1 of Tyto alba. Taxonomy (NCBI): domain Eukaryota; kingdom Metazoa; phylum Chordata; class Aves; order Strigiformes; family Tytonidae; genus Tyto; species Tyto alba. The sequence goes on along the minus strand of NW_024881276.1, from coordinate 54,021,503 downwards.
GTAATGATAGTGTGAGTGTAAAGCCTATACAGTTAATATTAGTGTGTTCACTTCCATTTGTTGCTTCTTAGATTTGATTTAAAAGGGACCTTCCCTCAGTAGAGCACTTTGCGGTTATTGCTTTGAGTCTTTTCTTGTCCTGTATAATAGCCAAAACATTCTCTCTTTTTCTTCATAATGCACTGGAAGTTTTTTTCTCTCCATTCTCATGCAGGATCCATATACTTAAACAGTAAAGTTCTTCTGGCAGCAGTCTTGTCCAGGGCCACAGTATGGTATACGCCTTGGAGGCATATTACTTCAGATTATGGTTTTGGCTAAATTTAAATTCTTCAGGATTGGCCTAAATCTGTCTCAGTGGGAGCACCCTACAACAGAAAAACATGAATATAAGGGGGATATATTGGACAAGTAGGGCAAGGGTGAAGATTAAGAGCAAAGAACACAGTTAAGGATTGCTCTGTTGCTGGAAAATATAAAGCATCTGACCTTATCTCAACAGTGTGATATTCCTTATTTTTTGAGCAGGGACTGAGATACTCTCTTGCTCATGTGATGGACTCTGGTTATCAACATCTGGCTTCCTTAAATTTGACTAGATATAACAATGTCATATTCCTTAAGAATATCAGCACTTCAACTTCTGTAAGTTAGGGATAAAGCAGTCAGTGTCTGATTACCCATTCAGGGTAAGTTGTGGCTCTACAAACTTTGGAATTCTCAGTCTGGTCAGAGGTAAACACAAGATGACTAAGTAATACGAATTGAAAAGCTTTTCCATTCATTAGACCACCTCACTTTTTGTTTCTGTTTTTCAAACCTGGAAAGGAGTGTTTTGTGATACAGAAATTCTGCTTTTAAATAAACATGTATTTGGACAATAGCGTAGTTGGTTCAGTATTTCTCAGTTACAGGCCTGGGACAAGACAGGTGTTAAGATGCGCTTTGACCAACAGCTGTCTCCAGTATTCATCAGACTTTTTTTTACATGATTAAACATGTAACCTGCTATATCAGTATAAATTGAATTTAGTCATAAGAATACTGATTTAATTTGAAGAATATACTTTGTGCTGGTCTTGGACATGAAGAGCTGAAATGTTGACGTGTTTAGGCCTTAAAAAATATAAAAATAAAAGCTCCCCCACTTCAGTGTTCAATAAATATATAAATAAATAAAATAGTTTATGTTATGGACACGCTCACAGTATTTCCTGCATGCTAGTGGAGCAGCACACATCAAAAAGATAATAATATAAGCAGTAAAATATCCCAAGCAAACAGAAAGCATCTGTAGATCTTGCCTAGCTGGCTAATATTATTGGGATGGTTGTTTTTAGTTTACCATGCCATTAATGCTTTGAAAATGTATATATGCATGCTGAGGGTTGGCCAGGAGTTGAACTGTCTTTATAATGGTTATATTCAATTGCTGCATTGTGCCTGAATGCCTACAGACATATAGGACAGGAAAGGTACTCAAGAAACTATTAGACCATGCAGGATCTGGTCTACCAGCTCTAGTCACAGGAGAACATAATGTGCAATAAACAGGGTGTAAAGAATCAGTTATAAAGGTGTTTGGAGAAATCCTGGGATGCAGCTGAAGTGTTTGTTAGCTGGTGTCGCAGGATTGATAGTCTATGTCCCTTTTGTTGTGCTACTGCCTTTAATAAATAACAGATCAAACTCAGAGATATGATATAACTGGAAAGATTTGTATCAATAAAAACCTGTCGTAAATGTAAAGAGAAAGCTATTCTGCCTCCCCTTCTCATTTGGTACCTTTTCTTTCCCTCACTATTTGGAACAGTTGAATGCTGACACATATCCCTAGGACTTCTACCTGTCTGTCTTCAGAAAGTCAAGGCCATTTCAGCAGGGTATAGGAGTGAAGATTCAGGAGTATAGACAGGAGGTATGACTTTATGGTTTTCAAATTAACTGTGTTTTGCTGTATCTAGCATTTTTTGTAGAAAAAAAATCAAGTTTCCTTGGAACATGTATCGAGCCTGATCTAAAATCTCTCCTTGGCTTTAGGAGGCAGGAGATCAAGTCCATATTGGAAATTCTCTGTTCAATTTGCTGGATGCAGTCAGAACCCATGACTGACATTCAAGCTGTTTCAGCCTGTGCTGCCCTTAGCCCCAGAGTCAGCACTGGCAGTATGGCCACTCTGACTGCAAATACAGAAATCAGAAACCTTCTGATGTTAACTTGATATTAGATGTTACTTGAAGGAATCCCCTCTTGGAGTATGAGTTTTGGGAACCCTGAGATTTCCTGATCTGCTTTTTTATCTTTCCTGACCATCTCTAGAGGTAAATGGGCCATTTTGCTGGAAAATTTAGATTGTAAGCATTAATCTGAAGGGTTTTCTAATAGGAGGATATTAGCAATACAGGTAATAGAGCCCTGCTAAGGAGGCAGGCCCGCTTGCAAGAGTCAGAGGTCTTCAGGTCAAGAAGTCAAAGACTTTCCCTGTTAGTTTTGCATCAGTACATTGTGGATTGCAGCAGTTCCAAAAGTATTATCTTTCACAGGTCCCATCAGTCTCATGTCACTAGAGATCCCACTGCATGTAGCGTTGCTTCTAGTGGTGGTTCCTGGGCACAGGGATGGGTTCATCGTACCATAGCTCCCACAAAACCATTAGCAGACATAGAATTGGCTCATCCTTTCTCTGCTGTGCATTCAGGTTAATTTTGGATTCCCTTTTCAGATGTAACTGTTTAGTGGTGCTGCAGTGTGAGCTTCAGAAATTGCTGATTTCTTTCTCAGGGATGACAAATTTCATAGTATATTCTTTAATTCCTATTTCTATAGCAGTTTGTAAAGAGTCTTCACTTACAATTTTCTAATACTCAGAAATAAATTTAGGAATAGGGTCTTTCAGAAAGAATCCTGTTGCAGACGTCCTTTGATCATTACACTGTAGAAGAACTTAGGATTTTTATGATTGAAAGTTCTGATATAAATATGAGATTGCTGTATTTATGGGAAAATCTTGACACAATCTCGCTGTTATGCGGGGCATTTAAGAGACCCTGAAATATCTTTAAAGATGAAACAATGGGAAGCTGCTTACCTCATGACATAATAAGGCAAAATAAGGTCATCAAAAAAGTCGTGGCTGCAACTCCAGCAACAGAGCTGAATGAATTAATTACAACAAATAATCTCGTTGCCAAATACAACTTTTCTGTCCACGTCAAATACCCACAAGTTGATCAGTCTCTTTGATTCAGGAATTGTTGGAATTTATTTGATGACTACCTTCAAAACTTATATTCTGTGGACTCTCTGTAAATGGAGGTGAAAGAGGGATGACTGTGGTTTTAATGCTATTTGCAAAAGCCCATTCTGTAATTTTCCTCTCTGGCATCCATCTTGTAAATTTGCATTACTCGATGCCAGGCATTTAGGAGTCTATAGTTTTGATGAAAGAGGGTAACAAGTTTAGTGTTCATACAGCAACTGTTAATGTTCATACAACAAGAGTTAATGTTTAGCAGAAAGGAGGCTTCACACAGGTTCCTGAATTCTCATACATCTTTCATATTATATTTATTTTATTAACTCTATGGCTGAAATGGTAAAACATGAGGAACACGAATAAAGGAGATCCTGATGCTGCATGAGTGAGATGGGGAACGGAATGTGATTATTTAGGAGTGCACTGATTCAGAAGGTCAGTGTGAAGCTAGGTGCTTCTGTTCACTGCACACAAGGGCAGAAACATGTCAGAAGTTGTTGCTGGTAGTGCTGCATTCAGGAAAGGAGCATGGCATTCACTTTTCAGCCGCCAGAGAGTAAAGGAAAGACAGAGTGCCACAGACATCTGTTATTGTGTTTGCTTACCTACCCCTGTTCCTGGAGGTTTTGAAGCAGGATTTGAAAAGTGCATATGACATTCATTGTTTTTGACCATACTTTACAACATCCTACTGACTTTAAAGAGCCAAAATTTGGACCTCCGTAATTTAGCCAGCAATATACACAGGGCACTCTCAGCAAAAAGGCTGGGAACAAAACTTAGTTCCTTGTTTCCTGCCTATTATTTAGTACGTATCTGATTTGAAATCTGTTTTCTGCATACCCTTGCGTGCATATTCCTTGGCACATGTGCTCCTTGCCATTATGGGGCAGATCCCATAGATTTTCTGCGTCATTAGTAGAGAGAGCCAGTCATTAAAAAAAAAAAGCTCATTTGCCTGAGCCGTTAAGATTTTTTCTCACAGTTCTGCCTGTGGCGCCTGTCACTAGCAGTCAAATAAGGACAATTTTACCATTCTCTCCTGCTGCTCTAATTTTTTTTTTCAGTGCCAGTACATGTATTTGTTATTCTTTATAACTCCCTTTGAAGTTGGGAATCCAAGGGGAATCTAAAACCGACCAGATGTTTCTGCTGCTGGAGACACAGAAGACAGCAAGGATTAAGTTTAACTGAAACTTAGTTCTCTACAAAACCCATTACAGTGAGAATTCTTCTTCAGGTAGTTTTATTTATTATTTAAATTTGCACTTGCCATCCTGGGTAGGTGATACCTCAAGTCATCTTGCCCGGGAGGAAAATGGATGATTTATCCAAGTAAATAGTGTATCAGCAGCTGCCTGCATTGATTTCCCTTATGGGGTTTCAGTTCCATTACACTGCATATTTCCCACCCACACTCTTTATACAGCATTTCATGTTGAAGAAAATCATTCCCATCTCTGTAACTTCAGAGGACAGATATGTGGAACCATCCAGAGGGAGGGCAGCACAACTCATGCATGCGTGGGGAGGGGTGACATACTTGAGAAAGTACTGGACAGAAAGCAGTACGAGGTTTTAACTCCTTCTTCCGTCACGGTTGGGAGATGAGAGAAAGAAGTAGAAACCAGCATGGGAGACTGGCTGTGGGAAGGAAGGAAAGTACTAACCTCCTAGAAGTGGTGGCAGAAGTCTCTCAGGTGGGAAAGGACAGGAAGAAATGCTATTATTGACTTCTGAGTTCAAGTTAGATGTTTTTGAAGATGCAAGACAAGAAAAAAGAAGGTTAATTTTAAAATAGGCTGTGATATGAAATACATTAAGGAGTCCTGTGGAGTGTCCATGTCCAAATTCTACGATGGGAGATCCTGCTGGCCTGCTCCTGCAGTCATGGCCACAAGTCCATGGTCAGACCTCATGGAGGTTCCGAATGGGAAGGCAGCAAACAAAACAAGGCTGTGATCTCTCTCTACCCTAGACATGGCTTAAGCTAAAGTTTGGATCCACTTCCAGATATTAAACACCCCAAATTTCTGGAGTACTTGTTGCCAAGTTATCTTAAGTTTATGGGACTGTCTGTCCCTATGCCTGTCTGTCACACCCATACGTAGCTGTTGAGCACGCCGATCGCTTTCAGGCAAGTCGAAAAGAACTGAAAAGATAATTTGTTTTCTACAAAATGAGTATCTAAGGAGAGGAGAAAAACTTAAATTAGTGCCCCTGCTGAGGGAGAGACAAGCAGAACTTATCAGCTAAGCATATTCAGCAGAGGACAGCTGGCTGGCCAGCACAGGCTTTGCTCCAGAAGAGCCTTTTGCTGACTGTTGCTCACTGAGAATTTCATCTTTCTTGTGGGAGAGGAGATCCACAGTAATTGTACTTGTATTGTGTAGCACTCGCAGGCTCTGATTGCAAATCTGTAGGAAGACAGCCTTTATCGGCAGTTGTTTCATGTCTGAGCTGTTTTGTTTTCTTTAAAGTCCAGCCCCCTTTCTCGTTGTTAATTCAAGGTACATCTCTGGCTGATAGTGTTTTCCCTTTCCTCTCTGCTGTGGGGTTACAGAAGCTTTTCCCTGATTTTTCTCCGTGTGGAGTCACTTTATTGTTTTGCACCAGATCTCAACTCTCGATGTTGCAGCCACCATAATTGAGAAATAGTATCGGGCTCTGCCTAAGTTACTCTTTAATTGGCCAGATGGATCGCTAATGCCTTCACTGAGGCACTGTCCTCCATCATTAACTGTTGGAGTTGCCTCCTAATATTGCAAGGCCCTGCACACCACCCTAATTTGTTTTTAAACAGGGAAATCAAAATCTTGGTAATTATATAGAGCCTCCTAATAAACATCAGGTAAAAATACATGCACTGTAACGAGCTCTTTTCAGAATAGCAAAAGGGAGCGGAAAAAATAATTTGCTAGTGCCTACACTTACTTAAAGTTGCTTTTCTGATTTTAAAATATAAAAAGAAATCAGGTCCTGAGAACGCTGGGTGATTTTGGATGTTCTGTAAGGTTTTGAGGAAAGATAAAAAGAAAATAATCATATGTTTTTAATTTTTATATTTTTAGGGCCTGAATTTCTTAGCTTTATATTAAAGGGAAGCAGGTTAAAATCAGTGAGTTTTGGACCTACATATTTTCTCCTCTTCTTTATTTTTTTGTCAAGACATCAAGGCAGATGGTATGAAAAGCATTTATATTGGTCTCTCTGCTGACGGAGCTTAACCTAATAATCCAGGACTTGGAACTGGGTGCTTCGATAAAAACACTTTCTGAGAGGTTTTTCCATTCAGAACACCAGGAGAAGTTTTTTAATTGACAACATCAGAAATTAGTATCCTGCCAGGACTACATTTCTTTGCACCTTATTACTCAGAACAAAAGATTAATATATACTCATTCCGAGCATGAGAGTTTGCAATAATTTTTTCCTAAATTAAACCAAAGACGAAGTGAAATGGTTTACCACAGGATTGTGAGAGTGAAAACAGGGGGAAAGTCCCAGTTCCATGTCAGTTATTACTTTGTCCTAGTTTAAGCACTTGACTCTCTTCTGGTGATTGCTCCATTTTCTTGTTTTTTATAGTGTGCTAGATACTTTGAAATTTGCAGACTTAGCTCAGTCTTTGAAATGAAGAAATCTCAGCTCTGAAAATGCCAAATTAAACTATGATTCTGAGTTCCCCTTAGTTGTGAACAACTTCACATATAGAAAAAGCAGCACTCCAGTGTGATTCCCCTTCCTTCACCTTCAGTCTGAACTTCTTTTCATAACCCAACTGTAACGGGGCAAACTGAAAGACCAAAGCCAACATATAAGAAGATAACGTGGTTCACAGCTAAAATTTGGAGCTCTGGTCTGTGAGGACCCCACCTGCATTCTTAGATTTTTGTATGTGTGTGTTCTTGAGGCATTGCATTTGAAATATATACAGGAAACTAAGCCTAGCTGAGGAGGTTATAACTTGTAAACATTTTCCTGTGTATGTTTTGATAGAATGGTATGGGAGTGGGAGGCAGGGATGTGGATTTTAAAAATATTTTTATGCTTTCGTAACACAATATATAGTCCATCTTAGACTTAGTTCTTATTAAACAAAGATATTCAGATGTATCATGGAAGTTAGCAGATAATGAAACGGGTTCCTCAGCAGTGTGACACCAGCACTCCAGAGCAGTTTGTCCAAGTGGAGCAGGATACACCCTACTTTCTTGGATCAGTTCATGTTTGGTTTTTTTTGGTTTTTTTTGGTTTTTTTTCCCTAGCTTCCATATGGTGGATTTAAAGGTTACTCCTTGTGTTATTTACAGTTGTCTTCTTCCATACAGGAGCACTGCAGGGAAGAGTGTGCGGTGGAAAGAGCTGGTTCTTCAAACAGCGGGTGCAAGGACATGGCTTACCTATTGTCTGTAACATACTGTCTTCTACAGTCAAACAGGAATCTCTCTTTTATCTCTTGCAGTCTTGGGTATTAGAGTATATATGCAATGAGTCCAAACCAACAGGGAGCCAGAGGGTAGATTGCACATCTGACTGTGAGAGTCATCATCAGGCCAAGTACTCTATCAGGCCAGTTGGAAAAGCATCTTGTCACTCGGAGGTAGGGCTGGATTTATGTTCTGCTCAGCATGCTCATTTAGAGAGGGAGGGTTAGATAGCCCGTAATATAGCTGTTGATACTGTTGAGCACTGAGGGGTTACCAGTCCTTTCTGCTGTGCCCAGGGTAGCAAGTGTGTGAATAGGGTAAGGACTTGAATGCAGCCCCGGTACCCCCAAACTGGCTGAGTTGTTGCAGTGAGGTGGCACAGACCTCTGTGGAGCACATTCCCCACCGATTCACATGCATTTATGTTGTGTTGGTCTTGGAAAGCGTTATGCCTCCTGTGATCACTTTCTCAAACAGTGCTCCTACTTCCCTCATGATTTAACAGCTGCCTTGCAGTTGTGGTTCTTAAATCTACCTTTCTTAGATCTCCAGTTTGCCCCATGGCCTCTTTCATTTTCCGTTCCCAGGGCCCGGGACAGATTCCGAGCTTCCTGCCAGCTTGCTGTTGCTTTGTATCTGCGCTCGGATTGCGGGTGCTGGTGTTCTGACAGTCTACCCAAATCCTTCGTTGCTCAGAAGAAATAATAACTCTCATTCAGCTGCTTTCTTAGCATTTATTGTGACATCCAAAGACAAATGCAAGCTCATCTCTAGAATCATTATTCTCTTTGAAGAACAACGGATTGTCAGGGGAGACATTTTTTTTGTGTGGATTCACTTAGAAGTTCTGTCCCCCAGTGTGGTTCTCCAGCTGCCCCTGTCATATCCTCCGTTGTTGTTTATCCAACTTTTAATAATTTCCTTTTCATGCTAGAAGGGGCCACATAATTTTCTCTCTGTGTGTGCATGTATTTGTATCTATTTCATGTTTTTTCATTTCTTTCAATTCATAACATACAAAATATATAAGGAAAAGGCATCCATTGCACTAAATACATGTATTATTTATGTATGTTTTATATAGATTTTGGCCTAAATTTCATTAGATGCCTAGGGATTTTGTGCACCTCAATTTTAAGTGCTCTATTACAGTCTTTAAGGTATTTCTTCGGTACTTATGTCATGACTGATTTTTGAAAGAGACATACTGATATGTGAATAGCTAGGCTACCCCTACTTCTGTGTAGAAACAAATGGAGGGGAGGCTTGCTGGAACTACTGAAAGAGATAGATATTATGGATACTGTTCTATCTAATCAAAAGAAAGAGCATCACTTAATGTATCGCCTGGCCATCAGCTATTTATTTGTGTTTTCTGGATCACCAAAGTTACTTTGAGGTACCAGTGTAATATTTGAATAGCTCTGGTTAAATTATTTTGATTTTGACTCATCTCCATTTCAGATGGGAGATCAGACCTGGCCTTGAACCAGCCCAATGTGGTATGAAACTATGCAGTTTCATTTGCTCTATTAACATAAGCTTTCACCTAAAAGTGTTAAGATGACAGCAGCACAAGGCTTGCCATTACAGCAGCGTGCACATGAGGGTGGAAAATTGCTCAGAGAAACTGTCATTCAAGGTCTCTGGGTAAAGTAGGAATCTTGTTTATTCTCCTCTGAATAACAGTGGCACCTTTACCTGTAGCGAAAGAAGTGGAAGGAAGCAGCAGAGAGAATGTTCTTCCAGTCATGACTTTGGGTTTGATGATCTCCAGTGAAATGACTGTTTAAGCATTCGCTAGCATTCTAAAAAAAAGGCATGTAATTACTTGCAGGTAATCAGATACAACATCACCAGTTGGGGCAGGGGATGGAGAGAAAGGGAGGAAAATCAATGGTTAATGTTAGAAAGTGCAGCCCTTGTCCCACTGGAGTGAGTGGGATTTTCGTTGGCATCTTATTTTCAGTCCTGTGTTCCTAAAAAAAAAAAAAAAAAAAAAAAAAAAAAAAAAAAAAAAAACAAAGCACACAGCATGCATTTGAGAGAAAAACTGGATAGTGAGGTTGTCAGGGTCCTAACCTGAAACACATAAGCCCTGGGCTGTTCCCATGCTCTGTCACCGCTCTCCCAGAGGACCCTGGAGAAGCAGCGTGCTCTGCCTTCCCGGGGATGGGGGATGGAGGCACAGGAGGTCACGAGGAGCTCGAGCACGGAAGCAGCAGTAGCCTTCCCAAGACGTCAGATAGATACCAAGGTTCAATGTGATGAATGATGTTAATCTAACTGCAGGTAGAAAGCGTGGATTTGTGATGAAAATGGTTCCTTGTACTGGGATCTGTTGTGTGTCTGCACCAGATATGTGCCTGGTTGTGAGCTGGTGCACAGCTTTTCTTTCTATGTTTTCATTTAAGGTTTGCACCAAGGTGTTTGTAGTGTAACAGGGATTTTTCTTTCTTGCATTAACATAAATGTAATCTATATGTTATATTTATAAAATAAGGATTATATGGGCATGAAGGACATCATCTATGTCACATAAATATAGGTACCTTTTTGTTTCCTTTTCCTCCTCTTCACATCTTTATGCCACATGAAGAACTTACTGAATCAGGTACAGTTATGGAGGTTGTAGTTTTACTCTGCACAAGATTTTTAAACCTTTTATCACATCATAACTTATTTAACTTCTGCTTTAAAGGCAAAGAGGAATTCTGTGGCTGGGAGCAGAGGAATATGAAAGGTATAGTAGGCTTCCTGTGAGAAGAATACGATAATATTCACTGACAGAGGAACTGAGGAACAATTATCCCAAGCTAAGCTGTGTCTTTCAGACAATGCTGTCAGATTTTCCACTTCCACGAGCACAGCTGGGCATGTGGTGCCAGGGTGAGAAATTCCACAGTGGCTAGAGGCTGAGTGCATTGGGTGCCGGCCTGGCTGGTAGTGCTGGAAATCAGAAGCTGAAACTGGAAAGAAAAGAAAGCTGACTTTCTACAGCTTTGAGACTAAGAAAAAACAGTTTTGAAATGTAAGGAAAGATTCTTTGAAAGATGCCTTGTCCCAGGCTGCTGCTCTTCAGAGACTTGAGTTTGATCTTGGGGTTCATGTTCTTAACATACCTGTTATTACCTTTACAAGACATTTGCTCTTCTGTCTCCAGCTCAGGATGTAGACATGTGCAAATTTGCAGCTTACTTATGTATCTGTTGAAAGCTTGGGGCTTTATTTATTTACTGGATTTTCTGTACCACTGTTACTTTACCTAGGACTTCTTGTGGTTTAGGTTTGTTGTGGTGGGGGAGGAGTGTTGATTGTGGTTTCTGGTCATCAGAGTACTTGTCTAGTGTTAGCTGACTGAATCTGGGAGCTCTGAAGAATAAGGAAGTGATGTAGATCATACTCTGGTGGGCACTAAGTCCGAGGTCTGTTTGGATGCAGCGTTCCAGTCCCACCTGGTTTCGTTGGGCTCAGCCAAGGCTATCAGCTCTGTGACTTACATGTCTAACTGTTTGTATTGACTAGACTTCAAGCTGATAACCTTGGTTGCATCCAGAGAGGCAAAGAGGTGAAGGGGTTCTGAGCAAGAGGGGAGACAGTGAATTCCTTATTTACTAGTGCTCCAAGTACTAGTACTTCTATCCAAGTACCAAGTACTTCTCTCATACACATCAGGTTTTATGTGTTGTTTGAAATATAAAATGGTATAGCCATATGTTACACCTTCTGCTTTAAGCACTGTGCTGTTTCTTCATAACTTTCGGGGTTTCTAGTTGTTTAAGAATGGTTTACTGAATACCTGAGTTTGATAGTCTTTGGGACTCCATCTGAAAGATTACCTACCTTCTTAAATTATCATATAGATTTCTTGTTACATCAGATTACTTTGACTTTTACCTACTGCTTTGTCTTAGTGCTTGGAAAGAATGGTCTCTTCTCTCATTCTTTGTATGAGTTGTTTCATAGAGTTGTTCCCTGGCCTACCTTTTTAATGTTTTCTAATTTCTCCACTGAAAACTTGGGAATTCTGGATAATTCCCTAGTCAGTCAAACAGCTCAAATAATGGACCCCAAAATGTAGGCTGTTAATTATTTTTCAGTGCAACGGCAATGTAATGTGTGACAATGGAGCTTTTTGGTAGCAAGTGAAATAATTTTGGACATACTGAAGGCTAGAGTGATTAGTGCTTAAATAACACCATGCTTCTGAGGATATCAAAACATTTCATAGCGTTTAATGAAGGAGGCCTTCCTTACATACCCAAAGGATGTACTTCTCTGCTGCTAGCTCTCTTCATAGAGAAGAGAGGAAACTGGTTCAGGGAGAGGTGAGGGATGAGGCAAAGTCGTAATTAGTGGCTATATTGTCTGATGACAATCTCAGTCAAACACAGACCAAAAGACTCTGTGGTTTAGTCCTTTGTATGAACCCTAGAGTGGCCCATTGTCAGCGGGGAGAATTCCCGCAGCAACTACTGCCTTGCTGGGGCTCTCCACAACCTGCCAGGAGGGTGGCTCCAGGAGGAGAAGGCCCTGTTGGGGGCTCATGCAATGGCTAAAGAGGGAAGGGAGAACACGAACACCTTGCAAAACCATGGGTAGATAGCTGGTTATGGACAGGTTGGAGGAATGAAAGAGTGAGGGACGAAGTAAGTGAGACTGTGTGTATCTGAATGGGAGATCCTAGTGCATGTGCGAGCCCAAAAAATAATGGGCACAGGAGAGAAAGATATGAAATACAATCATATTGCTTTCAGCTATTGGAACACAGAAACTCATTTCCTTGCCTGTGTAACCAGCACTGCAAAACTGAGTATTTAGTTTTTAATGCTTAGCTCCGAAAAACCAAGTTCTGTGCCTGTGCTTTGCATCACCTTTGAACTGGACACACATAATAAATATCGCCATGTGGTGGTGACTTAACAGAATTGGTTTAGGATAATGGTCAGCTTGAATGGCCACTGGCTCATGGTTGTTCTGGCTAATGTTTTTAGCAATATAAGAGTACTATACTGTAAGCGTCTTCCTTGTGTGTTCAGCCTATCCATAAGATAAGGATATCAGACCCCAGAGTCTGTCTTAAATTCCTTTGTAAATAAGTACAGCTGGTTTGCTATTATTTTTTCCTTGATAATTACAGTAAAAACATACTCTAAGTTGTATCAAGTCTTAATGTGTTGACTTGTTTGGTTTGTTGTTTTTTTTTTTTTTTTACTTTGACTTCAGCAGTATTTTTAAATCCATTAACTAGGGATTTGGTTTTAAATTTTAAGAGAAAACGCCCTAGGCATAGAAATAAAGGACTAAATTTGCTTTCTGGGTATTAGCATAGCCTTGAAGTGGGCAAAGTGGGCAGGGAGAGCAATAGTGAGCATCCATGAGTGCATGACTCTCAGGATTGATTTTGCCATGTTAGACAAGCTACATTTTAAATTCAGTATTCTGATCTTAAGACTATCCAGCGAGGAAGGCAGGTATCTTCAGACATATATGTGTGTGACATTTAAAAATTGTATTACTTGAAAAATACCATCGCTGTTACAATTTATTCACTGCTGAAGCATACGTACAGTTGAAAAAGGTCTGTGCTGATTAATGAGACAATTATACACATTAATACCAGAGTAATCAGGCTTCATACTTTTAAGACACCAACAGAAAGACACAAATACATTTTTGAAAAGCATTATCCTATCTGTAGTTGTCACTGGATAGTTTGGCTGAGATGTATATAATGATAGTTGGACTTCATACTACTAAAGCACTGTCTCTGGAGACATCTCTTGCACATGACAAATTAAGAAAATGAAATGCCGATAGTTTGAAAGACTTAACCAAGCCCATGAAGCAACTTTCTGTCTGGTCAGCAGCTGACACAGGAATGCTGCCATTGAGACCCATGCCATGAGTTCTCAGCTGTTATGTCCTGGATCCTGAATAGGTGCATCATGAAAAGTCTGTAACCGAAAAATTTTATCCTGGATTAGGGATCCATGTTTTGTAGCATCCTGGATACACTTTCCTGTTCTTTATGAGAACTATGACTCTTATGCAGGTATATTTGACACTGACATAAGATGATGTTAAGGTGAAATAATGAAATTTTTGTCAGAGAATCGAAGGTTACTGCAGGTTATCCGAGGTTTGGCTATGAGCAAAAAAATACACATTCACATCTCACTAGTTTAGTCAGCCAGCAGAAGGGTACCTCTGAAAGCTGACACATTTATTAGGTAAAACACATTTTCAGGCAGAATGATGATGTGTTTCTTTAATTCCTCCTGTGGTGGAAGGTGGTTCTTGGCCAAATTTCATGTTGTCTCTTCGCTACAAAACTGATTAACCTGGAGCATGTAGCATCTGCAGCTGAGTTTGAAGGCAATGTCATTTAATGCTGAAGAACACTAGTGTTTCTCATCTAAGGGATTCTTCTGCACAACAGTGTTGTGTTTGGTTTTGAGTGTCAGGCTGTACCACCACTCCTCAGAGTTGGCTTTAGCACACTTCCATGGCTCCTCACCGGCTCCTGAGAGGCCTTTTGGCTGTATGTTTCATTATTTGTATTTATTATTTTCAGTCTTACTGCACTTTTCTTTTTAAACACTAGACAGAGTTGACTCACTGCTGTTGACTCCATGACCTGCTTCCCATTTCAACCCCCCCCACCTGCTTAAAAAGTTTAGTAGTTGGCAGTATGTCTCATGGGACTGATATATGAGCAATGGACCATTAAAAAGCAAAATGAAAGGTAAAACTCCTTTTGGCTTGTGTGGCGGGAGCTCTGGATCTGCAAGTGAACACCCACTTTGCTGATGACTGAACCTAGGGAACAGAGGAAAGAGAAGGAATCTCTTTCTAAGCAAAATGTCCTATTGGAAGTCAAAACCCCATCTTCCTTGCTGTATTAGCTAGTAAGAGTACAAGTGAAAAATAGCTTTTATTTTGTTCTTCATATAAAATACATTGAAACGTCAGGAAGAAACTCAGTAGTTTAGTGAGGAGTGGTGCAGGCTATGGATTTTATTTTGGTTTTATCAACGCACTGTGTGACTTTGATCATGTGTCTTAGTTTCCCCCTGTATTAAGTGAATGTTGGAAAAATACGTACTGTAGGTTTTGATGTTACACTTTATTTATATAGATTTCAAGAGACCCAGCAGTGTTTTAGCTACTGTCCGCCTATTATGGAAGTGCTGGGTAGACTTCAACAACTTACAGTTTAACTAAACTGTGACAGGTAGGAACTTCGTTATGCTAACTTTCCCCACAGCTAACTTCTCCCATCAAAAGCAAACCTCTGCTTTAAGCCTCAGTGAAGTAACAGAACACTTGTGGATATCTGAAAAGGCTCAAATATAGCTGAATGAATTTATTAATGGTGTATTCCCTCATAGCAAACAGGCTTGTGCTCTCCCATAATTAAGCAATACAGAAGTAGTACTTGTCACCTTCCCTTTAGAGAAAGTGAAAATAACCACTATACAGTGTTAGACAGTTTTCTCCAAAACTGAAGTTTTATTGTTGTTGAATCCTTGTAAGTGTTATATTAATAAAAACATATGGTTTATTTTCTTACATGTTAATATAATTTTTTGTTCATATTTAAATGTTCTTGTGGAGTGTTTATACCGCTCCGAAGGAAGAGCATTGTTCACACATGAAAATCTGTAAATGAAACCAGCTTGAAACAAAAGTAAAGCTAACACATCTGTTTTAATATCTCAGAAAGTAAACCAGCTGTGTATATATATAATATATACACGCTAGTAGTAGATGTTAAATCAGATTTTAAGAATTTGTTTCGGCTTAATAGCCTAAAATGTTATTAGTAACATAGATAAGGAAATTACTTAATAAAAAATATATGATTTTTAACCTGACAATGTCCCTCTTAATTAAGTTATGAGATCCTTAGATGAATGATGTTATAAAAGTGCAGTGTGTAGCTTCTATTATTTATAAGAGAATGCCAAAGAACTAGCTCAAACCGATTAAAGCAAGGAAAATCTCATTGAAACTTGCCATTCTGAACAAGTGAGTGGTGAATATTTCTAGAGAATTCATACAGCCTTAGCATCTCAAACATAGTACCCAGCTAGCTCTTTTTGATGGAGGAATTGCACCTGTTGGGAAAATAATTATATTAATATTAAATTAATAAAAAGGATAGTCTTGACAGGTTCTGGAGTGTGAACAAAAATTTAAGTATTTCAGTTGTGGTGACTCTGATGGAATTTAATTTAGAAGTCTGGGTACCCTCACTTACCTCACAAAGTCAGCCTTGCACTGAACTTTTTTTGTTTTTCATAAAATCTTCAAACATTCCTACTAGGCAGCTAATTGAGCTCCCCTTTTTAAAGACCCCTCTGGGTCTTATTTCTCATTGCCCTGAGATGGCCTGGGTATATCTACCCTTCAGCACAGCAAGCAGTATAGACCCGCATATCTTTAATCCGCGGGTCTCCTAATAGTGACAGTAAAGATTTTCGTTTTCAGCTGTTCTCAGGCATGTGAGCACTTCGAGTTCAAGGCAGTTGCAGGACTGAGGAGGGATGATGTATGGCGCACAGCAGGGCTGTGCTGGCGCAGGGCGCTGCTGAATCATTTCTGTCCCTCACTGCGGGGACCACGGGGGCCGACATTAGCAGCTCATCCAGCATCCCAGCTGCACACTCAGCTCAGCCCAGCCCGGTTGTGCAGTAAAACAGCAGGGCCCTTGAGAGAGCTGGCGATCTCCAACCTGGGAATTGCTTATGGAGGTCCTGTACCTCATATCTATCTTTGTCTGTAGAATGTGTTTTGTGGCTTTCAGCTGTATAGAGATTATGTATGGAGCATGGATTTTAAGGCAGGAAGGCTAGTTGCTCTTGATGTAAGAGATTTAGAAGGGTAAATACTGGTTTAGTTGGTAGTTAGCTTATTGTTAGTGAGCTCTTACCTCTGCCCAGTTATTTTATCAATTAGGTACTTTAGTATTTAAGTTATCTGCAATTTAAGCAAGTAAGAAAGATGAAACCCCAGATACATTGAAATCAATGGTAAATACTTTCTTTCTGGGTTCATGATTTTATCCTAAATATCCAAATCATGAGGTAGAATTTATTAATATCTCTTACTTTCTCCTTCCAGTGCTTACCACTCTCTTGAGGGCTGTAAAAATAACAAATTCTGTGGAATACCAGTCAAAATGTATGCAGCAGAAGCAGGTTATAGAGAAGAACTTATAACATGTTTGAAACTTTTTTCCTACTCTGCTTTCAGAAAACTCCTAAGCAACACAAATAATAAAGTAGTTCATTTTAAAGGCTTGATTCTGGGAATATTGTTGAAGCACTCAAAAAACAGAATTGCTAAGCACACCTTTAAGAAAAGACATGTAATATCTTAACATGATTATAACTTTAAGCTAGTTTTCTATTAGTTCAAGCTATAACCCCTAGAACTGATAGAATATAATCATGTCTTATGATGATCATGCTTGCCATGGAAAATGAACATACACAAGGCTTCGGCTTAGATTAACCATGCACCACAGATGTGTTCAGTGAACCCGTTTCCTGTTTTTCTTTATAAGCCCCTCCAGTCCAATCCTTCAGAGACATTTTTATCTGCTAATAAGCATAATTACAGTCATTCCTGCCGTCATTTATAAAATTATAAGGCATTTATTTAGTCAATTGTGGTGTTTAAGGCTTATAAGTTTCCCTGACCAGAATCAAAGCTCTACTGGCAAATACTTCTCTAAGACTTAAGCAGCACACCTGGTCTCCAAGTTCTCTCTCCAATAGATCATTAGTCTGTGATGAGCCATTTACCATGTAGAGGTTTGCACCGGACAGCAAAAAGTTCTAGTTCTCACCTCTATCCACTTCATACCATTTTCAGTTGCATTGAGAGAATACAGTTTTCCCCCAAGTCTTGCAGATGTGAATCTAGACCCTAAAGTCCAGGGGGTTTCAGTGCTGTATGTCTCTGTGAGAGGAAATGCAGGTCCAAGGGGTTTAAAGCAGAGAAATTGGTTGTGTGATGTCTTGCAAATTGGGTGAGACCCTTCTAGAGGAGTGGAAGTGTGATGGGGAAACTGCTGTAAATGGCACATCTTGAATGACCTCAAGGGAAAGGAGACCATTTTGCAGGCCTTCTGCTGCTCAAGGTAGCTAATTGGGCTACAGCTAACTTCAGCCAACATTTCTTCTGTAAACCATTTGAAAACACCTTTTTTTTTGCCTCCTATCATGTTTTTAAGCTGCAAATATTCAACACAATTTGATTAATACATCCGGTGACTGGAACTTCATTATGTATTCTGATGTTACATACAAATGATCTGATGCTCAGGCCCAGTTCCCTATTTCAAAAGTTGAGCACATCTTTTTAAATCAATAGGAATTTTGCCATTAGCTTGAACTAAAATTGTTGAAAGGGCTCTTGTTTTGGGGGAAGATAACTAAAAGTACCAGAATGAGCACATCTGTTAGCCAGACATCACTTCAAAATCCTGAGTTTAGTAGAAAGTTTTAAAGGCTTTGTGGGAAATAATGGACTGCTCTGGGGAACTGCAGAGTATTCAGATTAATCATCTAGACAGAAATTTGTGAATCTAGGGACTCTCCAGTATAGAAATGCTGGAATCATGAGCAAAATGTTATGGTAGGTCAGTTGGTTCTACTAAAGTATATAATCCTTTTAACTTGTGAAATCCTGCTGTTTAAAGGTGTGTCAGAGTAAAACAGTTCAGACAGGGGCAGCATCAGTAAAAACTGTGACTGTTACTAATTTCACCCTCACTGGTATTTGTTCCATGCAACTGCTGTTTCCTCTTCCTAATTCATATTATAGTTGAGGTTTTTTTGTTTATCCACATGAATAGACAAGCTCATGAAATGGTCTCAAGCAGCAAATGGCTTTGGAAGGCAGACAAAGTGAACTAATCTCCAGTTTATAAACGTATGGCGATGCTGAAAGAACAAATGCTTCAGCAAGCAACTTTAAAGAGGAATTGGGGTGTGGAGTTTCTGAAGGAAAGGAGTTGGAGGTGACGGAGCACAATACGGCCTGAGCACAATGACACACTGAGTAGAGAAATTTAATTATATAAAGAGGGATAATAGATGAATCAACTAGAAAAACAGACACCGGAGAGAGCAGGGAGAAAAGAAAAAGAAAAGAACCATTTGACCGTAGGAAAATAAAATGAAGAGAACTTTGCAGTGTCCTACTAGCCAGCCTTTGAGACTGAAGAGAGTATATGAAATTTTTAAAAACTCATTTGTTTCTTAGACTGCTGGGGAAAAGAGACTGCAAGGGAAGAAGTGACTCTGCTATCATGCAGCTCAAACTGCTTCAAAGGTCTTCCTGGTGTGACAAATAGTGCAAAGCCCTTTGTGATCTCCGGATGAAAGTCACGATAGTAAGTCCAAAAAATCATTCAAAGGCCAAGTCCAGCAATCCTCAGCTCTGATTCAGGCAAAACTGCCATTGTTTCACACATGAGTGTCTGGAAAACAGAGGATACAGGGGCACTGAGCCAACTGTTCTTTTTTCATTTTCCTCCTTTTTTTTTTTTTTTTTTTCATGTTTTGTAGAAAAAAAAGCTGAACAGCTTTTCAGGGTGGAGGAATTTGTGAGAAAGGGAGGCGGCCACCCACTTGTAATTCAAGGCTGAGTGGATCCTCCGCTACTCTCTTTCCACCTGCCCCCAATTTCCTTTATACTTTGCATCATTCATTTGAGGCCAGTCATTCAGCCCAAAAGGAGAACTTTGCAGAAAGTTATGGGCAAACAGTTTGAATGGAAACATTTCTGCAAACTTAATTATAGCATTTGCAGTTAAATGCAAACTAATAGCAAAGCAGTGAGAGTAGCTCAGCATTCAGCAGAGAGGCCAGATACAAATGCTTTGATAGTTAGATGGATCCAAATTCAAATTAAACACCTTTTAGCATCCTGAAAGAAACAGCCTCACCTCTGGTTCAGGATGTATCCCCCTTTTTCCACCCCCACCCCCCTCCACCTCTTTTTTCACCAATTGACCGTGTGTACAATGAAACTGTAGTCAAAGCAAAGCAAGCAACTATGTTTGGTTCTCCTTAGGGCTATATTGAAATCAATGAAGCATCTTCGTAATCTATTGTTCTTAAAAATGTACAAGCTGAGTCACTCCCTCAGCATCATCTTCTTGCAGTTCAGAGTAGAATTTCAGCTCAGGTTTCAGCGATCGTTTGAGAGGCTGGGGGAGGATGGTGGCTGCTTTCCTTTTCCTTGGGAGTAAGCTTTCCTAGTACTGGTAACCTTTGCAATTACTAAGTAATAAGAAAGGCAGTTATTTGGGTGCCATTCTTTTCAAGTGTTGAAGCCACTGTGAGTTTTTGGAAGAGCTCAGCACAATGCCTAACACATTGCAGAGACAGGCTTCACGCTGTGCTTCACAGGCAGTCTTAACTCAGGCAAACTTGCACCGAAGTCAGCTGAGGTTTTCCCCATGTGAGAAATGAGTTAAAAACTGAGGCAAGATCCTGATCTTTTACCCAGGCACAACTCCAGCAACTTCAGAAGCGTTGCTTTTGACTTACAGCATTGTAACAGAGATGAGAATCTGGACTTCAATAAGGACTTCGGCATTTGGCCCCACTCCTATGTAGGCCTTTATTAATTATTTTTTTTTTTTTTTAAATGGACAATTGCATTGGCTTTAATAACCCTTACCTCAAAGTTCACTCGAAGGAAAACTAATAAGACTTTTTATTTAAAGGGGGGGAAAAAAAAAAAAAAAAAAAAAAAAAAAACTAAAAATAAAAGTTTAGCTATGGTCAGCCAGGGTGGGAAATTCCATTGTGGCTGCAAGCCCATGGCAGGTAGAGTGGAATTTAATGAAGGAAACTGCTGTGTTTTTGTGTCTTTCTGTATGTTTTTCCTTTAAAACCAAGAGCTGGGCAGGCTTCCCATTTGACCTGATGTGACCCAAGCAAATTGCTTCTTATATAAAAACAACTGCAGACTTGGAGAATGTGAAAATGCACTGTATCCTTTTTCCAACTCAGGGAAAATGAAAGCCTGAGAAACAGGACGGCCCTGTCAATATTCGTTGAGCAAAACTATCACTCAAGCCTGATAAAGAGAGATTAGAACAGGCTTCCTTATGCCAGAGGGATTCATTATAAGTTAGTTCTCTTTATGGTTGTTTTTGTTTTTTTTTTTTTTTTTAAACAGACACACTTACCGTCAGTAAGAGAAAAATCCATTTTTCAGATAATGTTTTTTTCTGAAGGGAGGAGAAGTGAAGTGCTTGTAAAGGAGGAGGGAAAAAGAGAGAGGGAGGGGAATAAAAAGGTTTTAACTAACGCACCCAAATGAAAAGAAATAAATTGATAATTGTTAAAATGTAGGCAAAAAGCCCAGCTTTTAGCTTTTGCTGTAACTTGGGAGAGCACAGGCGCAGGGATTCAGGGTGTGTCTGCTGATATTGTATTCAGATGTGTTGCCTTGGCATGTGTACTGACGGATTTATTTAAAAAACAAAGAAAAAAAAAAAAGCATTGTGTGCTCGTGAAATGACTTCATAAAATCCTTCCCTTTATGAATTATTTTGATCACAGGGCTTGTTGTTTAAATTTCTAAAGTACTGTGCTTTTTTTTTTTAATTGCCTTCTTTTCAGAACTGTCTGTTCTCAAGTTGGCACCTTCCGCATAGCAGCATGCAGAGATTAAAGGAGAGGGGAGGGAGGGGAGGTGCAGAGGCTTTCATCAGACCAAGGGGGTGACGCGGTGCATAAGCAAGCTCACATCTTCTGCGGGTCACCCCTGAAACGAGTCTTTAGCTCTCAGCCATTCTCCTTCCCTACAGGCATGTCTAATCTGCAGCACCTACTCTGAGGAGAGGCACGCAAACACTTGAACCGTCGCATGCTGCCATGTCGTAGGAGACAGAATAGACTTTTGTTTGCTCTGTCTTGCTTAAAATGGAGGTGAAGGGCTTCCTACTCAGGGAAGCAAGATGCTGTAATACTTTCCAGGTTCAGTGAGGCCGACCTTTCCAAAACACAGGTTTTGCTTGTGCTCTGTGGGCTTCTCACTGTTGCTTGAGGTTTTTTCCTGCTGTGGATCATGAGTGCAGCTGATCGACACCATGAGCGCTCCCAGCATTACTCGCCGAAGGGGCAATATACAGAAGGAACCTCTTGACTGTTTTGCTCCAGACATTGTGTTAAGAACCTGCAAAGTCAGTATTAGTCACTTCCCCAAGATCAACATCCACCATCATCATCATACAGATCCTGTATTTTTCCAGAAGTTAAAACGATATTTTCAGACTAGGCATGAAACCTAGAATGTTTTACTGGATGAAAATGTGGTACTGGGGATGAAGAGAGCCAGGGGTTCAGTCGCTCCTGCTTCTTTTTAATTGCTGGGGAACACTCACAAGGTCCATATTTTTGTTACTTGATAGAGTCTGAAGTAAGGCAGTACTTGTGACAACCCTCCAAGACTATTTCTTCTTGTGTAAAGGAGGAGGTCAGAATAGTACTGACCTGAAAAGGATTGTGAGTTTTTATTGTAAGGTTGTATTTGGAGCATTAGGATTTCCAAAGAAAGGTGATATTTCTGTCAGGAATGCTTGTATTTTCAGAAGGTGGTACAGAGATTCATGAGCCTAGCACTGACTTGAGGACAGGATTAATAGCTTTATGTTATGTGTATTGATTTATTTGGGTCTCTTCTCATTGCCCTGTCTTCTGAGCAAACAGATGATGGCTGCACATATAAATGGGTGTAAGGTGACAGCAAACAATGATTCAGGGTTCTAGATTATGGTGAAGAAGATGCTGATTCCCATGGAAGCAAAGAATCCTTCTTTGACTGACTGGATGTGGTGCTAGAACTTTGACTCAGTCTTTAATAGCAAGACCAGTTGTTTTCGGGGTACCCAGCCCTGTAAGCAGGAAGACAGGGAGCAGAATGAAGCCCCCATAATCCAAGGGGAAATGTTTAGAAACCTGCTACACCACTTAGACACACACAAGTTTATGGGACCAGGTGGGATCCACCGAAGGGTACTTGAGGGAGCTGGCAGAACTGCTCACCAAACCACTTTCAATCATTTATCAGCAGTCCTGGCTAACCAAGTGAGGTCCCAGTTGACTGGAGGTTGGCAAATGTGATGCCCATCTGCAAGAAGGGCCAGCAGGAGGATCTGGGGAACTACAGGCCTGTCAGTCTGACCTCAGTGCCAGAGAAAGTTATAGAGCAGATTATCTTGAGTGCTGTCACACAGCATGTACGGGACAACCAGGTGATCAGGCCCACTCAGCGTGGGTTTCTGAAAGGCAGGTCCTGCCTGACTAACCTGATCTCCTTCTATGACTGGATGACCCACTTAGTGGATGAGGAAAAGGCTGTGGATGTTGTTTACCTGGACTTAAGAAAATCCTTTGACACTGTTTCCCACAGCATCCTCCTGGAAAAACTGGCTGCTCATGGCTTGGACAGGCATACTCTTCACTGGGTAAAAAACTGGCTGGATGGCTGGGCCAAAAGAGTGGTGGTGAATGGAGTTAAATCCAGTTGGCAGCTGGTCACAAGTGGGGTTCCTCAGGGTTCAGTATTGGGGCCAGTTCTCTTTAATATCTTTATCAGTGATCTGTATGAGGGGACCAAGTGCAGCCTCGGTAAGTTTGCAGATGACACCAATTTGTGTGGGAGTGTTGATCTGCGTGAGAGTAGGAAGGTTCTGCAGAGAGATCTGGACATGCTGGATCGATGGGCCAAGGCCGATTGTATGAGATTCAACATGACCAAGTGCCGAGTCCTGCGCTTGGATCAGAACAACCTCACGCAACACTAGAGGCTTGAAGAGGAGTAGCTAGAAAGCTGTCCAGCAGAAAAGGACCTAGGGGTGTTGGTTGACAGCCAGCTAAATATGAGCCAGCAGTATGCCCAGGTGGCCAAGAAGGCCAATGTCATCCTGGCTTGTATCAGAAATAGTGTGACCAGCAAGACTAGGGAAGCGATTGTCCCCCTCTACTCAGAACTGGTGAGGCTGCACCTCGAAGACTGTGTTCAGTTTTGGGCCCCTCACTATGAGAGACACTGAGGTGCTGAAGCATGTCCAGAGAAGAGCAATAAAGCTGGTGAAGGGTCCAGAGCACAAGTCTTATGAGGAGCAGCTGAGAGAACTGGGGTTGTTTAGTCTGGAGAAAAAGAGGCTGAGGGAAGACCTTGTCACTCTCTACAACTACCTGAAAGGAGGTTGTAGCAAAGTGGGTGTCGGTCTCTTCTCCCTAATAGTAAGTAATAGAATGAGAGGAAATGGACTCAAGTTGCGCCAGGGGAGGTTTAGATTGGATATTAGGTAATATTTCTTCACTGAAAGGGTTGTCAAGCACTGGAACAGGCTGCCCAGGGAAGTGGTTGAGTCACCATCCCTGGAGGTATTTAAAATAACTGTGATGCTTAGGAACATGGTTTAGTAGTGGCCTTGGTAGTGTTAGGTTAATGGTTGGACTCGATGATCTTAAAGGTCTTTTCCAACCTCAGTGATTCTATGATTTTTTGCTGCATGGAGTTTTTCTGAAGGTAGCATAGCTTCCAGGTCCTGGTAGACTTTCTTTTAACAGTGTACAGGAAAGCTCCAAAGAGACAAACAGTGGAAACCCTATTATCTTATTCTAGAGAATTTGCCTCAGTTTAGAGACACTTTGTTCATAGAAGCTCTTTCCCATGGTGTAATATATCTTCATTCTGATAGAGAAGTAAGACTATATGTAGCAATTTTCTGTTTACTTCAGGCCCTTTCCCCTTGCAAATTAGACATCACTCTAATCTTCAGAACTGCACTTTGGGTGACAGGAGATGAGTGCCATACAGTAAGCTTTCCTTGATGGCAGCTCATTTTGTCCCTTAGTGAGGAGGGCGTACTATGTTTGACCTTATGAAGTTTATGTAGAACTATACTGATCTAAATGTGCTTTTTTACTTCCTATGTGTAAACACAAGTACCACTTAATGCATACTCCATCACGGGCTGAAGACTAAGCCATCTAACTTTTCAGTATCTATATTAATCTATTCATCCAGCAACAGCTGACTGTATACCTAGCATTAATTATTTGTTGTAAATAATGATTTTCTGTTGCTCATGCAATTGGTTTTACTGGTCTTTTAGCAGGTATAAACTATCCACACAAATGTTTTTCAGCCTGGGCTGTTTCTGTGTTGTCTAATGAAAAGTGCAGTATACACATCAACAAAATGTTGTGGCATTATTACCGTGCAAACTCTGGGGACAATTCCTACTTTAAGAGCTTGTTGGGACGTACAAACATTTCTGTGAAATGCAACTTTTCTTAAGGAAAATGAAGTAATACATTCCAGTTTTAGGTTAGTCCTATTGCCTAGGTTGACAAATCAGTCTATTTTTATCATTTTACAGGACAAAGCATTCGTCAGAGTGAGAATAGTTTAGGTACATGGGTGTCTTTCTGAGATTTAAAAGTGAAGCAGTATAAGGTGTCTGCATTTTTGACAGTGGACTTTTAAACTGTTTTGAATTCCAGCAAAAGGTCTAAGGAAATCCCTAGAAAGAGGTCAAAGGACGTTTGGCAGGTCCTGGAAAAAAATCTATTACATGTCGATTCTCTCTGTTTGGGCAGACTATTACAGTACCATGTCATCGTTTGTCCTCTGTTATTCGAGTTAGGTAAATTCTCAGCTGCTTTTTTAGCCCATACTCTTCTATTGATCTCAGAAGGAACTTTGCCTAAGGAAGAAGTGAATAGTGCTTCACTATTCAGTGCTGGATTTTTATGTTCCTGGTCTTGACCATATACATGATCAGATTTCTGAATGAAAGTCAGGACAAAATGAAGATGATGTTATGGGCAAAGCAGAGAAAGGAATTTCTGGTTTAAAAACCCAAATTAAGGTATCAGCAGGAGATTTGCAGTCTGTTTAGAATATTTCTAATTGTACAAGCCCATGTGGACCTATTCCTTTCTCATTTAATGGCATACCCAGAACTTCTATTGGCTTTAGTGCAATTACTCGTAGAGCTCTGGGAACTTTCCCAATAAGCCTGCACCAAAGAGCTTTTAGCTAAGTGGGAATGCTTCCAGTAACATCTGTATGCCCTGGTCTGGTCTGTATATGCAGGTACTTCTGAGCTGAGTACTACTGAAGATAATCAGTGGTCTTGTTTAAAGGATATAAAACAAAATTCTGTGATCAGTAGTACTTTTTTGATGTCAAAGGTAGTAACGACAGGAAAAACTACCAATAAGAATTATAAAAATTATATGATGGATACTGCAGTTTGCAATATGTAACAGCTCAGAAAGGAGATTTGTTTCTTCTGGAATTTGAGAATGTCACCAATTTTGGGATGTCTCGGTTCTACTGGGAACTGTATTTGTGAATATTTCAGTATTTACATTACACATGCATTTTTATCTTATGTATTTGTTATATTTTTAGAGCGGTGACAGTAATATAAACATCGGTATTAGTATTTTGAATTTTGGTAGGTTTCTTTACCTGAAAATATTCTAACAGAACTTGCAAACTTAGGACTTTCTCTTGTGAATACTTATCACTACTTACTATTTGTGTGATTAGTTCTGTAGGACTGAAAATTCAGGGGAGTAGCTAGCCAGATGTGAGATGAGTATATGACTGCATGTTTTCATAATTAGGGTTTTAAATTTTTAAAGAAGCTGCACAGGAATCTTATAATCTACTTCAAAAATACAGGACCATTTTGGAATAAGAAACAAGAACATTATTCACTAACCTAAAGTAGAGAGGGAGAAAACTCAGACTGTTGAAACTGCAAAATGGACTGAAATGCGTAAATTTTATTTACCCAGTTTGGAATCTGGCAAGCACACTTGAAATACTTTTTTTTTTTTTTTTTCCCCTCTCTTTCGCATTCATGAAGAGTTGCAGGATTTGAGTTAGGTCTAAAGTCAAAATAAATATGATACCTCACTCAAGAAGGACTTGCCTCCTTTATTTAAGAATTTATGAAAAGTGTTCGACAGGGTTGAGTGGTATTTTATTTGGTTAAATTAGGGTTTGAGGTTTGTAAAGTTTAAACTTGGTCCCCTTTTGAGAATGATTTAAGACAGAAATGCTATAATCATCTAGTTATATGAGGCTGGAGCAGGTGCAGTGTATGGAAAAATGTTCTTTTCTCCTCCCATCTGTTCTCTGAAGAACTATTTAATTCTTCTTGCAGGAATCTGTTAAAAGCTTTTCCTAAAGTTTCCCTGTAGACAGACAATTCACTGCAGAATCCTACAGGCAGTGCCTTTGGATGCACTGGGAGTAACTTGTGCACAGGCTCTTTCTGCTTGTCCAGGTGAAATGAGAAAAACAGGAAAATATGCTTAGGGATCCCCCTCCATATCTTTCTTCTGCGTACAGCAGAGATTGGACTGACTGAAGAGTAGCATCATGATCCATTTCTGCTAATGTCAATAACATTACTTTAAAACAATGACTGGAATTGGGTTGCTTTCCCTCCTGTATGAGCATCTGTCAGTTATTCTGGTTTTGATTTTTGAATATCCAAATAAAAGATAAGCGAAAGCAAAACCACCTTGAAAATGTTTAATTTGTAATACTCTCTGCTTCTCAGTCAAGGCAACTTCAGTTTACCAGGCTAGATGTCCTGTTATTGGGGAAATAAGCTGTGCTACATTCCTTACGTCTTTGTGACAGGGGTCCTCAAATGTCTGGGCTTTGAATTTTTTTAACCTCAGGGTCACATTCTATTTTTAGTGCAGATATTTTTCACAATACTTCTGCTAATATTGATGGGATTAATACATAAATCAATTTTGTAGATATAGATGAAGGGATCTCAGATGTTTTACTCTTCCCATCTGTATATTGGGAATGCCATCAGATGAGAAGGAAGAAAAGAGTGCCAGTTTACAGCAGAAAAGTATTAGACGAATTCCCCACACACACACCTCCCCTGCAGCAAAACAAGCATGTGTGTACAGGAAAAGTCTGTCAAGTTTGGTGTGAGCTGGGATTTAAACTTCCTCCAAACTCTGAAGTACCGGAATCCAGCACTTGGGTCCAACCCATCGCTATTTTGTAAGCTGACAGGGCCATAGTCATAGCTAAGGGTAAAAATCCTTCCTGATTAACCTTGGAAATCTGAAAGTCAGAATTTTAGTTTTTTCTCTAAAATAACTGAAGATAAATGGCCCCTTCCAGAAAGTGAATTATTCTTCTCCTTTGATAGACCTGTTATGATGAGACAAAATTCTCTTTACAGATTCTTGTCTATCCACTGGTTAGCAAGGGTACATGACTAAATGCAGACTTTACAGATAGCTGAAATAAGTGAGCTGAATTCTACCTGACATTGCCGCAGTTGGATGTGTTTGGAAAAATTATAGCAGATCTTCTTAATTTCTAATTTGAGTTTTCCTCGTGGGTTTTCCATAAGCTGGCATTGATCGACTGAAATGGACCTTTAACTCAGACAGTAATCTGGCTTACAGATAGTGCAGTTTTGAATGCAGAGAAATCCTCCATATTTCCAGTGTTTTATTTTTTTTGTCACCCTTTATTCCCAAAAGCCTTGGTATCTCAGCAAATGTTTGAGCAAAGACACCAGGCTGCAGTAATGCATATGCATATTGCCATTAGATATTTCAGTATCAATCTGGTGTCCTGCTATTGGGGAAGCAAGTCCAGGAGAGATTAAAAAAACTAGGCACTACCTGCACAGTTCAGCACAGTGCAGAGAACCCAAGTTAGTGGTGAAAAAAACACGTGGAGAAACAAGAAGTGGCATAGGTATGACAACATGGCACTCTACCCAAGCTAATAAGCACCGCCTCTTCAAAGTATTTATTTGTTCAGGTGCACCAAGATGCTGTTCTGCTTTTCAGATTTAGTTTTGACCATATATATTGTGCTATGTTCTGCTGGTCAGTTATACAACCCTTTCCTGATTGACACTGGGGCTACCTTCGAAAAAAAGAAATAGCATTGCCTCAAAGAAGCCGTTCAGTTAGATATTGGTAGTTCACAAAGCAGTTTTTCAATATGACATTACAGTATATTTAAAGTTGTGCTTGTGTTTTGTTACCGCTTAGGGATATTGTTTACGGTTTTGATTACTAGTTTTACTGGTTTAATTTAACCCCATCTCCAGGCTTAATGGAACCCACAGTTTAGTTTTAGGTAGTCCTGCATGGAGTTGGACTTGATGAACCTTATGGGTCCCTTCCAACTTGAAATATTCTATGATTTTGTGATATAAGCCCATCAAATGAATCACTGAAGGGAAGGACAATATTATTGGAAGGTGTAACAACTGGCTTGCTTTGGTTTTATACCTTTCCTTCTAGATGCATATTCTTGGCCTCCGTTGGAGAGGGAGGACTGGGCTAAATGGAGCATCTGCACCCATCTACCTCCATGTTATTCAGGAGACTTGATGTATGTACACAGATATACACACAGGCATACATATCAAGTCTTTTGGTCTCCCAGGTGCTGTGGGTAATTACTTTCTCCCTTTTCTAATAAACAGGTAAGTGGAAACACAGACTTGGCCTATTACATGGGTAGCAGGTCTCAGGAACATATGGATCAAGAACCCAGAGCCTCTTGGTTCTTTGTTCAGATCCTAGTTCAGTTCCTCTTACCTACACACACATTCTTCCTGCTTGAATGTTTCAGTGTACTTCACAGGAACAACTTGAACTGTCTAGGCAGGAGATGGAAAAAGATAATTCTCCCAAAAAAAAAACGCTGTATGGGTTTTTTTGACCGCTATATGGGACTGTTAGGACATTAACGTGAGAGGAGGACATGTAATTGCTAGCCTTCCTGCCCAGATGGCGGGAGTGATACTTTCATGCTTTTCAGTTGTTCTTTGCAAGTCCAGTAGAGAAAGAGTTGAGACTGCTCATGGAACAAGTCCAAAGTATGCAGTGCTACTACCATGCCAAATAATTGTATGTTAGTCACTTCATATTGTGTGTGCGTTCTCAAATATATGTAGATGTGTTATATGTATGTTTTATGTATAAATATATGCAAGTATACCAGTGTACTTCCATGCACCCAGGAGAAGCACTGCATTTAGCAGCTTCACTTCGAATGACCTGGCAGTTAAGGCTTGAAGGTAATTTGAATATCCATAGCAGTCCTTCTTTCTTCTCTATTGAAGGACCATGCATGTTACGTATCCACCTTGCAAATTTTTCTTTCCAGACACTTTTGAATAATAGGATCAGGACTGTATTTGTCTTAAAGAAGTGTGGGTGATCTGAGCAGTTATTTCTGATAATGAAAGCATGTTTCAGATACAGGAAAGAGTTCTCCTAATCCTGGCTTCTAATAGTACTGTCTCTGGCCAGTGTTTTCCTTTTGTGGCCTTGAGTAGATCACATCAACCCTTTGCCACTGTTTTCCCATCTCAAAGAGCCATTGTAAGCCTTGACTAAGTAATGCTTGGAAGGATTTTTGCAAATGAAAGCTGGTTGTGAAAATACATGGATAGAAAAGCAAACAGTATGATCCTAGACTGGTGTTTTCCATAGGCATCCTGATGAACTTTACCTGAAACTTAGCTCTGTATCTGTTAGCTTTAAAAAGCAGAGACAGTAACTGTAGTTTTACATTTAGTTTTATTCATTAAAGAGATGTTTGAAATATATTATTCTGTTTAGTCCAGTGAGCAGCCTCAAGTTAAGTGATGTGTTCTGGGCTGCTTCGTGGGACGAAAGCACAACAGGAAAATATACTCTATTTTCCTTTTCCCGTTTCTGCATTGTGACCTGACATTTATGTATATTGTATAAAGAAAATTCTGAGCACTGCAGCTTCACTGACTTGGGAACTGACAGATTTTTTTGTCCTTTTTACTTGCTTTTTGTAATTTTTAAGAAGTTAAACATACTGTACTTTTCAGCTCTTCCCAGATAGCACTAAAAGGCTTGGTCATAGGCTTTAGGTGAGACTGCACTGTAACTCGTTTGTTCATGTCCAGCTTTTCAATACAAAAATAGTGTGTACCTGAGTTCAACCAGAATGGTTGTGTCTGCCTGATTATATCATCTACAGAAGCCAAATGGTATAAAGTATGCATGGTTTGATAGACTAAGCATCCAACAAAAGCATCCTTAAAATGAGTCATATCTTTGATTCAAGAGTCACATTAGTTGAAATGAATCAGTCTTCCTCTTGCTGGTGCTGGGAAATTTAAGAAGAATAGCAAAAGAGTTGCTGCAGCATAACAATGCCATCCATTGTAAGACACTGCCAGCCAGGGATACCAGGCAGCAACCAGCCAGGCCAAATCAGCACTTATTTGTTAATTCCAGGAATGTCTTAAATATTTGAGGGCAGTTTCCGGACAGAACAGTGATGGCAGAGGGTTCTGGCATTACAGTTTGTTAAGGCGTGATGGATCCCGTGTTTGGAAGTGTTCACATTAGGGCATTCATTTCATTACGCTTGAAGTAATTGTCTTTCACACTGTTCCAGCAGGAGTGGCAAAAAACTGCGTGGACAAATAAAGCAAACAGCACTTCTTTCAGCATCCCGTCTGGAGGCCAAGTTAATTTTTCCTTTCTCTCTTTTTGAAACTTAATTCTACATTGAGCAAGAGGTCAAAATTCAAGCACAGTAGTTCAGATGTGCTCACCTAACAAGTATGTATTATAGTTGCTACGTCCTTGGTAATTTTTAGGCATAAAGAGAATTCATCTTTATCTTTCCTTATTCCCTTGTTGTCCCAGTGCTGTCTTCTCTGCATTTGCATTACAGATTTATCAAGCCTTTTGCAGATACCTCCACTCAGTGCACAGACACCTATTCCTTCAGCTGTTTCTCTCCCTTCATTACATCTTCTTAACTGACACTTATTCTCCCATGCCAGATCAAGCTCTCATTTCCTTGATATCTCTCTCTTATCTATTTTTTTCCTTCTTTTCTCACAATTCAAAGTTTCTTACCTTATGGATTGAATGCAGACATAACCAAGTGTAATTCTATGACTTACATTACTTAGGAGGTAAATCCATGCTACTTGGGCAGACAGTTTGAGTCATAAATCTATTAATTTATTAATTTTGGTTCCATGAACAAGTGTCTCCTGACCTCTGTAGTTGCATCCACACTTTTGCATGAGAAATATTTTAGATTTCTTTGTGCAAACTAGATGCCTATACACATCAGTCAGTTCCAACCTTGGTAGCATAAATTCACACACAAAAAAATTTCAGTGTAGAGAACAATAAAATGCAAGGAAAAAAAAACATGCCTGAAAAGCAGAATATTCAATTCTATTTTATAAGTTATCATTTTGTAGTCATAGTATTCGAGTATGTCCCAAAAGTTCATTAAGCAATGCAGCTAATATATTACATGAATTTATAGTCTTGTTTGGCTTTTGCTTTTCCTCATCCAGCAATACATTATGGTACCCAACTTACACCCTGCGTTTTTATCACCATGCCTTTTCTAATTCTGTTTACTCGCTTCTCTTAGCTGTTTTCCCAAATTTAGTGAATATAGGTCTAGCATGTATCCTAGAAATGTGGGTTCTCTATTTCTTCAAAACAACCTTTCTGCTCTGGTATAAGCAATATTCTCCTTGTCTGCTTCTCATGTATTCAGGCTTGGTGTTAGGCCAGATCCGTTGTTCTTCAGAACTGAATGGGTGATGCTCATTGTAGCCCACTCGGCTGCTGAAAAATTGCCTCTTGCTTAATTTTTCTCCAAAGGTTGAATGGAATTTGTGGAGTTTTTGTTCCAGAGCTGGTCAAGGATGACTGTTTCCCACTTAACACTAGCCTGTTATTGTCTGCTATACTTCTTCCTTTACGCTATGAAATGCAAAGCAAGGTTAAGATTAACTGCTTACCCAACAGCAGTCTGCATTGCCAAACAAGATACTTGAGATAAACACAGTTTCCTTCAAGTTCACAAATTGACTTGAGATTGAAGGAATGTAGGTTTGCTGGGATCAGTTCAGAGAGGAAAGGCAAATGCAGGGTGGCTGTAGAGCTAGCCAAAAGTGGTGGTTATAGTCTGACACAGAAAATAGTCCGAGGAAAAAACAGTTTAAACCGAGAGCAGCTATGGATTAATATTTTGAGAGTGGTGTGGAAACAATGGATATTCTCCATTAGTAGACTGATGGCTCAATAAAATGTAGGGATTCTTTCTGAATATACAGGTAGATCTCAGACTGGGCAGGCTGTCTTCTTCCCTGTTTTGCAATGTATTAACCAAATGTGTAAGAAATTAAAACCACCCAATGAGCAATATTTGCTCTCTGCAAACTTGTAGTGCACCAGCTGTGAGAGGGTATGTGTTCCTGGGGATATGCAGGTTTTATACTCTTTCCTGACTAGCACCATATAGTTACATCTTCAGTCAATAAACATATGTGTTTTTCATATATATACATATACACCCACATGCACATATATATCGTTTAAGTAAACAGCAGTGGAAAGGAGGAGAAATAGTTATAAAAATAAGCATTCTGAACAACAAACAAGCTTAGTGTACAACTAAAGGAAACTGAAGAAACAGGCCTTCATGAAGGAATAACATTGTTGAAACCGTATGTTTTCCATGTACCAGGAGGCTGTTTTAATAATTTACAAATGTATTTAACCACAGAAAGTATAAAATTAGTCAGTGCTATAAAGGGCTAGAGATTGACACAAGTCATTCCAGTTAGTAAAGGACTTCTTTTCATCCAGATCCAGTGAATAAACTTATGTGACTAAGCGGCAGGAAGCATATGGGGGGACTGGTGTGTTTACAGCTGCTGTCTAGATTTGTACAAAACTTTGCTGCTAATTTGCACTATCCATTTTCAGGCACTGTATCTGGTGGGAAGTATGGTGACCTAGACAACAAGTAACCTGAATTCTGTCCCTGCTCTGCTGCTGGTATGCTAAATGATCTCGAACAAGGCATTCCTCCTTGTTGTACTAGTTTCACCTTTGTAAAATAGGAAGTCCCTTTGTAAACTACTTTGAGAACTGCTGATGAAAAGTGCTGGCTAGGAGCTTTGTCAGCTTTCTCTCCCGTTTGCTTGAGTTTAGTAGCCTAAAGCAAAACTCAGGTGTCTTTGGGGCCTCCAGGATTTGTGCTGAAGTTGTACAAGACCTTGAATATGGCATGTTTTCATTTTAACAGCTCCAGGGTTAGTCTGAGCTGGGTCCCCCATCGTTAACGGGGTTTGCAAACCTCAGGAGATCCTTCCATCGTCTGATCTGAATTATGAATTGGCAATGAAATCAACATCTTCTGTTGAACAGCAAAGGTTTTATGAGTCTGTGCAACACTGTCTCTGCAAAAGCTTAGTTCTCTTTCAGCAGTGCCCAAATGCTAGTTCTGCTTTGTTGCACACCCTGCTTATTCTCCTGTTTATCCTTAGGTGAACCTCATCCCAGATGGCTTCATCCTTAATTGATTCTGGACTGTGTATGACCACAACTGAGGCATTCATAATGATGTCACCTTCTTCTGTGATATCACAGGCCTCTGATGAACATGATCTGGGTTCCTGCATCCATGATACTGTGCTCTCAAATGCAACATAATTTTGCCCTTTCAATCCAACTGGACATCAATCCAACTGGACATCTTCCTCATCACAACAGATATTTCCATTGTGATTTGAGCTACTTACAGAGACAGCTAAGTCACAGAGCTACCTGACAAGGTCAAAGTCTTTGAATAGTGTTTGAGCATGCTTTCCTGGAAGCTGTGTAGTGGCTCTATGCTCACTTGACAGATTTTCATCCCAATGGCTCTTGTACTGGGTTTCTAGTCTGTAAGGAACTCCTTTTTATTCTATGCAGCCCTTGGTAGGAGCAAGCTTAGGAAAAGAAGAAGTACCTAGAAGAAGGGAGGAAGGTGGTTTTGGTCCTCAGTAGGTGGGTCTGGTGCTTTACCAGAAATCTGGTTGTGATGTCTTTTTTTTCCATGGTGAAAATGCACTAATGTAAACAAACGCGCAAGCAGAAAATTCTTACTAGACTTTCTGCATTCCTAGAAATCCTATCCAGGTCTTTTCTTTAAAACATGGTCAAAATGAACCTAAGAAAAGGAGCTGTATTAGCTCCTTTAATAAAGTATTACTTTCAGTGTCTGTCAAAAATGGTCACATGGTAAACATTGAACAAAAATTTGAAATGTTAAAGGAATAAAATTCTTCAGGGAATAAATTATTTTTACAACTGGCCAATATAAAATAATACAGTACAAGTCTCTTAAACTAGTAATTGATAAAGGAATAAAACTGCTAAAAGAGTATATTTTTCATTCGCTGGAGCTAACTGCATAATAGCACTCAGCTGTATTTAATCTCTAGGGGCCTACAGAACAGGCTCAAAAATGAGTGTAACTTAAAATCGACATGAGTGATCTTTCATGAGATCTGTGCTACCTGCTGCCTACTGTCAACAGCCATGTTACTGCAGCAAGCCTACTCACTCAGCCCCACAGTACTTTGCCATTCTGAGCTTTTTTTTTTATCTGGATGTTAAGTAGATAATTCCCAAGGCATCCCCATTAAGTGAAAAATAATTACTCTTTCAGCTTGACACCTGGTGGAACAGAGATACAGAGAGGATAAAGCCTTTGCCTGGGGTAAGACTGGTTTGTTCTACCATCTAATGTGGCTGTAATGGGCCTCGGTCCTTCCACAGATTGCTGGATGAAAACACACTAGGATAAAAAATTTAAATTCTGTTTTCACTGGATACTGTGAAACAGGATTACAGTTGTGTTGGAACCAGGTTCCTTGGCTTCCTATGGTATGCACCTAAGTATGGAAACCAAGTATCAATTTTTTATATTAATTACGAGTTCATTAAAGAGCTCTTACAATATATTATGGAGATATGTGAGTGGGCTTCAAAGGCTGACCTCACATGGGCAAAAAGAGAACATCCCAAAAGGGAGAAAATTGTCCTGCTGTGTGGCTACAGCATGAGTCTTGTTTGCCTTAGAAACAGATCTGTTCCAGAATTTTTTTAAGCTTTCATTGAGGAAAAGAAGATACTTTTTCCACTGGGTAGATACATTCAGAGATTCTTGGTTGAAGAGAGTGGAAAGGAAGTGGAGAGGTAGAAGAATGCATACAAATGGCATTTCATTTATCCTTCTATGTCTTGCTGGGTCTTTGAGAGGGCAAGTGATTTCTAGCTTGTGCAGGCTTCATCCAGTGATGTTCTCACCGCAGTGTCTCTTCCTTTTTTTCCGTCCACTGCTTAGACCATCTGTCTCTGCAGAACTAGTTTGTTTTTCTTGAGAGCAGTCTCACTGAAGCAGTTGTGTTGAAGAAACCATTGGAGCGGGTCCAGAGGAGGCCATGAAGATGCTCAGGGGGATGGAGCACCCCCCCTGTGAGGCCAGGCTGAGAGAGTTGGGGTTGTTCAGCCTGGAGAAGAGAAGGGTCCGGGGAGACCTTATAGCGGCCTGCCAGTGCTCACAGGGGGCTACAGGGAAGGTGGGGAGGGACTCGTTATCAGGGGGTTGTAGTGATAGGATGAAGGGTAATGGTTTTAAACTGAAAGGATAGATTTAGACTAGACATAAGGATGAAATTCTTCCCTGTGAGGGTGGTGAGGCGCTGGCCCAGGGTGCCCAG
The DNA here is from genome assembly GCF_018691265.1 of Tyto alba. Classification (NCBI taxonomy): domain Eukaryota; kingdom Metazoa; phylum Chordata; class Aves; order Strigiformes; family Tytonidae; genus Tyto; species Tyto alba. The sequence continues at coordinate 53,985,169 of NW_024881276.1, read as the reverse complement.
AGCAGCTGTGGCTGCCCCCTCCCTGGGAGGGTTCAAAGCCGGGTTGGACGGGGCTGGGAGCACCCTGGGCTGGGGGAAGGTGTCCCTGCCCGTGGCAGGGGGGTTGGAACTAGATGATCTTTAAGGTCCCTTCCAACCCAAACCATTCTATGATTCTGTGAATTTTATAGAATTAGGGTTTTTAACTGTGTCTGTCAGCTAGTTTTGGGTTTGCTGATGAGTCTCTCCCGCCACCTGCGAGCTCATTCTCCATTAATTTGATCAGAAGTAAAAGCAAGAGGTTTTATCTCATTAGTCTTAAATTTGGGGTATATTTTAAAACTGAATCCTTCTTTCAATATTAAAGTTAAAAAACTACCTTCTTTTCATAGCACTTCCTTATAAAGCTATTGACCCGATTGTATTAAATTTTAAAGATATTTAAATTTAGAAATGGATCTACATTTTACAGCATTTCTGGTTTTGATAGCCCCTAAAAAAAGGAAATAACTGTCTTTTTTATTTTCTTGTACTGTTTACTTTGTTTAGTTTGAGACGAGAATATGCAAGAAACTTTGATGAGTGGGTAAAAATAGTAGAAGGTAAAGGTGCCTTTGTAAAATGCTACCCCATGCATACCCTGTGCCCTTTCATTATGGAGTATACTCTCCTAGCCTATTTTTTGTAAACAGACTGCATTAACTCAGGAGTAGTAGCATGCTCGTATCAATAATACAGAGATCGTTTCCCTCTATTATCCACAATATCAGTTACAAATTTCTATCACTAATTATTTTAGGATAGAAATTGTTTTACTTTTGAGACCTGGGGGATAAAATTTTATTTTTTTTTTTTAAAGCTAGAAAAAGTTTCAGGTTTTTGGTTTGGTTTGTTTTTTTTTCAGATGGTGGTTTTAGGCATATAGAAATAAGTGAGGAAAGAGAGAATGAGAATAAATTGCAGTATTCCTGGCATACCCAATGATATATTTTGTTTCTGCCTCACTTCAAAATGACCCAAATGAATGTTGTTTAAACTTGTCTTATTTTGTAGATACTCTTGAGAGCCTGGTAATAAATCAAATGCCAAACAAGTTAGTTCAGTAGTTTCAAAGTGGTGTGTATACATAGCATACGTAGACTGAATATCACTTGTGCCTGAACCTTACTATTTTTCTCAGTAGAGATCTGTCTCCATTCTCATGGAAACCAACCACTGATTGACAGTAATGCTGTGAACTTCCACTTATTAGCTAATGCTGACTTTTCGTGAAAATAGGAGCTGAGCAGAGCAGTATGGAATATTCATGGAACAAAATTCCAGAGAGAGAGGTCTCAGGGTCAGGAGGAGGGAGGGAATGGGAGACAGATGCCAGATTGCCTGTAGAGAGTCCAAGCATGTGTTTTTGTTTGTAGCAATGATGCACATGCCTTTTGCGGGTGCAGTTATTGCTTCTGCCTTTGAAAGTTTCACCATAAATCTGTTTCTCAATCTCCCTTCATTTTTGACCCAAATTAACCTCTTCTCCATACAGTTCTGTTACTTAACCTCAGTTTCTTTTGGGAATATCCAAGCACCACCATGCTGTAGGTGTTCTCTCCTGAATTTCAGAGATCACTCTGAATTCAAATCTGTTTCTGGATAGATTTAATTCATTAAGTATTTCTGTCTTTTCATGATCCTCTTGCATTGGATTTTATATTTCACTGAGTCATTGCAATGAACAACACCACATGAGTGAAAAAAATAATTCTCCCTTTATTTTTGGTCTCTGCCTACCATCCAGTTTTAAGAAAAGGCATATGATTTGGAAGTAGCTGAAAACTGAAACCTAAAGTATTTGAATATCCATTTAACATATCGTGACACTTTCCTTTTAATCTATCAAATGCTTAAAAATCTGATTTCTCTTGTTCTAGCAGTAGCTTGTCTTATTTGAGTGACACCTTGGGTCTAATGAAACTGACTGCAGGTGACTCACAGCTAACTGTGTAGCAGATGTGGGGTGAAAGCTTTTAGCAGCCATGCACCTCCAAGTGGGAATTCCCAGCCTGTAGTATCTGTGACATTGATACTGTGCTATTTTCCCATGTCAGACTCGGGCTTTATTGTGGACCTGACAGGTTCAGTCACATAAGCTACGTCTTGTGGAGTGTTTCAGAGAAGAGGGATGTAAGCATATTAGCATTTATTAGTTTTATTTAGGAAATAGACAAAAAAATTGCATCTCAGTATTCTTGTACTCTTAAGAAGCTTTGAACCTTCTGCAAATTCTCTAACTTGAGTCTAATCCCTAGGCTGGGATGCTAGCAAGCGTGCTTCAGCTTGCTAGCTGAAGAGATTGCAGTTAAATTCAGCTGCTAGTTGTGCAGTATCCAACTGAATAGAATCATGCACTGGTTTTAAATGTAGTCTAAGTTACATGAAGAGCTAATTATCAGAATACAGAGTCCTATCATACTATGTATGTACAAAGTCAGGAACTTTCTGTGCCCTCTCCTTCTGGAAAGAGCTTGTTTGGGGGAGAAATAGCATGTTGCCTATGGTTTTCCCCAAATGCTTGAGGTGCATCTCCTGGGGTACGTCCAGCAGTGTACAGGACTGATGCTGGGAGAAGAACTGTGGAGTAGCTTGTGAATGTGAGCCTTGGGGTGCTGGGTTAGTCCAGGAGGGTCAAACGGGTTGGCAGAGTTTCATGGTTTCTGGTGTGCTGCCCATAGTGGATTGAAGTTAACTGCAGCCTGCATCAGTTCTGTCAAAGCTGAGTTGTAGACTTCATCCCACATGGGATGCAACCAACTAAATACGCTTTTGTCACTTGGGATAGCCGTTGTGTATGGATACCCGTTGTCCTAAAGGCATCGTGAGCTTAGCGGGTTCCAGCCAAGAGCTCACTGCAGTGTTATTTATGAAGAAACCCGTTCTTTTGAGCTGGAGGTATGTATCTGGGTCCTCAGAATAGAAGTAATTTAAATGCATGTATATGTATTTTTATTTTATATGGGGCAAAGTTGCCTGAAGCCTCTTTATTAGTTAATAACCCCCTCCAGGTTACCGTCTCTAATCTTGTAATGAAATTGAGTTAATAAATCCAAGATATTATTAAATAAAGTAAGTATTTAATATTACTTGTCCTCTTTGAATCCAAGTTGCAATACAACAGAATTTCATTTTATAAATAACACCTTTCGTGCTAGCACCACAGGGCATGATTCAAAAGAATCTAAATAGAACATGAATGCTGTAATCAAATGCAGACCCCAGGAAGGCAGATTAAAAAGGCATGTTGCTGGTTAGCGTAGCAGACAGGGTAAGTATAGCGGGTCACAGCAGAAAAGCTAGTTACAAAAACAAGGGCACAATCAAATGAAAATTGTTTGCTTGCCCACTCCAAACCATGACTGACTGCTTCTGTGTCTGTGACCTATTTTTTTTAATAAAGGAAGATTTTTGAGAGGTTGTTACATTTTAATTGCTTTGTACTAAAGAAGAAAACAACAAAAATCTCAACTCCGTGTTTGCATCTGGAGGACACTAGGAGAATCTCTATTTATAGACAGAGACACTCCATCTGGAGGAGACTTTTCCACTAGGTTTATCTCTTCTCTCTCTGTTCATCTCCTCTGTTTGCACCCACTGCCAAAGGCCGCGTATCTTCTCCTGTATAGAGGAACATACAGAGGGGGAGGCTGCAGGGAACTGCCACGAAGCTTCCCTTGCAGAGATCCTGCAAGTGCTCGGTGCTGAAGGCAGTACTGGCAGGGGCGAAGGAAACTAGTCTCCAAATCCCACGACGCCCAGGGTCCAGAGGCAGACCTGTCTGACTGCCCTGGCAGCGCTGCCTCACCTGCCGCACGTGCCTGGCTCTCCTGCCCACACCGTCTTGTCACCTTCCCTCCTCGGGGGTGTCACGAAGGTGGGGCAGAGGTTAATGGAGCAAAAAGCAGATTTAACCTCCATGTGCTTACCTGCGGCTGCTCCCGAGGTCTGGTCACAGCATGGTCTTTCTCTAAGCACAGAGCCTTAGCTGCAGGGAGGAGAGGAAAGTCAGGGTCTCCAAGCACTCTCCTGACTGTGCTGGGTTTCTTCCCCCTTACTTTGCTGAGATGGGGGGAGAGCATCAGCTTTTTTTAAGGCTTGACCCCTCTAGACTGATACAAGGCAGGCAGAGACACCCCTAGCTCGTACTGTTGTCTTAAAAAGGATTCTGTTTAGCTCTGTATTTTGTGTGTGCACATATGTAGAATTGCAGCCAAATGCATTCAGTCTTCTAGTTCAAGGGCAAACAGCTAATTCAGGAGGTAGAAATAAAACTCTGACCATTTTATTTATATACGTGTGTGTGTGTGTATAGTTGTATACATTCATATTTGTCTGTGTAACACTATTACAAATATTACAAAATATTTTTATGTAGAGAAAGCATGTGCTTTAATTAGGTACCACCTCCAAGACTCCTGGTTATTTGCATATAGGTCCCAAGAAGAAGGAATGTCAGTACAGTTGCCTCACCAAGCTACATAAACAATAAAAATATTTCTGTAGGCAGTCTACTGCTTTTCCTGTAACAAGTAGGATTAAACTAGCCTAATACAAATAATGAATCAGAAAAACTAGTCTGTAAACAGTATTGAAGAAAGGAAAAAAAAAAAAATAAAACAACCAACCAGCAACTTCCAGAGTGGTCTGCTGTACTCAAGGTAAATGAAATATTTAGTGGTGGCAGCAGTGAAAAATGAAATATGAGATCTTGCATCCCAAGTTATTAGTGACCTGTTAAAAGACAGGCTGAAAAGTGCTTTTACCAAATTAAAACTTTGAAAAAGGGCACAAATGGGAAATGTCAAAATAAAAAATTGGAGGAAAACGATTGTCCTCCTGGTTCTTATTATTTTGCAGTTCTGAGGCTGCGGCCACTGTTAATGGTAGTGAAACAAGAATGGCACAATTCAGTCGCCTGAAATCTGTAATGGAAATATTCTGTGCTGACAGGCAGACAGTTGGAATTTGCTGAGATTTTGATCACAATTGCGTGATCTGTTTGCTGCATGTGTTTTTTAGTTTAGCCTAATTTTCAGAAACTTCGCGGGCGCTTTTTTTTTTAATAGAAGATTTCATCTGTTTCTCTGCTCCCTGTTTTTATAGTATAGGCATCCCTAATGCTTAATGATACTAAATAATAAGAATGCCAGAGTGCTTAATTTAATGTCTGCTATTGATCCCTGGACTGTTTAGCAAATGACTTACTAAACACAGAGGGCCATATACTGCCCTCACTTCCATCTGTAAATCCCCTAAGGGCAGCTGAGGCATTGGGAACCTGAGGTCAGTTGATCAGCCTGCTAATCGTGTTGCCTGCGTTGAAATGTTGAAGGTTTTCCTAGGCATGGACAGGAATTGTTTTTCAAATTCTGTTCCGTTATCCTTTGCGCACCACTCTGCTCTCTGAGCACCTGGCTCTCTGAACACCTCTCAGTAATAAGGTTTCACTTGAAAGAGTTCGAATTTGTCTCAGTTTTCTTAAGTATTTCTGACAATGCTAGTAAAGATACAGGTAGTGAGAGGTGAATGATGGGCTGATCCATAAATGAGCAAAGCAGTTCTCCGTGAGGTCAGATCACCTAATAGCTTCTCTGTGTTGACCAGAGTCCTTTCAGGCTTTGTACCTCTGGTGGCATGTATGAGCTAGATGGTCAGATTTACAAATTGATGTTTAGTTTGGCAAAATTTCTTAGACTCCCCTCCTTCCCACAGCCCCCACACCCCCCACCCCCCGATGCTCTATCGGTGATGTCACTTCTACGGCTCTGTCTTAAGAAGTCTCTTGAAAATGCTTCCTGCTTTTATTTTATTAAGATCACCTTGGTATTGTAGCTCTTTAAATGCTTTAACGATAGCTTCCCCAAAAGATCTGAGCCTGAAGGAGCTGTGATTTACTATGAATTTTGCATTAAAGGCTCTCAGCTTTTATTTTCAGCCATACTTCAATCTTAAGCTTGTCTCTGCCTTATCCACCTGCATCGTAGACTGAGTGTTGCTAACAAGAGTCTATGACAGCATTGCTTTGCCAGCGAGAACACACAGATGTAAAACTAATTAGTTTAAAAAACATGTTTTCATTTGTGTCTCACGAACACGGTAGTCCTCAGGAATTTGACAGATTAGGCAATTTTTTTGAGTTTTGGGGTGGGCACTATACACATTCAGCATTGCAGCTCTGTGTCAAATAGAAGAGTCCCCTAGAAATGAAGTGCAGATTGAGACTGCCAGGACACTTTCAGTTATCTCATGATCTTTTTAGTCTTTTTCCCCACTTCTCCTCTGAAGTAGGCCCTCACCTGCTGTACTCTCCTTTCATAGTCATGACCCAAAACACAGCATTGCCGAGCACCTAGATTCTCATCAGCAATCTGTGATCTTCTAATGCTGTATACGCGAGGCAGGTTTAATAAGCTCCCTAATAATGACTTGTAGCATACTGGTTTATCATAGACTCAGGCCATCCCCCATTCTAGGTCTCCAAATGTGCTTGATAAATTATTTGAATTACTCTTTCAATTGCCATCTGTAGTTCCTCATAAAGAGACTGCTATTTGCCGTGCGTTGTGCCAAATCATGCAATAGTTTTTTTGCAAAGCTAGGGACTGTACTGAAATCATCGAACTCATGTCCCTTGTGAGCTGCAGTACGATAACATGTTAGCTTTAAGTACACTGCAGTTGCAGTCCTGTGAGATGAGAACAAAGCCGTTGGAACTCTGGCCCACAAATCTCCAAAATTATGGGGAGGTATGAGAGAAGAGAATTTCATGTACCTTGGGTTTTTAAATACATATGTTAAAATATTCTTATAAATATGCATCATATAATGCATAAAATGTCCATATTGTGCATAAATAAATATACACATATATACATCCAGATCTATGCACGCACATATATATACTGTGACCTTCTCCTCCTTCCCCTTGCCTTGAACTTCCTCCCTGAATGTGTCCTTATGGCGGAGTGATGATCAGATCTAAAGAAATTTAGCACTGCGTGAAACTTTGGAATAGTGACATCTGTTGAATTTGGACAGTTTTGTTTGTCTACTGGGAAATCGCATGAACTTCCCAATATTTTTTTTTAAGTTGGCGTTGTCCTCCTCCTCCTCCTTCCCCTCTACCCCCCCGCATAAGGGAGGGTGGCTTCAGGAGACATGGCTGCTTTCTTGCTTTCTGGTGTGGTGTAAAGTTTTCCGTCGAGAGACAATAATGTACATTCCTCTGGCAGGACGGGATGGATTTTTTTGTTTCTCTTGCTGTTGTTTATTTATAAGACGTTTCCTCTTGCTTAGTGGAAGTTTGATCGTAAGAGGCTCCAGTGATTTTCCTTCCCACCTCTCCCCTCCCTAATTTCTCTGCCTCGGCACTCGCTCTGGAACAGAGCGAACTCGAAAAGCCCATCGGCGCAGGGCGCGCTTCGCAGCCAAGCCCTGCCACTCTCCAGAGACTGTGAGGTGATTCTCCTTCGTCACCGCTTGGACCAGGAACCACAGCCCTGGTGAGTGGTGAGCTCCCAGAATTTGATGTGTCAAGGCTTCTATTCTCGGGGCCGCTGCGGCGAAGCAGGAAATAAAGGGTTTTTTTGTTGTGTTTCCTCCCCGCTCCCCCCCCCCCCCTCTTTTTTTTTTTGCCTCTCTTTAAAAACAAAAAAAAAAAAACAAAAAAAAAAAAAAAACCGAGAAAAATAAAAACAAAACCCATAATCAGCAACAAGCACAGAGGGATATGGAACTCTGAGCAGAGGCTGCGGAGCTGAGGGCAGGGGGGCTGCGCCCGGCCTGGCGTCCCCACTGCCACCAGTGGGGGTCAGGCGCGGCTGCTGGCGGGGGCAGGGCGGGGGGGGGGGAATGTTAATCCTTCACTTGGAGTTTCTGTCTGGCAAGTTTTCATGCCTCTGTGTTCTGAGCATTTACATTATGCTCTGAATACCTGATTGCCCAGCCAAGCAGAAAAGAAACTCTACAGTGGATGCATAGTAAAAGAAAATGCTTCTGTGGAAGCCACCTCTGGGAATAGGAAGAACTAGTTGGTTTATAGGCTGCTGGTCCATTTGAGGGGGAGGGAAGGGTTGGATTTTTTTTTTTTTTTTTTTTTTATTATTATTAACTCTATCATTTCCTTTCTGTTTGCTTTGTGCCTGTATGGGGAACTGGCAATCAGGGGAAAAAAAATGTACTTTGGAGAACTTCATGTGCAAAACCTTGGATGCTAAAGAATTGGGCGTCTCAGCCACCATCAAGGTACTTACGCAGAGTTATTTCCAGCTGTTGGATAGGGAAGCCGAGGCAAGTTGCAGCGATTTGCTCATGGCCACATGGGAAAGCCAGTGAAAGAAAAAGCAGTAGGGTGTGCATCTCTAGTTCCAGTCTCAGGTTGCTCAGGGTCCCCTTTTGTCCTCTCCTGCCTTGCTGAATGTATCACTTCTGTTAATCTGTTACTGCTGTAGTGCTCAAGAAGGCCAGGGCAGTGCGTGGGCAGTTCCATTCATCCTTCATCATCTCCCATATTATCTGACTTGAAGAAATGAATCATTTCTTGACTAACATTTTCTACTCTTAATAAAGTAGGCATGTAAGAAACACAGGGCAGCAGTCAAAACATTTGTATTTTGAGGTGTTACCCTATTCTTTGAAACATGTCCCTGGCAAAAGAACAAGATGTTTAATGGCCCTGGTGTATCTCACATGGGTTATTAGCTAGGAAGCATTATTCTCACCCTTGTCCTGCTTTCGAGTTGGATTCATTCAGCAGGTATATCAACAAGCGTGTCTGTCTGACCCGCAGGGAGACAGCCCCTCTCCAGATGCTGCTGGTCACCTGTGACATACAGAGAAGTCCAGTCAGCCTCTCCCGGGTTTCACACCAAGTGTAAGGCGTGAGCACAGCATGCAAAAGCCGGCGCTGAATGGTCTTTCGCTGGAGTTATCGGAGGCTTTGACACTGACTTCAGAACTGAGCTCAGTATCAAATCACATCCAACCCAAATTGAAGTACTTGCTATTTCTTATAACCAATAAGTAAAGTTATGTAAGATTTGGTGGTTTTACTGCTTGGTATGTTTTGCAAATATTTTCATTGGTTGTGATCCATGTGGGGTTCTCAGTCCCTCCCCCTGCTTCAGTTTCAGCCTCAAGTTTGGCTAAGCCTAAAAACTTCAAGTGGAAGATAGACAAAACCTCTGAGTTTCATCTGGTTTTGTGTTAGACCCATAAAGATCTGTGAACTCCTCTTTTTTCATATACAAAACTGTAAGTTGACCGCAGACCTTGTTCAGCACTGAGCTGCAAGGGTTAGCTCTTTCTCTTCATTCCCTGGTGCTGTGAAACCTCTTTCTGAACCTAAACTAAATCACCAGCTCTTAACAAAACCCACAATTAAGTTGGCTGATCCCCTCAGTAAAGAGACTTACATGCACATAGAAATAACCTTTACGTACATCAAAGCCCCTATCCGAATGGTCCCAGCTTTTGACTAAATTGATGTTAAGATCCCGACTTGGCTGTTGCATCACCTTTCTGCAGTGTACTCAAAGCAGCTGACAGATCAGAACATCCCAAACTTTCAGGCAGTTCACATCACAGATAGAAACATAATGGATTTTTTTCTGTTCTCTAAATGGGCTATACTGAACGCCCACACACACTTTTGGGTCTGATCTTTGAAGCTTATCTCTGATTTACTTTCTCCCTTCAGGCAGTGTAAGTCTGAAAGACATAAGTACTTCTGAAATGGAAAGTTCTCAAAGCACAGTGCTAAATGTCTGAAACTTCAAACTTCTGCCTGTATAACACTTGTTCTCTGGATATACTGAAGTCAAGAGCTGTCACTCTGGCAACTTTCACCAAGGAGGCAAAACAATGTTTAATGTCTTTCTTAAGAGTCTTCGTGTTGCTCTAAACCTCTCAATGTTTAAATTATTTAATTAATGTATTTATTCTGCAAGTCTCTGTGGTATCAAGGGAACTTGTCTTTGCTGGTATGTATGTACAGCAACATGGAAAAAATCGGCAGCCTTTCTTATTATGGTATAAGCTGCTTATTGACTGTAGTCCAAGGTTATAGTGGTTTGTCTATGGTCTGAAATAATTAGGGTGAAAATCTGCAATTTCAAATAATATTTTAACCGTCTGTTTAAGCACTCTGGGATGGTAAGATGATAAATTGTCTCATTAGTAGTAGCTTCTTTGTCTACTGTATAATAGTTCACCATAGTTGCTCTAAAAAACGGAAATGAACACATACAGTCATTCTTTCATAGATGCACTGTTTGCTTCTAGCAGTAGCCATTTTACTTACAGCATCCCTTCAAACTAGTAATCTCAAAAGTGCTTTACATGCACTGCTGAATTAAACCTCCCTCCTTTACCCATAGATAAAGTGGGAAGGGTATCATCTCTTGTTTGACACAGGCAAAGAGAAAATGGTAGTCATTCGCTCGTGTTCAAACCACAAGTTTATACTTTGGGGGAAGATAATATATATTTATGTAGTAAAATCAAAACCACTGTTTTCTTCACAACAATTTTGTTTGATGTGATATGCTTGTTGTTCTGTGACTTTTAACTGCATCACACAAGAACAAAGCACAGAAAAGGATGTAATGATAAAGGTACACAGATTCATAGGTACTGGGACACTTCAGAAGTACAAGAATTTAAGCTATATCTAGAGACAATTTTTGCAGTAAAAGTACATAAAAGGAACTGCCTCATTTTGAGTACATTGCCTGGTTTAAGGTATTCTATTTTTTTTTCTTATTTTATATTCTAAGCGTATCTCTTCCAGAAGTTGGACAAGAAGCTTGTTTTCCAGGGTCACAACATTGAAACAGCACTAATTTGCCTTTCTGTAAATCAGAAAAGGTAGTGAAACTTGATTTTGAATTAAGTCATATGAGAAAGAAAGTTATAAAAGGGATCTGCAAGTTACTGAGGTAAAGCAGCCACTAACCACAGATTGCCAGTTATCAACTACAGAGTTGTGTTGTGACATGGAACATTTGAACACTTAAGTCATATCCTCAGCTAAAGAGTGAAGAAGTAGCAAGGTGCATGAACGATAAAATGTGGTGGTTTTGTTCTGTTTTTTTTTTTTTTTCTCTCCTGGGCTGGGATGGGGAATGGATGAATGACGTAGTGAGAATGGAAGGAAATGGAATAGGCTTTAGGAGACCTGAATCTGTATCCCAGATCTGTCACTGTGTGATCTTTACCTCTATCTATGTCTCACTTACCCACCTGTAAAACTGAAATATTTTTTCCAGCCCTCACAGGGCTACTAGAAAGAAAAACTTGATCAGATTTAGCCAGGCTCAGGCATCTTAAAAAAAAAAAAAAAAAAATCCTGTAAATACAGCACATAGATCCTCCCGTTGCTGCCTTGTTTGTTTTTCCCTCTGTGCATGCTTCGAGTTCCTGGAACCGAGGCGAGTTCCAGAGCTAGCATGGGTCTGTGCTGCTGGCAAAACAAAGCAGGTGCAAATTATGGTGGAAATGAAATAGCTGGTGCTTTGAGGTGGTGGAGTGCCCAGTTCACCTCAGGGTATATGTCTGCGTTCACAAAACATGGCTATCACACACACCCTGATTCATTAGATGTGTTATCCGGCAAACAAGAAGCCTAATCATATTTTAGCGGGAACATTCTTATGATAAACTCTGCTTTAGTGAAACTCCGTGTATAGTGCAATTTTTCCTGGCCGCGTATATTACACAGTGAAGAAAAGCTACCCTGCTGCGTATCAGAAGGCTGTAATTTCATTTAGGGGTTCTATTGACATCATAAACTGCAAGAGCAGAGCTCAAGTGGCTATTTAAGTCATAGGAACTTCAGACTGAAATTACTGCCTGGCAGTAACCGGCCCTCCCCCCACGGGCCCCCATGTACATACTTCATGTTTTCATCCCTCTGCCTATAAATAATAAATCTCTTCGGTGGCTTCGGAAGAGAGCGGTTCCAAAATACCAGTGTTATCTGCCACCCTCGCTGACAGGCAGGGGAAGGAGCCGGGAGCCCCAGCCAAGGTGGGACCCAAGCGGTGCTCCGGGGCTGCCGCTCCGCTCCGGCTGGGGAAGCGCCCGCCGGCCGCGAGCGGCGGGAGGTGAACGCGCCCCTGCTCGCTAGCGAGGCTGTTTGTTGCCATCATAGCTGACATACCTGACCTTTCCCACTCGTAAGCCATCGATACCCACCCTGGCGCGCGTGAAGATAAAAGGCTCTGTGCCGCCGGCGGTGCACAAGGCTAGCGCGCATCTCCCGTTCGCGCCGAAATCGCTCCCTGCAGCCCCCGGCCTGCCCGGCCGCTGGGAGAGGGGACGGCACTGCCCCAGCAGCCAAACTTCGCCGCCGCGGGACCTGATGCACCTGAGTGAAAAAATTTCCCCCTGTTTTATTTTAACATTTAAGTAACGCGCGGAGCAGCAGTCGCCTTGACAGAAGTTCGTGTATTTCATTCATACAGGCTTGTTCCAAGAAAAGAGTGAAGTCAGGGAGTGTTTGCTTTTTATCAGGAAAGCGGGGTTAACCAGCCATTAGACCTTGTCAAGAAACCTCAAATTTAAGCCAGGCACAGGAAGAGACTTTCAGTAGGACAATGGACAAGAATCATTAGTTTTGTGTGGCGCAGATACCCAGCGCAGGCATTTTAATTTGGCCGTGAAAACCAAAGCATCTCAAGTTCACGTAAATGTTAATCTTTGTTTCCCTTATCCTAACTTTTTTCCAGATAGTGGGAAAGAAGTGTTTTTTGTACTCAGTGTTTCCAAGACCTTGGGGTGTGAGATAGGTGTTAAATTACCAGTGGGAACAGAATTAATATTTATTTATTTTCTCTGAACCAGTTTCCCCCTTTTTACATTTCATTTAACAGAATGATGGTTCACCATGGCAATTTATAAAAAGCTCTCATATTATTAATATTTCCATTTTTATAAAGGAAACTTTATTTTGCTTTTGGACTTAGTTTTTTTCCTGGAAAATCAATTAAATCATTGCCTCTCCTTCATAAAAGCCACCATCCTATGATTTCTGAGACTGTGGTACAGCTTAAATGAAACAGCAGCTTTGAAATTAAATAAAGAAGGTTTATATAGTTATTAGACATGGCAGTCTGCAGTAGCAGAGCAGACTTTTCTGGTCTGAAGGTAAGCTGTTCACGCTTGCGTTTCATTTGACCGAGCAATAAACTACAGTTCTGAGTCGGGATATAGGCAGTTATCCCAGAGAATATGCTTTCAGTATTCTCCGTGAATCTGTGGGAGCAGCTTACAGACATGCACACAGTGTAAATGGGAGAAGTGAATTCTGAAGTCCGTGTTGCTGACTGGGGGAGCTAGGAATGCAGGTATCAGGAGCATCCCTGCTCTTCCTGCTGCTGTTCTAAAAAGCTCTAGCCATGTCTTTTTGTGCCGTTCCTTACCCACTTCCCTCTGCTTTATGGACTCCTGAACCTTGTTATGACTGAAGTTACTATGCTGGCTGCGTGCCTACTGCAAGTGAGAAAAAAAAATACGAAGTCCACAAACTGTGGATAACAGCAGATCCCACAATACAGTGAAATCAAAATAGGATGTTGTATGCCAAGACACAGAGTTCTCGTGGTCCTTATCTTTGTATGGAATAACTGGAAGTGGTTACAGTTGCCTTCATTCAGCATAACTGAATGTATCGAGGGCTGATTATCTTCAGTGAGATATTGGCTGCCTGATGGCATGCATCCTAATTTCAGGACATGATGTCCTGGCATGAAGATAGGGTAGCCTTTTGTCCCACTGAGTCTTGAGTGCCTGAAATCTAAAGCTATGTTACTGTATTGGTGGCTGTCCAACAAAGATGTGTGTTCTACTTGTACCATGTGGAAAAATGAATAAAATATCTGAAGTTAAAAAACAATTCATAAACACCATATGCACATACATACTGCATGCACAACTTCTCTTTGAAAATATTACAATGGGACGCCCTTCCAGATTCTGGTTGTAAAAGACTGTAACTTAATTTCTTCCACAGGTTTTTAGTCAAAAAATACTGCAACAAAGTCTGGGGTTTTTTTTTTTTTTTCAAATCAGCAAAAGTATAGTAGAAGAACGAGTGTTCTTTAAAATGAAATATCAATCTGTCTGTCTAACATATAGTGCTTCTGAAGCTGCACTGACCTCTTAACTTGTAGGTGCCAAAACCTAATTCACACTTGGGGATACTGAGGCAGAAATTGGTGAGGTGACTAATCTAACACCATTCTCTGATGGAGTCTGCCTGACTCAGAGTCCCCTGCCATAGCAGCTTTGTCCAACTTGCCAGAAGAGCTGCTGTCACCTGGATGTGGATGAGTGAGTGGAGGGCTCTGCAGGTCACCGAGGCATACCGTGGGGATGAAGCTTGCTGCCTGGGAGCCAGAGCCTCTTGGAGCAATGATACTCAGCCCTAGGTGAGAAAAGGGACTGTTCCCAGCTGTGGAGCAGCAAAATTCTTGTAGCATCAAACTTCTGAGGGAGACATCATCGTTTCTGCTGACTGCCTGGCTCACCAAAAATATACAAGGAGAGGCTTGAGTGCTCTTTTGGTCCCATCTCCTGTTTGCTACTGCAGTACCATCATTTGTTTTGCTGGCATCACACTGCAGTGTCTTTGTAAAACTGGAAAGAAGCTGTGGCACTGGATTAGAAATGAGATGGATGACATTGCTGCAGCAGGGAAAGAACAGAGAATATCTGATGCACTCTCCCTTCCCAACCCTGCAATCTGCATCTGGGTTTGATATTAGATAGGATCACTGAGGGTAATTGTGGTTGGCAATTTTTACTTTTTAATGGCTTAAAATGACCTGTGATGTATTAGGCTCAGCAGTGTCACTCCATAACATGACTTCATTGTGGGACTTCCTGCCTCCACTAGATCGAGGGGTGCTGATGGTACCACTTCATCTGTATTGCTGCTTTCGGCGTGTGGTACACTGCTGTGTAGGGAATGCTACAGTTGTTTTTACTTTAGAAATATTAGTAGTCTGCCTGATATTATATCAAACGGACTTGCTGCTCCATAAAATTGGCTGTTCTGTAGAGCAAAGACACAAGTACAAGGGCAAGCTGAGTCATTGGCTGTATTTGGATGTGTTTTCGCATACTTTTGTGGGGAAAAGACGTATACTTGACAGGAGGAAGGCTAATTCTTCTCTGTCAGTCAGTGGAAGGCAGAAGGTTTAGTGAGAAGAGATCAGATGGGCTTGAATGAATTTTGTAATTCTGAACGTATCTAGGAAATAGAGCTGAATGATGTATAGAGAACTCCTCTGTCAGTGTGGAAAATTAGAGATTTGAACAAGATGGGTTTAATACTGAAATGAAACGAGAAGAAGTTTATGATTAATAGGGTCTGGCAGAGACAGCATACTTATATATAATTTTGGAGGCTTAGGAAATGATCCTTGGGTAGATGTGGGTCTAAGGGCTTAAGGGGAGAGGGGTGGCCCCACAGGGATCCCCAGCTGGCTTGTTTCTTTTCAGTGAAAAACCCAGAAGTGTTACACAGCAGGAGTAAAATGGAAGAGGTAAATCTTCAATTTCAGAAATTCAGAGCATCTCTTAAAATATTTTACAAGGTCAAAAAGATAAATTAGGAATAAAGTATTTGCTGAGCTGAAACAGGCTTTTAGTTCATCTTTAGTCCTGTTTCTGAAGCAACTACCATCAGTTGTTTCAGGGCAAGATGTTTTCCTCCTGGATACTGCATCTACCCAACTGAGTAATACTGAATGCTGGACATGGAGGCCAGGTTTTCTGACCCCTGCAATGATCAACCTGCATCCTGAAACATCAATTTGTTACATTAACTCATAAATGGCAAAATATGCAGATAGAGGAAATTTGCCTCGTCTTACATGGCTACAGATGTAGCTCATAATCATTAAAATTACTCATTGGCCTGTGAGGAAAACATAAAGAAAATTATTATGTAGAAACTAACAGAAAAGGGTAAGATTCACAGCTCACTTGTTATCTTTATTCTAGGCAAATAATTAGCTGCTTTATTATATTCTAAGGAACTTTAGAAACCTGGGTTGTATTCTCCCCTCAGGACATGGGAAGTTTCTATATATTTTGCTTTGCACACTCCTATTTTGAAATTTTTCTTCAGAGTGAGAATTATTTCTCCTTTGAACACCTTTATGTTTTCTCCCTGTGTAAGAGAAAAGCCATGTTCCCATACTGATGTTTTCTGACTTACAATTATCTGTGTAAAGTCAGCAAACGCCGAATAATTACTTCTGGTGCGGAATTTTCAATAAGCAAGTTTTATTAGAAATGGGGAAAGTGCAACTCTGGTCTTTGCCTGCCTCTCTCCAGAGTCCCATCCTACTGCACTTTCCTTTAGGTGGCACTCCCACATTAACTCCTGTACGACCCGAACAGCTGTTTGTCATCTGTGTCTTGAAATATGATGGAGAGACTTAGAAATGATATTAATTGTGGTGTCCACGTCCTCTCTTCATTAAAAGTTGAAAATTGCTGTTCAAATATTTCATAATCAAAAATTAATCCCAGTCTACCTGTTCCAGATCATATATTACGCCCTCTGGGAATGAATCCCAAATCCCTGTTACAATTTGGATGCTCTCTCCTCTGGGTATTGATTACAAATTCTGGTTATTGTTCACATACTTTGTCATAGGGGGAATTAATCTCAAGTTCCCATCTACTGTTCTGGGACTGAAAGCTATCTATAATTAAGATTTTTCTATTAAATGGATATTGACAATGAGCTTTTCCATCTACATTTTTGGGGTTATCTTCTGGCAGGGAAACTCTGTCTCAACTCACGGAGAGATTTTTCATGCTGAGTATTCTGACCCCCAATTTCAGGCCGCTGTGAGTGCAGGCATTTTGCAAGAGCCGGTGGCATAGCTGGGGTGTTCTCTAATGTTGACATTAGGTAAGAAGGCGTGAACTTTTTTGCAAGGACTCAACAAAGTGGATCAGATAGACTGACTGATTAAAAGCAGAAGCGTTACATCAGAAATGTAGAGGAAGGTACAAGTGTGCAGTATAGCAATCACGAAGCACCTAATATTTGCAAACCAGTTGCCCCAGGAACTCATAACAATCTTAGTTATGTAGAAGGGAGGAATAATTTGTCCTCCTTTTCAGCAGAGGGTGGAATACTGTGGTGAGAGGTAGCAGTATAAAAACACCAGAGTGACCATGTATTTTTGATACGTGAATCCAGCAACTTTGACTGCAAAAACAACTGCTATTATTTCCACGTAGATAGACTCATTTTCCATGTAACGATGCAAAGCACAGAGAATAAAAGTCTTCAGTTCCATAGCTGTGTCTATCCCTGTTTCTTCACGGGTGGAAAATCAGATCAGAACAGCCCTGAATTTCGGAGAAGCTGGAATCCGGACCTAGGTTTTCGTGTTTCAGACCCACTGCTGCTGCTAATAGACATGGTGTTTCCAGTGGCAACAGTTGGCTCACGCATTCTTTCACACTTCAGAAGAGATCCCTGCTTTCTTTTTTTTCCCCTCTTCCTTAGCAGTGGGCAGCCCTGCAACCTTTTGATCATACCGACTTTGTACGTTACATGACTGAACTCAGCTATGCCAAACATCCTTTTAGAAAGTTTGACATTTGTGCCATTTGAAAAAAGAGAGGGAGAGAGAAGGAGAGAGGGGGAAGAATGAATCCTGGCGGCTTCCTCCTGCCCTTTTGATTAAGAGTGCAGTAAGTCAGCAGAAGAGGTGGGACTTTTAACAAGCAGGGGGTTGTACAAACCGGTTGTGATCTGTGATGTATGCACACACGTGCACACAGAGGAAAGGAAAGAAAAAGATGGAAGGAAGACAATAGTAATCAGAAATGACTGCAAGAAATTAATTAATTGATGGAAAGTATACAGTGACAGTCAAAGAGACTAGGTGAGACAAAGGATATCGAAGGCCTTTGATACTATCCTAAACCAGGTGAAGGAGGTTGAACTTGGGAACTTCCAAGGTCCCTTTCAGACCTTAAAATTTTAATTCTAGAACAACTTTGTTCCTAGTCATTCCCTTGCAATTGCTATTTTGTGTGTCTGTCCTATTCTATTCTGTTCTGTTCTATGATAAATTTTGTGTAACCATTAATACTTCCAGTTCATACAAAGTTTTGCCCACCTCTGTTATCCCAGTCTTGGAGATGATGCAGAATTTATGGAACTGAAATGGCTGTTGTAACGTTGGCATGCAAAGAGAACAGGGACAAGACTTAGCTATCCTAGTATTTACAAAAGAAGGCAGGGAGAGAAGGCTATTTCATAACGTTGGACAGGTCATAAGTCTTGTGCCTTCTCAGCCCCCTCATTTAGTTAAAATGCCAAAGACTCATTGGGGGAAAAAAAAAAGTGTCCTAACCTTGCAGTGAGTTAGAAAATTGCCCAGCTTGCTCCTTTCCCAACACGCTCACTTAGAGTTTTGCTACATTTTAGAAATTTTAGCTTCCTTTTTCTGTTCCTCCAGCAACGAGATAAATCTCCCAAGAAAGTTTTATTACTGGCTGCTGTGTGAGGGGATCTTGGAGGAGATAGTGTTTGCATTGCCCGGGGATACACACCTGGCTCCTGGAGAGAGATGTGTCAGCTGGGCTCTGCGACGAGCCTGCCATCCCTAGCATGTACTGAGGACATTAAATGACCCGAAGGGGCATCATCGTGTTGGTATTGCAGCGTCCAGGTAATCTGCCCTTGTGAGGGGCAACTTCATAGCTCAGGTATTTGGGCTTCTCTGTGTGCTGCAGGGATCCCACCCAGTGCTCCACCTCAGGCTTTAGACTGGAGCTGATCTCCACTGAGGTATAGGAGAACGCTTTTGTAGAAGGGGAATACTGAGGTTTTTTAACCTTCCTTCAGTACAACCAGTGCTGGCCTTTGCTGAAGATGTGCTGCTGGACTGAATGAATCTCTGGGTTAGTGTTTTGTGATAGTTCCTCAGTTACGATTTTTTTAAAAGAGAGACAGAAGAAGAAAGGAGAGAGGAAAAGAGGCACATGAGGAGAAATAGCAGGGCAGGAGGGGCAGTAACGTTAGTCAGGCTCTTTAAAAGTCCTAAAGAAAAAGTAGTGAGTGTTTTAAAGTAGGTTTGCAATGATGTGTAAAATAGTTCCCTGTGTGAAAGTCTATATTGATTTTTCTTTTTCTTTGTTTGTATAGAGATTGTTCCCAGAATAGAAGGGCTTTGACATTTTGCCTTCTCATGTACTTAATCAGTCATTTGTGTCATTCACTCTTACACGCACATGTGCTCTGTCTCCTCTCTGGTTGTCAGCAGAGGATGGCTACTTGCTTCTTCATCCAGATCATTTGTAGAGCTATGGGTAATGGATAATGGTGTTGGAGACCCTGCAGCAACTCTGGTGGTCATGGGATGAGTGGTGGTAGGGAAGACATGCTTTGGGTGGTGACAGAGTGGATAGCACATATGGCTGACTGTTGTAGTGCATGATACAGTTGACTGCCACATGTGCCAACCTAAAAAAGCACGTTGGCTTTTGAAAGCCAAGGACTTCTATGTCATCAGGAGCTGGAGGTTACCATCAGAGTCCTTGCACTTGTTTCCACTTGGCTTTTCAGTCAGAAAGGTAGCTTTGTCTTTTGAAAAAAAAAAAAAATTTGCTTTGGCAAACGTAGACACAAATAACCTAACTGACAAGATGACATGAAAACAAGCTGGTGCTGGTCCCCATTCTTACAGTGAGATTTTATAGCTTCTGTGGTCAGCAAAGACTCATGTGGCCAGAGACAGAGAGAACTTAGGGGAAGTTTTTAGTGAAGAATGTTGACTTTTCTGCAGTGAAAATGTAAGTGGAGAACCACAGGGTCTTGCTACTTGGCTTTTCATTTATCGCTCCCTTTGCTTGTCCTCAGCTTCTCTGGATTTTCCTGTGACAGGCCTGGCCATGATGATGGTGGCAGCTTCCCCTTCCCCATCAGCATTGTCAAATGCCTGTGCTTTGGAGCGGAAAGGAGGCAGCCAGACAGGAGCTGGGCCTGTCGGTGCTCACCCCTCTCGGTGTCATTATATTGAAGAGAAAACCTGTGGGACAACCTGGGAACAGTGGGGGCGGTTGAGCCTTGCGGGAATCGGTGCCTGTGCCTCTGAGAACAAGGGATCCAACGGCTCGTGGAGCCCCGTTTACAAGTGGCTGTGTGCAGGGGGGCTTGCTGAAGCCATATTTTTAGCACAGTTGGGTATAAATGGCCCATTTTTACCTCTGCATACATCATCTACATCATCCCTTCACTTCCTTCCTCTTTAAGTGATGTCTTATGCATAGATTTGTCATTTACGCTCCAACTGCATTTTGCATTATTACATTTTAATGATATTTGAAGTTCTTTCATACATATTTGAGTTCACTGATATAAATGAAAAAAGAGAAATAATCAGCATACTTGGTTTATCTGATGGCATAAAAATGTGATATCATAACTTTGGCAATTTCTTGGATAAGATCAAGCACAGCATCAAGTACTGAGAGAGGGTCCAAGTACAGCTGTCTGTCTGAATGGCTCTAAAGCTAGGGTCGTTCAAAGTCAACAGCTGAACTTTGCAGTTTGGCCTCATTTGTACCTCAGATAAAAAACATTTAACCACTTCTACACCTTAAGTTTTGTAATTTATGGGTTTGGTTAAAATGAAACCGAGATCTGAGCAGCCCTTGACCCTCATTGTTTTTTGTAGAAATGAACATCTCACGTATTGGCTTTGCTTGAGGATGCTCTGCATGATCTGGAGGGTCTAACCTCCTCCACCCCGTATCTCCTGCTGACTTATGATCTGCTATAATCTATTAGGAATCTTGAGGCTTGAGGGCAGAATTTTGTGTAGGGATAAAAGATGCTTTCATGTTGGTGCTGTGGGATATTTTTTTTTTTTTTTAATTCTTTCTCTCATTCTCTGTTTCATGAAAATTCATTAATCTGTGACATTTAAAGACTCTGTCTGAGAGGTGTCTGGAGCAGCGGCCGGCTGCATACATCAATAGTTTCTCAGAGTCTGGCACTCTGTCAATATTTGGGGGCCTCAGTAACAGCACTTAAATGCACTGCCTGCCAGCCGTCACGCTCTTAGCATGTCTGTAAGAGTCTGAATGAGCGGATATTAGCACGTCAAGTCCTTTCACAACTGGCAACACTTTAGAGACAAACTGCTTGGTAGGTATCTCTCCTCTTCCCTCCCCTCCTGTTTTCTGGCATGTCTTCTTTGTTTATCTGATGTGATTTATGTATTTACACACAAATATGCATCCTGTGAGGAGGCATCATAAATCCTGAGGCTAGAGGTTGGTATTATGGCATAATCTATGTAACAATGGAAATGGGCTGAAGCTGGATTTGGACCCAGAACCAGATTAAGCTTGGGCTGGCTCCTGGGCCAGTTGAGTCAGGAACAGAGTTTTGTTTTGACTTCATGGTGCCAAAATCTTTAGAGTTTAGTTCCAAATAATGAGAATCTTGGACAAAAATTTTACAGGAAGTGCTACTGTGGCAATATTTCAACCAGCTCCAAACCAGAAGTGGAAAACAAGCCATTTCAAGACTTGGGTTGTATTCAAATCAAAACTGTTAGAGCAGGTTCAGAATCCAGACCTTCTGTTCCTTTTTTAATCCTATCCCACTGCATAAATTGGATTCACAGCTGAATATTACTCTAGATTACCCATGAAACCTCCGTTTTCAGTGGAAGAAAAATCAGGGAAGCAAAATACAACTTTTTCTTCTTTCCCCTGGTGGAATAGGAAGTACAGTAAAAGAAGTTTGGATTCACAGACATTTATTGCTGTCTTATTCTCCCCCTGCCTTTTATTTGGTTGAAACATTATGGCCAGAGAGCAATTGCTGTCTTTTATCATGCAGTCATGTTTATTTTCTCTTTACCCGTTGTTCTTCACCTCTTTCTTATTACGTTAGCAGACCTATGGCTCTGAAACCAGGTCATCTAGAGAAGTGAATGGCCACTGGGTCTGGAAGCTTAGACTGGATTTTAGAGCTGAATTGTAGGCAGAAAGCAGGCCATGGAACTCTTTCTGGATGTTTCCATTTCTAAGTCTCCTTAGAGTTTTCTATTTTCCATCCTCTTTTGTGCCGTATATACCAAAAGGAGATGAGGGGATGGGTGCAGATTGAGCACTCCATTAAGAATATTTTCTTGATTGAATTTTGGGAACAAGTTCTTAGAAGAATAAATCTGAATTCAGAAGGTCTCTGAAACAACTTCTTTATCATTCCTACTTCACAAGTCCAGTAACACCAGCCAGTGCCCCTCAGCTGTGACCTCCAGCACATCCTTCATTGCTAGCTTGAGTCAGCGACTTCTTAATCCTTTTCCATTGACATCCAGAAACTTCTTTGCAATAAACTTCCAACCTTACTCTGGTAACACCTGCAAAAATTTGGCATGATAACAAAATAGACAGAATTATTCTTCTAGAGCTACCTTGCTAGAGTAAATCGGCAACAAAAATAGCTAACTACCCCTTCTCAATAATTTCTTTGCTCTTTTTAGCACTCTCTTATCTGCTGCCTTTATCTTGATTTTTCCCTTACTCCAGCTACAGCTGCATCTGGTCTCCATTTTCCTGTTTGTGTCCCCAGAGCACCTGCAGTTTTAGAGTATTTTGTCACCTGTTGGAAGAAAAGGAAAAGTTTACAAATGTCTCTGCAGAGGCAGTGAGTAACAAGGAATGCATTTATCCCTGCTTCAGGCCAAGCAGCAAAGGGAAAATAAACAGGCTTACTGCTTCTGTGAATATCGGAGATGCGTCTGCCTAGATGGCAGCAATGGCCAATAAGTACAGACAATCGACAGGGAGGAGGATTTATTTTTAATTATAATAATTGCTCCTTTAACGTGGCATGGGGGCACTCGTATGCGGAGGGGAGCGGCCCACTGCAAATGCTGCCCTTGGACGGAGTGTGATCGCCTTGGCAGCGGCCGGCACGGTCTGTAGGCTGCTAGCAGGCCCCTGGCGGGAGGCTGGGGGTGAGGCGCAGCCGCAGGGGCTGCCAAATGCCACTGGTGCCTCCTACAGCTGAGCAGCGGCCCCAAGGGTGGAGGAAAATAGCATGGGGTCAGAGCTGGGGTTGGAATGGCGGGATACCGGGGGCACCCAGGATCAGGCCCGTACAGAAGGAATAATCTCCCCGTATACTCCACAGTTGCTCTTTCTCAGTCGGTACTTTGTGCTGCTTTTTACGGTCTCGGCAAAGTAACACATGAGCTTACCGTAACCCACGCACCTTTTGTACCCAGGGAGTACATCTCAAGACATAATGGGGCACATTTGCAACTCTGTCCCCAGTGTTTTAAAAACGTGACTGATTTTATTGTCAGTGACAGCCGTGTGCGCTCTGACAAACCTCCCCACCCCCAGCCACGAGTGCTGCGCATCAAAGCTGAAGAGTTCGAAATGTTGCATTCGTTTCTATTTCTATGTTGTTTATTTCCTGAGAATCTCTAAAGCTGTCTTTTGATTAACCAAGTTGGCCTTGCGAGATGCAAGGGGTCTTCAAAACACAGGCAGGCAGACCTCCTTCCTTCAGCCTCTCGGGCTGTTTCCACCTCTGTGCAGACATTGAACTTGAATTTCCCATTCCTCCCGGTGACAGCTGTGTGCCTAAAGCCCTGCACAGAGAATTTGGAGGTTGCCCGTGAGGCTTTCCACTAAGCAGATCTTTCAATCCAGCTACCTTTCCTTCCCTGGAGGGATGGGAGGATTTGTCCCCAAATAATGGGGGTACAAAAGTGCTGAGGGGCTCTTGGGTTTCAGGCGTCATTCAGTACATGTCCCTGTTGGTTCCTGTTAGCTGTAAACGAGATGCTTTCTTTGAGTACTGAAATTGATGAAGCAGGAAAAACCTAGACTTGTCATCCGTTCATATTTTACCTCTATTAATAAGTAATTAATTAAAAAAGAAGCTGATGTTCCCATGATGGGCCACTAAATATATGCAAGAGAAACTATTGGCATTAAAAAGAGATTTGAATGCAGTTGAGCAGTTATTTATATTATAGTAAATCATATAGGCCCCAGCTGAGATGAGCAATCTATTGTGTTAGGCACGGTACAGACATGCTGTAGGAGGTGCATCTAACCCCGACGAGCTCAGAGACGGTAGAGACAAAATGTGGACAAAGAGACAACCGTAAAGAAACGAAATAATAACTCACCTTGGACACAAAGACAGGGGCTGAACCAAGAAGAGAATGCAGTTCCCCTGCCTCCCTGCTCTTCTTTCATTAAGTCAAGAGCCAGTCGGCTCACAGTTCAGCCCTTAGATGTAGATCTGTGTAAAACTGTCGAGTTAAATGTTTTATTTGCTGAAAACTGGTTGCCTCAGATATGGGTTAGCCAAAACTATGGAAAAAAATAAACTGAGAAAAAAAATTAAAAGAAATGTTTTGGAAAGCCAAAAGGTTTTGTTTTGATATTTCTAAACAAGCTTTCTGTTTTTGTTTTGAAACAAAGTCAATTTTAATTGAAATGTATTGAACACAAACAAAAAACTAGCCCATTTTGTAAAACACCTAGGTGGTTTTCTTTTTCATGCTCTCAGTTTGGTCAGCTAGCCAAATAAATCAGTTATTTGCACAACTAATTAGAATGTTGGAGCCTGGGGACTTGGTCTATATATTTCAATACAGTACATATTTATAATACCAAGTACCCTGCCTGGTACTCCATATATAATAATAGCAAACAACCCAGTGCACTGGGGAGATGAGGGCACTGGGGAAGACCCAGTGCCTTTTAGCTCCTAACATTTTTATTTCCAGTTGTAGTAGTATTTTGGAGGGTATTGCTTACAAGATAAAATTTGCATTTATTTGAGCAACTCACAAATGAGATTCACTGCAAAGCTATCATTAAAAGGAAATAAAGCAGAAGAAGGAACAAAAGGTACATTCTCGGCAAAGTCTGACATGTAGACACTTTCAGAGATCCTTGTCGCCACAGGAAAAATGCCATCTTCTCACTCTACTGCCACCCCCCAAAATCCTGAAAAACAAGCAGAGAAGCACAGGGGCTGTTCGTAAAGTGCTGCGACTCAAACACTGTTCAGCTGTATTGTTGTCTATTGCCAGTGTTTCTACCTTACGAACGATTTAGTAATTTCTATGTGATCATTCCTATCTTGAGGCAGTTTCCTCTTGTTCCAGTTCAAAGACACAGTGGCCATTTTCTGTGGAGAACTTTCAAGGGGGGGTACTCTGGCATCAGATATTCCTGATGTGCTGCTTGATTGTGTAGGTGTTGACACCCTTGGTAGGTAGATGGTGGGAACTGAAGGAGTCACTTTAAGCTTGTCGGTATGTTACTCTTTATGTAACTCTATGTTATACTATGTTACTCTGTATGTCACTCTTCTTGTTTCAGCTGGCCTTATTTAGTGTTTTCACCATTTACATATGTCCTTGAGAAATAAACCCATGATGTTATTCAACCCTATAACCTTGTTAGAGAAGCACTTGTGGGACAGAGTGAGATGTTTTGCTCCCAGCACGGTCAGTGTGGTATTCATCCTGCTCCTTTCTTGCAGAAGAAGCTCCACAGCCGGAGCTCTGATACACAGAGCACCCCACCACGCTCTCTGCAGTGCCACAGCCTGACGTCTGCAGCCGTGGTGCTCCCTCCAGGTGATGTTCTCTGCAGCGTGCAGGGCCGGTGCTGGTTTTGGCTCTGTCCCAGTCCCATTTGAAAGGCTCGGTTGTACGTCCCATATGAACTTTCTGTAATGAAATGGACTTCTTCCTATGAACCCGGCTGGCTTGGTGATTTAGTGGTGGAGAAGGATACTTATGGGATTGCTGGGCCTTGACTACTAAGTCCTTAAAGATTAGGACCAAGCTTTCTAGTGGAGAACTCTTAAGCATTCACTTCCCTTGACCGAAGGAGTTTAACTGTAGAAAGCACTAATGTCAGTCTTGAGCGGACAGTCTAGCTCTATAATCACAACCAAATAGGAAGCCATGGATAAAATGTGAAAAACAAGACTTGACCAAGCCCGCTCCAACTCCCCACAGATACTCTTTAATGAGGTTAGCTTTGCGCACGTTTTTGGAAATTTCTTTTGACATCTGGGAAGGCCTCGTATCACTTCGTCCTTAACTCCAGAAGTCTGGGGCATTGCTGGACAAAGTGAGGGTCTGCTGCAAGCTGTCGGATTTCTCTCTTCCTTCCATTATCTTCACAGCTGCCCTGTTTAATATTATCTGATGGTAGCTGCCACGGGATTCAAGATAAGTGGAAACGTGGTAGGAAAAGAGGGTAGATAAGATGAGTGGGACTGGAGACTTGACTCAGGGAGCTGAGAGTATGCTGTAGTATATAGGAGGATAGGCAGACATTTTTACTGAGTAGATATGCACATAGGGAGTTGGGAGCTGCCTTTGTTAGTCTTCATTTGTTCAGGATTTCTGCTGTTACATTTTGGCAGTCCTAGTACTCAACACTAATGCTCAGAATATTCCAATGAGATTACTTGGTGCCTGCGAGATTTGCAGCCCCAACAAGAGAGGTGCAGGAACACAGGTCCTCCTGCTGTTGCCGCTACTGCCCTGGTGTAGGAAATTGTGGAGAAAGGAAGTTTTTACCTCTGGTGGTTGCTGTATTCTTTGTGCTCTGACTGCTACTGTACCAAGAAAAGGTTTGTCTAGACCAGAGCTCAGGGTTACTTAATATCCTCATAATCCATTTCCTTTTGCCAACAGCAGTGGCTTATGTGGATAAGTCAGAAGGGAATGCTCACATCACAGGTAGCCTCTTTTCTGTGATCTTCATTAAGCTTTGGACCATTAGCTCAAGATGCGTGATTATTTTGTTTGTTCAAACAGCAAGACAAGCAGAGTTTCGTCTGAGTGTTTCTTTCAAGCAAACCAGCATGACTGAAAACTGGGAGCTTGCCAGAAAATGTTACGTGAAATAGTAGTGGCAGGTTCATCTTAGTGTGGGCGGAGAGAGAGCTGTACCCTGTATTTTACTACTTCAAACATGCAGTGTCCATATGCCATAGTTGAGCTGGTTTATGGATGGAGTACGAAGGCTACTACTTGATCTACTTCGTGCAAACACTGTGCGAGTGCTGTAGATGTATAGTCTTACGATATGAGTATCAGCTGTTGTTGCAGTCCAAACACACAGCATCAATATTCAGTATGCTATAGACAGTCCCGCTTTTCTCCTTTATATTTAGTGTTAGTACACAGAGCCAAATACTAAAAGGGGGGTGGGAGGGGTGGGTCACATGATTAAATTAATACCATTAATTATTTAGAAACAATCAAAGGAAATACAAGACATCTGGCTTTAAGCCCAAACAACTCATGGCACTGCTGTTGCCTTGTAACCTCATCAGCTCTTAGTCCAGTCATCTCTCTTCTTTCATTATGAACACACGAGATGCTCCCCCCACCACCCCCGCTTCTTTCCTGCCTTATTTCTGGCAGCTTGGAACACAGATCACAAGACCGGACTATAGGGTTGTCTGATTTTGTGTGTATAAACTCTGATTAGTTCTACGATGAAAGGGCCTCCCCCCCCACACATCCCCATGGTATACAATAGTGTTTGATTAGCAGTGTGTTGCAGCCCTAGGTTGCATTTTTCTCTTCACCCCGGTATTGGGAACTAGCTGCTGTAGGAGGGAAAAACACTGTTGTTACTGCAGTGCTGAAAGTCATTAAACACACATGTTACTGAGGCCGCATACAACACGCAGTGAGAGCTGGTTCCAGCCCTGAAGAGTGGATGGTCTACATAGGCAGAAAGGCAGGAGGAGGAGTGGCGTTGCGGAGAACGGAAGCGCTTTGCCTCTGATTGTGCAAGAGGACTGTGGCAGACCCAGTGCACTGACCTTGGCATTCACCTTCCCCTGGCTGAGGCCAGTGGTCTTATCCTTTGTAGCCATGGCCAGGCATTTTCCATTGGAATGACTTTTCAGTGGAAACTCTTTTTCTTGAAATAAAAATTTTCCTTGGGAATAACTGTTTTACCCAAGAAAAGTCAAAACAACTATTTCCCAACTGCTGGTGCTGGAAGGCTCTTTACCCGTTGTTTTTTTTTTTTTAAACTCCTTTTGTCTAGCTAGTTGATGGAAAATTTCTGATTTGGTTATCCGAGAGGTGAATTTTTGTGGAAACACCTTCTCATGGAGAAAAAAGACCCACTTGGCTGATTTTTTTATTTCAACTCAGGAATAGAATATTTTGGGGCCCCTTTCCCCCCAGGTGATTATATCTTCATGATAAGGTAGTTCCATTTTCTCTTCAGCTCAGTCTTTATTAGTATAGGTGATTTAATAAAATCTAATCATGCACTTGTTGTCTTCTGTAGGTAAATTAGTACATACAACTTCCTGAAATGGTTTTATAGTTATTGGAGCAAAACAAAGTTTCTTGCTGATCATTCAGATTCCACTTTTCCATGCACTTGTGAACGTGGACCTATTTTGATTCCTAGCAGATGTATTGAAGTCTTTCTCATTACACCTACATCTGTGGAGAGGCATGGACTTTAATTTTCTTCATTTAATCCAAAAAGTGTAGTTTCGCTGGCTGTTCTTTTAATGGTTGCTGAGAGTTGCTTTGAACAACTCTTGTTTTATGAAAAGTCATCGAGACTTCTGTCCTAGTAGGGATCTCTAGACAGTCTTTACCTACTCTTGACTATTATTTTACTATTACTACTACATTCCAAATATCTGTGAAAAAGTATCAAAATATGCTTCCTCAGTTCTGAGAAACTTACTTTAGACTACTGCTCTCTGTTATTTGTCATATTCCATAGCCTACACTTGTCCTAGGAGAAAGACGGCGTCAGTTGAACATATTGGGTGTGATTTTTCAAGGCATGCAGTTATCCACGTTTGGTTCCCGCTGCAGTTGATGTGTGCTAACACTACCTTCAACAAAGGCAGAGTTAGGGCCATGCAGAAGGCTTTAAAAAACAAAAGAATGAAACCTACCCCTTGCACCCACAGCCATTTTCAGGCAAGAACGTATGTTGCAGGTGCTTCTGATCCTTTGCAGGGTGTTTGTTGAAGAGGCTTAGGCTGCTCTCTGAGTAATGGTGTCGTTCATTTTGATGCTTTAAGAGGTTTGTTTCTTTAATGTTATGCCTTTAAGTGTATCAGATGTTTTCAAAGTATTGTATCTCTTGGAACTAAATTTAAACAAAAATTCTCTGTATCCAAAAAAACCTCTTAGATTAAACTGTTCCAAGGTTTTGTTTATTTGTTTCCTTATGCTAAAGCCAGTACTTTTAATTTTGTTCTCCTCAGATATAGTCATTATGTACAGTTTGTTGTTTATGTAAAACTTACATTTTTCTTTTCCTGTTTCTTCTCTCCCTTTACTTTGCCTTTTCCTAACATCTACGTCGCGTGCTGATGGCAAGAGCAGCAGTGGTTGGCAGTTTTCCTCAACTTTGCAAGAGAGAGAGAGAATTGGTTGGAATGAAACCTTGCTCTCCGTACAGCCTGCTTGAGATGCAGCATTGAAAGGTATCTCATTTTCTGTCTTGAAACCAAAGATGAAAACCACAAACAGGTAGAAATCTTGGTGCCAAACCACCTGTTGATTCACAGCCGAAAAGCCCTTGGCAATACATTTCTCACTGTATCCAGTTGGAGCGGTTGCATGGCTCATACCCACAGTATCTGTCTGTACCTGCGAGTTTGGTAAAGCGGCTAATTCATTTGGGAAGATTTGGATTGAAATTTATGTAAAGTTAGCAGGGCAAAGAATTTTCTGATCTTAGTCTTGCATTTTGTCTAGAGGAGCACACATCACTCATGTAACTGGGTTCAGCATTGAAAATACTGGTCCTGAAGTCACACACTGTGCATTATAGAGCAAAATGAGATTTGTTGAAACAGCTGTGTGTAGAGAGTCCAGATCTGCAGTAGCATAATATCCTGGAGGTCAGAATTGAAATGGATGGATGAAACTGTGAAGACAAAAATAGTGAAATACCCTGCTAGTAGCATCAATACCTCATCTTTTCAGAGTATTACAATTCAGAAAATCACTTGAAATCAAGTTAAAATGCTATCCTTGGACTGCTACACATATGCTCCCTGTGACATGTGCGCACAGAAACAGCCACTGTGTGCTAATATGGCATTAAAATTTTGGACTCCACTCACAGAAATGAATAACATTCTTGAAATAAGAGTGATGTCGGATGCTGACACATTTAAGTCCATATGTTCTTGGACATGTGTCCTCCAGTGCATGAGAGAACTAGAAATCCCAGATACTCTATTTTTCTTATTTCCTGTAAAGCCATGCTGGGAAAGTAGGAGAACGTAAGTGGTGGCAGGCTGGCAGGCTTTGGCCCATGGATAGCTGTACAGTAGAGCCACATTTTATACTTTTACAGGCTCTTATCTGTTGTGTTCTGTTGGTAGCACTAGTTGACTTCCATGGATTTGCATAAGCATAATTTAGAACAGATTTGAGCCACACTATTTATATTTGTGCAGATTGTTTCATGTTTGTGAAACAATTATTTCCTGTGGATCTGTAGCATTGTCCAGTATTGTGCAATGCTTTCAATATGTATATATGACTGGTTAAAACACAAAATGTGTTTTGAAACAACATGACAAGGAACAGTAAAAGCTGCACAGTAACTGAGCTATACTTGGCTGTCCATATAACGTCCAATTAATGTGGTTACTGCACTCTGAAGCCTTTCCAAGGCTGAGTAAGACATGCTGTGACCTGGTAAAAGACCCAGTTTTTTCCCGAATTTTCTAAAGATTTCCATTACAGATGCTACAATGACATGAGGACACTGTAATCTGTATCTTTAGTAGGAGTAACAATGAAGGGTGTGAAGTATATCCCCAAAATCTGAAGGTGTGAATTCTAACCCATCAGCGAGCTGTGTGTGAGAATTCTATACAGTAAAACCTAATTCTGTGCTGAAGAGGAACACTGTGAACTCCCAGCATAAAATAAAAGATGTTCTGTTCTCTACTGCACTATCTTGAGCCAAACTTGGGATCTAAAAGCCAAGCGAGGTTCTTTCATCACCAGTCATAAAGATGCTGTAAGTCAGATTGTCCCCTCAGGCTATATTTTGACAGTGTAGTAAATCGAGCTTCAGGAACTTTCTACCAGATCGAGAACTCTGTCACCTCAAAACGCAAAGCACGGATCCATTATAAATTCATTCTTCTGATGCAGTTTTTAAAATATATTTTGATGTGTTGACTTTTACCAGCAAGCTTCATGCCTTATCTGATATCTTTTGTTCCTCACTGCTAACATTAACACATATAAGGGCTGGCAGAAATGTGATCTCATGCCCTCACATGATCCAGATGAAATTTGTACTGTGGAGTTATTCATTAGTGCAGTCTGTTAATGCTGTTAATGATCAAGCACCATCAACTCAGTTATTCCCCTGCATTTTGTTGTCTTCCTACTCTGCCCTTATTACTCAAGTCTACACTAGAAAGTGTCACAGGTATCCAGAAGAGCAAAATTTGATCTGTGTTCCAAATGGGATCAGAATATGTGTGGGATTTTGTTCATGTGTATCAACACTTCCAATTCAGTGAGTTATGTCAGGAAGAGTGAAAAAAGCTGAGTCTTGTTTCTTGCACAAAATTAAGCCAGAGCAGTACAGGAAAAGTACACGGGCAAGTTCCTTTTTGCCTAAACTCTAAAGAGCTAATGAGTAGGCAGAGCTTCAGAGTCGTGATCTGAGGGTGAGTTTAGCCAATATTAAAATTTGTCTAAAATTCTTACTGTTTTCTTCTGTCCTGCTCCCCTTTGCTTTTCAGTGTTGTGTGATGAATGTATCATGCCCAGATTTTGCAACTGTAGCTTTGTGCTTAAAAGCCACATTGACACAATGAATGTCTTTACTAAATTAAATTTCAGAATTTTTCCAGGGAGTTTGTAGTTTGGAAAGACAGAGCTGCTTGAAAAATTTTCAATTTCAGAAATGTTGTGTACTTGCACCTATATGATTTCCTTCATCTTGGTGGGCCAAGATGATTCTCGATCTGATGATCTTGGTCTCTTGGAAAGAAGAATAGAGGAAGAGGAGGGAAGAACTTTACGGGGAGACTGTTGCTAGTTCTGTGTTTAAAACCTATTGTTTGCTGGAGTTTTGAGAAGTTTTCAATTTGTTTTCCTTCTCTCTCTGACCTAATTAATTTTATGGGATATCCCAAAGGACGTAATTTATATGACAAATGAATTACATTAAAAGTTGCTGTCATGGTATGAAACCCCTTGTTTATGGTAAATTTAATATGTTTTTGTATTCTTTCCCTCTATAAATAGTGACCTACCAGTAATAGTTTGTTTTCTTTATTTTTCAGAAAATTTTGGGTGCATAGTGGCTTATTGTCAGTATTAAAAATACTAAAAAATATAAATGAAAAAGGAGAAACATTATTATAATTCAGCTGTGGTTAGCAAAAAGCTTCTGAAGTGGCACTAGCTGAGAGATAGGGCTCTTTGACTTTTTCTTCTTTAAAAATAGATTTTTGTATAAAAGAGTCAAACAATAACTGGTATACAAGTCTACTCACCAGTTCTCAGTTTACTGTAAAATAAAAACATTAGCCCTCAAGAAGGGAGTTTGAGGAAGGGAAGGCACACACCGTTTTCATTGCTGTGTGCAGGACTGTCCCATCTGCAGTGTTTGTATTAGTGAAGCTGTTTAACCTTTTGAAGCTATCTTTTCATGCAGCCTTTTTTTTATATCCACACAACCTACTGACTTCAGTAAGATAATACACACATTAAAACAACATTTACCTTGGGCTTCCAAGGCTGCACACACTTTTCTGAAGGATTAATGAGACACGAGGGATAATTGCTGCTCCTGGTAAAAGCAGTAGGTGTTTTACTAACAAGAAGAGCTGGAGTAAGTTTGCTGTAATTTCAGGACAAAATACAAGTTTGGAATTTATTTGGATTCAAAAATTTTCTGGTAGCATTGCAGCTGGGTGCGTATTCCTGAGGTCAGATAGTGACATGGAGTTTCCTTTTCCATAGAGAATGAAATGCAGAAAATAGATTACATGGGGATAAAACAATGTACAGTGCATCTTTAACAATTCTTGTTTTGATTAGATGGAATAATCCAAGGAGGGGAACTTCTTTTGTGAAAACGTACTAAATGTAGCAAAACATCCCAGCCTTAGTTCAGCAGAATATCCAAGCCAGTGCTTAAAGTTAAGCTTGTGCTCCAGTGCTGCTCTGTCGTGGAGTGCCTGTGCCCTGGCACAGGCTCTTTGACCCAACCGTGGCCAGGTCCCAGCTGCTCACCCACACCCTGAGCAGGATTTGGGGAGGATCTTTTGTTAACTGCGAGGAACTGCCGAGCTGGTAAATTTGCCTAAGGGGATGGTAACAGGGAAAGGGTGTTGTACAGGGAACTTATTTTGAAACACTGGATGCACTTTTTTTAGTTTTCTATTTCCATCCTCTGTTCCCAGCTTTTCTAAAGGACTCCTAAGTAATTTCAAAATTAAATGACTTCACTAGCAGTTTTGTGGCCCTCATAAATATGATGAAGCCTGACTCTCTCTCTGTGTCTCACTTTTTCTTGAGGTGCTTAACAGTCTTATGGCATTTTAAAAATCTTCATTCTGCGTCAAGACAGCATATTTCTTTAGTTAAAGATAAGGTTCAGAGACAAATATAAAATAGTTATTTATGTTAGGTCTGCACTATCTCTTACTTTTTTTTTTTTTTTTTTGGAGATGATAAGTTATTTTGCTTTCTTTAGATGGATTATGGAGAATGCGGTGCTGTCCCACAGTCCCCAGCTTCAGTTTTAAAATGGATCAAGTTCAGGTTCTGACATACTTGGCAGAGTACCATCGTTTTTCTACCCCTCCCTCAATCTGGGCCATAATTGTGGATATCCTGTGGACTGCAGCCCAGAGACTGCCAGTACTGGGAGCATACGGAAGGGAAGAGATGATGGCAGTAGCTTTGTAGCTTGACCTGACATTTGCATTGTTTCTCAGTCGCTAAGTGTGATGAGGAGAGCAGAGAGTTTGGCATGAACTGTAAGAAGCTGGTTATCATTTGGAGGAGCAATCTCCTCTACCTGACTCAGATGTTATTACTAGGTGCTGTTTGCACTTAAAAAAAAAAAAAAAAATACAAATAACGGGTATTTTAAATAAAGAGAAAGAAAGCAGATAGAGAAAGTAATACTCCAGGCAATTCCACAGCTTACAGTGAAGTTGCACTGGGGATAGATATTAACCCCATAAAATCCCTGGGTCACGGACAGCCTTATGACAGACCCTGATAGCTTTGTGGAGACAGATTATGTCAAGCCCTCAAATTTGGAAACATAGCAATTCCTCTGTAGTAAGATTGCAAATGAACACCCATTCGGAGATTGCCAACATTATCACAGTTTGTCAGGGTGATCTCACAGCCCACAAAGCGCCGTAAGAGATTGCTTTACAAGTTCTGAAAGATTAGAGTGTTGAAGTATGTGACACCAGAATGATGCTTTGATGCTTGGCTTTGTCAGTCAGGCAGACAAATAAATAATATCCAGTGTTTTTATTAGTGTAAAGCATAACAGGTAATGGAAATGTATAGAGAAACGCTTTCTTGTTGCAGCTACGTAGAGCACAGAAACGTAGGCTAAACGAAAATGGGATGTGTTCATGTCATATCCTTTGAACAGGCAGTTGTATACCTGCGTGGGTCAGTAACTGCAGTGCAACGCTTATTGCTGTTTCAGCAGGTAGTAGTTTAGAGCATTAGCATTACTGCATGGCTAAATGGAACAGCAAAAATAATTTGGCGGTCTTGGGTTTTGGTCATCTAGTGAAGCATGAAAACATATATTCTAGCAAATTAAGGATGGAGTTTTGGCTAGCAAGGAGCAAAGGGCCTGGACTGCAGAAACCATGGGTTCCTCTCTTGGCTTGCGAAAGAGCAACGCAGGTCTGCAGTTAGGAAATGGCATGGAGGTATACAGTAGAAGAGTATAAAATCCAGCATTTCTTCCCTGGCAGGAATTGTGGAAAAGCTTTTGGGTAATACAGCCTGTTCAGAGTTTTGTTATGAGTTTCAGGTACTTAAGAGATCAATGTGGGAATAATCTACTAGCATGAAATTGGCATTTGGGATTTTCTGGAACAACTGAACTTTAGAGGATACCTTTTTCCAGATTCCTTTGACATTCAGCCCAGATTTCCACAAAGGATACGTGGTCTGAAAACTGTTTGTGGAGCCTCAGATGAGAGCCATTCACATTGGTAAAGAGTTCCAAACAGGGCAAATTTGTCAGTCTTTGTGCTTTGATACAAAATATTGGTATAGTTTTGTATATATCAGAGTTCCACCAAAGATTAGCCATGGATCTGATTTCTGTCAATTTTCAGCCTTTAAACTTTATGGAACAGAAGGCCTAAGATGCAGATTTGTTGCACTCCTTCATTCTTACAGAGGTACTAACTTACCACAATGTAGGATCAGCTACAAATTTCTGCATCTCTGATCCACCTGTTGTTAGAAGACCATCATCTGAAGTTCTCTCCTACCTTGACACCAAATCGTTTGTCCTTGACCTTGGAGAGATTTTGCCCCTATTTCTCCATCCTTATGAGCAGCAGAGTACTCACAGGTACCCAAGCATTAGTTAATGATTGCTTACGCAAATCTGGAGAAGCTTGGATGAAAGACCCTGTGTTAAGGGCATAGAATTATTATGACTATTATTAACTGAATGCCTAAACCTAGACAATGTATTTGCACATGTAAGTAATTATGATGCACTTCAAGGCATTCTGTTTGTAATGCTTTGTAATGCTTTGCTCTCCATTTCCTACAAATCAAATTACTGAGGGATAGATTTGATTTCCACATCATTTTGAAAATATTTTCTTTTTCTTTTTTTAATTTCCTTTGTATTAATTTTTTTCAAAGTTCAAAACACAACCAACTGTGACTAAATGCATAAAACCAAACAAAAACCCCCTAAAGTATAACAAAATTAAAGACAGCCTAAGATGATATGCAGCAAACAATGTAAATCATACCTAACAAACATGGTTGTAATAATATACCTTATCCATGTCTGATCCACTAATAACAAATACTTATTCAGAGAACAAATACCTCATTCTTCTTCTTAGTGAGAGAGAGAGAGAAAGGCAAGCCCCAAATTCAAATTATGTCTTACAGTCTAAACAAATATGAAAAACCTGCCAAATCTTCTTATAGAAATCCTAACAATCTTGTATTTTCTTTGTATCTTTTGGGAATAATGAGATTGGGAGGAGGGGGAAAAAGGCCGGTTTTCACTGGGAACATGTGGCCTGATCCTGTAGCTTTTCCCTGAGAAGTCCTTGCTGCTTTCTGTAAAAGGTTTCTGTTGTGGGTACTGGATTCAGACCAAAACCTGAAGGCACAGCCTGGGGTTCTTTTTAATAATTAGGGATTTTTTCCCTCCCTCATGAGAAGGTTATTCGGAAGTGTAGGGTTGACAAGCAAATTACGAGTCATACCTCTGGTCAGTTTATAAAGATTGCTACAAGAATAAAGGCTGTTACTAGAAATTAATGAATGCTTTCCTCTCTGCATCATGTCAAAAGCGGTGTTTGCAATCTTCCCATTTCCTTTCTGGCTACAGAAATTATTACTGTTTGCTTAACAGAACATCACCAGCCTCCCCCTCCTACACTACACGTGTACCACCATCTTCCCCAGGCCCCTGCACCCTTCCCTGGGGTCGGTCTGGTTCAGTTTAGTTCTGGGCCATGAGTTGGCATCGGTGTGGTAGTTAGCACAAGTACTTCCCAAAGGGGAAAAAGGCAGACGTTCAGGTACCTTGCAAGCCGTGGTACACCTTGCGTGTCACACAGCGCTTGTTTGTTGTTTGCGGCCAGGTCCCGATGCAGCTGGCTGCGGTGCCATGTGTGCTGCTTGCCCCTGTTCGGTGCGAGAGCCGTTCTGGCCTCATCGCCTGATGGTGAGAGCTCGTGCGCTAAGGACGTTTAAAGAAACTGCAAGATTTGCCCTCTCTCACGTTAGAGGCTTCGGGGTAGAAAACATCTGTCTGTCTTGCCTGTCTTCTGTCTCCCTCGTTGCTCCTCGTGCTTGACACTCCTCCCCTGCGGGCTGTGGTCACTGGGGAGAGAAGGGTCTCCGTCCTCTGCCTGTCTGCACTGGTGAAACCGTCGCAGGGGCTCCATGCCCGGGGCGGGGAGGGGGTGTAGCAGGTGCCTCTGTGCCTCTTTGGATTTTGCCTCGAGGCCTGTTGCCCTTCGGCAGCCCCCTTGCCTGCTCCTCCCCGGCTGTGGCTGCTGTGCTTCCCGCAAGGCCCCGGTGCTGCCCCTGGCCCAGGGCCGGGCCCGCGCAGCAGGAGGTGCCACGGGGCGCGGGCGGTGGCGGAGGAGGCCTGTGGCTGGGTGAAGGGCGGCAGCGGCGTGCGCAGGCCGAGCCGTGCTGCTGCTGCTGGCTGTCGGCTCTGTGCCCCCTCCCCAGCCTTGCACCCTGTCCTTCACAGCGGCGCGTGATATATATATACATCAGAGAGAAGAGCAAGCGGCCCGGCAGTAATCGATGCCAGGATGACCCAAGCGGCTGATCGGTGTCGGACGCTCAAGGGGGCTTTTCTGGTATATTCTCAGTATTTGTATAAATACCTGAACCATTTTGGAATCCAGTGTTCTCCTTGCCTAGTCTGTGAGGTTGTGGTCATGAGTTTTTCAAGTTTCAGATGATGCTTCTTGTCACTGTTATTACTTGAAGTTTAAAAAGCACCTTTAGCTGAGCCCAGGCTTCCTCTTGCAAAGACCACAGCCTAGTACGTACAGATAACGTGTACATAACAATAACAAATGGGAGATGAATAGGGTCATGAGAGTGATGTAAGGTAAGGAAGCATTTTTAGAGCTTCTCACACTGTATTTTCCATCATGAACTTCAGTTTAAATTCGGTCAACATCAATTTGCATTTAAAACCAAAGCCATAGAAATTTCTCATCATTGTAGCTGAGAAACTTGTCTTAAAAATGTGAGCCAAGCATAGCTGGTGCAGTATCATGTCTCAGTGTGTAAGATCCCAGATTACTGCCACTTGAAATTGTCTTTTTATTGAGGAATACCTGATTCCGCCAACGTGATTATCAACAAAGATGGTTTCTTCCCAGGCTAAAAAATGAACCTTATTAGCTGTAATGTAAAATGTAAGAGAGAAATGGCTGTACCAGCTGCAGAAACAGAGATCCCAGCTTCAGATACAGACCAGACTCCAAGCAGTGGGCAAACAGCCTTCACCTCCTTCTGAGTACCAGGGATAAAATCCTGATGTACTTTGTGTGTATTCTCTTTGAGATTCTTATTAAATGTCAGACACCAGGCCTTTTTCCTTATACCTCTGTGCAAATCCTGACAGGGAAAAGAAGGATTCGGGAAAAGGTAAGGATGTTTATAGCACATGTTCTGAGGGGCTGTGGGAAGCAGATTGGCTTCTGTGGTAGATGGATTTAGGAAGGAAATGGAGTAACAGGAATAAAAAATGAGAAATTCGTGTATAGGCAGAACCTCACAGGTCAGAAATAGATGAGAATTTATCTTTATATATTCTTTCTTTTCATAGCAAAATTATCTGCTTTATGAAGCAATGTTCTAGGTATTTAACCTGTAGTGTTTTCATAACAATGCATTTCCATTTCCAAAGAGACAAAGTACCCAGAACAGGTTTAGGGAATGGAGAGAATGTATATCAGTTATATCTGAGTTGTATTTTCATTGTATTGAAATGAAAATTAAATTTATGATACTGTTGTCATTCTTTGATTAAGAGACCTGGAGCTATGGAATTAAGCTTATAGTGCCTGTCATTTAGCTGAGCTCTGCTTTAGTCAAGCTGGCCAAAACATCAGAGAAAAAGACACTCCTGAATTTAACCTTTTAACTTCTTGTTCCTAGCATTGCAGCACATTGCTGCACTGTCCTGTAGCATGAGAATTGAATTCCATGCTTAAGGTGTGGTTCAGAACTTGAACTGCTGGTGTGCTGGCCCAGGGCTGCACTGTGACACCTTCAGTTAATCTTTTCAGATCAGGATAGTAAATTACACGTCTCTGTTGAGATCTAGTGTCTTGTCTTGTGTTTGCATATCTCTCAGCTTGTCCATGGTGATAGTTGTTTAAATGGTCATGAATTTTAACCTTGTTGGATCATCCCTTTATAAGTTCCATTCAGTTAGTCAAGGTGGAGACAGTGTCTCTGCTGGAGCCCCGCATGGTTTTTCATTTACATCTGCTTTTTGAATTCTCACAAGAAAGAGGTTGCACGCATGAGATTTGTTTAAGGATGCTGCATTCATTTTCAGTAGGCATGTCTCCTGTCGTACTGTGATAACGTGGACCAGTTAAGGTTTCATTTGTTCTACAAGAGCTTAATTCTGTAACTCCTTCTGGCAGGACGTCAGTGTTATAGTCTATGTAAGTAGGAGGGATTTGCTTACGTGTTGGAGGACTGAGGTGAGGCCTTAAGATACAAGACCTCCTCTACAGCACAACCCAAATAGCATATTATCCCCAGAGAATAGCAGGTGGCAATAGCAGATGTTTGTGAATGGCAAGACAAAGCCCTCAATATGATCAGGAAAATAATTCTCAGCAGAAATTTGAATTCATGGTGCTGAAGGGAAGTGAAGCACCGTTTATTGATATGACTGAAGAGTTTTACACCTATTGTGTTATGGATACAGAGGAATAGTAAAACAGCTTCCACTTAGCATGTTATCAGTGCAGCCACCAATTATAGGGAATTCGCTCATGCACAATACTGTCACACCAGGGAAAGTAAACTTCTACAATATCTAGCACAGTCATCAAACTCTCTGCATGCACATCTAATCTGTTCAAGTATTTCCTGGGTTATGCTCTAGTATGAATACAGGTATACATTACTGTTTCCCGTAAGCATGCCAGTGGACAGCAAGAATGGACACAGAAAATCTTGAGAAGGCATGAAAACAGACATGAAAATGTTATCCATCTCTTTCTCTGTGCAGTCACCATGTATCAAAAACCACAGATATGATGGTACATCATATGTCAGGGGAAAAAAGCAGACTACACCCCATGCAGCCATCACACCTTGAAAATAGACATAAAATGGTAAGTCAATATGAATACACAGCTCCTAACAGCCTAATAGAATAGATCACACCACAGCCAGGTACATCTGTTCTCAGCACTAACCATTATCATTAGCTTAAAACACTTAAAATCTCTGAGCTTCCTCAGGTCTGGGGACAGATTATGCGAAGAGAATCTGCTAAATAGATTTAGCAATGTAGCAAACAGGGACCTTGACTACATTAAAACAATACATTTTGCATCTCAAAGGCTGTAGGCTGTTTTTAGAGGAACAGTCTGAATGAAGAATGACACTAACACTGGATAGCAATTTCTTTATCGCTGTTTAAATACAGAGCTTGAAACCCTTGGACAAACAGTTGTGCCAAACTGGAAAACAATTTGTTTGCAAAGAATCAGGCTTGCCTTGTATGGCAAGCCAACTGCCATCGTATAGCATGTGTTCTTGTCAGACTTCTGCACAGGATGCAAAGACCTAACTGTGACTGGACTTCAGACTGTGTGGCTGACAAAAAGAATCAAATCTCTTTTACGTAGGAAAAGAAACAGGGAAGTGGAAGAAGTAGCATATTTCTCCTTGTCTCTCTGTCTTCCCAGTCTGGTATCTTGACTGCTGTGAAATGCAAGATGCGGGTTCTTACAGAGACCTTCAAGTCAGTCAAGTCATGAAAGCTTCAGAGAAGGTTTCAAAAGCAAACAAACAAAAAAGCAGTTTGATATACATACAGCAGTGACTGCTAAGGTGGTACACGGCTGCTTGTTTAAGACTTGCTCTAAAGGAGCTGATGAGGAAGGTTTGTGACTGATTCAGTGGGAATAGAACTACCTGGTCTTTCAAAAGTAGAAGTGGAGATAGGGCAAAATGACCATGATAGAAATAAATGTATGAAATACTATTTTTGATGATGAAAAATGTCTGAAAGATGCAGAAGAATTGCATGTGTGTGTTGCATGTTAGCTGAGATCAGGTCCAAGGAAATAGGTAAAGGTTTAGCTTGTATTCTCATACTTCTTATCAGGATAACAAGGGAAATTGTTGAACTTTATGAATGACCAGGAAGGACAGATATCTCTGGCAGAACTTCAGTATGTGGTTCCCTATATCTTCACCCAGATTTGGAGTTCATCAGGAACACTCCAGCTCTTAAGGGAAAAAGTAATAGCAGGTACACATAGAAGGCCAACCCATTTTTTAATCAACCTCACTCTTTTTTGCATCTTCAACAGAGAGCTGAGTTTCCATGCTTCCACAGTGTCATCTTTTCCATATCTCCTCCCACCCTGTCTCATGCCCCAGATGTAAGAGGTGTTAAGGCTGGCAGGAGTTCTGTTTCACCAAAGCTGATCAGGCTGGCTGTGCAGGCCTAGCGCCGACATGGGAACCTACTTCACCATTCTGTTATCATGAAGTGTCTTTGCTGTTCACGAGCTTGACCTGCAGTTTGGTAAGCTGCTTTTCCTGTGTCTGAAAGGCCACATCATAACCTTCCCTTACAAAGTCCTGAGAGTGATTCGTGGTGAGGGAGATTCTGCGGTGGAGACTTTGAAGGATGTTTTTTTTTTTCAAGGAATCATCTTCTAACGAGGAGTTTGACGAGTCTTGAATTTTCAAGGCAATGTGAGCACTTTTGGGGAAAGGTCACTCATACAAATAAGCAAGATGTAACTAAATGCCCATCCGTTCCTAGAAAGTTCAACATTGTCTTTGTGTAGCACCCGCTTCTATTGCTGTACAGTGGTGGCAGAACAGAGCTCCCATATTCCTAGTTCTACCTTCTGGCTGTCAGTTCTCTGAAATTTTTTGAATAGCATGTCTTCCACTTACTTGTTCCCAAATACTGGAAGTCCACAGTGAAAATAAAAAAGTTGTGTCAAAGGCACTTGATCTGTAGTTTATACATCTTTGTGTTGCAAAAGAAAAGGTCTTACAAAGCCTCTTGGAGCACCATTTTCTAACCTGTCCTGTATTATCTATCTCATCCTAATGGACAGTTTTTGCCTTTGAGGTTCATGCCTTTTCTGCTGGTGTACAATATAGTGTAGCTAGGCATGAAAACTTCAGGACTTAGAATTCTGCCTAGTAGAGAACATTGGATTGTGCGTACTTGGGAGCACAGAACACTGTAAAAATACTGGATGTCAATACCACTTTCTCATCTATGTTAAATCAAAACCTCACCTTCAGAGTACCTGCATAACCAGCACATACAATGTATGGCGGTGTCCAGGAAACTGCTGTCAACAGTCATACTTCTCTGGCACAATCAGTCTCTCTGTGCTAAAGACAATCTGTAATTTTCTTGGGAGGCAGTCTGAGCCCATGCAGTCAATTCCCTGAGGAACTGGTGGTTAGCGTATACCTCACCACTCTCTGCTTCCCATGGGAAGTGTATTTCTTTCATCATGTCTTCTTAAATATAAATACAGGGCATCAAGCACATAAAAGAGCCCCTACCAAAACAGGAAACCATATTGCACCCGCTTCTGTCTCTGGAGAAAGGAAGGAATAATTCATGGAAGGTATGTCGAATGGTATACTTAAAGCAATATCTGGATGATGCTCTGGTAGCACGGCAGTGGTCAGGGAATCAGAACCTGAGTAAGACAGAGGAATACCATGGATCCTGGCAGGAGGAAAGGGTAGCTTGTGGCAAGAAATAACCCACAGCGTCTGGATGTTCATTCAGCCCCAGGATGGGGATAGGTGGGATATCATCTTCGTAAGAAAAAACAACTAATAAAGTTGCCAAGAACAGATATTTTATAATCTGTGCTAAATCTC
This sequence comes from Tyto alba, assembly GCF_018691265.1. NCBI lineage: Eukaryota > Metazoa > Chordata > Aves > Strigiformes > Tytonidae > Tyto > Tyto alba. The sequence goes on along the minus strand of NW_024881276.1, from coordinate 53,942,210 downwards.
TGCTGGAAAACATGAACAGCAATGAAACTGAGAAGACACTAAAAGAAATTCGGGGCAAAGTGCCAGACGCCCAGACGGAAGCAGAATGTGGACCAAAAAGCTTGCGACAATTGGGTAATTATGGTTTATGAATTTCAGCTTTAATCTGTAGTTCAGTGAGTCCTGATTAAATATCTGTTAAACACAATTAAAGTTTGTTTTTGTATTTCACCGTCTTGATCAGAATAATTAGAGACTGCGTGTTTCATGTCAAAAGTAGCAAGAGGAATTTTAGTGAATGAACATCGTTTTTAAAAGCCATTTGTAGCACCAGCTGTTGGCATTATTTTATATTTTAGTGTTATCAGCATAAAGACGGGTCCTCTCAGTGCTGAATGCTTTCCAGCGGGGCTAAGATTCTGGGAAAGGCATGATACAGTAGGGACCGTGCCTGGCCATGGGGCTACGCCGGGAGCCCCGGGGTGGGACTCTCGAGCTACGATGTTAAACTTGCACACTTAAGTGGTGGAGGGTGAGAAGTGCTGTGAACAGGCCATGTAGCGCCCAGCCTGTGCTTCTCTGCCAACGATGTTTTAGATAGCGAGTGCGATGAGTGATAGGAAGGATCATCGGAAAGGGCACATTTCTGATGAGCTGCGTTTGGATTCTCTCTTCGCAGTGTCTTATCAGAAGCTCCGGGTGTCCTGAGGGTTAGGTGTTAGAGTGATAGCCCAGAATGATAATTGTGGTAGCGTTACGAGTGCTCTTGGGAAGGAACCCTTGAACTGTGCTGGCGGTGCCTTAGCAAAGGCAGCAGGCTGCAGGGATGGCCCTGTGCAGATACTGAAAGGGATGGGTATGCACATGGCAATTGCTGCAAGGACTAAGTGCGTTCGTCTCCATTAGTAGCAGTTTCATTTAAGTGAGGAGAGGGGATAAGGTCTTCTAAGTTGTTCCTCTAAACAGTAGGAAATAAACGGTGTAATGGGGGAGAAGCTTTAAATAAAGGAAAGCTAGACTAAGATGCAGCTTCCATAGGTGGAGCTTTATTTTTTTTTTTCAAGAACCTGAAATATATCTGAATATCACCTGAATGTCGTTAGGGTGTATAAAAACATCCTTGGGGGGGTGTGTGTGTGCATATACGGATGGCCTGGTTTTAGCCTTCATCTGTCTGTTTATACCAGTGAAGATGGATCTTCAGTCATACTTAGTGGTGCCTGAGGAGGGGAAATAGATCTCAAATATCATAAGCTAAAAATTGAAAATACCTACTAAAAAGACTCAAAAGACAGTGCCAGTTTCTCCTCTTAAGTAAGAGTCTCACTGCTTTATGTTTAGTTTACTTCAAATCATATTGTTCCTTTGGCCTTTTCAGCTTCAGCGTCTTTGCTGAGTGTCAAGGGGAAATGCAAGTGTCATATTTTGGGGAGTCTTGGTCTTCAAACACAGGGCTGAGACCACAGTCCTACTGAGAGGTCATCCATTAGTTACAGCTCTCAGTCACTGGTGGTCTTGTGGAAGGTCTGTGTGGCTCATTATCATCTGGCAGAATCACTTCATTTGCTGCCAACTTAATGGTTCAGTAAGAGAGTTGTGCTTTCTTACAAGAAAAGTATTAGCTTATCTATAGGTTTGCTTGGGTTTTGTTTTGTTTTGTTTTGTTTTTTTGCAAACACTGGTCAGCTTTTTTGCAAACACAGGTCACTGTTTCACCTACCTTTCCAGCTAAGAGGGGAAAAATAGTGCCAGAGAAAGCAGAATTTCTAAATTAGCCTTCCAATAAAACTATAGATCTATTAATTCCTAAGTGAAATCAAGGTTAATGGTGAAAGAGTTGAACAGAACTTAAAAATCAAAGATACTTTGGAAGACAACATCAAAGGCATATCAAAATATGGTGGTCTTTTTATAAGCTGCAAACCCTGAAGAGATGGTGCCCCTAATAGAGCTGAGGGAGAAAGGATCAAAGTGATGATCACATGAGTCTTTAAAGTAGAAAGAATATCTGGAGCGAATCTATGAAGAGACAGGTTTTGGATGAAACTTTCATAGCACTGGGATCGTTTATCAAATCTTGAAGCCCGGGTACAGTACAAATGATCAGATTTCACCAGGGAAAAAGGGAAAGGATATTTGATTCAGAATAGGAAAACTAAGACCAAGTGTTATCTGTCTGTGGAATAACAATATCCATGTTTGAATGTGTCTATATTTACATGTTTATATATATGAACAAATACATTTTAAAAATGTGTATTTTATTAATTTTAGCCATGCCCCCTTTCTTCAAGAGGAATATGGTCTAGTGAAACAGAAGACATCAGTGGTATTTGGTTGAGTGTATGATTTTTTAATTTTTGCTTCATAAAGTTATGAGGAGAGGAGGAAAGTAGTTAGGGTTTTTCTGTTATCTTCTGTTGCATTTCTGAATTACTCTGATTTTCCCTTGGAACCAGCTGCTTAAGTATATCTCATCAAATGGCTGAGCTTGTCCAAATCCACTACCCTTATGTCTGAGATAAAAAAATCAGGACAGTGTGTAGGTCTCTGAATACGCATTCCTTTATATGGGGGTGGGGATGGAAATCCTGACTTATAATTCAGTGTGTGTAGGCCTTTCACAATATGTATACAAGCCCGGGGAAAACAGGAGCTATTTCTTCTTTTGGCAAAGGTGTACACAGTTCTTCCACAGTAGTATGCCTGAGGGTCTTTTCTCTTTTAAAGAAGCACTGACAGCCGTGATGAATGGCATTACCTGGGAAGAGAGAATATCTAGATGTTTAAACAGATCAAGTTTCTTCTCATAGAAGAGTAAACACTAGGTCACAAATCAGACTGTTCTACTTTCATGGACAATCAGGATCAATTCTACGCTACTTAAATGTGAACTGGAAAGGCTTAAGTATAGCTGCATGCTGACATTAACAGAGGAGGGTAGTTTATAACCTGTGTACATTGTCACAGCTATCCTTCTACATGAAGTCATGGATGAATGCCATGTGCCCATGTTGAGTTGCCTCCTTGTCAGCAGGCAAGATTGCCCGTCCATCACTATTATCTACAACGAGGCTCATTACCTGCCAGCCAGTAAACATCTCACTCTCACCATCTGCAGTGAATTACAAAGTGACTGGAAGAATCAGGATCAGTTTGCCTTGCAGAATGATTGTCAAGTTCATTTTCATCTCTGGAGGCCCCTTGGAAATGGAAAAGATGGTGACTGGGATTGGAAAAAAGGATGATGTCCATTACCCTCAGGCATACAAGCTGACTGACACTATTCTTACATACCTTCCATTTTACCAAGTGCAGGTGCCTTGAAATTTTCACAGCATGCAGGTGAAGTAATTTCTTTTATTATCGACTGGCTGTATCATTTGTGATATATAGCAGTGCCATTTTCACATGGGTGGACAATGTGTTGTCTCATTAAGGAAAGATTTTTTTAATAAAAACATTAATTGTACTCAGTACGAAGGTATCTTCCATTGACAAAGTTGATGTCCAGCCCATCAGTGGTCCATTTAGAAAGGAGGGTAGTATATTATAGTAATTTTTGCTGTTAGCATTTTGCCAGTCAGTAGGGTTTTTTTAAAGCTACAAGGTAGCATGACAGTGGTTGTAAACCTCGGCGTCGCTATGTGGGCATACAGTGAATTCTGAGCATCTGCTTTAGGGAAGACAAAATCTATTTCATATGTCTTTTAAGGGAAAACATAAAATAAGAGGGGCAAATCAAGAATGTCAGTACATTCTTGGTAAAGGGTCTGCTGGTGATACACAGATAGATGTCTCGCTGTTAGTAGTGGGAAGGCAGGCAGAGGAATGGAGTGTTAGCAAACAAAGGTCATTCTTACAGCTCTTCCATCTGACCTCTAGGACACATCAGCATAGTGCAGAACCTGGCCCTGGGCTTGGGTGTCTGTCCTCTCTCTTTAGCCTATCTCCCAGAAAAAAAAGAAAAAAAAAAAAAAAAAAAGAAAAAAAAATTAAAAATTGGAGTGATATGTGTTTGGTGTGTCAGCCAGTGGCCACATGTGCAGTGAGGAGATTTTCTCTGAGAGCTCCCAAAGCTCATAATCATTGTGCAAGACATAATTATACTCTTTAGAAACCCAGATCGGTCCACAGTAAGGGGAGGATGAGAGGGAATGTTACAGACGGATTTTAACAAGTGTATGTGTCTCCTTTCTGCAACAATTTTGGTCTTAAGTGCACTTGGCTAAATACTCATTCTCCCCCGGGAGGGTTACTGGAGGGATTTCCAGGCTTTTCTGTCTGCCTGCAGCAGGCTCATGGGGAGAGAACACGCTGCCTACCATTCTTTGCACCTGCTTCAGAGAGGGGCAACGTACACTCCCAGATGCTTGCCTCGGGGTGCCAGCAGGAACGGGGGAATAGGAGGAGGTTGGCATTGCTCTTCAACAGACAGTCATCCCCCTCAGGAGTCAGGAAATGCCAGTGGGCACGCTGTACCCGGGACTTTTGAGCTAAGCAAGTGCTCATGACAGTGTTTTACCTGATCTCGGCCAGATAAATAAAGAGGTTCAGAGGAGAAAGCTCTCCTGAACCCTTACTTCACTGTCATCGTGCTTCAGGAATAGCTGATATTTAGCTCCCTGTAAGAGAAAAGCTTTGTGCTGGTACTGTGGAGAGCAAAATCAAATTAAAGTGGAGAGCAAGCCTGATTTCTAACTGGTTTTAACCATTTGCTTGTCTGACCTAGTCATTGTTTTTAGGCTTTGTCTTTTTCTTTTTGAAGTGGAGAACTTACTTAGATCCTTTGATTTGTAAACGTTATTTGCTAAAGGAAACGATTTTCTGAACAGTGATTTTTCCCATGAAACAGGGCTTCAAAATGGCCTGCCATCCCAATGGTTGGTGATACCCAGACAGCTGACTGACTAGGCATGTTTCATAATTCTCAGATTTACTATACTTTGAAACTGGAACAAATGCTTTAATAAAGTAAATGAACAATACCCTCTGAACCCTTGAAGTGAATGCAAATTTTGCCTGGGGCAAATAATATCTGGAGCTTGACAGGCACCCTTGCTTTGTACAGAAACAGTCGATCGCAGTTGTTTCTGTAGCATGCAGGGATAACCAGATACCTAGAACCAGATAGTGGATTGCTGCGTGGTACACAGCATAGCCTCGCTGGATTGCACCTCAGTATTCAGGATGAGAGGTGAATGTCAGCCTCGTGGCAGTGTTTTATATGTTGCATTTGACTACACATGCATGCTGTTGTCACTTTTCCCATTTACAGAGACTCTGCAATGGAGGGATCTAACTGTTGGATGCCAGGTTATCAAAACCATTTATGTGTTTAAAGATGTCACTGATTGCCTGAAGGTATTTTCAAGAGCACGTAAGCAGGTTAGGGTCGTTCCTTTGGCACCGGATGGCTTTTAAAATTCTGGTTGCTGCCTGCTGTTATGTTTGATTATACCAATTTCTCTGAAGATCTTTGTCGCCACCTCCAAGGCTTGCCAGCTCGCCCACCAGAGGACTTGCAAGTACCCTCTAGGCTTCTCCTGTATGAAGTGTGTGAGGGGGTGGTAGGCCCCAGTCTGCTTGTTTGAAAGTATTGAGAAGTACACAAGTAATGAGAAGAGGGTGTAAGTAAGAGTGAACTAGAGAAAGATAGGAAATTGCAACTGACTTTGTAAAGGATAGAGAATGCTTGTACAATGAGCATTGCACTGAAAGTCACACCACCACAGTGCTGTCTTGGTGCTGTGTTTGCTGAGCAGGGATGAGATGGATTTTTGAAGGATGGCAGGCTTGGTGGGCTTCACGTTCACACTGAAATACTGAACAGACAAATCAGCTGCAGTATGAACTTCAGCCATTCAACAGTAAGCATAGCTTAGCTTGATAAACAGCCTCTCAGAAGAAGATACCTACGTCACCAGTCCAGGCACAGAGAAAAGCTCTCCTTTATGTTATGTTTTGACTATTATGTGCTTCCAAATGGTACATTTAGTGACACTGATAGAGAAAAGATGGCTCTAAGTATCAAGCAAGAAGCAAATGATAAAATACCAAGCTGTTGAAATAGCATATCGACTAGCCAAAAGAATGTCTGGCCACATTTTTAGATGTTGTAAAATTGTTATGATTATTTAGATCTTAGTTGAAACATGCTGAGTTACACTTGCAAACTATCGAGCCCTTTGTTTGCAGTAATTCATTTGAGTAAGAGCTTTATCCCTGTGTGTGGTTAAGTATTTCTATAGGGCTGTTGATATTCTAAAATTTCAAACACAGATTTTTAAACCAAATTAAATGGAAATGTCACTCCTAGTTACAAGTCTCATTCTTGGCAGTTTTGAATCATAAGACATCTAAAGAAAAACCTGAGACAAACCTGAATCTACAAATTGCAAAGCCATAGATACTCTTACTCTTGTGAATCAAGCAAAAAGTAGAGAGATTTTCTAGCAAAGCAGCTGTGACAAATAGCAGTAGAACTACTTGCAGTTACACAAGGAGGAATTCAACACACTTGACATTTTGTAAGAATTTGGGATTTTTTTATAACTTTGGAGGTGTTTTGGAAGTGTTTTTGATAGCACGTTATAAGAAATAGATAAAAGTTGAAATAACTTAATCATGATTTGATAAATATATTTTTTATTTAATTGTATTTTCAAAAAAGAACATATAAAAACCCACTGGAGTTGATAAATTCCCACTAAGTTCAGTGTACCTTGATTCAGATTAATGGCAATTCAGCACCCCTAAAAATAGCAAGAAGGTGGTTTGGGGAACCTTTTAATTGAGAAAGTGTGATGACAGTGCAAGCAATGAATTACATTTCTTCTTAGACTTTGACAGTTAGTCCAGTTCTCGGGCAACTCCAAGTAAAAGTTTTTCAGAGAGCTGAAGATGGTATTCTATACAAAGTGTGTGGCAGTATGAATTACAAGAGGAGAAGTTTGTGGTATTTTAGCAATTAAAACACCTGCAAAAGGCTCTATATATATATAGGGTTTGAGGAGGACCTTGATTGAACTAAAGCTTTATCGGTTTAATGGTTAAATAACTGTGGCACTGTTTGAAATTGCAACACTTGTTAAGGCGATTGTGGATTGTTTTGTTACTTGCTTTCTTTTCTTTTTTGCAATGTATGACATTCAGCAGAACTTGTATACAGAAGTGATGGTCCAGCATCTTTAATAGCATCTTTGTTGTTAAGATTGAGATGATACAAGAACTCCAGTGATGGGATCTTCTCATCTTTTCCTCATTCGAATCTTCCCTTGACTAGACTACCTGGAAAGGATGAATACTGGTTGTGAAATGGAGTTCTGATTCCTTTTCACTACACTTTCACAAGTGCAGTGACTTTATAGTTTGTCATAATTGGGAATTTTATTTTGTTAGTTTATTTTGGTGGAGAAATTTATAACATCCAGGCAGTTGAGGAATAACCAACATGCCTGTCAGTTGCCAAATCCTCAAACGATGCCTTAGGATGTGGAGAATGACTTTTTAATTGAAGTGTCACGTTTCATAGCTGAACTAAAAAGGTCATGCTGAAGTATGGATGTGGCTGGATTTCAAGGCAGAATCAGTGGTCTTTTTGAAGCTTTTCTTGTAATTTTCTGTCTACTTATCTTGATCCAAAGTGATGTAAGATTAGCTTTACTCCCAAGATTTCTGCACTGTATTTTTCAAGAAGGATTGGTAGAGGAAAATTTTAGTGGTATCTAGATGGCACTAGACAACATGCACCTTCTGGTTAATTACAGTGAGAATTTTAATCCAATTTAAAATAGTCCTACCCTTTTGTAAAGCATTTTTGAGACTGTGTCAGCATGCATATAGGCAGGGACTTGTGACTGTGTCATAAGATGATAGTGTTATTTGAAAGCAGTGTCTGTCTGAGTCTAGTGGGGATGTCTGGACAGTCTTCATTATCCAGAAGTTTTTCTCAGCATCTTACAGCAAAAGTATACCCTCCAAAAACTGTGTTCTTTTGTACTCAAGCCAAATAATTATAACCTTCCTTGTCTTTCTGTTTGCCATGTTATCAGATGTACATTTTGTTGTCTGTACAGTTCTAGAGCACAAAGATGTGATGTGTACAGACAGATACTGATACTGCAGATCTGTAAATATATCCCAAGATGACTGAGATAGGAGTTAAGTTACAGGGTTGCCACACAAAGATTTGCCACTGGGAAGACAATATCTGGGTATTTGAATGTGTAGATTGGTACTGTTTGAGCACGGGAAGTTGTGGAGGAGAGAGAAGGTAGGGTCTTGTCAGCGTTTCAGCTAGAGATTACCAGTGCGGGGAACTGTAGTAATACCTGATCTTTGGTGTATCATTACTGCTTGCAGGCTCTGGATACAACTGTTGTTAATAAAGAAGGAGAGGTTTTCCTTCGCTTCAAAACGTAGCTATCCTGCTTTTGAGTCCTGAGGTCCTTCACTGAATCTTGCGCTGAGATGAATTCTTCAGAAGACAGGATAATCCTTCATTTGACATTTACTCACTCAATTACCTTCCTGCATTTTGTACAGGCCACATCAGACTTTTCAGATTTTATTTGTTCTTGCCAGACCACATTTATTCATTAGCTGTATTTATTGTAGTTATGGTTGAGACAGCACTTTTATTGCAAGCTCCCTATCTTTGGTGGTTTATAACTTTCTGAAACAATTACCTTTTTGGCTGAAATTTCTCAAGCTTGTTCTAAGCTCAGAGGTGAATAATGTTTCAGTAAGTTTGAAAAAAATCCATTAAGCCATTTATGAGGACTAGACGTTCCAATAAACATAGGCGCATTTATTTTTTGATGACCTACTTATTCCAATAAAGTACATTATTATTCTGTTTTCTCCTGTTTTAAATTATGTTGTCTTTTAAAAGAGAATGAGGACATTTTATACTGGATTTTTAGATGGGCTTCAAGCAAGGTTTGTTTCCATGTAATTTTGCTCAGGCAAGCACACTTGTTTGCTACACTTAGCTCACAAACAGGACTGTTTATGGGTGCAAAAACTTCTGGGGTTCAGTACACTGCTCTCTGCAGGAAGACAGCAGCTCAATCCCTTGTGGTTGTGGTGGATAGTTGGCAGAGTGCATGTGCAAGTCTGACTACACAGCACAAGGTTAGATAGACAAAATGAGGCCATCTTTTGAATATAGGTCCTTAGTTGTGCAATGATGATAACTCAGTGTGAAGATTCAGATATTACTTGTGCAGCACTACAGTGAATATACTTATGCTGTCTTGCAGGCATGGGATACTATTTTTCATCATGCTGTTCTGGACGATGTGAAATAATTTGACAAATGATAAAGTCTCATGCAATTGAAAAGGCAGTGCTTTTTTCTTCTTTTTTGCATAGAACTTCGGCATAGACTATGTAATTAAATTCAGCTGCGCTTTGTCTCGTGTCTACAATGTGCTTTTTAGTACACATGTAGTGTTTTTATTGTATAGTTTGTGTATTTTATACCTTGTGAGGAAGTTGTAGTGTTTATGCACACCAATGTAGCATGACAGTAAAATAATTCTACTTAATAAAATAAAGATGTTCTAAGTTCATGCCAATGTAACTGAGAGCAGAATTTGGCCCAGTATGATTAAATGTACTGATGAAGTTTGATACTGAACTCCATGACCTTTGCACAATTAAAATCTCAACTTCAACATTGCATTAGCCTAGCCTTTCATTTCATTATACATATTTGGTTGAAAGCTCCAAAAATGTTAATATTTTAAGTCTCTTCTCCTGTTTGTAATTGAACTTTTTTGTGTGATTGTTTTCTGCAGTAATCAAGAGGACATTAGCATGGACAGGAAATGAATCTGGAACTCTAGAGATTAATATTAATCTGCTAATGTCCTGTCCTGATGTTCTCAGGAATCCTTTCTTCTCTAGCACATTATGGTACTTTAGTAATCAGCAATTAGGGTAAGGTTTTCTCATGCCTGAACTATGTCCTCATATGTCTTTCATTTTCTGATTGCTATGGGAATGATGGTTCCTTCCCCCATGGAGTTAGAGCAAAATGTAATGTTTCTTCTTCAGGAGCCGTACTGCTTAGACAAATGCAGGGCTGGAGGCTTAGCATATTATCAGGAAGGACATTTGAGGGTTAGTTAGGGGAGTTTTAACCTCAGGTTATATTTCTGTATGATATCTGCAGTGCCTCCATGTTTTGAAATACTTACCTTGATCCTTGTGCTAACTCTGCATAAATAGGCATGGGCTCAGTAGTGGAGCTTTGTGAAACACAGACCCATCAGGCCCTGATCCACAGCAACACTTAGGAGCCTGGGCCATGCTGAAATCAATCTCAGGAGGGGCTTTCTCATCCTTTGATTGTGTAGTCCAGGCAAGGCTTTTTTGCAGATTCAGTCTTGCAGTGTCAGGCAGAAAGTCAGAAGGACTATGTAACCTCAGCCCATTTATTCCCTTCTGCAAGGGACCTTGTCCCAGCCTGCAGACATACTGATGCTATTGCAGAAATTATTGCATCCCTAGGACTCCAGTAGACTCCACTGATACTGCTTAAGTCTAAATGTGTAGGATTTAGGCAGGAGATCCTGTATACACAGCTCACTAAGCCATGCTATTTCTTCCCTGTTGTTTCTTCTTGCCACTCCCCAGATGGTCCTGAGACGTTGCATCTCAGTGGCATTTAAGGAAATGCAGACCTATCTCCATGTATACCACTCTCATTTGCATAACAAAGCTGAACTGATTTTTATTTCTTTTAGGATGTGCACAGAACTAGATGTGAACAGAGAGAATTATTTTTCAGGTTTTCAGAGAGCTGTAGGATTCTGTGGGTTGGTTGGGAGAGGGGGTTGGTGTGTGTTTTTTTCCTATTCTGGCATAAGTGCCCCTGGTTTTGCTCCAAAAAATTAATTGATAATCCATTAAAAACTTACTACATTTGTTCTGACTTCTACTTTTATTTTTAATTTCTATTGTGCAATTCCATCTGAATAAAAAACCCTCTAGAAGGTGCAATATTGAGATGCAATATTGACTTGATTGTAGCAGATCATTCAATTTTTTTCCTAAACAAAATTTCATTGAAATTGTTGTATTTTCAGTGTTTCACTTTTGATAAATCGGCATCTTCCAATGGCCATATGTTCTATTGGAAAAATCTCAAGTCGTCCTAGTTGTAGGCACCCAGATGATACTCAGTTTCATGATATGTTCTATCGTATGGTATTTAGTACAAAAAGAAGAAAACAAGAAAGTGATAGTGGAAATGACACCAAGGCCTGTGCTTGCACTTCAGAATAACCAAATTTGAGTCTAAGCATCACTTAAAGCTCTAAGTTCAGTAATTTTTATTTTGGCTTAAGATACAGAATAATTTCCATTTATCTCAGATCGGATTATGTCCTTTATAGTCTGTTTGTTCCAATGAAAAATGCCTACGTTATCTGAACCTTTGACTGGCCAAATATTTTCTAGTGGTTTTGCATGATATTCAGGTAATTGAGCTTCACTGTTCTTAGCAGATGAAGTGGATAATAAAGTTGGTTTGATTTACTAGGAAATGGGAATCAAAATACCATTTCAGACCTCAGCCTTAGTTTTTCTGTGCCACCATTTCCCACCTGTAGGTACATCTCTAATTTATAAAGGGTGCTTTACAGATAATTGTGGCAAAAATGGAGAAGTGCTTGGTGTGGACTGTACAAGTACCTAAAAAGGTGAAGAGAATGAGCCCAGAGTCAGGGGTGTGGGGAGAGGGAGCAGGGAAGGAGGGAAGCCCAGGTTTCTCTGGATGCACAATTTCTGCTATGGCACTGGGGCTCAAAGGGGAGAGATTCACTTCAGGTGAGCTGGAAAACCCAGAACACTCATAAGGGCCGACAGCTTGCACTGGTGTGGTAAACAAAGCTACCTGCCCAAGCTAACTGCTCTATCCCAACTCTGTAAACATCTGAGATTCTTCTGAACCATCCCCTGAACCATGACAGTTTATTACGAAACATTTTCAAGAAAATAATCTCCACCTATGATTTGCTTTATAGCCTTGGACTGTGAGCCATAGCATTTCAAATCTTCTTTGTGAGCATTTCAGGCAGCTTTGTAGCAGTGGTGGATAGAGAGCTGAGGTGACAGCAACATTTGACATCCCAATGCCTAGGACTGATTCTATGTCGTACCAATTCCTTGTGCTCTAGCATTGAGGTCAGGTGCATCCTCCATCTGTGCTCCATCTGCTCAGCAGGAATGTTGATCTGGTGTTCTGTACCTAAAGTGGTGTATCTACATTCCCATTAGATTTTAAAAAGACAAAAGGCGCTGAGGAGATCCAAAATGTGTAAGTATTTTTAAAGGCTTGGCTGGAAACATTTAAACTTTGTGCTTCAGTGGTCAACAGGGGAGTTGCAGCAAGCAAGATTTCTTTAATCTCCCTTCAGAGCCTATCTTTTCTATATCAATCCAGTTTTGCTTTTCCAAAGGATTCCTGGTTCTCAGAAATATGAGCAGAAGTTGTAAGAAAGCTCACTAGAGGCTCAGCTTTTAAGGCTCTATGTATCTTGATGAGATATTGACTGTCTTAGGGTGTTGGAATTTAGGTCTCCTCCCCTCTTTGAACTGTTTCATAGAGATCCAGGGCTTTTTCTTGTGACAATGACATATCATCATTTAAAAACAGTTTATTTTACAACTGAATTTATTCCCTGGTAGCATGGGGAAACTGAGGCAGAAAATTACTAAATCACAACAGAGTGAGTATCAAAGCAGAGAATGAAATCCCACATTTAATGCTGGCTTCTTGAAATCAAAGGCAAAGCCGACTTTGATGGAGCCAGCTTTTCTGAAGATAGCTCCAGACTCTTCATCTGTTTTCTGTCCATTTAACTTTTGTCTGAGTACTTACAGCTAAAGGACTAGGGAAATCAGTTTAGCTAAGTATCCAGAATGGTAGGTGCTCTTTTGAATGTTTAATTTCAAAACTGGACTACAAGTTATTTAGGGACTGTGTTGAACAGAGTATTTTGTCACTTAGTGTCGTAGGCGTAGCAAAATGCACTGTATGTCTAAAGAAAGTTTTTTCAAAAGTTCATTGTATGTATTTAGTAATAAAGAATTCAGTAATTCCATCAGCATTTTTAAATCTTGAAGAAGATTCAGGGTCCAAATATGCAACACTTCCCAGAACAAAATGCCTGTTGCCTTTGTTGTTGTTCATTCCCAAACTGGCATGGTTAAAGGATTAGTTACTCAGCAGCATTCTGGGTAAAAGATCAGACTGGTTTGCATTTTTTTGTAAGGCAGTTCACCCTTCCCTGTGGCAGAAAAGGACAGTTGTATTTATACTGACAAGAACTGTAAATCAGAATTGGAATAAATGTTGGCAATGGCTCTTAATTATTTCTGGGAGTTGAGATCAGGTACAGCTTACATTTATATCGCAGCTCTAAAAGGCCACAGTGTACTTTCCAAAAACTAAACAATGCACACGTCCATTTTCTGGGGGGTTTCAGCTATAGTAGGCTGCAGCCCACTGCTCAAACATCTGTTAAAGGAATGGGCCCATTAAAAGAACACAGCATCGCTGTAGTGTGGTGATGCATTTTAATAGTCTCTCTCCTACTGAACTTTTTCATGCTTTTTTAGCCCTGTGGAAAACCAAGTTCTCCTCCAACTGGTTAGAAGTGTTCACATGCACTTATTTGCCCTGGGGTTCACTGAAAGTCCCCATGAAAAAATGGGGATGCTGCTCGGGTGTTCTTGTTTCTTAGCAGTTTGTTCTAAGCAAGTCTTGCAAAACCTGTTTTCTCTAGGGTGTAGGGATGTGGGGAGTTTGGTGTTTGTCAGATTGTTGATGGAGGGCTTAAAACATCTTCGCTCTTGCCACTGTTGTTCATCACTGAACTGTCAGGCCAGTGGTGCCAGATAGCTGTGGGGCTGGTGGAATTTCGTGATGATTTTGCAAAGCCTCACTAGCCCCCAAACCGTGCTTCGTTCTCTACTTCTGTTTAAAGAGGGAGTTGTAAGTAAAGTGCTTGTGCATTCTATTGCAAACCATCATGTTTTCAGAAGCATTTACAGATTTGAGTCACAGCTTTCCCATATCTGGCAGCAAATACTGATTTGAGAATGGAAGAGATATCACTCCCTTGATCAAATTACAATTTTTTCTTTGAACATTGCTCCAGCTGGAAATTACTCATTTTCCCAGCACAGCCCTGCTCTTCTACCCAGAAAGACACTTCCACACGTACATAAAAGGTGAACTGAAGCTGGGGGGGAGTGGTACTTTTGGTTGTTTATTATTATTTCATTTTTTAAACAAAAGTGTCAATTTTGTTCCATTTTTTACTGAATTTTAAAACCTAGAAGCACAGAACGTGTGTGACTCTTTCCATATCATTATGATAAGGTAGAAACCAAGAACTTCAGGATGTTCTAGTGTCAGTCATCTAAGACCTTTTGAACCAAATTCTGCCTCTAGCTACACAACATACAAGATTTTATACAACTGGAAATTAAATGAAGGCATATTTCAGTCCCTTGTCTTGCTGATATTATTGCTGTATAGTATATCTTAAGTGTCCCAGTCTTCTTTTGGTATTGAACATATCCATGGGTGCTGGATCTGATGCACAGTGTTTATAGGTTATGGATGACTTCAGTAAATAATGACATGTGTCTGCTGGTGTGGGAAGACCCTGAGAAGGGGCTGATTTAGCATGGGCATTTTGTTTCGTTGCTGCCTTCCCTAGGGATTCCCAGTCTATTTTAAAGATTTGGTCAGGATTAGTGGCCAGGATCAGGCACGAGTACTGTTTTTTTCTAGGCCTGGTACTACTACTCCCTTTGGGGGATGATGATGGCATATCACTTGGTAATTCCTAGATTAAAGTTATGGCCACAGAGCGATACTTAAACTCAAATTGGACCTTCCTCAGTCTGAGTTGATGGCCGCTTATAGATAGGGCCTTTCAACAAACTGTTGATCAACCTCTGCTTTTGGGGAAATGAGACTAAAAACATCATGCCCTTTGCACGCACCTGGTGTCACAAGGCAGTTGTTGAGTGCTCCTTGGAACCCACAGCTTCAGCTCCTCACATGCAGGGACCTTAATCTAAACAAGGAGTCTAAAGAATAGCACTGCATGTGCCTGTATAAACAGTCTGCAAATCCAATTGTAATGAGACATTCCTGAGGTGATTTCTGAACTCCCTCATCCCAGACGGGCAAATTTCTCCCTAGGCTACACCCATGCTGCTTCACAGAAGGTGGTGGGGTAGAGCATGGTTTACTGATTGTGTTTCTTAGGCCTTGTGAATGCAGAAGTGTGAGCGGAAGAAACATCTGCAGATGTCTGGGTTGTACAGGAGTTAACAGAGGGAGTGACTTAGGCCACCAAATGTGGATAGTTTATTGTGGCCCTATTGTAACTTTTCTTATATCATAAAGGATTTTATATCTTCTACTGACTGCACAGTCCTGGGACCTGCCTTCTGGCTGTGATTTATTTTTCCTGTTAAGTCATTGCTCATCATTATGAACTGAGATTATTTTTCTGTGTAAATTTAACAGAGAAGCATTTTTGAACTTGCACACATTTTTAATTTTAAAAAAAGCAAGAGAACCCCCTTTGCCCTCCTATAATTATGATACTAAGCAATTATAATTCTTTACCCTTTGGTCTTCACAGCATTCTTGTCAGATTAGTACAGGAAGAGGCTTAAATCAGGACGCTGCTCCTGAACCACCTCACCAGCTATAGGCTTTGAAGGGCTGTTTAAACCTGGATCCAGACACAATCTTGTCTGAACACCAGGAAGCGAACGTGGAAACGTGCCAGGGAAGCAAGGCAATGCAGTCACCAGATGCAGAAGTAATTTTGTTGTTGATGCTAACACCCAAATCCTAAAGGAACAAAACTTCATTGGGAAACCCGTTGAAGGGGAAAGAAAGAGCTCTAGTAGTTGAACTTGGCAGATGTCAGATAAAGGAGCTGCAATTATCTCTTAGGAGCACTTGGAAGACCACTTGGGCAATCTGAGAGAGGGTGAGCAGGCTTTCCAGGCCACCCAAAATTTGGCATGAAGAGAAGAGCAGGTGCACCTGAACAGGTCAAAGGGTGTTGCACTTGGCCTGTGCAGAATTTCAAAGGGATAGGTACAAGGCAGGTCGCACGTCCTGGTTCTTCACAGAGGGAAGGTTATAGTTATAGGAAGTCGTTGGGCTGTCACTGTGTGGAGTCAGAATATCAGACTGCATTTCAGGGGGGGAGAAGACATGTAGTGCTTGAAGAGGAGCAGGGAGTCCTTGTCTGGACAGGCTGAGACCTCCAGATTTGCCTTTTCAGTTGTGACACAGCCAGCTGAATAATCCTTGCTCTTATAATTTATATTTTCTTATACTTGCTTAGAATGTAATGATAGCCTCTTAGCTAAAGCAAAACCTGATATTTCTTAGGTGGAAAAGAATTATCCAAGAGCTGGGTTAGATACACAAGTACTTAATAGTCTTTCACATTTCTCTGTTCATGCTACTTAACAGTGTTTTGCTCATTGCTCGATTTATCTCTTTGTCCTAGTTTACAGTGTATATTTTTCTGCCAACCCCAAAAGCTCCCTAACCTTTGTTGCTTCTTGTTTGAGAGTCTTTGTGGATATATTTGTATCTCCCTTCTCACTCACCCACCTCCTTCCCTTTCCTTTCCCTTTGCTATCCACATGTAAATTCATTATTTTTACTATGGGTAAGGAAGCCCAGTTGTATTTCTCTCAAATTTTGAGGTCTACTGAAAGGAGGCAGGGGGGGAAGCTAGATTGAAGTGAGTCATCTTTCTTGGCTCCTTGAAAGTTGGAACTAACTTCAAAGGGAGTCTCAACTTGGGGGCAGTTGCACAGATGAATCCCAAACCTTTGTATGTCCTTCCCTTTCCTCCTCCTCTCTCCTCATGTAGTCCGAACAGATTTGGCAATTTCAGTTAAGCACGTCTGTGCAGTTTTTTTAAAATCCGTTACATAAGTTTGTTAGTTTAAGACTCTCTTTTTCGACATATGAGCCTAAAATGGCTTTGATTTAAAAATGGAACTTGGCAGGGAATTTGTTCATATGGTAAGATATTTTTTTTTAGTTTAGTTTCATTTATAATATGTTTTAATCATTTTTGGTGTTTTCAAAACAAATGGTGAAATATGGTTTTTTCCTTCTATTTTTGGCTACCCTCCTCTGAAAGGCCTTACTTCTCCCTTGTGTGTTTAATTTGGTGCTTTAAGAAGCCTTTTTAGATAGAGGGGCCTTATGCTGCAAAATTTAAACTTAAGCATCCTTGTGAAGAGGGAAAATTCAGACATATATCCTGCTGGCCAGGACTTCGCATCTTGGGGCTCTTCTCTGGTAACCAGCAGAAGGGTCGCTAACTGGGGCTGAGAGTATGTATGAATATAGAAAATAAATGGAATACAAGGAGGAGAAAGGAGGGAAAAAAGTGAAGACAACATTGCTTCTATATTCATGATCAGTGATTCCCAATTATCTAGACAATTATTATTTTAAGGAATTTTTTTCACAGTCTGAGATGCAGTGAAGCAGATTGCTGCCAAGCAAAACTCTTTAGTCTAGTCTCTAAACAGAGGGACTCTGCATTCCCTGATTGGCCCTAATTCCCCTGAATTTTCTTACAGAGGTTTTCCTTCATGATCTCCTTAGCACATAGAATAACTCATAGAAGAAATTTTTGCCCTTTAGCGGGTGGTTCAGACCAGGCATCCTGTTAAAATCTGTGCAGTGGATTGGGTCCTAATTTTTCAAGTGATCTCCTCTTCACATACAAAGGTCCCAACTTTGTGGGGAGTGGAGTAGCAGGGTATGAGTTAAAAGTTGAGGCAGCAGTGTTCAGGATGGGACCTCAGAATAAATGCTTTTAAAAGAAATGCAAGGCTGATCACCTGGCCTGCCAGTTACACCCAGGTATGTAGGGGACCCCAGCCTGTGTTTATACCTGGAGTAGCTGAAACAAAATGCATGTTGCTTTTGCAAAGCATGGCAGAAGAGAAGAGCATCATCAACCTGAAGAGCAGCCCCTGTTTTGAAAAGGGACAGGCCCTGGAAAAAAAAAAAAATCTCCTCTACTTGTCCTTTGTGGGAAACCCAGTCGCCATGACTGACTTAATTCAGGATGAGAAAGAGGTAAACTCTGCATGACTAAAGCAAAGAAAGAGATGTTCCAGCATAGGAAAGTACTGTAGACAGGAAAAAAAATTGAAACTGCACTTCATCCTGGTTAAGGCTGACATACGAGGTAGAGGGGAAAATGTTTTAGTCTTGGAGATGGGCTTTAGAAGATCAGCCAGAAACAAATACACACAAAAATAAGAAAGCAGAAGGCATGGGTGGTTATGGGGATTAGTACTGACATATGGAGCCTATCAGCTTGAAGTTACACATTTATATCTGACCTAGGTCACTCATGCCCCAAAGTCATTACTGTTGAACAGCTGTTGGGTGGCCTCTGTGAAATGACTTAGGGGTCTGAGCCCAGTTTCTAGTGGCAGGTGTCCACATTACACAAAATCCATCTGTATTAATTAGCCCCCTATATCTGGCAATCTCAGCAGAAAGACCAAGTACTAACGGTTCACCACAGAGATTGAGCTATCCTGTTTTATCTTGGGTGGCCCTTCAAGGAAGGGGCTGAAGAGCTTTGGCAAAAGTATCATAGGAGAAGACAGCGCAGCGCCTGCTCTGCGGTTAAACTCAGACCATTAGTTTTCAGATCCCTCAGACCAGCAGATTTCACTAGTACTGCATTTACTCCTGAAGTCAGCAGAAAGTATTTCCTAACTGACTGCTTGCACGATGTTGAATATACATCCATTTGGTTTCTACTTTCGGATCATAATAATATAAACAGGAAAACTACATTTTGAATTCATTAAGTTCTTCCTCCGCTGTTTATAAAAGATAAAAACTTCTCTCTCCTTTTTTTTTCATAAGGATTGATTGGTGTCATGTACATATTCGTTCACTTCTGTTTATGCAAGATAATAAGAGTATTAACATGGAGGTGGAATAATGGTGTTTATAATTCCATCACCACTGTTTACATAAGATAAAAACAGTTAAAAAAAAAAAAAAAAACAAAAAAAAAGAAAAATAATGAGAGAACATTTGCTGTTATGTACATATATTATTTTTTTCCACTTCTGTTTCTAAAGAATGTGAAAGAAAAAAAAGTGTAGCAAGTTGAAGAGGAGTTGATTCTGTTTATAATATTTCTGTTGTGTTTACCTAAGATAAATTAATTTAGAATTGATGTAATGAGTAGCTTGGGAGAAGAGGATTGGGGTAAGAGAGGGACTGGTGGGGTTGTGCCTGATACTCGTAGTACATTGTAATCCTTTCCTTTATTAAGAAACATGAAAGTTGGGTACTGAATCTTTCTAGTGGGAATACGATACTACCAGTGAGGTGGGGGACGCATGACGCTGTCATACCAGCTAATACAGCGGCCGCTACCAGCGGGGTCGGAGGCTTTCTCCGGGGAGGGGACTCTGAGAACAGAGGGGATACTACAATAGTCTGAAAAGATCTCATGAACGTTAAACCCCTTGATATCATTGTCCATGGACTTAGTCCAGTAATTGTGTGCCTGTATGACTCTGTTTTGTTCTGCAGCTTTGAAGTCTAATCCTAATTCCTTCAGGGAGAGAGGCTTGTAAAATGTCTGCATTTCAGAGAGGCAGAGGAGTACTACCTTTGATGCAAGCTCTATTGTCAGTCCTGCGCAGTGCTTCTGATTCACCCCTGCTCCTACCCTGTGCGCGGGCATATGGACAGATGAGGAAGGCTGGCAGATGTGGATGATTCTGTGGGATGAGCACCAATGCACTGTTTCTCAGTGTCAACCAGAAAGGCCATTTATACCTAATAAAAGAACAACTGTGTGGACATTAACGCGCGCACACACGACAAGTCCATGAGTATTCGCTTACTTTTACAAATGAGTTTGCTCCGGCTGCAGTCACGCCCTTCATGTGTTTGCTTTGCGCAAACATTCGAGCAGGCAGGCTTTACTCTACTGAAAGCAAACGTCCCACTTTAAAAATCACATGCTCGTGTGCTTTCAGGTAGTAAACTATCAGCTTACGTATGTATTTACCCTGTAAGCGGTAAGTGCTGCGAGGGAAGGCTTTGCACATGTTTCTCGCCTCCCTTGTGCAGTCAAAGGAATCAGCCCAGGAGTTGGCCTGACCTTCTGCAAATGGCGATGGACATACACATACGACTAGCTTAAGTAAAAACACTGAGAGAAAATCAAACAGCGTCCCTAACCAGGAAGCTATAGGGTACCAGTAAATCTAGTATTGCGTCAAACGTGCTTTTTGTCGTGCAAAAGAAGTCACTGTCTTTTATAATTCCATAGTAACATTTCTTTTCCCTCTAATCCTGAATGAATCCAAATCCCAGTGATGTCTTCATCTCTTCTTCCCAATTCTTTCTTCAGCTTAATAAAGTGTCCCTACAAAGCAAGCCATTTAAGCACATGCATAAGTCCATTTCTGTTAAATAAAACCTGAAGTAAAGGTTAGATTTTAATTACATGCTTAAGTCCCATTGCATTCACATGTTTGAAGTTAAGCACAAACTTGAGTACGTGGTTTGGGGGCTCAAGGGTTTAACATTAATCCAGTCAGGAGGTAAAGAAAATACTGTATGTCTGTTGTGTGACGTGGTCTATTGCATTGCTTGATCCCACCTATGTACCCCTGTTTCAAATGTCAAGTACTTGAAGCAGACTGTATATGCTTAGTGAACAGCATTGCCCGAGGTAGGTGAAAAAAATAGGCTTCATTGAAAGAAAATTGCAGGCTGCTGGTGGACCTTCCAAAAGCAGACAAGGACATGAATTAGCCAAGTAAATGATTCCTTGAAAATTTCTCTCTACTAATTGCCAGCCCCTGCTTCCCTTAGTGCTGACATGGAAGTGGATGCAAAGAGCAGGGTAGATCTGTCAGCAAGCTGGGAAGGAGTTTAAAGGAGCTTCAATCAGAAACTTTTGTTTCTTCGATGAATATAAATTGTCATGAGTACAAAATGTCATTTCCTGAAGCGAAGGCCACTCTCATCCCTATCTCGGAGCATTCCAACATACAATAATATGTGTCTTAATTATGGCG
The DNA here is from genome assembly GCF_018691265.1 of Tyto alba. NCBI lineage: Eukaryota > Metazoa > Chordata > Aves > Strigiformes > Tytonidae > Tyto > Tyto alba. The sequence continues at coordinate 53,921,069 of NW_024881276.1, read as the reverse complement.
TTTCAGCACAAAAGGCACAGAAATTTCACTTTTCAGAGTTGTATAATCAAGTTGCTCCACCTTGCTATTAGGCATGAATGACAGTCAGTGCTCCAGGGAAGCCTGAAATTGAAAGAGCAGCGGGTGGGGAGCAGTGGGTCAGGATGGGTATGCATTTAGGAGAGCTGTGTGGGGAGTCCAGAACTAGAATAGCGGGAAGTGCTGTAAATTGGATTGAACACGTTGCTAGTGGACAGGGTGAAAGATTATACAGCATTTGTCTGTGTGACCGTAATGAGCTTTTTTCCCATAAAAGATTTGGGGAGAAAGTACTGCGTATGAATAGGGTCCCTTTAAGAAGCACTTTTAAAAGAGCTCATTTTCGATTCCAGTCATGTATATGCCTCAGCAAGACTGTAGCCAGATGCTTGTAGATCTGAAGAAAACAGCCCAACCCTTTTCTTATCATCTACCAGAGATGACAGACTTTTAAAACTCAATGGCACTTTCGATAACTTCTAACAAGAACTGGGACTTGCCTGGCTCCATTTGTCTGGTCAAGGCTGTATTTCGGTGATTTATCCCATGGAGATTTTCAGCAGAACCTTACACTTAATGTCTAAATTAATGATATTCCTTCCTTTTTGCCATGACAAAAACCACTCTGCACTATATACGTTATGCTAAAGTTTTTGTCATGGACATATTCTTTAAAAGCTTTTTCAGCTTCATCATTTTGACAAGCTGATTCCATTAAATCCTTCTCAGTGATCATTTTCGTATGGTGTGGATGGGGGATGTTGTTTGCTTGTGTGGTTTCCCCTTCTTTGAAGCTAGAAAGCAGTGATCATCTGCCAGGTTACATGGTATATCTTACCACTGACCTGTCCCCAGGAAAACATATTTTGAGGAAACACATGTGTTTTCTGTATAGCTCGCTGAGCAAATAGAGTCTGCTCATTAGTCTAGTCCATAACTTTTCTTCAGAGCTCTTTTAGGATGTGCGTATGAGCTTAGCTCTTAAAGCATGTAGGTTGGTCTGCTAGTATCCATATGCATTAAAAAGCTCTGGATACAGAACACTGTCTCCTCAATATTTTTCACCGTTTCACCTGCACTGAAATGGAAATTGTTGAGTGTTCTAAAAAAGGAAACCCGCTAGTTGTTCTCAAATCCATGGTTAACTCAAAATCCTCCAGTGACGGTTCACCAGTATGGTGATACCTTTTCCAGATTTCTTATACTATTGGAGGTACCAAAGGAGTCTGGGCAAACATTGTTGGCTCTGATGCTGCCATGCTGGCAACTGCTAGGTACTGGCAATAAAAGCTAGAGCTGACAAATGATAGAGTTGATGATGAAAGAAAAGGATTCTTAATTTTAAAATACATCCCCTCATAACATACCTTCTGAGGAAGTGAGTTAATCTGTTTTATGGCATGAGGAAACTAAGATTTTGTGACTAAAGCAGATAGGAGTCTGAGGGGAACCAGATCCCACAAAACCTGCCTTTGTCTTCAAGGAATGCTTTTTATTTGCCATTGCTACAAATGAATGTGGTGTAGAGCTACCTCTTTGCTTTATTCTTATTGAAGCCAGTAGTTTTTCATGCTGACCTCGGTGATGTGCATGGCCACTGGTCTTTTTGGGATAACTGTCAGAGCAGAACAGCATTGCATACAGCCTGCTTTTACGTAAAAAGAGAACCAAAATCTATTGCAGTAGGCTACTAAGAGTATCGAAGCATCTCAGATTCCTTAATTTATTTATCTGTACCACAAATCAAAAGCAAATTTTAAAGCGCTTTTTGCTTTTTTTTTTTTTTTTTGACACCTGCTATTAACTACACCATCCTGCCTCTTCCAGAGCATTTCCACAGATACTCATATTTCACAAGCTTACAGCTTTCTGAACCCCAAGACTGAATAGTTGGTTATCTCAGCTTCCTATCTTACGTGGACTTTATCTTCCTCATTTAAAATGGCAAAAGCAGTGTCTGCATGCACAGACCATTATCCTGGTTGTGTTGTTAAAGTTACTGTAGTGCTGACTTTATTTTCTGTAACAGTTCTGAACAAAATGTTTCCCTTTGAAAGGTCTCAGACCTCTATCCTCCCAACTCCTAATCACTGTAATAACCAACCTCAAGGAGTCATTAGTGAAGACTCAAAAAATATCCAGTAACAAGTCAGCAATGAAGAAATTGGCATCGTTTATCTCTTTGATTCATGTTCTTGTGCAAGTAATGGGTTGCAAAATAAAGCTAGCATTGCTCTCATGCTATACAGTATCCCTTGGATCTGAGCCTTTCCTCCCCCACCTGCTCGTCTCCCGAACATGGAATATAATTCTGCAATCACTTACAAGACAGGGTGTCTCTACAGAAGTGACATGTTCCTAGACTATAATGCCAGTTTATTATGCTGCTTCTTAAACTGACTCACCTATAAACGTCTTTTTGACCACTGTAACTTGTTGCATTTTTAGATGAGCTGAGAAAATGGTATAATGATTATATTTAGATTCAACCCATAAAGAAGGGTTTACTTCTCTGAAGTGAAGGGATGCAGCAAACTATGTAAACTGGGTTTGGATAAGTTCTTGGAATTGTTTGCTTTTGGTTTTGTCTTTGTGAAATGGACACTTATGCTTTGCAGGAAAGCTGATAAATAGCATAAACTATGGCTCACCACTAAGAGACTTTGTAAAATCTCTGTGTCTGCTGTTTGGTTTGGCTTCAGCAATCAAAGGGATTGGCTTTTCTTCTCTGAAAGGAGCATGCAGGTTTCTTTAAGGATTTTTCTTTTCATTTGATGTGGTTCAGGCTCTAAACTGGGCATCAAAAGATGTGAGTTCATTTCACAGTTCTGCTTTAGTATTGATCAGCTTCAAGATCAGTTTAGCTTTCTCTTTCCTTTTTTCATTCCATAAAATGAGAATAAGGACAATTCTCCCTATAAAGAAAAAGGTAATGTTCAGCTCATTGGTGCTTTGTTTGGTTCTTTTATAAATAAAACTCTTGAGACTATGTATGTTGAACTCCACAGCTTCAAGGCATGTTAGTTTCTCTCTGGAAGAGCTCTATTGATAGTTTTGGGAAGAACTGGAAAACCGGGAAGTTTGGTATTATTTCTACTTGTCGACTGGATCAGCAAATGAAATTGTCAGGCTAAGATAGCCTGAGATGGTTTGGTTGTTCACGAGAGGCGGATCAGGGCCAGAACAGAGTGTCATTTCAGAGAGTGACGCCTACTAGAAAAGTTGCTAGCAACTTACAGTGTAGTTTCTTTTATATTATGTCTGACTGGGGCATACACATTTTCGCTTCAATTACATTTTACAGTAATTTGGTCCAACCAACTACCCTGTGTAGTCCTCTATCTGTATTATCAAAAGAGTACTCCAGTTCAGATTGAAGAGTTGGTGAAAAATTATCATATAAGTTAACCGGCTGTTGCACAACTTCAACTCCCTTCCTTCAGCATCACATTGGTGGTGAGGGTCATGGAGGGAGGCATGTCGAAGTTAAATTGATAAAACAAGGAATGAAGAGGGGAGGTGGTTTGGATATATTAACAGTAAAACTTCAAATTAGGGACAAGATCCTATAAAACAGCATCAGATTTTGGTGATAAGAGGGATCAGGTTTGCTGATAAGAGACTGCATTCTCGCCTTTTCAGCCATGCATCCCATTGCTAAAAGAGCAATGAAAAATTTAATTCCCCTGAAACTCGATTTTCAGGACACGTGTCACAAAACAGCATACTATAGAGTACACTGTCATACTGAATATAAAATGGAGAGTATTGTTCCCAGAAGCCATTTTAGTGGATATTTATAAGGTAGTTTTGATTTATTTTAAGCATAGAGTGAAAAGAAACAGGTGAAAAATAAACTCCAAAGTATTGATTATGGCCTTTTAGGGAAAAAAAAAAAAAAAAAAAAAAAAAAAGTTTGTTCACCTACTGGAAAACTTAGAAAAACCACATACTTAACCTGTCTTTGTAGACACTGAGGGCTTAACATTGCATACAGTGGTGCAGCTGCATAACCCTGGTGACTTCAGTGGGTCTGCAGGGGTTTAAAGGCAAGTGAAATTATTCTGTAATGCTTTTAGTCTCATTCCAAGTGTTGCATATTGTCACAAGAGCACAGTTCATGTTTGAAGCAGTACAAATTGTAAAAAACAGAGCACAAACCATATGGTACCTTACCTTTAAAAGGTTTACTGCTCTCGTGTATGTTATCTGTCAGGTTAGCATTTTCCTATAGGTCTTCATATAGTCGCATTGTGATTTCTCTACTAGATAGGCAATCAGGAAAACATTCTGACATTGTCTTTAAATGATTGTGACTGTGGATTTGCTGTGCTTACACTTTTCCCCAATGATCTTGCTCCTACTTTGCTCCTGATTTAACAGACACCCTCATATTCCAGTCCTAAAACCTGCAGCTCTGACCAAAGCGAGCAAGCTGGATTTTTAAAGCCCAATATAACCCCAGCCTGGTGCTTGCCAGAGCTCTGCTTGTACACTTTGCCCCCCAGCACCATGGATGGTGCGGACCCCCCCATCCCTCTGCAGTCCTCCAGTTCCCTTGCAGCTGAGGCCTGGCAGTGACCCCACTCCAGCCCACGCTGTTCCCCCAGCCTCATGGTGCTCACAAACTCAGTTAGTGCCCTTTAGTTCTGATCTGCAGTGCCTTCAGTGAAAGATGATGGATCAGAGTACTTATGTCCCAAATTGAATGTTAGTCAGATGTTAAAAAGAAAGAAATGTTATGGAGAGTCAGCACATATCACTTTGGAAGTAAATTATGTGAAGTACACTGAAGTGTCATGGCTCTTGGGACCACATATGATCCAAAGACACTGTTTAGAGAAGCGATCACAACACCACTAGATTTATCAGATCATCCTGGAGGAGCATTAATACCCAGAAAGAAAATAGCAATTAGCAATAGAAAGCTTCCAACCAATAGCTCAAACTCATTTTCCAGGGCCACTTCCTCACATCAGTAACTTATTTGTATGTGTCACTAGGTTTTATAGCAATTATCTCCTTATTAATATTAGACAAACTTCACTAATTGCTATTATTAATACAGATGCTTTTAGTTCCTAGAAGTATACTTTCTTAGCTTAACACTTCGCTTACTTTAAGTTTAGTCTGTTTAAATAGTTCACTATTATTTGATTGTACTTTCTCATGCTGCGTAGTCCGGTTTTAGCACTGCTGAATTCAGGACAGGTACTTGAGAGGGTGCAAGGAATGTGGACTGTGCACTGGAGCTGCAAACCTCAGAGCAAGGAAGCAGAAGATACACTTCTCTGCTCATCCAGCTTGAATAGGGAGAGCATGACTTGATGTGGCCATGGTATAAGGCAGCAGATCTGACTTGTGAGCTGCCAGTTCAACCACACAGCCTCAGAACAGAAAATTCACCTACAGGCATGAGCAGAGCCAAGACCTAATTTTTAGGGTATGATCCTGAAAGACAGCCAGAACATTTAAATATATATATATATATATATAAGCTTGTATACTTAGGTAGGTATGTTTTCTGTTTTGTTCTATTTAAGGTTTCAAAGCTGATTCCCAAGTGCCAAGAGTAGACAACACAAAATATTTTATAAAATGGAAATGCCCAAAACTGTTTATGGACCACAAAGACAACTCATCTGATCAGCAGCTGACTTCTTTTTTCCCTCTTTTCCAAGAGTGAACAGGGACCAGGCTGTAAGATGGACGGGACCAACCCAGTCATGTTGCAACCACTATCGTTTCCAGTGCCGTTTTTGCTCCTTCACTGTCTCCTGATGGGAGCGCTCACAGCCACGCCGTGAGGGAAGGGCATCAGGGGCGTTAGAAAGGTGACAGGCAGGAGCAAGCAGCTGAGCTTTGGGCGGTCAGAAGTAGGCCGTGTGTGTTATTTTGGCAGCTTCTGCCCCTTCCCAGGTCTTCTGTTTCCCAGAATTAGTCCCCCAGCACCCACGAAGCACTGGCTGCCTTGTCCATGTACCCCTCGGGGTGGTGGGGGACAGCAGGGAAGGGGCAGCGCGGTGGCACTGGAAGGGGGGCAGTGGTGGGCAGCCTCCTTCTGTCAGTAGGCTGAGCTGCGTGAGGCTGCGGTGGCCAAGTACCTGCAAACAAAACATCCCGGTTTCACGTATTTTTACAAATTCCTCAAAGGCGTAGTCAGTGGTTGGAGTTACGGAAAGTTAAAAGTAGTACTTTTTCAGGCCATCTTTAAGCCAAGATGCTTTGCTCAAAATGCCACATTTAGATTATAAAACAAGGATCTATTTAAACTTCTTTTTGTTTTCACTTTTTGCTAGTTTTGCTCTCACCCTGAGCCCCATAACTGCTGCTGAAACTGTAATGTGCTGTTGCTTCCAGAGGGCCCTCCTGCTCCTCTTGTAAAAATGTTTTCCTCAGAGGTGCTTTGTATAGAGACTTTTCTTGACTGAAGTTCTTCTTAGGGAGCTGGAGACCTCCGATGGATGTTAATTAGAGTTCAGTTTGCAGATGTAAAAGATTCCTTTTCTTATTTCATCTATCTCATTGTTTTCACTGAGAACAGCTGGTAAGACTTATTTTGGGCTCAGTTACCTGTGGAATGAGTCAGCGCCTTGACTTGACGTCTTTTTGAATTAACTTACACATACATGAAAGTCCAAATTTTGACTGGATTAATTTCTTTTGTCTTATCAAAACATAATGTTATCCAGCCTTCCTGGCAAGAAGAGTGTACTGAAAAATCTATTCCATCGAGACTTTCCTTTTGTATTTTCTAGCTAAGGGTCTGTGAAGTTTCTGGTTTATAAAAGCATTTTTGTGTGTGTGCACGTGTAACACACATTTAAAGTCTCCTTTTCCCAGTACATATTTCTTAATTTGAAAAAGACAAGGCTAACATTTTAGCTATTCTTAATTGAAAGTAATAAAAAAGTCTCCTTTTACTACACTTTCTGGTCCAAATTTAACAATGATACTAAATAGTTACTTATATACTTATTAAAGTATAGTTATATCATAAATTGTTTACAATATGTGGTAAGGTAAACTGCAGGGCTTTCTGTCTTCAAGATTGAGAGAGGAAAAAAGTCAGTTACCTTTTCTGTTATCTTCTGTGGACTGTAGCTGCTAAACAAACTGTCTTTGGAAAATGAGTGATGGAAATATTATTGGTAAATTTTGTTTCAGAATTGTTCTCAAGTCATCATTGCATTCTCTACAGAACCACAATTTGCCTGCTTATTTCATTAAAAAGAGCGTCTGCACCTGTAGTTGAGTAGATTTTTTTCAAATTCTTTAATGACGCATAACCAAAGTACATGTGTAAGTGCATTCCAATGTATACAGATATACATTAATTCTAATGTTCGTACAAAAACTCCTTGTCATTTTTCAAAGATAATTTTATTTTGAGTATTCAGTATCATAGGCTAAGAGTTGATATGTGGCCATGTAACTGGGCCTCAAGCTGATTTTGTGGTATCCTCTCCTGTTTGTGCTTTCTCCCTCACTGCAATAAGCTGCCAGTTGTAAAACCATGTCCTCAGTTCATCACTTTCCTAGCACTAACTCAACCGAGTGATGTTCATTTCCTTTCTTGTTAGATAGAGCAGCCAGCCCTTCTCTTCAGTCTTGTATGAATAAATGAATCCACAAGCCCAAGGGTGGGCTGTGGAGCTGTCCCTCTTCTCCTGGACACAAAGAGGTAAAGATGCAGAGGAAGAAGAGGAACCTGCCCCCTTACCCTTTGAGAAGACTTGGTTGCTTTGAAAGGGAGCAGGGTTGGGCTTCTGCAGAGGTCAGGATCTGCAGAAGCACTATCATCTGATCGGCCTTTTGCACCATTCCTGTGCTGCGGCACGCTGTTCGAGGAGGTGTCATTATCGGTCCCCAAGCAGACACCGTTAAAAAAAGGAAAAGGAGAGCTCGTAGGTCATTTTCCTCTGTATGTTACCATTTTGCTTTTCCTGATGTGGTTCCTTACCTCGTGTGTGACATCTGTGGCTAAGGCATTGTCATATTTCTGGTATGCTAACATAACATTTGACTGCCTTCCTCTGCATTCTTGTAATTAACTCCTAATATTAAAGCAGTTTCCATCTCTGGATTCCTCAGCAAGCTGATTGAAAGGCAGTTTAATTGCACAGTATTGCCAAGAAATGTGTTAGGTGATTGCGGGCTGTAGTGAGAGTCAATGTGAAGGTAATAGGAGATATCACAGGGACTAAGATTTTTCTGGCCATTAGCAGAGGTGACTTCAAAAAGCAAATGATAATTAGTATAGGTTTCACTGAACCAAGTTTCTATCTGTTGCTAGTCACTGGATTTTCAGCTGCTCTCCTATTAAAGATTTGCATGCATTTTCCTGGATTCTCGATGGAAAGAACACTTAGGGGAAAAGGGTATAAATCAACAAATAACAATGTAACCTCCAGAAATATAAATCTATGTAGATTAATCCGTGTTTCCTAAATTGCATACTAGATTGTAATTCAATCAAAGGGTAGGGGTCTTGTGACGTTTATGAACATTTATGGGTAGTATGAGCGCTCAGATTAAATGTCAAACCTGGTATTCAGTTTAGAATCACGTATTATTGTTGTTCATTAATATATAAAAACAACAATTATATCCACTAAAATCCTCAATTTAATTTTGCTGTAATCTGTCTCTGCTGTGTCAGAGATGCAGTGCAGGCTCTTTGCCCCCTCAGACCATTTACAGGGCTCCACTGAATTTCAGCCAAGTCTCCTCTTTCACCGTGTTCCCCCAGCATGGCAGTGTCTCTGTTTGGCCCCCTCTGAACTGAGAAATTCTCTAGTAAATTATTTTCTTTATCTGCCACTGGGATTAAATTCTAGTTTAGATACTGAGCAGGTTTAGTGCATCCAGAAGGAGAGAGGTGACAAGACTGCATCTTAGATCCAATTCGCCAAGTAGATTACATATGATAAAGCTGTGCCCTTCACTGTTTCAGTACTGGTAAAGGGTGAAAATGTTTTGAGGCAAGACCGGTCAGTTTAGGATTATCTGAATCTGTTGCCAGTCCTCCCTGCTTAAAGCAGTTCATAATTTGCCTGCTTCTTGCAAGTGTAGGGGCTGAAGAAATAACATTTCTCACCTTGGTAGTGCATTACATCAGAGAGATCCTAAATCACTTTGCAAAAATGAAGCAGAATTGCTGTCCCAATTTACTTCTAAGAAAAAGGCACTTGAAGCAGGTTAACTCAAGCCATTTAGTGAATAAATTGTAAGAAGCATCTGAATGCCAATTGCAAAAATTACTTTGGCACTTAAGATGTTAATTTCGTTGAACGTGCTTAAGCTAACAAAGGTAAAATACTCTCAAATCCCCGGGTGGTTTACAGCCAGAATTTCACTATTTTCAATGGAATTTGATGTGAATGCCTAAGTCACTTTTGAAAATTGTAGTTAGCTTCATAAATCGATTACCTGCTTATAAAATGTAACTCATATGAGTGGATTTCACCATCTTAACTGCCCATAAATAGCTATTTTTCAGTGTTTAGGAACCTTATTCTCATTAAACTCAAGGGAAAGACAGATTCCTAAATAACTTTAACATTTAGGCCTTGTTTGTCTCTTAGTCTTTGTGATTTAAATGGAATTTATTCATGTAGCAAAGAAAGAGAAAGTGGGCAGAATCTGGCCGCAGTGAGCAAGAGCAGGTTTAAGATTAGCACTGGCCATTCTGTCCAATGGCTGAAACAGCTTCCAAGTAATAATGATTAATTAACGCTAGGCATTCAATATTAAAAAGATCAGTGGATTCCCTTTGTCTACCCCACCAAATAGAGCCATACTGGGTTGAAAACAAGTGACAGAGACTGGTAATTATTCTGCTTGTAATATGGAGACCTAGGGAAAATGGTCAGCGTTCTTAGACTTCATTTTTTAATGTTATTATATAATAGTATATCTTGAAGAAATCTGCTGTGTTAATCTAATGTAATTAGGTTAAGCATGTCTCTAGTGACAAACAGCACCGTATGATAAAAAGTTTCACCCCAGCATTTTAATGGTTCAGGTTCTGCTCATGGTTTCAATTAAGTCAGCGCGACTGCACAGGGCAGTGAGAACAGGATTTGGCCCACTTCTCTCCCACATACGTATTCTGCAGTTATCTAACCTGGAATGAATCATAGTTTCCTCAGACACATCTTGTTTTTCCAATACTTTACATGGAAAGTTTTGTTTTCATGTATTTTCTTTTGAACAAAACTGGTAATCAAGTGTCCAGACCAATTGCAATCATTTAAAAAATTATGGTGTTTCAGTTCTGGTGATTTGCCAGATTCCAGTTTGCAGTTTCTAGTGTATTGTGCCTGTCTAAAATTACCCTACAGTTTTAATTAGGTATGACAATCTTGTTCGCTTCTTATAGCAAATTCCACAGTAATGTTGGTGTAAGTCATTACTCAGCACCTCCAGACTCTCAGGCCATAATTTGTAGAATTCTTTGGCACCCATGTCATCAAAGTTGCTTGATGCTTTCCCTTAAGAAAACTTGTTTTATGTTGCTTATAATGGAGCCAAACTCTAACCACTCAGCCTAAAATTTTCCATTTGTGTTTGACCATGATGCATGCGTCCTGATTTATCTTTTTACCTTTTTTTTTTTCTTTTTTTGGGGGGTTGGGTTTTTTTTTTTTGTTTTTTTTTTTTTTTGTTAACTTTGGGGCTCCACGTCATATTCTTTGGCTTAGACCTCTTGTCTCAGCTTCTTCCATGGTGTGCAGCTTACTGCCCCATCTGCCCAAAACCCTGAAATACTTACCAGCTTGCAGATGCTAACAGTCCTTCACATATAGTCTTTCTCAGATGAGTCTGTGGACTTCATGGTTAAATCTTCAGGAGGTATATAAAAGGAAAATAAGGGATATGTGCTTAGCAAAGGAGTTTTTTTACCACTAGGACAACTTCCCTGTTAAAATCCATCAGAGTAATGGATTCCTGAAAGTAAGGTAAATAGTGACCTGCTCTCCGCTAACTTCATCCTGCCCTTCCTTTCATCTTTTGGCACTTCAGCTTTCCAGTCTGGGCAGAATCCATCCTATCATCTGTCTCATGCAAATTTTCCTTACATGTGGGAGCAGTCGGCTTCTTTAAAGAGAAATTTGCTGTTAAACAGAGCCTCTCTAGGTAGCCTATAAGCATCTTGTTTGCTGCCCTGCAGTTTTTATAGTTCTCTCTGCAACTTGTTCAATTTCTTCCACCTGCGTTGCAGGTGACCAACCACTAGATATGCACACATGCTTTCTCTCACACTCTACAATGCCCATAATTCCCACAAATAACAGCTAAAATTCTGACCAAATTTTCTGCCTGCCCTCCCTCTTTCTCTACTGTGACAGCTCCTCACTTTTTCTTCACTATCTCAACTTAAGTTTGCATTTCTCTGAATATTTTTAATCGATTTGAGGAATGATAGAGTTAATCTCTCCCTGTAACTGGACAGGAAATAGTAGGTGAGGGCCATGTCTTGACTGAAGTACTGGAGTACACCACATGGATCTCATGGTCTTTGTCCACTGTGCTCCTGGTCCCCCGATAGCAAACTTTTGGAGAGCACTATCTGGTCTGGTTACCTGACTTTCTTTCAGGTTGGTAAAGGGAAGCGGAGACAGAACTGATTTGTAGCTTTGAACATTTAGGCAGCATCTGCCTTTTTTTTCTGTGTACAACACGAATGTATCTTGCTTGTTACAATCCAGAGCATCAGGCTTTGATTCATTTTGTCTATTGCTTCATCCCAGGTTAATATGTTTTGGAAAATGTATTTGCAATAAAGCTTAGAAACTCCATAGTAGACTTGGGAAACTAGAACCTTAGTCTACCAAAAGTTTGCAATCCTTTAGCCATTCCACTGTCATGTAGCCATTTTTTTTTTCATAGGGGTCTCAGGGTAACAAATCTGTCAAGTCCAAAAGATACTGTGTTGACAGAAGGAACTAAGATAACCCGGTTTTTCTGTGCAGCTATCAGCCGTAAGTAAGCATCCTCAGCCCTGATAACATGCCTAAGCTTTCTTCAGTGAATGTCAGGATCAAGAAGGCAAGTTCTGTTGCAGAGGCCTGTATCATCTGGCATGACTGCTAAGAAGGATGCAATTCAAATATGGCAATGTTTATGTGATAGGAGCATTTGTCCATAGGAGCCACAAGCCTATTTCACGGAGTCTGTTGAACAGCCACCAAAGGATATTTAGTCTCTGCTGGTTTGGAATTACCCCAGGACTGAAAGCTCCTCAGCCCTTACCAGTTTTCTCAACTATATAGTTTTGGGGTCAAGTAATTTAAAAACTTCCAAGATTTATGCAGTTTGTGAATTTAAAACACTGTTTTCTCTCCCTCTCCTGTGGGAGCTGATATCATCTGTGACTCTCCTCAATTCCTGGTTTATATTGGTAATGTTTAGTGTCTTTATTGTCACTTAATTTCCTTTTCTCTTTCTCCCTTTTCTTCTCAGATCACTCACGATCAGTTTGTGGCCTTCCTCTGAAGGAACCTTTCCTGTCTCTTGTGTAAGTATTTATACCAAACATTTTATACTTTTCATTGATGAGAGCTGTGCATTTTGTTCAAGTTCCATCCAAGTCAGGCCGGAACCCTTGTGAACTTCTCTGTTGCTCCCTATGGCCACAGGACTCAGTACTGAGTTTTCATTCAAATGCAGCACTCTGGGATTTTAATGCAGTGTCAGTTTATGGGACTTGGACTTAGTTCAGTGACACTGAATGATCCGGAGTTTATATGGGCATTTCTGGATGGCAATATGGAAGATTTCTGTTATATTTGAGGATATACATGATGTAATGGGCGTTATGCTGTTGTGCTCTGATTCAGAATCAAACTTACAGTGTTCCATGCTGTGCAAGCATAAAACAAGTATAGAAAACAGTCAACTAGCATGTCAACCTGTCCTTGCTTGAAATATGACCTTGTGGCGTGGGACCCTTTCTTACCTAGTCCTGTGTGCTCTCCTACCTAACCCTGACCTGCTCTTCTCATCTGGGTAGACTAAATACGCTGTATTCTCTTTGACATTTAACAGTATCAGGAATAGGAATCTGTTAGTGGTTTCTTTGGAAGATGTTATATAGGATTCTTTTCTCACCTGGTCTTGTTCACTTGAGTTTGGCTGCTGCTATGATAGGTTGTCAATTTGGTGACCATTTAATTCAAGTAAATACTGTATTATTCCAGATAACTGTAGGTTTTAGACGTAGAACAGGAAGAATTAAAATTTTTATGGTTTAAGTGTTGCTTTTTCTTGTTTTGGGGGGATAGAGGATGGAACCTGTGGGAGAGTTTGTTTGTTATCATTTGGGTTTTAATTTTGCCAAGTTCTGACACCTGACAGTTTTGTGTATTTGGAACAAAAGTTTGCATTTTTCTGGGGTTCCTTCATACATATTGGCAGTGAAACCTAGTATTTTAAAAACAATGAAGCTCCTTGTTGTGATATAAAGGGAATATAGCACTACCACTTCATAATATTTACTATAGTTAAGTAAAGACAGACCAAAGTTTTCCAAATGTCCACCAGCATTTTAAGCCACTGTTTTGGGATGTCCAAGATGGAGCTATTTAGTGAATGCCAAAAATATTGAGGGCTCTTAAATTTAGGTTGAGAACTCCATGTCCGAATATGCCTAGACTTTGTGTTACTTTAGATCTCCATTTTGCAATTTAAATTCATGTCTCCTACCCATTCAGAGAGGAAAGTGGATGGCTGTTAAAGTGCTGTCTGGAATTTATAAAAAAAAAAAAAAAAAAAAAAAAAAAAAGCATAGCATAGCAAGAAAAATAGCTCTTTCATATTTGGGAGAGGAATTAAACCTGCAAATTTATGTTCAAGTTGTGTTTTGATTGTTGGAATTTCTTCAAAGGGATGCTAAAGTGCAAATGGACATTTGTAATTTTTTCAGGTGCATGCTGAAACAATCAAAGAGCTTTCTTTTCCTGATACTAGACCTAAAATATGTGACTTTAACATTTGAAGTAGACTCACTACTTTTGCGGTGCAGAAAAAAACAGCACACCTCTTTCTCCCTTCCCCTGTGGGCAGAAACACGAGATATGCTGCAGTGGCTGCAAAAGGTGGTATGACAGTGCCAGCTACCAAGGAGATGTATCTGAGCTGACCTATCATGCCTATGGTGTCCCCATATTTCTTTCCTTTCCCCTTTGCCTTTCATTATAAGGTGTCCCAAATCTGTAATTTACAATGTGCTGTTCCAGTTTTGTTCTGATATATTTGCTACAAATAAGTAGGAGTCTATGCGCATGCATAGCTCCCCGTGGCGGTGTCAGGCCCGTGAGACGAGGGGAGCAGAGGCCCCCACAGAATGCAACATGGCTTACGTCTAATGTGACATTTATTTGACTCAGAAAGGCAATTGATTAAAGCCTCATCAGACCTTTGCCATCATGTATTATGTATTTATCCAGCAGGGGCGGTTCATAACGGCCCCTGACAAATCCTATTATTTTTGTTGCAGAACTTCATAATATTGATAAAAAGTGTTAATGATACTCAGGGACATGAAGCGCACACTGCTTATGTTAACACTTCCTGCAGCAGCGGAAAAATCATTTCTGTCTGTGGCAGGGAACATGTGCCTTCGACATTTGCACAAAGGCACCAGTTTATCATTGTTCTACCTCGGCAGCTCAAGGCGGTTGAGGTGGATGCAGCAAGCTGGCTTCATGGTAGGTCGGCATGTGGAAACCCAGAGCTGAAATCCCCCTCCAACAGCACTTTGCTGTGTGACCGTGCATAAGTCATTTCCTGCCTGTCTGCTTTTGTTTCTTGACCTGTAAAAATAGTCATACACTTTCTTGCTTCTTTAAGTCGGGCTTATTCCACAGCCAAGGGCTTCTTTGCGCTCCTCAGTTCACAATTTAGCAAGCTCTGTAGGAGTCTCACTTTATTTCAGGCATGTGGATAAAGTTTGTATTGTTTGTACTGGTTCTGTCCTTTGTCTCAGGAAGATAGGTCCTTCAGGCCACTGATACTCAGAATTCTTATCTGTAACAGAAAAAGTAGAATTGGAACATCTTTATATTAGAAGCTGTTAATGGCACCTGTCAAGCACGTTTCTGATCTGGAGATAAAAGCTGATTTCTTTGGCCGTCTGCGTCAGTATCCAGCGCTAGGCTCTCTTCTCCTATCCCTACCCACGGCTTGCCAATGATTCAGTCTTCTTCCTCCTTCTCCCCCAGGTTACACACGTGTCTCTCTGACTATATGGCATCAAGGTTTTGGAGGTAGAAGGATTTAATGGATCTCGCTACCAAATGGTATTCCCATTTAAGAGGAATAAAATTAATCTCTGCTCTGCTTGAGTTCCCTCAGGAGTTTGAGAGAAGCAGGTGGATTCTTTGTCAAAAATTGACCTTTCATGGAATAAGAATCTTCCAACCAGTCTTGATCCTTTCTATTGTATTGTCAACAGTGTGTAACAGTATCGATAAAACTAAGGTGCTTTACAATAAGACAGGTAGCTACAGTAGGATAAATAGTTACAGTAGGACACTTACTACCTGTTCAGGTGGCACCCATGCAATATTGAAGAGTTATCTGCTGTTAGCTTTGGTAAGTGCAAATCAGAAATGCACCTAAGTGATCCAGATACAAAGAAGTAGCAGGACATGTTAACCTAATTCCATGAACATCTGTCCATTTCCTTGGTTTCTGATGTAACTGAGTTGTGTTGAACACCAGCATCATTCCTATTAGATTCAGCACTGATTCTAATTCTTGTTATTTGACATCCTGTTAAAAAAAAAAAAAAAAAAAGTGTCATTTATTCCTCAGCCTCATGAAGACATATTCGGTCAAGTAATGATGACCTAAGGGAAGCTGAGCAGCATCTTACTGATCTCATCATAGTTATGAGAACTATCCATCATGTGGTCAGTGATTTGTATGTCAAAAGACACCCAGCAGTATTCCAGCCTGCCAGTTGCCAGTTTCTGAGAATACGTATTCACTTTATCGGACATGATGATGCTCAAATAGTCTTTAATATCTATGTATGTGTCCCGGCTGCTGGTACTTATTCACCACCAAACTGTCATCTGTTAGCACTCTGAACCATCTTCATGAAATAGCAACTAATTAGCACCGTCTGAATCCCTTTATTTGGTTAGTGTGCTTAGTATTGCTTTGCAGATGAGGAACAGCAACAGTGATTGCTACATCAGGAGCAGGGAGGAGGCATCTTTTCTCAGGTTTCTGAAGAAGCTTTCCATTACTTCAGAGGAGGATAATAACCTCCAGGTCAAGCTTATTCATGAATCAAAAATGAACATTTGCAAAATGCCAAATAAGTCTAGATGTAGTAAGCCTTATGTTTACAACATCTTTCAAGAGTTAGCATTTTTCAAGAATTTTCGTATTGAATATAATAAATACACATGTAAATTGTCCAGAAGAATCAGTTGATCTGCTTCTGAAAATAAGTAGTTGTTGGAAGGGAACGGTCACCTACACAACAATCTGAGACAGGAAAGGGATATTATTTCCCCAGCTTTTATGTGTCTCCTGAAGGAAGGGCATGTTCCAAAAAAGAGAACAACATGGGCAGAGGCCCTTTATTTGGCATTTGCAAATGAGAGAAATGGTGAAACAGGCTCAAAATAGCAGTGAAGCAGAAGTTCTGCTCTGATGTGTGTATAGAAATCGAACTGTGTAACTGGGTATGCACCTCGGGATGAAAGTTCTTGAAAAAGTGCCACAACTTTAAGCTTTATTCTTTATCTGAAGACATAACCATCAAATGGACTTAAGCAGTAGATTTCCGTGAAAAAGAAAAAAAAAAATCTCATTTAAAACAAATCTGAAAAAGTTCATGATTTTGTTCTAAAACACCTTTAATAAAAATAAACCCAATATCCAGAAAACCAGAGAAGTAGCCAGATTAAAAAAAAGGGCAAAACTTGATACTAGTTTTTCACTCAAGCATTAGTTTAAGTGTTAACGCTCAAATTATTTAACAAAAAATAATGACTGCCTATGGCTGTGAAGTTGATGTGTGGATTACAACAGAGGCATATATGCAGCCTGCTTTCTAATTGCAATACCTACAAGATATCCACTGACGTTGGATGAGATTGAATTTAAGATTGGCCAGCGTGACAGCTGAAAATGTCACACCTTTCTGCCATTATGCTTACTAGCGATCTTTTTGTTCTGGGTTATTTTTCCATCTAATTAGCGTAATATAATGTATTAAGTGTTAGCTTTTTTTCAAATATAACATTACAGCAGAACAAAAAAAAAAAAAAAAAAGGTTTTAAACTAGACGGTTCTTGGAGCATAATATTTTATATTTAGCTAGAAAAAAGAAAAGGACAGAAAGAAAATGCAGTTGTTCCATGTGCTTTTACCCCACACTGGCATAATTTAATACATTTGGATGGAAAAGACCACCTTGCTGAATCAGTAGCAGCATTTCCTACAGCAGTTTGGACACCAACCATCAAAATATTAAGACAGTCCAGTTTGTTAGGTCTGAAATCACTGTGCAAAATGGCACAACTACAGAGTGTAGCAGAGTTTTTCAGAATATTGCCTTTGCAGTTATGGTAGATTATCTTCCAACTTTGGCAAGCACATTGCTATTCTAGTTATAGCTCCAAATATCTCTCTTTTCTGAAATGTACCGTCAGTCCTTCTCGTTATGCAGAAATCCTCTTTGATGCACCCTGCTTCAACTTTATGTTGTATGCCTGTCTCCATAAAATGTACACACCAGATATAAGGCAAAGATGGTACCAAGAGCAAGTAGCCCTGGAGGAGTGGTTACTATAAAACTGGATATCCAGAAATAGGTCATTTCCCAAAAGTCACCTCTTGATCAAAAGATCATAGATTTGCCTATTGAAACTGCACCGAAATACAAATACTCACGAAATCTACATGCCAGACAACATCTCTATATTCATCCTGAATGTCCTATGTGTAGGACACCAGGATTGAAAATGAGCTTGTAAGAGTATCTCCTCCACCTCCTTTTTCTCTCTGCCTCTCCCACTTAAAAAACAAATGAAAGCCATCTGCCGTGTGGTTTAGCTGTGTGCCATTACACAGGTGTACATGCCAAACCATGATTAGTCTTCAGGCCATGCTTCATGAAGGCTGTTTTACCTCTTGGTGGGAATGGGAGCTCTTAGACATAAAAGATTCACAGTGTATTAAGAAGTAATGTTTTCTTCCTCTGAAGATCTTGTTCACCGCTGCTTCTTTCCATTATTTTGGATAATGTCATGCTGAATATGGTTCACAAATTCAGCCCCCCAGGTAATATTTTCATTTCGTATGTTTGCATGACCAAAATATTAGATTTTTGCACACCACCAAAAGTAAATGCTTTTGGATTTGAATAGATCTCACTCTCTCCCATTCCATCATACTGAGTTTTAAGTTTAATAGAATAGCTGTATCAGTTTTCTGAATGCTGTTTTCTAATGTCTTAGCTTCTTAAGCATACGCTAAACAGCTTGATTTTTCAGAGACAAAATTGGAATCCCAACATCAAATAGCATACAATTTAAAGGTATTCATGCTTTACCCAATTGCCAAAGTAAGGATCAGTTGGAACATTTGGATCTGGATGTGTGTTTAAATTTCATATTCATCTGTGTTCACTTATCCTGGATGTCTGTAAAAGGGATTAATTGAATTTCACTTTTCGCAGTAAATCTACTTTTACATAAAAGACAAAAATTAATGTGTTACATTCTGGATGCTCTGCAATATGCACTGAAGGTTGTGAAAGAAACCTACTATGTGTGATCAGCATATAACCAGCCCCAAAGAATGATGTGTTTCAGAAACTGTTTTTCAGTTTTTACACCGAACAAATCCTTCAAGTTTTGGTTTTTAGTGCAAATTTCTTGCATGAATGTCCGTGCATGCTTAGCGTGGTCTGGTTGCGACACTAAATATTTAAATTTTGCCACAGAAGACTAAAACAGAAATGCAGCTTTTCTTTCAGTGAACTTTAATGGAAAGGTAACAATTTTAGTCACTGAATTACCTGTCGACTGAGACATGCCTCAGGGAAGATTGTCAAAAATCCTGGGTTTTTTCTTCACTTGTTGGAAGTATGCTGGCAGATCATTTCTTTTGGAGCCTGAAAATCAGTCTTACATTTGATACCTTCTACTGTGACTTCTGTGGCACTGTCTCCACCTTCCATCCTGGCATGGCTGTGTTCTGATGCGTGTCATCCTGGTACATGCAGCGTGCCAGTGCAACATCATTGCCTTGCTAGTGGCCAGCCCACTTTGTCCCATTGAAGAAATTCACAAAATGTCATAGCCTGAATGGATCAAGAAAAGCAGGTAACATATTCAGGGAGAAGCAACGCTTTTGTAAGTCCTTCTGTTCACCAAGTCTTTCTCCTCTGCATCTTATTGCAGCAGCATTTTGTTGGGAGGCAGGGTCCAGCATTCAGACGAGATGTAAAGGCATTCAGCAAGCAGATTTGGAGATGAATGGGCATCCTGTTCTGGGAATAAGAATATTTTAAAAGCACAGAAGTGAACTAGATATTTAATTCAACTGTACAAGTAAACTGCTGTTGTAACATCTTTGAACTACTGAGTTGTAGCATCTTTGAGCTTCCCACAGGACAGAACCATGGAAATAACACGCAAAAATTACTGGTGAATGAGGCCTAAATGTTGTTAATGAGCAATTTATTGAAGTTGATTGATCCTTTTATGGCTGTTAAACATGCTCCCACTTTTTCCTACTCTATGCCCCCTTCCTTTGAGGGGCATCATAAAGAAATGTTAGCTCCCACCCTCCCCCAAATCTTATTAGTTAGAAAATGCTATTTTGTTTATCAAAAAAATTGTGGAAATGTAGCCTTCACCTTGCCCAATAATTCTTTTTCCACCGCTGCCCCGTGTCCCCTTCAGGTAAGCATTTGCTCACCTTATAGTCCTTTTACAAATCTTCATCTTAACTCATAATTTCCCTTGTGATACTGTATCAAATGCAGTATGATAGATTACATTTCCTTTGTCTGGATAATCAGCTATCATATCAAAGTACGTTATCAGGTTAGTCTACCACAATCTACCTTTGGCAAACTCGTGTTGTATTTTATCCCATTTTCCATTTACCTATGTGTCTCTTTCATTATTTTTCCTTCAACATTTGCTGCACTTATGCTACTGAAGCTCTTGATGTTACATCAACATCTAAGAGGTGTAAGTGAGATCAGAATCAGTTTCAATATGCTGTAGCACGGCCTTGCAAAAGCCTATTCATTCTCATGCCTACAAAGTGTTAAGTTCCCATCCAGCAGACAAATAAAATAGCGTTTTTTACTTTTCATTGTCATTATAGCAAAGGGCAGGTGAGCTGATTTTGAGCCTTGGCTGGTAAATGTTTGCAATGATTTGCAAAAGGGTTTCTAGAGATAGAATCAGAGACATCTACCTGCACATGAGAGTGCTTGGGCACTTGCATTAGCAAAACCTTAATGTATGTATCAGTAATGAAAATCTTAATTAAGAACGCTGCATCATTGTCCATGAACACTCTTTCTTTCTCTGTGTGTGAAGTCCTTTGTGTATTGCAGCATCTACCTGGTCCAGACAGACAGAGCCCTTGAAGAGTGAGTCTGGCAGATCTTCTCTTGATTATTAACAACTAGCAAACGGCAAACTCTTACTCTTCTTTTGTCTCGACACTGATGTTCAGAATAGTAGAGCATACAGCATAACTTACAGGTTGTTTTGATTTTTTTTTCTATTGCTTTTTCCACTTCATTATATTGTTGGTGGATTTCAAAATTCAGTAGCATTGATTAGAACAGAATTATGTAGCTTAGAGTTGCCAAAATTGGCACAGACACCTATTTAACCAGTAGTATATCTTTTCCTTTAGAAACAATACTCTTGCCTGGGCCATGTTCTGTATGCACAAAAAGTATGCTAATGGGATGTGAAGACTGAGATTTTAATCTCCCTAAACTCAGGAAATTTAGAGTTAAGGTTCCCACAGCAACCTTACCTCTGCCCTTTGTTTACAATAGGGTCTCTTACTGTATGATCCCTAGCTGTGGGCTTACCAAGGCAAGTAGTACAGAGAGAAGACGGTGTGATGGGTAGGAACCGATGAGTTTTTTCTCTGTGATTGTATTCCAGTGACATTTTGTTTGTAGAGCACCGCCTACATGTTTGATGTGATTTGAAACACATTCAGAAAACCTCTCAAAGTAATGGACATAAAACAGAGTTACTGGTGTACAAATAAAAGCACGGATAGTGTAAGGTAAGGAAGAGTGTATGCATACACACACACATTTCTATGTGTGAGAGCCCATCAGAATTGTATCTTTTGCTTTCAGATGAGTCAGGCTGTCTTCTCAGATTCACTGTCATGTCACTGATGTTGATAGTGTCTGTGGACTCACACCTGCACGGTAGGAGGATATGTCCCAGGAAAGGTGAGAGCAGGAGGTGCTGCTGTTTTCTTTGCATGAGAAGCAGCTGTGGAGCCTCTTCCTGTCTGTACCGATCAGCTCAGTTGAGCCCTGTATAGAAATCTACACATGCAGTGACTTTCCTTTTACAGAAGTGTCGCATCTTTAAAAAGAGTTCCTCCAGCCTGACAGAAGAGTTCTGGCTAAGGCCAGTGGTTCGTGCAAGGTATAAAAGCCACGTATGCCTTTATGTCATGCTACAGAAAAATAGTTCCAAAACCCGTGTAATCCAATAATCAGTCTTACTGCAGCTCCTGTTTCAGCCACCATTATTATTCTCAAAACCAACACTTACTCCACTAAGACATCAAACCCAAAAATATTGCAGATTAAATGAAGTGTTTAAATTAAGTAAATGGCTGATTCTTACCTGCTTGGTATCATGTCATTGCATTTCTATCTAGGCAGAATATAAGTGAGGAATCATCTCCAGTCTGATTTGGTGCAATTCTATACCAAAATGCAAAGATGCAATAATTAAAACTGTAGAAGTATGCAATGTCAAACTGAATTCAGAATCTTTATAGAAAGCTGTGGCCATCACAGTGGAGCAGCGCGTGTGGTGGGCAAGGGGGAAGGATACGGTTGTCATCGTCCCACCTTAAGTGCCAGTTCCAAGGTTTTTTTTAGAGAGTGCATAATCATAGGTCTGAACTAGTAGTTGAAGCATGATCTTGAGAGCAGACTGTGCCAGCTACGCGTTTGCTGACCTTATTGCCAGCCATTAGCCCACCAACTTGAGCCACCCGCCAGCAGACAGGGCTGATGAGTGCGTGGGTCCAGCCATTGCCGGTGTCTGTGGAGTGTGTGAAGCCAAGCTGGGTCTTGTGAAATCACCAGGCTAGAGCTTTAGCTGTGCTCCTCAAGCGTGCACCTGCATATGCAGAGGGCCCCGTAGCCAGGTCTGAGTCTGCTCCCAGTGCAAGCAGTGTCCCCCAGTCCTCCCTGTTACAGCTCAGTCACAGACTGCAAGAATAGTACCTTTTTTTTTTTCTTTGTTTGTTTCTTTTTTTGCTGGTCATTTACACAGTTGAGTGTCTACAGTTAGAAAACTGTAGCTCAGTGTCTGGGAGAATCTTTAAGAAAGGAAAGATGTTTTAATACAGTAATAACCTTGTTGTTTCAAAACTAAATGGTTCCAAACATGGCAGTGCTGCTCCTTCTCTTCCAGGACTATGTACGTGTCAAGTTTGATGTTTTAAAACAAAGCTGTGTTATAATTATACAAGCGTGTTTAAGAAAAAAAGGCTTATGGAAAACTTAACAGCTGGAAACTGTTTTTTACATACTTGGATGACTCAAAAACAGCTGAATGGGTTGTTGCAAAGCTTTACCAAAAATGTAATTTCTGGATTGAGATGAGGCATGAGAAATATCTGCTGAAAAGGTAACAGTTTCAGAAAGGTATAAGCAAATATAGACAGAGATTATTTAATTCATCGACTTCCACAGTATAGTTGTTAAAGTAATGTTATAAAAATAAAATAACTCATATTTATGTAGTTTTTCAAAGATTTCAAAGATCTGTACTAGACTTTAAGGAACTGAGCTTTGTAGCTGTGAGGTAACCAAATAGTAATATTTATATTTCATTGGGATATCACATGCTCAAACAGGAAAAGAAAGGCCTGGAGAAAGGCACAGGGCTTGCCAGAGCTGACGCGAAGACGCCCAGGTTTAGCACCCGTGCCTCGGGACTGCTCCGCTCGGGCGCGCTCGGCGTCGGGGCGCTCCCGGCTCCCCTCTCTCTCCGACTCCGACAAACAAATAGCTTGGGGCACAGCCGCCGTGCGGGCGGAGAGCCTCGCTAGCACGCATGCGCCGGGCTCGGGTACCCAGCTCCCTTCTTTCTGTCTCCCGCTTCATTCCCAAAGGCAAAGCCTGCAATTCTGCCTACTGTGATCGTGAAGTTTGACTATATACAAGTATCGCCCCCAGTTTCAAGCGTGCTCACGCTCCTCCTTCTCCCCCAGTGCTGCCGAGGGCTGTCGAGGTGAGAGAGCTGTCACCGGAGACCTATTCTGGGGTCTTATTCAGGGCATGGTCCAATCTATAACTTGGTAATAACAGTCACTTTACTGTTTGAAACCTTAGTCAGTGAATAAATACAGTTTTACTGCTGCTTAGTTTGGATGTTGAGCTGTATTGGAGGAAACTGCTCTTCTTTCATACTGAATTTTGTTTCAGGGTGGTGTGTGTGAAAAATAACACAAATAGGAGTATTTTTGGATGATCGTACTGAACAGTCAGCAAGAAGAAAAATACAGTATGGTGAAGGGAAATCTGTTTGTAGTAAAAGCAATATGAGCTTGCGGTTTGCTAACGGGACCGATACATGAATTTTCACTTTAACCCTAGCCATGGAACTCCCTCTGATGCTGAGGAAATCACTTGATCTACTGTCGTTGCACCTCAGTTTTTTCTTCTTTATATTAGTGGCAATCATGACCCAGCTCACCAGAACACCGTTCCTCGTGAAGTTCAGTTATTATCAGAGGTTTTGTAGAGATGCTTTTCTAACCTAACAAGCCCACTCCTTGTCAACGTTCAGAGTGCCATTGTCTTACTTCCCCGATCAAACAGGCTTTTATGGCTTTTACTCTTTTTAGCTCAGCAGAACCACCGATTCTGGGAGGGAAAGCAAGACTCAGCGCTGCCTTGTGCATTATGCAGGAGAGTTTCAGTAGCAACCCCAGGTTAAGAATTCAGTGCTGGTATTTCAGTGGGACATAAATATCATTTCATTTTCTAAGCACAGCTGATCTGAGCTCCCTGAAAAAAGGTAATCATGAGACAGACTTCAGCTTGCCATTTCTGCAGGCGCATTCGCAGTAGCCCCAGATTTAGTTAGCTTTAATCTGTGCACCCAAACTATGAATTCACATGAAGAAAAAACTTGAATTTAGCCAGGTAGGAACACCTAACTCCACAAATCCCCTCGGCACAGCAGGGGGCCATCGAGCTTTCCTCAGCTTTTCTAAGGCTTTGTCTGTGTGCCCTACATATTGACCATCATGCTCATAAAGGCCCTCAGTTTTGTTTTCCCTTTAGCATTTCCCCTTTGAGGCATCTAGTGTTGCCAGTGGTTCTCACAAGAAGCTGTCCTTGTACTCCTGCCAAAACCAGAATCACTAGCCTTTAACTGGGCATTAGAAGGAAATGATGCTCTTGTCATTTTGCTAGCAGCATCACTTTCTCAGCTCCACAAATACTTTTCTGATTCAAAACTTCTCCACTGTTGCGTTTAAGTGGTTTGAGATTCTCATACCTAAAACAATACAAATGCTGAGCGGTGTTGTTATGCACCTCTCTCCTTCTATGTATGTATCCTATGCACCAGATAGTGCCAGGTACATGGATCTTTTTATCAGACCTCATCATTTTTTGCTTTCCTCAGTCATCTTTTAGATTGTATGATTTTTAAATATGTGTTGGCTAGAAGATGGTATGTTGAGATGACTGGATAGAGAAAAGAGAATAATTAATAAAAGGCAGAAGTCAACAAGTTGGGTAATCTGTTGGAGATAAATTCTTCCCTGGAGAAAGAGTTACATCACGTAAGGCCCAGGACAGTTTGAGTGTAAGAGTTGCAGGCTGGCAAATTCTCTGCTTTCTGGCTAACTATTATGATCAGAACTTCAAAAAAACCCACAACAGACCTTTAAATATAATTGCATTTCAACCCTGACTGAAGTAGGAGAACAAACTAAAACCTAGTAAGCAGTCTTAGAAATTAAGTATTTCCCATTATAGTTGACACAAGAATTGGCATCATTTAAATTGCACAGGTATATATGGGAGACATTTAGGAAGCAACAGCAAATTTGCAGCATCCTCTTTGCTCCCCACTTCACTCCAACAGGCTTTTCTTCTTCAGCATAGCTGCCTTTGCAAGACTGCATCTTGAGTTGTCCCTGATTTTGGCTGAAAGTTTTCGGGCTTTGTCACTGAAAAAAAAAAAAAAATCATGGAGAGAAAACAATGAAATTTTTCTTTTTCTTGCCTAATTGAAACAGCAAAATTGCTTTGGCTGTTTTGGGGTGAGAGTCAAGGCAGAAAGTGCAGCCTCTCTGTTTTAAACAACTTTTACAACCCGGTTTGCACAAACAGAGCCACTGGAGCTAGGCAGGGTGGGTTGTGAGAGAAACAGGCTGCAAGAGGCGGCAATGCAATCCCTTGCATATCTTTAACAACAGTATGGCCCTTTGATACTACATAGGCACAAGTTTTGTTCAGCTCGCACAGCAAAGCTGTGCTGCCTGTGTATGTGTGGCTCACCTGCATGTATGTGTTATTTGTGAACCTTTCCTTCAGCCCATTTGCAGTTTGCGTGGGGATTTAGCGGAGTTTTGCAATTTCAGAGAAGTCTGGCTTGTCAGATGTAGCGTTAAATGAAATTGGTTTGTATTGCAACAGGATTGGTGGGAGGATCAAAGTCTTGGTATAAAATAAAAGGAGTTGTTTGGCTTCCGTGTGCTGAAATGTTTCTATTTCCCTCCATTTTTTTCATTAGTGTATTAATCTTAAGCTATTGAGTTCTCCAGTAGTGCGCAAAATACTGTAACAAAATGGTTATTAGAGAGAGGATTGCTTCTTCAGTTACTGTGAGAAGGGGTGTGTGTTACTTCTATGAAGGGTCTCAGAAACTGTGGGTTTTTTAATGTTGATCAACATGTCATTTTAAAATCACTGAGGTGTGCACCTAGACAACACGGTATATCTGATAATTCTAACTTACCCTGAAAAGCCTGTGTTGAGCTGGAAATTTGGTAGATTGTCGCTCAGGTCAGGAAGTAGTTCTGGTTTACAAATTTAAAAGCCAAAATCTGTTTTAGTATTTCTTAAATGTCAAAACAACCCTCTGACCTTGAAAATTACTTTCTCTATATTTTTTGTGCTTTTAAGTAAAAAACAGGCCTTTTCCTTAGTGAAATACTGTAGCCTGTTAGTCATCAAATCTGAGAATTTAGAGAAGGGAAAGTGACATTAACTCATCTTTTCTTTCCCTTTGCCAGTGCAAGAACGGGCGTCATTCATATCAACGGTAGCTGGAGGGAAAAAGATTTGCTAACCTTTAACAATGCGTCCGGTTTATTTCCATAATGTACTCTGTATCTTCTCGCCTGCTCAGTCCTCCGTCTGCAAGCGTTTCGACCCTCGTAGTAATAATAATACGTGGGAGGACAAGTTCCCATGCTGTGTATCAGAAGTGACCTCCAGTGCCTCAATTCTGGTCTGTCCCCGTCGAAGCACTGCAGGAAGGAAAAGGCCACATTTAGTGCAGCTGGCCAATTGCGCACTTCTGTAACCCAAACTGATCATTCCTGACCCTTCATATGATCGGTTGGACTTAAATATGACATTTGAGCAGCCTGTTTAGTTTACCTAACTCCAGTATTCTCCTTTTCTGTAAAGTCATTTTGCCACTTCTGAATGTTTGGTGGTTTTCCCTCCTCTGAAACTATGCCTTTTCTTCATCTTTTCTCCATGCACCTCTTCTTCTCCCTCTTGCTTTTCCTTTTGCAAAGCGGGCCCCTGTGCAGAGACAGCCTGCGGTTCTCGCCACGCGTGACAAGTGGCGCGGGAGGGAGCAGTCTGAAGCCCTCTTCTCTCCCCTGGCAGCAGAGCACAACGAGTTCCTCCCTCTTCCCAGGTGCTGCTGCTCTGCACAACTTCACATCCTTTTGGTTCTGGTATGATGAACCCCAAAACATCTTGGGGTGTGAGCTCTGGGCCTCTTCTACCTCAGTTATCTGTAGTATCTAATGTTCCTGCATTCTCCAAGACTCCGCTTGAGGAGTTGCAATTACTAAGTGACTGTTAATGACTTAACTTTCCCTGGATTTCTGTGAAGTGGGGAGGTCGTATTTTTAGCACTTAGCCGCAGAGGAAACTGAGGCACAGGATGAATCACTTCTTGATTTAACAGAACATCTGAGCACAAATTTCTGCTAATTTAAGGGTTGTTCAAAGAGATTTTCTGAGAAATCATTTGAAATGTCTGCCTCGGGTAGTCTGCTGAAAAGCATCTTAAAAAGAACCGTATGGTCTTTATAGCAATCAATTAATTAGGTACAGTTGTTACGTAGAGATGGGGAAACCAAGGCATAGCATTTGCTTAAGGTCATACAACCTGAGTGCTGATGCTCACAGAGTTAAGCAACTTTCTTTTCATAGTCTTTTTTGGTTACATTCCTTCCTTTCTCCCCGTAGTTGATCATTTGAAAGATTGAACAAGGCTCTTTCGAGAAGAGATTAAATTTGAAGGTGTTGGCTGGAGCGTTCCAAAGTGATGGTTATTCAGCCAGTTTACAATGTAACATTATAAATAATTAAGTATATTAAAATGTTAAAAAGTAATACCTGCTCAGTGATATGCCAACTTAATATAGAGCAAACACCTACTACTGATCTGTGGTTAAATTATTTAATCTAGAACTAATCTACCGTTCAAACCAGTTTTGAAAATTAAATAGTTCTATCACTGAAAATAATTAATTGTTCAAACCCATAGGGCTAAATCCAGCACTGACCTAAATGATACGAGAGAATTACACGTCGGACACAAGCATGTGGGAAAATAAGTAACAAAATAATACATGTTGCCCGGGTTCTCTCTTATCCCATCTGGTATCACGCACTTTAGTCAGCAGGGCTCTTTTGCTGTGCTGGCTTTGCCCCCTGCTTCCTCCCTCCAGCATTTGAGTTCCAGCACTTTTATGACCATCTCACAGGGAAAGTTTGTAGAGGTTTATGTTTTCTTTGCCCTGTATCCATTTCCACCCATTCTGCGACCTGGCACGGGGCTTGGCCCGTGGCTGGTCATGCTGAAGAGTTTGGCTCCGTAGGGCTGACCCCGCGTCCGGGGAGGGAGCTGCCTGCCAGAGCACTCCCAGTGACCTCAGTCAAATTGCTACTGATTCACTCTGATGTAAATACGAGCAGATCTCAGGCCAGTAGACCTCAGTGATGAAGTGTTTCCAGCATCCCGTTTCAGGAAAAATAGTGAGCCCCTTTGAAGAAAAAAAAAAAAATTTTTTTTTTTTTCTCTTTCTCTCTCTGAACGCCTCCACAAAACAACATGGGAGAAAGGAGGAGAAGAACAAATATTCAACAGGAAATTTTTTCTTCAACCTTCTTGGAGAAAAAAATTCCCCCCATAAATCAAAACAAGATGGAGCCCCGGAGCCCCACCTGCTGACTTGAGGAAACCGAGAGAAGAAAGGGAAGATGCCTGGTCCTGTGCCAAGCATTCAGTGCTGGGCTTGTAGCGCTGTGATGTGGCACTTAAAGCTCTAGGGGACCTGGAGCCAGCGTTACAAATGCAACAAAAACTCTCATGAAAACGAGCCTCTTAACAGCGTGTTGAGCTGGTCTGCGATGGCCTCAGGAAATCCCCCTGGCTAGGCAGGTCCCTTTTATCCACTGCATTGCTCTGACTCAAAGAGAAATCTCACGTAACCTCCTTGACCAGAAACCGAGCAAGCATGCAGTCTGCAGTGTTGGGTTTGCAATTTTCATATTTTCAGTTAATCATTTCCCACCTCCTGCTCTGAAGAAGTCTGCCCTACCTTTCTTCGATGTCTCATCACATGTAGGGCCCAACGCTGCAAGCATGTGGCATGTCCTCAGTCATCGGGCTTCCCAACGTCCTTGCTTTGTGGTCAGATCCTTAGCTGACGTAAACTGGCCTAGGGCCATTGATTCCCAATCACCAGTTGAGCACTTGGCCCTTTGATTCCCAAAGAACTACTTGTTTTTAATAGCACCATGACTGATGCTACTTGTTTTCAGGCTTAGGACCATCTACAAGTGAATGCTTGCGTATTAATTACAACAAAGAGCAAATCTACTTGACATTTGATTTTGTTTTTCTTGTTTCCTTGCAAGCTTGAAAATGAGCTGCTTTTGCCAAAAAAAAAATCGAAATGCATTTCACACCTTTTTTTTTAAAACTTGAAATAGGCCCCTTGAAAAAACTGACATGTTAAACACCAGCAAGAAAATGATTATTTGGACATATGGCTCCTCTTCCCGAACTTTGCAGAGAGGTTAGATAACGCTCTTTCACATCTTAAAAGACTAGACTCCTGCTACATTACTAACATATTCTTATGTAATAATCCGGCACTGATGATACTTTATCCAGTCCCAGTAATATAAGACTCATTTATGGTTCGGTCAGTTATGAGGGATTTGTTTTTTCACAGATTATCTTCTAATTTGTTCTTTTTCATTACTCTGTCCTGAAGTAGAATACAGAATAGAGTAGAATCATGAACAAAAATATCCTGTGGCACTGTCTTACAGCAGGGTTTTGTATGGATTGTTTCTATTAAACATTGCATGATTAATATAAAAGTAAAAACAAATTTTAAAACCCCGCTCTTAAATGAAGACAAACTCAGCTGAACCCATCCATTTACTTTTCAGATAAGGCTGTTTCATAAAGCAAAAAAAAAAAAATGTAAGAATTAAAAGTGTCAAAGTGTCGAAGATAATGAAATTTCATAGAAAGATTGTCATTAGCTCTGTCACAACTGATGTTAGCAGTCATGTAAGGTCTGCAGGTACTTGCAGAATGCATAGTCATATAGGCGAGCTGGCCAGAAAACAGCAATGCCCCATGGTGAAAGCATTTTAAATTTTGGAGATTGAGAATGAAACTTTATGAAACTTTTTCATAAAGAAACGAGTTTTCAGCAGACCCACCTCAGTAGAACTAATGGCGCAAGGGCCAGGGCTCCTCCAGTGGGTGAGCGAGCATCGGAGTCTGTTCTCTTCCAGGTCTCCCTCATCACACCCCTAATCATCAGGCTCTAGGGTCAGCCTCTTTCTCCAGCTTTGAACTAGAGTGTCTATCCGGGACCCAAGAAACTTCCCTAATAATATTTCCATTAAAAATTATGTTTCCTTCAAGTTGTGTCATGTTCAGTGACAGAACTCTGCAATGGAAAACTGTGGAATCACAGAATCCTGGAATAACAGAAATCAGCAAGGGCATCGTTCAGTCATCTGACTTCAACCTTCGCCCGTGCTCAGAGCAGAGCCAGTGAGGATCACTTGCTTTCTTAACTGGCCTGTTTGTGTGTGCATATATGTCCTTCTATGTATCCATTTTATAAGTACTTATATCCTACTGCACATTTTTTCAATAACCGTGTTTCTGAAATTTGAGATTTTTAGAATAATTTTAGGTTCTCTCATTGATAAGCAGAAACTCTTGATCAGAAGCTGCCCTCCACCAGAGTGAGTGTGTGTGTGTGTGTAGCTGTACAGCCACTGCACCAGACTCTTGCTGTGCCTGGTTCTTAGTGATAGTGGGTTGTAGGGGCTTAAAGATGTCCCCTAAGTCATAAAATAATGCTTTAACCAAGGGTTAGCATTGACTATGCTTAGACAGAACCCTGTTTCTGGGCAGAGTGGGGACCCCAGTTCCTCTACCCTGCATTTATCGCGGCTCTCTGTTGCACACAGGGTGTTCAACTCGATGGAGCAGTGGTCTAATCTGATGTGGCAGCTTTTACATTTTTATCTTTTAAGTGCTTTACTTGCATGAATTAATTCTGAAAACACTCTTGTGACGTTAGTCATTGTTATGATTCCCATTTTAGAGACCCTGTGTCTATTTCTTAATTATACTAATTCTTCCTTATGCTGGTGAGGTTCCGGATGTGTGAAAGGGTCTCCCAACTCAGGGAGATGGATTGCAGAAATGTCAATGCCAAAATGAGAGTTCATTGCCCTGTAGCAATTTTCTGTTTCCCTAAGGTTGAAGAGAAATATTGGAAGACGAGTATAAAAGAGGCTCTGTTGATTTGTACTAGGGGCTACACAGGAGTTGCATAGATCAAGCATGTAAGAGGTGTTGTATTGGCCAAAATGAAATTATTCAGATTGTTGACACTTCTTTCAGTGTGGCCATAATCTCATCGAAAGAAAGTGAAACCGACCTCTGCTGCGCCTTGTTTTCCTTTTATTGGAATACATTATCATCCCCCCTCAAAACCCCAACAAATCCAGAATGAGAGGCAGTGAATTTGATGGATGGAGGAAGAGACTGAGGCTTCCCCAAGAATGAATAGCAAGCCATTTTAAAACTAGCCATTATGTGCTGGAACCAGAAGGATCTTCTGTCTTTCTGTATGATAAAACTACCAGTGAAATGTATTGCAAGATAATTAGGAGCAAACAGGCAGGAAAAATGAGTGATGCGCTACTCTTCATTTCCTGAGCCGGTCTTGTTCCAGTCACCTTGCAAGCTGCAGCTGTGTCTGTGGAGAGAGTGGAGGTGGAGATCAACCCTGTCTGTGTCTTCTTTCCTCACGGCTTCACCCAGCCCAAGGACATGATGGACAATCATATCTGCTGCAGAAAAGAGACAGAACTCTACACCCTCCTCTGGCTCTTTGACTTCCCACTCTATTTATATCCAAGTCCAGGAGAGAAAACGGTGTGTGCAGAGTAGGGACCCTTGCAGCTGTCCCTGACGCAAAACTAATGGTTGGACAGAGAAGCCAGAAGCCCTCAGTGGTGTGATTTTGGTGGGAGTCTCACGGTTTTGGCATGCTGAGGCTGTACAACTCCCCACACTGCTAGCAGTACTGTTGTTCCTACAAAGGTTTTGTCCTGAATAAAGAATAGGAAGGTAATTACAATTTTTACTCAGCACTAAGCCTATGGAAAAGCCTCCAGAAACAAAACATCTTTCGGTAAGAAAGGCTGGGAGGCAGAGGCGCAATACCTGTCACCTCCAAATGCGGGAAATAAGATTTGTGAATGTGTGACAGCACCAGAGTTAGCAAGAGGGATGTATAGCACGTTTCACGTCATCATTTAGAACAGAAGTGGGGCAGACGTCCGCTTTAAATTTCTTCAAATCAAAATTATAATTGTCTTCCCATGAAAGTATGAGAGAAAATTAAGCCTTCTGACACCCTGAGATACTTACGCTTCTTTCAAAAATCATAGAATAAAATATAACAGAACTGAGTAGAATAGGCTGAATATCACATACGATGCTGTTTAAGTAATTTTAATTTTGGAGCAGAGATGCAATCCGGTAACAACAGTATGGGTCATGATAGAGGGTAGAGAGTGAGGTAGAGAGTTCATGTTTTCAGTGTTTAAAAGTCTTCCGAGGCCTTCACAATAAGCATCCTTTCAAATGTACAGAGAACATGTCACCTACAAAAGCCACCTCCTCATTTATCTACTTTTTAACCAGTGATCACATTTCCCTAATTTGCTGTGAAAACACACTTTCAGAATGTTGCTTTTTGACCCAGTGCAGCTGAAGAGGAGAGGCAGGAGTCTTGCTCTTCTCATGTCTTCTAAACCAGATGTTTTATAGAGTTCCCCTAGGTTGCACTGTTGCTTTTCCAGTGAAGACAAGGGGATTGCTCTGGTGCCCGTGAGGGCATGGCTCACTTTTCAGCATCTTATTGCTGACAGCAGTGTGCGAAAAAAAAAAAAGAACAAAAATGTCTCTCATAGCTCAGTTTGCAATATTTTAAATTTTTTTTAAAAAGAGGCTCTTCCACAAGATAGGCCATTACATTTGGATTGTCTAAAAGTGAAAAAATATGGAGGCCCGCTGATGTTTCCGTTTACATTGCCCTGTTGTCAGCAAATCTCTGAAAGGATTTGCATTGGGAACTGCACAATCTCAGTAAAATGTTCTTTAGGAACCAGTTCTGGACATTTGATATAGTTTTATATGGGGGGGGGGGAGGTGGGGGGGGGGGTCTGTTAATCAGTGCAGTAGGAAATAATAGCTTGTTTGGTTTTCCCCACAAAATCCAATTGCATATATGATAGATTAGATGCAAGACACAGTACCTTTCTTACCTGAGCATACAAAGGCATCTACCAAGCATAGTCGTACAAGTTAGGAATGACTGCGTACCCAAAAGATAAGCAAGGAGTAGATTTCTGTAATAGCTGGACTTTCCAGGTTTTTCCTCTAATTTCTTATGTACTGAATGATAACCATATATTCACCCTCTCCAACATGCTGTGCTGGTTTACATCTCTGAATAAAAAGCACAGACTCACAGCTGTTTATGAAGACAAGCCAGTAAATCTGGAGGAATATATTTATGCAACTTATCCTGAGATTACATAGTTAAACTCTATTTTTTTCAGGTAGACAGAGCTCCTTCATTGCAAAGGAACCAAATTCCTCCCTGTGTCACCCAGATCTGTTGATTTTCCATTAATGTCAGTTCATGTCAGCTGTACTGAGTGTTACAAGTTGCGCTGCAGAATACTTGATATACATTAAAGGAGCAAGTACTCTGCCATTTCCAGGTTCTTCCCAGTCTGCTGTTGTTTTGTGTCCTGCTTTTGGCTGGTGTGATGGATGTAGAAGTCAGAAAGTGAGGAGCAGTTCTGGTGGCTTTTCCTTTTTTAAGTCCTGCCATTTGCTAGTGGCAGGACTCATAAAGTCAGTTCTCATAAAGATCTGTTCCAATACCATAAGTACATTTTCTTCGTATGGAGTGGTTATCATACACGTGATCTTGAAAGCTTGCTGAAGCACTGAGTGCCTTTTCCATAACAAACAGCAAACTTTATTCCACTGCTCAGACTGAGCTTTCAGTTCTCGCTTCTTTGGCTAAACCTCCCTGATGCACACGATGATTTATATGAAGGAAGAGCAAGCAAGAGGGTGCAATGTAAAGAGAAAGATCATCATCATCATGTGTCTAAATTAAAATCCATGATAAAACCTCATCAGGGGAAGATAATGTACATTTTTTGGAGCTGCTCTTGGCCTTTTGCAGTTAGACTGCAGGTCTGCTGTTGGTTGATATTCAGCTAGAAATCGGGAGGTCTTTGACTTGGGTAGCTTCTAGTAGAAGGGGACCTACTGAGAGCAGGACTTAACAGTAGTGCTTTCTACATTAAGCACTATAGGAGATTTGGGGATCACCATATCAGGAACACACGCTAATAAAATATGTGCCACACAGTAAAAACTCACCTGGGTGAAATGCTGCTCCTTCTGATATCAATGGAAATTTCCTTTTGACCAGGGGTTGCTATGGCAGCAAGCACTGGAAATGAGAACAAGGACATTTTGATATGTCTACACTGTGGATTGCAAATTATGATACCCGAGTTAGTTTTAAACAGACTTGCAAGAAGTGGTCTAGTTAAGGCAGCCTGGAACGCCACGTGGCCTAATTTACCGTGCTAAGCAGCTTGCTTTCCTCTCTGCTCAGGGTCCATCTGTGCCTGGGGTAGAGCAGAGGTGAAGAGGCGTGTGAGGGGATACTCATCGTAGGGCAGTGGGGTGAAGAACAGACTGACAAGGAGTGGTGTAGGGAGGGAGAAATAGCACGAGAGAGAGCAAGCTAGAAAAGAGGAGGAACAGCAGAGCGTGGAGTCAGCTGAATGGAGGAGAGGGGAGGAAGACGAACAGCAACAGAAGAGATGCAGGTTTGGGGGTCCAGGGACCGAAGGATCTCTTCCCACGGCAGTGCACTTTGCTCTGCTCCTTGGAAGTCAGCCTAGGGCTCCTGGCTCTCAGTATTCCTGTTGTCAGGAAGACACTGTGAAACCCCTGACACTCTTCCAGTGGTTGATCACCTTGTAAGCACCGTTTTACTCGTGCTGCCGATGACGCTGCTGGCTGAAGTGGTGAAGTTCTGTATTACAACTCCACAGGTGCTCACCCACCTCAGCATCAGCAGCAGTGTGGAACAGCATTCGATTTTTAAGTTGGCTTTAAAAGAAAACCCTGAGAAATTGTATTGAAAATGCATTACTGCAATTTAATGTTACTAAGTCAAGCACTTAAAAGTTAGGAAATGCCACAGTTAACATAGTCTGTGCAACCTTACTGGGGGCCCTTTGTGCCATTACCATAGCCTGTAATTACACGACTGCACACTGTTTCTTCCAGTGAACCCCTGCATCAAGTGGTCAGGTCCTCTGCATATTTCATTAGAAACATAGCCCAGAGCTGTTTTGCACCCTGCTGGATTATTAGTTTGGTACTGACCCAGGGAAGAGAAAACTACTTGTCTGTGTCACTGTGTTCTACAAAATCTCCTCATCTGGAAAGGAGTTGAGGCCTTTGATGGCATTGAAATTTCCTTTTCCATTCTTCGGTAGCGCCTTACCTCTCATAATCCCATAATAATTCAAATGGGAGCAATTCATATTTTGGGGAGGCTGGGGAGACAACTCATAAATAGCATTTAACAGACCTCA
This sequence comes from Tyto alba, assembly GCF_018691265.1. Taxonomy (NCBI): domain Eukaryota; kingdom Metazoa; phylum Chordata; class Aves; order Strigiformes; family Tytonidae; genus Tyto; species Tyto alba. The sequence goes on along the minus strand of NW_024881276.1, from coordinate 53,885,317 downwards.
TTAAGTCCAATGTCCCATTTGCTTCCGCAGTGCATCCCTCTCCTATTGACCCCGGTTAGTTCTCTTGCAATCTGTGCTGAGTCAACGGGCCCCAGCGGACTGGTAGGCAGATGCAACACAGCCACCCAGCACGTGGCATTTCAAAAGGTGGAAAAAGTCAGGAACCCACCTTTTCCAATAGCAGAAGGTGATAGAAGCACTGAATAGTACTGGTACCTCCCATCAGCTCTCCGTTAACAGTGAAACACATAAAAACTGATGCTAGCTTTGCCTGGAGATGTATGTGGAAAAGATGATGAAATTAATATAGAGCAGTTGCTAGAGCTTCTGTCTGTCTTTTGTTTCTTGTTTCCTTAAGCATTTGTACCCAAAATGCAAAGTGAGGGGGGAATCCCAGCGCTCCCTCTCCAAGGCCAGCAGTCAGCCGCGTTGTGAATTCCGTCTCTGCTTTCTTCCCATGCTTTTGAGCAACGCTTACAGGTTAGCCGTGCCCATTTAAAAGTTTATATACAGCAGATGTTCACGGAGCTGATCAGGAATTACGGATTTACTGCTGTAGCTGCAGCCCTATATGAAATAGAATGTATTTAAAACACAGAGGATATACCTGCCTCACACAGTCAATTCACACAGGCTCTCCTTGCTGACGTTCTCTCGGGAGGGGACATCAGAGCCTGTATGCCCTGAAACCCAAAGCAAGTCCCCAGCGCCTGACAAAAAAAGTTCTGGTGGGGCAGGGGGGGTGATGTCTGGGCACTAAACATGCTGGCAGCTCCCTCTCACAGCAGCGTATTTACCTGCTGCCTTCCCTCTCGGGGGGAGAGGCCGGCTGCCCCACACCTTTTTAGAAGCAGACTTTGCAGAAGTGTCATAAATCTCTGCCTTGCCCGCCACACAGCGCTGCCGCTGCGCTGGCTATCGCCAGGATTCATCCATTTGAACTGCACTTCGTTTCGCAGCCCAGGGCAGGAGGAATAGGTTGCTTTGCCACCTATTTTGGGGTCTAACTTCTCTCCCTCCCCGGTGCCTGGGCCTCGTCTAGCCCAACACTCAGCACTGCCTTTTTACAGCATCTCCGTCAGTACCCGGCAGGTACTCGATTTGTCTGTTTCTGTGCAGACGTGCATGGCAAGGATGTGCTCCCGGAGCTTGTGTGGTTCCAGGATCATAACATTCCAGTGATCCATCAGGAAAATTCAACTGCAGGGCAGCATGGCCTCGCTTTCACTGAACCGAAGTAGCTGGCAAACCTGCGCTCCCTTCCCCACCCCGCAGGACAGGTAGTTGTTGAAGGCTGCGGGAAGGCGCGAGTGTTTATTTCGGCGAGAGCTGCGGTGGTGTGTAAAAAAGCTTTTTTTGGAGCGGGCCTCTGTATAATGCCATTTGAATCCGTACTTTTTGTTTGGTGGTAAGTTTTAATAGTTATCCTTTGAGGATTTTCCCGGCGAGCTTATCTGAATACACCAACAGTCTTTTTTGTAATATTCGCATTTCCCCTTTGGTTCAGCCGAGCCCACTGACAGATCATTCAAATTCAATTGTTTTATGTCTAAGCCGAACAGCTAATTAAAGTAGGGATGATTAACCTGACTGGCAGTGTCGCTCTCTCTCCCTCGCTCTCTCGCTCCCTCCCTCCCTCCCTCCTGTTCCAATCAGTCTTTTTCTCACACTCTCCCTCTCTCTCTCTCTCTCTCTCTGTCTTTTGCTCTACTGTGTGTGTGTGTGTGTGTGTGTGTGTTTTTTTTTTTTTTTTTTTTTTTCCTCTCTCCTAAACGTGGTCTGCTTGCTGATGGCAGAATGGCACTCGGAGATTTGTGCATTGTGTCTGGTTTCCTACGGGCAGGCTGACCCAGTGCCTCTAGGGACTTATCAATAGACCACTCAGAAGAGACAGAGACAGGAGAAAGGAGGAGGGGTGGGGGGGTGGGGGGGGGAGAGAGAAAGAGAGAGGGAGAAAGAGAGAGAGAGAGAGAGAGAGAGAATCAATATCAAGAATAGAAGGAGCTCCGAAGCCATTTTTTTTTTTTTTTTTTTTTTAAAGAAGTATCAGGACTTGGGAAGAGGGTGACAAAGAAGGTTTTTCAAAGAGGCAGTGGAGGAGGTTCTAATAAATTTGGAAGGAAACAGTTCCCTGTCTTGGGAAAAAAGGAGAACTCCTGGCTGATTAGCATTCACACCAGGTATGAGATGTTCCCTACCCCTTATCACTGTCGCAACCGAGATGGAAAAAAGCTTTTCTTTTTTTTTTTTTTTTTTTTTTTTTTTTCACCCCCCCCCCTCTTTTTGCCCTTTTTTTCCTTACCCCCCCCACCCTCCCCCCCCCCCCCAGCTCTATAAGGAGATGGAGCGAGCGTTTATTTTGGTACGTGGGTTGGTGGTGGCAGGGGGAGCGCGAGCTGTGGGCATTTGTGTGCTGGGAGCAGGGAGAATGGAAGCAGGGCAGCGGGGGGGGCGCGGGTGGGAGAGGAGCCGGGAGTGTGTTACTGTGTCTCCTCTTTGTGCACCCCTGGGGGGGGGGGGGGGTTACCCAAGTTCATTTCCAGCAGGTGGATTTAGACAGGGAGTTACTTAACGCTTGACCGCCAGTTTTGAAAAAAAGGAAAAAAGAAGAAGAAGGAAAAAAAAAAAAAAAAAAAAAAAAAAGACCTGCTTCCTATGTCTATTAAAGGAAGCTCCAATTTTTTCCCTCTCTCTCCTCTCTCTCTCTTTCCTCTCTTCCTAACCAGACAGCGGGAGGGTTTCTGGCTCCTCGCCAGCCCAAAAGCCTCTAAGTGTTTTGCACTTGTTTCAGGGAGCCCGGGGATTTTTTTCAGCATTTTCACTAGAGAACAAAGAGTTCTTTACAAAGGAAGGGGGAGAGCGAGCTTAACGCCTGAGATATGTTTTTCTATTTTTATTAGGGATTTTTCCCCCCCCCCTCCTAAAAAGAAAGAGAAGCAAAGCACAGAATGTGTGGCAGCAACAAAATAGATTGAAAGGAAATGCAGTTCCCTTACCTCCAAATTATAATTTGGAATTAATAAGAACAGGAATGGAAGGGGGACGAGACCAAGTGAGTTTGATATGTTGTTCTTTTCTCCCTTTTTTTTAACTGTGTCGTTAAATCCAATTGCTGTTTTACCAACTTACCTCCTAGCCTCTTTTTTTTTGGAGGGGGGGGGGAGGGCATGGAAGTTCTACTGCAAACAGTTTCTGTTTACTTAAAAAAATCAACAAATTCTTACTGGGAAAAAAAAAAAAAAAGAGGGAAATGGGGTGGTTTCGGTAGAAAAGAAATAAACGAGTGGGAACAGAAATCTTTCACTTTCTGTCACTTAGAAAAAAAGTTGGTAATGGCTTGTTGAAGCTAAGATCCTAAAATACAGATGGGGCACTAACGCCTGTGTCCACGGACCCAGCTTTTCCCTGGCCATCTGTCTAAAAGTCACCTCTCATTGGCAGCTCAAATGATTAGTCGGAGCTCAGGGATTTTTTTGTTTGTTTGTTTGTTTGCTTGTTCCTCCTGTTCGGTGGGACCCTCTCTCAAATGGCTCCATTTCACCTTCTGAGTTTAGTTCTTTAATCCAGCCCCAAATTGAGGATTTCAGCATAGACCTCTTTGCCCTGTAGTTTTTTGTTTTTTTTAATGTATTTCTTATAGATACACTCTTTGTCTATTTGTATGTGGAAAAGACAAATGTAACATAGAAGGGAATAATGCATCACATTTAAAGAGATGTTTAGATTGGAATTTTATTGTATATAGTGTATAACATACAGGATATCTTCTCTACAGTGTCTCCTGTACAACGGTTAGGATGTTTGAGAATATGTACTGTTGTAAATTCAGTAGCTTAAGGAAGTGCTTTCTTTAGCCAAATTCTGCCTTCCTTCCTTTATTGATTTGTATTTTCCTGGCTTTGACAAATTACCAATCTAAAAACTGCATCATATAGCAGTGGTACAGAAATCAAGAGAGGAAGGTGTATATTATATCCTCCCCCCCAACCCCCCCCCCCAAAAAAAAAAAAAATCATAAGTGCACAATATACAGAACTATACCAAATTATTACAGAGTTACAACGGTTGTTTCTGGATGCAGGGCATTATTACTATAATACCTTGATTTTTATATTCATGCTACAGGCTTCCCTCAGAAGATGTTGTCTGTTACAGCTACATAGGTATCACATATGTATCTGTGGCACCGTTTTTAAGCAATGTCTATGCATTGTGTAAGTGTACACGGAGAATTAGTCCATTTACATCTCCTCGTATGATGAAGGGGGGAAAATCCATCCTTGGGCTCTAGGATGCCGCTTTAGGAATGCCACTACCCTACAGTGGCAGAAAGTCCTGCAGGATACAGCCCGTCCCTTGCAAAAGTGAAGGGAAACCATCCACGACAAGTGAAACCGCCAGTTAAAACACAGTTTTGTTTTCGTACCGGTATCTAGACAGGGGGCTTGCACCCCTCCAGCTCCGTTAGCCAGGGCTCTTCTCTCTCCAAAGCTGGGGTGGGCACAGCTGCCCCAGCAGAAGCTGGGGGGGTCGTCGTGGCCTCGAGTCCCCTGCTCTGGGTCCAGGTGCCTTCGCTGCAGGTACCCCAGGTGCTCTGCCGTTCCACGGGTAGCAGCAGTAATGGTGTCGAGTCGAAAGTACTTTGCGAGCTCCCCAGTTTAATGTGAAATGCTTGACGGCGAGGGATGGACCACCAAAAAGCGCCGGTTGTTCTGTTGGCAAACATAACGAATAGAGGAACTTTTGGCAAATGACAAATGCTTTTCTTTTATTTAAAATCCCCTCTTTCCTCGTTCCTCCAGAGAGTTTTCCCAACTCCTGATGTTTTCCGTGGTCTGAATGTTTTCTGTGACTTTTCTCTCTTGCTCTCTCACTCTCCAAAAAGGGAAAGAAAAAAAAAAAAAAAATCACAGGAAAAGTAAACAAAAGAGCATAGAAATGGGACTTGGTCTTTGAAGTTTTCCATAGGATAAGCAGTCTCATATTTTTTCTGCCTGAATCTTTTTTCTTCCCTCCCCCCCCCCCTTTATTTTTTTTAAATCTAACACATTTTTATGAGCATTTTGTATCTGCAACCGTGGAGATGGTGACAGAAGAGGGAGGACATAACAGAGCTGAAACCTAGATTTAACCCCCCCTCAATCTCAACTAGAAGGCATCTTCCAGTGTCTGTCACTGCTTCCAGAAGTAGGGAGAAAGACGATAGCTGTCTTCTGGGGACTCCGCAGACCTGACCTGAGAGTAGCACATTCACAGTACAGGAGAAAAGAGAGAGAGGGCAAAAAAAAATAAAAAAAGGGGAAAGAAAAGCTCTTTGAGCAGTAACACACTGGCTCTTTCTTCCTGCAGGCAATCCGCTCCAGCTCCTGGCGACGTGTCCTGCACTATCAGATATCATATGACTCTTTATTTGGACTCCCGTTAGCAGTATGGGCCTGTTAGGAGGCTGTTTGTTTTCTTTTCCTTTCATTTTCTTCTCCCCAGTTCCCCCCCTATTTTATGTGTGCCTGTGTGAGCGTATCCCTTTTATAATCTCTCTTTTTGTGCTGAAGCTTTATAGAAAAGAAAAAAAAAAAAAAAAAAAAAAAAAAAAAACAACGTAATCATTTCCCAGGGCTGTTTTTAATCCTCTGCCAAAATTGAAGTTCATTGTCGAGTTGTAAAAATAAATAACACCTTTTGGTTTTATTTCTCTCTTTTACCTCTTCCTTCGCCCTTCCTAGCACTTCTCGGTGTGTCTGTACACACTCGTGTATGTCTCTCTGTCCCTCCTGCCTGGGTGGGTGAAGTTGGGATACACCTGTGTCAGCCTAGGGAGGAGTATGGAGCTGCCTGCTGCCGCTCCTGCCACTCCACGCTGCTTCTTTCACTTCCATAAACTTTCCTCTGCTTATTTATTTATTTCATTTGGGCACCTTCTCCACACCGGGTTTGAAAAGCTGTCAGGTATCGCTCCCTGTGCTGGGCTTTTCTGCATTTAGGTGAGCAAACGGGGAAAGTTAAGGCTGTAAGAAAATGAAATGTTCTGCTGAAGGAATAGAGAACAAAGTGTGAGGTAAAATTAGACATGCTTTGCGTATGCCTCCCATAAAAGTTTCCTGTACCAGAACGTTGGTGCCTAATAGTAAGATGGGGGGAGCCAGACAGCAGCTAGCAGTCGGAGGTGTATAGGCAAGTAGCCTTATGGCAACAATATTTCTGGTACCGAGTCACATCTTAGTTAAGGGAGATGACTTTTTTCCCTATCTGTGCTGTCTTTAGCAGTACATTATTTAGATAAGCACCGCTGCAAAACTTTTTGCCTGAAAATGCAAAGTCACATCAACAGAAACAGTGAATTGCTATCAAATGTATTAAATCGTTGCAAGAAAAAAAGGTCTGTCTTTCCAAAAGAGAGGTAATGTTTTGTTTTGATACTTGCCTGTACAATGTTTTCATTTCTGTTTTTGAACTAAGGATTTATTTTGACAATTGTTAAGAATTGATTTTTAAGGGAAAAGGGGGGGGGGGGGGAGGAAATCCTTTAAAACATTCCAAAATGAGAGGGCTTGAAGGGGGGGAGATTTAGTTTTTTTGGGAGGAATTTAAAGTGTTTGGTTTTTTGTTTGTTTGCTTCAGTTTTGTGCAACCTGAATTGTAATATACTTTGGCAAGCAAACCAGAAAATGAGCTTTTTACACAACTTTGCTCCCTCTATAATTACTGCTGTATTTTTATGGAACTCGGGTGGGTTTTTTTTTTAATCTGAATTTGGTAAGATCATCAAAGCCGAAATCCTGTTTGCACTGTAGAGACACAAAGGAGTTACTGACACTTTCTGTCAGAGGTAGATGCTTTGGCCGGCCAGACCTTCCACCAACTTGCACTGTTCAGCAGCTGGCTGTGTGCGGGCCGATCACCGCGCTCCAGGGGAAAGTACGGGCATATTTTGTATACGCAATTTGTATACATTTTGTGCTGATACTCCTACTAGCATAGCTGAAGATCTATAAGTTGTAGCATTTCCTCTCCGGTGTATACTTAGGCCAGTGTACAAAAGCAGTCTTGTAAGTGAGGCAAATAGAGACGAGAGTTTTTTTGTTACAAATCCAGAAACAACTGTATTTCAGCCATACTGTAGGTGTGTTGAACCACATCGAGGTCTCCCTGCTAGGTGGTGGTGTTTCTTATGTCTCCTCTAACTGAGACGCCTTAACGCTGAAGTCAGTGCAGGTTTTCCTGAGAAAGAGTTACTGAAAAACTGAGCTTAGAACATCAGGATTTGGGGTGATCCCCTTGAATTGGTGTTGGAAACGAGACACCCCGGAGCGTGTCCTTGCACCGCACAGCAGCTCTCTGGAGCACACAGGGCACACTCGCTGTAGTGGAGATGTTAGATCTGGCTGAGATGTCTCCTGCAGTCTGAAACTTTATTTGTATGTGCCTCAGTTCATTTAGAAAATTACCAATCTCTCTTCTTCACTCTCAACAGCAAGCCGTTTCTTTTCATTTAGTTTTTGCCAGTCATCTCAGTGAGGATTAAGAGACTCTGACCAGAGACAACATTTTGAGGATTCTTTCCTTTTTCTCTCGCCTTCTAGCAACTTGAAACCAGATTTGCTTTAATGTTTCATGCTTGGGCACATTCATGGTCCTGAGGAAGGAATTACAGACTTTGTTGGAAGAAATTTGGTTTTGAAATAAGTGTTACAAACATTTAAAAATTGTGTGCTGTTCGTGTATGGTACATGATGTTCCCTGTTACTCTGTGCATGCTCCAGTGCTCTGAGCAGTCCTAGCTGTGGGTATTTATTTGTGAGCTCGTTCTGGTAGCCACCCATGAATTTAGTTGCCTTGACAATCAGTAGACGGGCTGAAGTTTGAGAGCTATGTAAGTGTGTGAGGTAGGAGGCTTCATTCAAGTTTTTGTCCGTTTCAGTGGATTGTTGCTCAGCATCTTTATTTGAAGAAAAAAAAACGTTCTCCTCAAACTTCTCTGACTTCATGTCTGCAGAGTAGATTATTCTATTTCAAAGTTATTATAAGCTCAAATAATGATAAAATACATATTTAGCTACCTCATTAAATAAATATAGCGAAGAGCTGCGGAAAGCTGAAAGCCAAGCGCTGCAGCTAACGTCTGAAAGCGTGGCTCTGGGCTGGGCAGAGAAGGCCGGGCTCATTGCTGCTGAAGTTTTGTTAGCATAACTTGGACTCGGTGGAATTGCACCAAAGTTGTGTTTTGACTTGGCTTAACTTCACTGCTTTCATCTGACTTTTTTTCTAAGCCAGCCCAATCCGGATCTGTTCAGCGCTCGGGAGGGTGATAGCCAAGGGACAAAACAGCTTGTCTAACACATGTCTCTTCAGTGCACCAGTGTGTGGCTTGTGAGACCTCAGACTGGATCACCACTGTCAAGAGAAATGCGTTTTCCTACAGCGTAATAAGTTGTCCTGCTGCTTTCAGATGTCAGAGATCCCCAGTTCAGCACTTGGTGAAAAGGTCTGCTCTCAGAAGAGGTTTCCCTTCCATTTAACATTTCATTAGTGCATGCAACTCATGCAAATGTGATGTGGCCAGTAGGAGGAACAAATTCTGGTTTGTTTTTGCCAGGATGCATGTATTTATTCAATGTCTGTATTAATGGTATGGTGAGATGGTATTTCAACCTAAACACCGATTTCAGTGGCTTACCGCTAAAAAATGAGCTGAGTTGAAATGTCAAGTAGTTGTTCCAAGCTCAGAGGTGAAGCTTATATTATTTTGGAAAGTATGAGGAAAGTCATGGTTACTTTTTTCTTTTTCTTCTTTTTTTAATGTGTATTGGGCAGTCACACTAAGACAGGAGCATTTTCTGATTAACTAATTACTGAAACCCATTAATTTTTCCATTCTCATTCTATTTTTAATTTTTCATGTTTCTTCAATACAAAATGAAAATTATAAAGAGCTAATTTCCTTAAACTAATTAGACTTAGAATTTTAATCTCACAAAACCCAGGAAATTCCAAGCGATGTTTTTTTGTAACTCTGCCATGTTGCACATGCCTCTCTCCTCTTTGAAACCCTTGTATTGGCCTTCAAAAAATCCTGGGAAAACACTCAACACTTGCCTGAGCCAGCCTTGTCAGTCCAAACCCTCCTGAACTTCTGGCACTGTTAGGCATCCAGATCCAGATTTTGTGATTTGAGCTCATCACTTTTGAGAATAACAACATGGAATTTCCAGACATTTCTTTGCATGAACTTAAGATTTTTTTAAAAAATAATTAATAAATCAGAGTAATTCTGTTTCCACTGAAGCCAGCACAAGCAGAATCCACATCCTCTGGGTAAAATTTCTCATGGCACTTTCCAAAACTTGATTTTTGCTCAGATGGCCTTTTCAGTTTTGACCATCTGGAGAGCAGTTAAGTTAGTTACATAGAATATTCTTTAGGCAGTCCTCTGAATAGGACTTCTAAAATTCTTTGACCTGTTAATCTCAACTACATATCCCATAAAGCCTAAAGAGCTAGCGTGAGAAATAATTTTTGTCCCCTCCTCCCAGAAAAAAGGGTTTAGTGATGATTTCTTTGGCTGGAGAATCAGGAAATACCAGTGAAAACTCTGTGTAGGAAGATGCCAGAGTCGTCTTCAGTGAGATCAGCTGTTCTTTTTATATATATATATATATGTATATTTTTATATATATTTATATATATAATTAGTTAGTTTGTGACTTTTGGGGGGTTTTTTTGGCTTGTTGAAATATATCCCCACAATCTTCAGAAGCCACAAAAAATTATTAGTGCCACAATAACCCTATACAACTGGAGAGAGCAAAACAGAGCTGATCTGAGGCAGCCTTCCCTACTAATGAGACTAGCCAGCAAGCTGGTTTCGTGTTTTAGTTTGTGCCACTGTCTGCGCATTGCTGAAGCACCAGCGTGTACCCTATAAGAAATCTTCCTCTCTGTAGCCATTTTTCACCTCCTGGTCCAATTGTCTATTTTCATTAAATTCTTACCAAAGTCAGAGGAAAATCTCTGTCTGGCAAGCATGGCAAAAATGGACCCTCTCTGAATAGAGTCTCTACTGCTCATACAGTTAAAAATTCAATCCATCACTCATAGAGAAAAAAAAAAAAAAAAAAAAAAAAGTTGATATATAGTGGAAAGCAAAGGGGAACATTTATTTGCAGCCTATTCATTTTGTATTATGCTCATGTCAGAGAGCGTAAGACTGTTCTGGTGCTTGCTTTGGAGGACCTTTGTGAAACTCTGTAGAGCTGCACAAAGCAAAGTCAGCGAGTGAGAAGCAATCTTGTTTCTGATCAAAATGAAGTAATGTGCCAACTAATGATGACAGAAACCTGGAGAGCTGTAGGTGCTCCCTTTTGTCTGAGATATAAAATAGAGATTCAGACCACTGTTAAAGATTGCATAATGTCCTGGCTAAATTTCAATGAAGGTAATTGTATTTGGCCTCCTTGAATTCCCTCTGAAGTGTCAGTTGTGTAGGGCAATATTCGCTTCCTGGCCTGAACCATACTGTAAGGGTATGGAGCGTAGTCAAGCAGCTGCCACCTCTCACTAAGGGGATGGCTGTATTAGCTCAGTGTTGAGCGAAGTAACTACTTTGCAATTTGATCAATGGCTGAATAATGGCACCAGCAAGCACTGCTCTTCTATACCTTCATTTGTCTCAAAATGCTTATTATAAAACTAGCGGCTTGGGCCGCTTCCCCTCCGTGGTCTGTTGATGCTTGTAAGAACTATCTCCATTTTGCAGATGAGGAAACTGAGGCACAGAGATTTTTGAGTGACTTTTCTAAGTTCACACAGCGAGTCAGTGGCAGAGCAGGAGGATAACCTGGGAATCCTGTATCCCAGTCCCATGCTCTAACCACTAGGAAACGGTACCCCTCTGAATGTAAGTTATTGTCATTAAGATGTGGTTTATCTTTCCTGTGAATCACCATCTGTTATATTGCCTACTTGCTATTAGTTACGAAAGCTATTCACATTTTAAACTGTTTTGCATTCTCACAGCTACTTAAACCCACAGTAGACTTTTTGACAACAGTAACAGCACTTCTCATGTGAAAGAACTGGACAAATATTAACTCATGTTTTTTCAGTAAATTTTTGCAATGCCATAAACCCACAGTTTAGACTGAATTTAAACAGACCTTGAAAAGTCCACGTATTCAATGCTGGTTGGTTCCATGTCTGTCAGTTGTACCATAGTTAAGATGTGACTGTATATTCTCATAGATATGATTAAGAAGATAAATTTCCAAATGGTAATTTAATGTAAATTGAGTCATTGATAGCTTCGTGTGTCTTGGGCCTAACAGCTCTGTGGCTGCTAAGATCCTTCAAATATGTAGTAGAAAAAATGTATTAATCTTGAGCTCTTAGTGATGCTTCTGGGGACCTCAGTGAGCTAAGGAGAACTAGGTCAGTTTTATTGGAGGCAGTCTGGAAAAGCCCTGAGCAGAAGCTGGGGCAGGGACTGGAGCTGTAAAACAAGAAAAGGCTCTTGAAAAGTAAAAGTTGCTCTGTTTTTCTGTCTGTGTACAGATGGGTGGTAGTGGAATACATTCATTTAGATCCTCACAATCACCATTTTTAAGGCAGCCATGAAGCCCCATCCTGGGAGAGGGTGACCACCACAAACAGGAAGAAATATACTTGTAGCTGAAGAAGGAAGGAGTTGTCCCAAACTATCTGACATCTGCTAGCAGGTGGAACATCAGGGGAGATTGCCATGCAGAGCCAGAGACAGATTGGACACTGGTGCCTTTTCATCTCTGAAGATGGACAAGCAGCAAGGGCCCTGCTGATAGTCCTATCTAGTTTCTTTAATGTGATGAAGCCTACTGAATTTCTTAAAGCTCTTATCTTCTGGTCAGATAGAACATATCTTTCAGAAAGACAGGTAATCTTAAAGTCTCCAAGCAAGGGAATGACCACATATTTAAGACAATTTTTCTGAAGGTTTTAAAGTCCGTTTCACTTCTTTTGAATCTGAATTTTACTAACTTCAGCTATGCTTTGTCTGATGTATTAAGGAGCCCTCTACTGTCAGAAATCTTCTCCCCATGCTTCATATTAATAAACTTTGCAGGTCTGGCTGATTGATGGTGAATTTTTGACACCCAAAGTACAGTCTGAAGGTATGGAAAGGTGAGTAATAGAATTTGAAGTGAGATGTGAGGAATTACTGGTGGCAGAGAAATGCATGGATTGATAAGCGGTCTGCAGAGACAGTGGGTTTCTTTTTCCTTCTGAGTAGATGAGGCAGAAATGAACGAAATATGTGGATGAAGGCAAAGATCAAAGGTCTTGAAAATAGTCACAGAAAGTAGTGTGAAAAGAGGGGCATCCTAACACTACTAAAGAACAGAAAAGAAAAACAAGTGTAGTCTGCAGTGGTCAATAAGGTCAGGACAAATGGGGAAATATCAGATTATGTTAAGAATGTAACAAAAAGTAGCAGTAATTCACCTTGGGTACTATGGTCTACAGTTTCTCAAGCAGTGGGTAGTTTCCTATCTCACAGGAGGCCAGCGGGCTTAGCTCATTATGGCTTTGAAAATGTACTGCTTAATCTTAAGGTTAGAGAGCGGCTGATACAGTTTTGAAAGGTCTGAACACATTCAGACTTTGTGAAAAAGACTGGCCAAATTTTCTGCCCAAGGCCCCTCTGTGCTCAGGATTAAAACTCCAACGTTCAGGGCATAACGAAAAGGAGGCCTAATTAGGCGAGAGAAAGCTCTTCTGACACACATAGCTATTTTTTCTTTTCTATCGACAAAAGAACAAAGAGGAGGGTAAAACTTTCTTAGGGTAAGCGTACTGTTAGTTTTCTCAAGTCGTTTCTCTTCTGGCCCGCTCTGGAGCAGTAGCTCTCTTTGCTCTGGTGGCTGGGACATTGCGATTTGGACATGTTCCCCACCCGCTGCCCACTCACGGTGCAGCTTGGGACTGGTCACTTCACCCCCTGGCTTCAAATTACTCCCAAAAACTCTAAAACCGGCCGGTGATTTCTTGTCTCAGGGGGCAGCTGAGAAGATAGGATCGACGTGCCCTGTAAAACACTATGAATTCATTAGGAGCGAGTGGCAAGGTTGCCTTTATCTTTGGGTTTCATGGAGTTCAGTATGAAGAATTCTTCCATCTTCACCTCAAATGTTGTGTCATTTCTCTCCTGTCTTCCTTTACCTGTGAAATAACTCTGATAATGCTTGTCGCTGATGCTACAAGAGCAGTGTGTGAGTGTAATGAGTTCTTCACACTTTGAAGGTATTAGTGTTCTCCTCTGAAATCTTGATAAAACCCTCTGGCTAAGGTAAAATTCTGGTTGGTTTTTATTAAGAAAGAAAAAATATTTTTCTAAAGGACTTTGATTTTTTTTTTTTTTTCCAACACACATGACTAGTCCTAACCAATCTGGGAAAATAGAGTGATACTAAAGATAATTTCTAAGTTGCCATTGTAGGCCAAACACTGAAATGGTGCCAGTCATGACCAGTTAGACTAGCTTTTGCAAAGGTACATGCTTTCAAGGGGGTGCAAAAAAAAAAAAGCCAATCCTTCAAACTGGCTTTGTGTGGCTGACTTGTCTCTGATTCGAACGAAGTGCATGGAAGTAAACTCCATGACACTCACTGCTGGAAGTAAACTCGATGACACTCTGCTTACTAGAAACACATATCTGCGTATTCTTATTGATTGATGGATCACCGAGTGTCGTATTCCGACATCTTTCAAACAAGGCTATCCCCTTGCATTTGTGCAAGCAAAGGAAAAAAATTACTCAGAAGGAGAAAAAAGCAAGAACTGTTGGAAACATGAAAGTCATTTCTAAAGCCATTTCTCCCTGTCTCTGGTATGAGAAGAATTTTCATTCTCTTTAGGGCTATTTAAAATATACTTTGGGGCTAAAATAACAGAGAAGACAATCCAGTCCATTCTCAGCCCTGAAACCACAATGGGTAACAGATCCTTGTTACCACATCGCATCCAATGAGATAGCTTACTGGAAGAATTGGTCAAAAAAACCTCATTACTGATTGCAAAAAAAGAAAAGTAAAAGAAATTAAAATGTTCTCTTTCCCTTCCTTTCATTCTTTTTTCAAGGCAGAAAGAAAAGCAAAACACTGTTTTTGTTGTTTAATTAAAAATAACTCCCTGTTTTTCAGTGATTTTAATTTCTGTGAAATTTATTTCTCCTTTTTTACATGAGATGAAATACCAGAAAAATGTGAAAGCAGTTAAATTTATTTTTTCTTTTTAATTTGGTATAAAAAATTATTCTCTCACTTTCTGCTGCCCTCCTGCCTCTCTTTTCCATATTCATGCAGACTCCTGGCTGACTCTGAATGGCACTTAACTGTTTCACTCATTAGAATGAGCAAGTGGTGGCTCCATAACTTTGTTGATTTAAGGTGAGATCGTGGTAGGGACCACTCTGGATTCTGGAAATGACACAGCTTCTTGAAGATATCCTTTGCGAAGCAGGTAAGGAATACGATAGCATCACATCTAATCAGGGTGAATATCATTGCAGTCAGCAGTAGGTGTCACAAGCTATATGGGTACATCAGGGATCTGACATGAGAACACTTGTGTTCATAATGTTTCTGTCACTTATTCAGTGCACAATCTCTGACTTTTTTATTTTGGTTTATTTTGCATATTAGGACAACTTGGCACAGGTAATAAACCTAAATTTCTTTCATTTGTTTGAGAGATTACTTGAGAGATTACCTGTGGGTATAGCACCAGTAGTTGAGGTTGTTCTTGTTCAAAGGCCAACGCTGCTGGTTTGGTCTGAACTAACATTTAGCTCCATGTTGAAGGCATGCCTTTTTTGTCAAATCATTGAATCATGGTGAAATTAGGATGCTCTGTGATGATGAAATTAAAAGCTGTAATTTCAGAATAGATGTTCATACTGCACTGATGTCCACCTGTAGCGCCTTTTGTATTGAGCAAATGAAACGGCAGCAGTATTAAGAAGGAAGACTGAAGTGGGCATTGTTGACCATATGGGTGCAGCTTCTTTGTTACATTCCCACCATTTTGCGTTTGAGCTCTTTATTTTCACCCTCTGGCTGTCAGTCATCATATGAATTAGAATTGAAAGACTCTTCCCCTACTATAGGACCTATAGTCACAGGTCCCCCGGTCTCTCTGGGTGACTGTGCTGTTTAGTTCTGTCTTATGTAGTTTCTGTCCTCTCCTGGTAGGGTTCTGCAGATTGGCATCACAGTTTAGTCTGCTTCCAATAAATGCCAGAAAAAAGAGAGGCAAAAATTTGTCCCAGTAGGATCAGAGGAAACCTTGAGTGATTTGACCTGGTCAACAACTGTCAGGAAGCATTACTGCTTGAGGAAAAGTAAATGCTTCATTATTGGTGTGAGACAGATGCATCTCCATAAACACCTGGAAGTGGTCCACAGACCACAGACAGAACGTCACTGGGGTTGATTTTAAAAAAAAATGGTGAGAGATAGCAGACCTCATATTCTTAGACATAAATTGATCATCAGCGAGGGTGAGGAAGTAATCTATTGCATTTGAGTCTCATGTAGGAACCAAGTATGTTATAAGGTGATGTACCTTTCATCAGATGTTGACCACTGTATGGGGAAGGACATCAGACTGCCTGAACCATCACTTTGAAGAGACGAGCCCACAGGAGAGAAGTTACTTGTGGCGAGGCTGAAGGTGAATGGGGTAACCACAGAGTAAGCTGCTAAGGATGTGGATTGTCGGAAGCACTGCTGATGGGAGGCAGACGGTTGGATTGATTAGGGCAGCACCAGGGACTAGTTGTTTTCTTTCACCATCCCAGGGTAAAGTTAAACCTGCTACTGGTAGTAATGAAGAATAGCTAATATAGATCAGACTCTGACAAAGTAACAGCACTGGCATTGGGAGCAGAAAGTTTTGCAGATTTCTCTGTGTGTGCACTTGCTACTGGTGTTCCTGGTGGGTGGCTGAATCATCCTGATGGCATTCAACAGGAACCAGCTGCTGAGAATATTAAAATGCAAGCATTTATTCCTCTAGAGAGACAGTAGCATCTGCAAAGTTTTCCTGTCTTGATAGTACAGATAATCCCAGGGAGTATTCTCTAGTAGTTTTTAACTCTCAATTCATTTATGCGTTTTTTTTAAAGCTGTACATGCTTTGTGTCTGCACAGAAAGGCAAGCCTAGTCTTAGATCTGAGGCCACAACTGTCCTAGGCAGGTAGTTTGCAAGCCTTCTGCTCAGGCTGAGGTACCTTTCATGGGGAAAGGGGAGTTGGGCTTTGTCTTGTTTTCCCCCTACCACCTTTTTCCTTCACCGTTCTCAGGAAGAGCTGCCTTGGAGCCTGGTATGCCACAGAGCAGGAGTCCTTTGCCAAGCCACGATTCTCTAACTTCCATATCAGCATAAGCTTTGCCTTAAAATTCATAGTGGCAGCAATTGTAAGAAATGGTGAAAATTGGAAGAAAGCGATTTAGTGGTCTGATAGAATAGGATGTTGAACATACCCATTACTGTTTGTATTTGCTATTCCCAAAGAGGAACATGTCACTTCACAAGTCTGTAAGCAGCACTGCCCAGCCCTAAACTGCTTATAGTCTAGGGGACAACTCCAGAAAGGAAACTGAGCGCTGGCAGCTTTCATTAACCTGATCAGGAACAGGGAGCACTCGACACCCACCAGAAGCTAGCTCTTAGTCTGACATGGCTGTAACACCAAACATCATAACCAACACAACTGTGGGAAGGGAAAAAGCAGATAGTAGCAACAGTGGGAAAGAAAACCAGCAATTTCTTCTCTTAAGTCTTTTGCTCATCTTTGTATAGCTCTTCTGCTTTCTTTAGAACGTGTCCTTGTGCTAATAGTGTGTGAATTCACATACTAAAAGGCATTTACAGAAAGGGAAAGGCAGAGATTCTTCCCATGACATACAATGTGAGAAAAGGTGCAGGATTGTTTTAAGGAGAAAGAGAAACAGTTCTTTTGCAGTGCAACTGCAGTGTTGGCACAGAGAGGAGAAACGAGCTGTAGGCAGCCAGAGCTGCGTGGCAAAAGGGTGAGGATTGTGATTTTATTGAAAAAGGAGCATAATTTGGTGCGCTCATCACAGTAGCATTTTATGAAGATATTTTAGCCTTATCTAAATAGTCTTGTGTAAAATGCCTGCCTAATACCTGCAAGGCTGTGAATAGTTTGGCTCCATTTTTCTAAGCGGGAACATTAGCACATGGCATTAAAAGAACAAACTTGCCCAAGGCAGCAAACCTCCTTTCCTACTTCCACCTTTTGTCATCTCCAGTCATCCTCAGAGCCTGGCAGTGTGCGTCAACAAGTCAAGGTTTTGACAGGATCTTACAGACACAAGAGGGACCGCAAACACCACTCCACAAAGTTTATTGATAGCCTCTCTTGTGATGTGACAGGCCAAGGAAAGCTGTTGCAGGAGAGGTGACAGCAACGGCAGCACTTTATAGCCCTTCCTGATTTCAGCTTCTCCTTGGGAAGAGCTGCTGAAACCTCTTAGCAGTGTTAGACATATAGTTTAATCTCAGTGAGGCATCACAGTGATGATGCATACATCAAGACTCTGTTGTGCTTTCCCCTTTTTGTGTGAGTTATGTTTGCTCATTTGTTTAAAAAAATAGCATAATGATTTCAATTTTAAGAGGCTTAAGCCCAAAGCTTTGGAAAGTCTTAACAAAGAATGATTTAATGAACTGGCTATTGTGTTTATTGTTGTGCTCAGCTACTTAAGTATGTCATGGGCTCTGCAATACAAACAATTAACGGTCAAGCTTCTGAGCTCAAGTGCTAAGGTCTTCTGCTTTCAGAAAAGGAGAAGTAGCATTTGAGGTCTGTTCCCACTTAAGCAGTAGTGCAATAAAACTCCAGTGGATTTAGACTAAATGCGTTGGGGTTGGATTTGTTGTTTGTTTGTTGGTACAACAAAATAAAGTAGAACTTAATCCTGAATAAGAGTAGCACTGGAAAATTTCAGGAAAATACTGAATGATACTCACCCCAGCATTTCCTCTAAAGACACATCTCTCTCTTAAAATAGTCATAGGGAATAAAAGATTCATGAGCTTTGCCTCAGTAATGCTGAGGGTGTGAGTGAGCTTTGCACTGGGAAGATCATGCCCACCAAACTTAGGGATGGGTTGATCCACACTGCATTCCCTGAGAAGTGATGCTGTTAGACCACAGGGCATCAGACAGCTCTTAATGCAGCTCAGCTCATAGTATGAGGTTGGTATCCATCTCGAAAGCCACACAGCGTGTGTCCCAGCAATTCCTGGGGACTTAGGTTCTTCTTCCTTGCAGTGTAGGCTACCAATAATCTTTTAAAAACAAAACAAAAAAAAAAAAATCACTTTTTTTTTCTGAAAATACTTTTGCTTTTCAGTTTTATGATTTCTATCGTGTCAGCTAACTTCAGCTCCAAGAAGGCAGGAGGCGTCACTTTAATGCTTCCGTATTTTGTCATGGGTTCTTCACGTCTTCTGTTTTCACTGCTTATCTACACTTTGTATTTACCACTGCAAAATGATAATGAGGAGATGGGGGTTAAAGAAAAATAATGAATTTTTAGAGCTGTTTATTGTCCTCAAACAGAATAATCCTCTAGGGCAATACCCCCCACCTAGTCTAAGCAGCCAGCAAAGAGACATTTGGACACAAATTCCGCCACTAAGAATGAAGTCAGAGCTCAGAGCTATGATAATAAATTCCATCCTGGGAAGAAAGGAAGGAATGAGGCTGCCAGTGGAGCAACTGAGTATCTGCAGAGCTATGACTTGATTCTCCCTTTGCCATCCTGTCACTGAAATCAAACTACGTCTGTGAGTTATTTACCTCTGGCCACAGGAAAATAGCAAGCCTGAAAATCCCATCAATGCTGTCCACGTAGCAAGAGCTGCCCCTTTTTCACCTCTGAATACTGTGTCACACCTGAGTAGTAAACTACACTAACTGTGTAATAAATATGGTAACAACTGTTAACTGCTGTGATATCTTTTACTAGGAATGCTTTGTGCAACCATTTTGGTCAAGCCTTCCACTTTTCTCCAGCCCAGACCGGTCAATGGATGCTTCCCCTGCCTGTTGCTTGTTCAGTCTGCCCTGTAGCATGGTAAATAAGTGTGCCATCAGCATAACATGCACTACCAACTTCCCTCTTCATCTCTAGTCTATTTACGTTCAGTGTAATTCTTTGACTCGCGCCAGCTCGTTCGCAATACTCTGTCCTCAGCCTTTTGTTCTTCAGCTTTCGCTCTGTGGGTGAAAGGAATAAACAGCAGCTGCTGGAACCCAGCGGCCAAAATAGTTGAGAGTTCACATTACTTTATGAGCAGAATCTGTGAGGATTATTGCTCCGGTCTTGTTTTTCTTGAAGATTTGAAAAGAGTGCCATGCATGCATGCTCTGGCGTGCTAACTCTTCTTTGCCACCTGAAACAGTAGTTGTTCATACTGCTGTTTCTAAGAGAAAACTCAAATTCAGCAAATGTACCAGGGCCACTGAAGAAGGGCTGCTGTAGCCCACATACTTTCCTGCATCATGATAACTCACTTGGCATTATCAGGATTTTCTTCCTTTGTGCCATTACCTTTTGAGAGGGAGATTGGCTTCTGTTCTGAAACCTCGAAAGTTCCCCATTTCAGGTGATTATTGTACTTTCTCTCTAGCTGGGAAAAAGGAAATGTAAACCCATGGGGAAACACTGTTGCATGAAAGCAGAAGCAAAGGGAAGACGCATTCCCTGGGTGGGGATGCAGAGGCCCTTGGATCCTACAGAGAAGTGTGTTAGGACTTCATGTGCTCTTCCAGAAGATAGTGGCAGGGTGATCTCTGGCACCTCCAGGCCACACTGAACAAATGCAGTAACAGAAGTGGTGAACTGTTAGTTTGGGGCTTTGCACAGGAAGGGAGCGATAGATTAAGCCCCGAGACAAATACCCACATAGCACAGGCTTGATAGCTCCTTTTCAAATAACTTTAATAAGGTATCTTATACTATCATTGTATTTTGTGGGAGAAAAAGACAAAGATGTGGATGGAAGAAAAGTATTGCTCTCTGGTTTATGGAGAAAGATTTGTCTTTATGCCTTAGAAAAATTGAACGTTTTCTTGCATTTTAAGGGGGGGAGAAAGGTTGTGAAGGTAAAACATTTTATACCCTTATGTTCATATTTCAAAAGTGACTTCTAAATTGTTGGGTGGTATCTTTAGAAATGTGGGATTTTGGAGCAAGTGAAATTTTATTCTAGGCCCATGGGCAGTTTTATTTCAAATCCATCTCTTTATCTGAGACCTGGTTGTGAGCAGGTATCTGAAATTTAGCATATCAGATTGAGACCACTGTGAAAGTCTGACAAGGCCCTGCACAAGGCAAATGGAGGTGGATACCAGAGACCAGGACACAATATTGTGTTTGTCATTAGGCATTTGGGGAAAATCTGAGTGATCCTTCACTGAGGTTTAACAGAGGGCTAAAGGATCCAGGAGACACAGAACAGTTTTTGAATTTTGGCAATCTGGGATGTCCAAGTACACGGAATACTGTGAAGAACAAAGGACAAGTCAAAAAGGACATTTCTTCTCATGTATTTTCTCTGAAAATCTCAGCCACTTTTATAGGGTAACTTCTCCATTAGTAGCTTGCAGTTCCAGCTACAAACTACAGGGATAGACATTCATTCAAAGATGATGAAGCCTTCATTATTTTTAGCAAGTTCATCACAGCACATTTACTTGTACACAGTAACGTATTTTCACAAATTAAACCTAAGCAGTTGTCAAAATAAATGAACAAAGTATACTCTGTTATGCTTTATCCTTTATTTATTTATATTTTGTATTGTCTGTTCAAGTGTTTGTTAATTTGAAAAATTCAGTTATTTGTGATAGGTCAGCATTCTAGCTGTTAGCTTGAATTAACAAGATCATATTATTTTTCTGACTAGATACGCTCCTACTAGCAAAAGTATTAGCTGAAAAACAGTGATATTTGGGCTGGAAGAACTGTGGTAGCTACGGATAATCCAAAGGATTATTCTATGATGGATTATCCTAAATGAAGGTTTTCCCAAAGTGCCTGCTCTCTGAAAGGTCTCATCACTTCTGTGCTAGACTCTGTGTCAAGCCACATTTCGGTGTTTGCAGGAGAAGGGATTCCAAAAGGAAGGGATGGAGGTGGCAGAACTGGGTGCCATGTGGTAGGCATGTCAGTGAAGGGAACGGCATGCCACACACCTGCTTTGGGGCTCTGCCATGCCACAAGTTAACATTTTGATGAGCAATTTCCATTCTGTTGTTTTCTCTCAACACATGGGGTTCAAAAAACAGTTAAAAGAAAACTGTACCCATTTGCTCATCCCAGAAGCCTGTGATTTCAGAAGAGTCTGCCAGATTAATTTTTGCATATACAGTATTTCAGAGTTGAAACACACAGAGGATTGTGGTTTATCTTTTGAAATTGTAGTGTCATGGCCAAATTAAAATAGGTATGCATTACTCTAATGTCATGGAATGTCACTGACTGATGGTTTATAATTGTAGAAAAAAAAAGTCTTTTGTTGTAATCAAAACCTTCAGAGGTTTCTTGAGTCTATATAATAATCAGGAATGCTAACCTCTACAGGAAAGGTTTTTTCATCAGCTACATCCAAAAAATTAGAGAAATGCAAGTCTTTTTGCTGGCTGAACATCTATAAAGAACCTGCCTTCTGTAATCTCCATACTTGAACTTGACTTCCTTTAAACCTACATTAGGATGATAATCTAATGATCTGCTATGTTAAAACATTTAATTTTTGTCCATACTAGCTCCATAACACCCTCTTTGGGGGGCAGACAGGAGGGGAGGGAGGGGAAATGGCTTCAGGATTCCATTGGCATTGCTGCAGAAGGGATGTGGGTCTCACAAAAACACTGTTATCCCAACTGTGTGTTTTAGTCAGAAATAGGCTAGTCCTTTGCTAATTTACCCTGAGAAGTAACTGTCTTGCAGTTGAGGAAAGAATTAAACTTGTATTTCCTGGTTAAACCTCTAATCTGATATTCATATAGCTGATTTGGTCTTAAATTTTGGCTACTGAAAATTTTCTGGCTTGCGGTAGGCCTATATCTCTGTAATTGGAAAACAGAAGAGATTCTCTCACTTTAATCTGACGCTTATCTCCATCCTCCTTAAGGCAGTAGAAAAGCCAAGGGATTTATCATCTTCCTTCTTTTCTTGCAACCTACTGAGACTAACTATGGTTAGAAGCTCTTCTTGACGCATTTTATAGCAGGATGTCCATGCTGCTAGAAACCTTTTGTTGCTGAAATCTGAAGCATTAATTCATTCAATAACCCCTTATTTTTGTCTTTCAGGAGAGCATCAGCTTGTAAAAAGTGACATGATCAACACAACAGTCAGCCTCTGACATGCACTTGTACCCACAGATCATGTTCATGCACTCACTAGTAGAGCAGTTTAAAGGTTTTCAGTAACCTTTTAATAGAGGTAATTTCACTGGTCCCATTCAAGGGGTCCACTTGATTATATACCAGTAAAGAGAGATGGTATTTGAGAATGGTTGATATGCTCAGAATTTTTGTAAGCAAAGACCTTGACGAGTTCCTCCACAGTCAGTCTCCTTGGGCTAAAATTTCAACCTATTACATGGGGATTTAGCCACTCATTTCCCATAAACATCAATGGGAGTCATGTGGCTAAATCCCTGTGCAACACATTGAAAATGTATTCCCTTGTGTTTAAACTCATTTTGATGCAGATGCTTTCTTCTGCAGGAAACAAGTGAAATGAAGAAGCCATTTATTTCTTTCATTTGTCTGCCCTAGATCACCAACCCCCCAAATAATCTTCTCTTCTGCCTAGGTACCAGAGTATCCCACAGGTTTTGCCAAATCTATGTGTGACACTAAGTTAGAGGCCAAGCTTCAAGACATTAGAACAATGGATGCTAATTTGTATTTATTACCTACTCATGTGTGGGGAAAATTGGACAGATGACAGGCTGTCCCTTCACCCACGAGAGCAATATTTGTCATTTCTTTCAGTTCTCCAGCAGTACACCTGCTGTATTATATATTAAAGGAGGGACGACATGCTGGTTTTAGTGGATTTAACTAGTGATCTTTGACTACAAGTTACAGTGTAGGATCACTGCTTGGCTCTCGGTTGATGTGTGCTTTTGTGATACTCTCCCATAAGGTTAATGGATCTGCTGTGATCACAATATGGAGATTCTACTTTACTAACTTCCTTAGTCAGGAAGAGGGTCTTTTAGACTAATTATTTGAGGGAGGGGAAATGAAAGGCTATCAGGATGTAGGCACAAATGTGAATATACTATTTCAAAATCATCGGGCATGATTTTCAGTAATGGCATATGTGTGTTAAGATGCAATTTTGTGCCTGGAAAGAATTGTGTTCATTATAAAATGGCAGGTGCTTTTAAAGCGTTTAAATATTGCATTTTCTATTTCCACCTGCACACCAGGTAACTGGGTATTAATATGCTACTAGTTGAGCCCATGATTCATTGCAGGTGCAGTGCTTGGGAAATCAAGGATTGCATTGAGGTCCTGATGAAAATCATGCCCTCAGGCACATCTGAGCTCCATTTTGATCAACAAGCCAAAAATAAGACTTTTATTTCAATTACAGTTCGTCTGATTTTGAACTTAATGATGCAACTCGAAGTCTATTGGCTTAGCTCCTGAGACCCAGGAAGGAGGATGTCTGGGACCTTGCCTATTCAGTGGAATAGAGGTTCCCATTAAATTCACTCTGATCTCATTACATGTCTTTTATTTGGTCAGAAGCTCTATTTTTGCTCTTCCTGGCCTTATTGAATCTGTTGTTGATTCATTGTGCAGACTTGATATTAATGAAAAAGACTGCCTCACTCAGGTCTCTCCAGAGGGTGAGATTTTCCATAGCCCTGTGTCTGTACCATGTGTTGGAAGCACAGACTCCGATGGGTTGCCTTGTGAAACTAGATTCGAGCAGAGCTTTATTAATAGGCTGATGAGATGTATCAGCCTGGCGAGGCTGCCTGCCTCCATAATGAGCAAGGGCTGTATTTTACTTCCCTTAACGAACAGAAAAATCCTCAGTGCTGCTTTTCCTGTCCCCCTGCTATCCTCGCTCCACATTCCCTTTTCAAAGACCTCTTTAAAGGTCTCTATTATCCCAGCTGCCTTTAGGTGTCACTCGAAGCTTTGGGTTCCTCTTGTTCATTCAGCCCTTTTTGTGCTGAGCCCGTCCCTGCCATTCAGCTGCCCCAACTGCTTGGGGACCCACTGGTCACCCCCCAGCTACTGCCTCCCTCACTTCTTGATTGCACCGCTTGTCCGCACTAGTTGCGCGTCATTATGGTTCAGTGTTTAAATTGCATTGAAGAAAGGAACGTAATTAATTTTGGTAGCTTTTCTCATTTTATGCAAAGTTGGATGTCAAAGGCTGCACCTGCATTACTGGATTGGAAACGCTACCACAGGAGAGCACAGTTGTCCGAAAATACGTCGTGGGCAGAAGACCTGTATTTTTAACTTGCGTGAGAGCGGAAGGGCTGACTTCCATCCTGCTTCTGTCAGGCATTGTCAAGCTGTCCTAGCTCCTTTCGCTACTAGACTTCAGGGACTGTTAATCTGGTCTTTTCCGTTTTGAGACAGATCTGAACATTTTCGAGTGGGCCAAGTACTTTCTTGGCCTTCTGACTAAGCTTAGGTCGCTCATATGGTAAATCATTAATTTGGAGACTATATTCTGCCTTTTGCTGGGAGTTAAGAGTGGTGTTCTAATAGCTTCCTTCCATCTGGAACAGTCATAAACCAGATGGATAAAGGATTGGCACCACTTATTTTGAGTCTTTACCCAATTCACCCTGTGTAAAGGGACCTTGCAATATTTCCCAGACAATTGTTGCATGTATCCAGAATCACAGGTGAAAAATACCAGGATCAGATGTGTGGGCTCCCACTTGGGGAAAGTTTTGGAGAGGTGAACAATAAAAATTATACCTTCATTTAGCAATATTATATTGGAGTCCATGATTAGGAACCGTATGTACGATTGTTTTGTACCTAAGAGTTATTTGAAAAATTAATTGTCTGGTTTGAATTCCAAAGTTTAAAGCACCTTGGGTTAAGCCAGTTCAATGCAGAATTTATTTCTTAAATAGAATGGGAAGAGATAAGTTTTCAAGGATATTGTGTATAAAGATCTTGCATCTTGTCTTACTAGATCTATTGTGTTCCTCCCTGTTTTCATGAAAATAAATTCATCATGCTGCATTTCAGTACGTTCCTTTAATATGAGTTAATAGGAATGAGAATATTGCCAGAAACTAGAAGTTGCACCTATATTTATTTATTTTGGTAAATTAGAAATATTAATATTTTCATTAGTGAATGGCTAGAAGGAAGAAGCCAAGCTGTTCTGGTGTGTTGCAAATAGCATTTATTAAAGAGAGCGTTTTCATTTAGAACATGTCTTTAAAGAACTGCTCTTTGGCCCAGGCCATATTGTAGTCTTTAGGAATTGCTTCAGAAACACTTCTGATGCTGCTGAATACCAGAACAGATGCATAATGGTAGCCTGTTTTATTTTGGCTTAAGGAAAAGAAAGGGGTGGGGCAGGAAATAATTCAAGGAAGACTGTAAAATTCAGGTGACAAAATTGAAAGGTTCATAAAGGCTTCTTAGGTGTACCAGAGAAGTCACAGAGACATGGTACTGCAAAATGCAAGAAGGGATGCAAGAAAGGTGAGTGTGCCTAAATGTGCAAAGGTGTAAGAGGTTGTTCAAGCCACCCAAATGCTTTTCACTCAGCACAAGTGTAGGCCAAGCAGAGCCATAAGAAAAGTTTATAAATCTCGGATAAAAGTTACAGAAAAAAAGGATGCAACAGTGGTTGGAAAAGCAAAAAGCAAACTTGTAGAAAGACACAGCTTCTGTACTTGACCTTGAGAGTCTGGTGGGGGGAATGGGTAGGGCCACTATGAAAGAAGAGAGGAAACATTTAAGGATAGGGTTACTGCAACATTGTAAAGAATTTATTTTCATTTGGCATCACTGTATATATTGGAGGAGCCCTTTATGATTTTCAGCTAAGATCCTCTTCAGATGGCTTTCACAGAGGGTATGTGGAAAAAGAAAAAAAACATAAATAGTGACATATCTTCTAGGATCATGTTGGTTATGAATCCCAGAGCATTCAGGGAAATGAGAAGAAGGTGTTGGTGCTCCTAGCAAAAAAAAAAAATGCAATCTGTTCCTAAAAAGCAAGGAGTTACAAACGTTGCTCTATTACTTCAAAAGACCAAGTGGTCATCTTATGAATTAATTTAGCAAACCTTGCTTCAGTAGTTTGTAACTTGTTTACCACTATAGTTAAAATCATAAACAATTTTTTGTAGGCTGGTTAGTCTTCACTGGCTCTTTCTACTTGCTCGGAAGAATCTGTCTGTGCTCAAGGACTTCAATGCCTAATGCCTCCGTCCTGAACAGCCCATCTCTCTGGTCCCAGGTGTCATCTCTGTGGAAGGGCACCTTTTGAAGCACCAAATGCCAGGACGTTCTGCCCCTTCCCTCTACCAGCTAGGTGCTGGTCTGTGAAGCAGTAGTTGGCATATTGCATCCAGATACATTTCCTAGGATATCCATGAAGATAGAAGAGATGGGGCAACTGTTATCACTACAGAAGTTAATAATTCAGTCCAGTCTGTCTTTGTGGTTTCACAGTAAGGACCATACTAGAAGAGCCAGTTCCTTTTAGCAGTTTCTCCCTGAAATGTGCTGGAAAATGAAGTGTTCGGATGAAATCCTTTGTGCTAGCACCTCTCTCTCTTCATCTTCTGCCATTCTCAAATTGCAAATTTGTGTCAAGAAAGATGCTAAATTGCGGTATTGGGTC
Organism: Tyto alba; assembly: GCF_018691265.1. NCBI lineage: Eukaryota > Metazoa > Chordata > Aves > Strigiformes > Tytonidae > Tyto > Tyto alba. The sequence goes on along the minus strand of NW_024881276.1, from coordinate 53,858,380 downwards.
AAGAAACATGTCCCTTAGAGTAACTAATTAGAAAACACTTAAAATACAGCTGTGTCTCGTTATAAAATCAGATTAGACTGAACTATAAAAAAAATATAAGAGAACAAAAGCACCAAAGTAATAAGCAGGAACATATTGGCATTCAGTGTTGGTTCACCTGACCCTCATAATATGGAAATACAGTATTTAATCAGTTATTTGCAAACTGCAGAAGAGAACACAGCCTGTTAACGGCAGTAGTCCAGTTTCCCTATTGCCATGTTTGTAGCACCAATACAAACCAGAGAAATTCAGACTTGCACCTAGTACTTGCTACTAACTCCTTAAATTGGCACTGGATGAATGCCAAAAACTCTGCTCAAACGAGGGACCAGCAGGAAATTAACAGCTTTTCTATCTTAAAATACCAGAGCTATAGAAGCTGCATACCCAGTACTGTGGTTCTCAGCTTTCTGAAGGCACATAGGCTGTTTTTCATTATTCATCCCAGTCATTCACATTATTAAAGTTACATTAGTCTGGTGGCCATTTTGCCGTTTGCCATTTTGGTTCAGTACATCTTCAGTTGTCTCTCGTGGACTAGAAGAATTGAAAACAAAAGGCCTGATCCTGCTCAGAGGGCTGGTGTCACTGATGTCAGTGAGACTGCCAAAATAAGAAAGGCCTGTGAGGATTAGGCTCTTGGTGTTCATACCAACTGAAAATAGGTTGGGATCCCGTTCAAATTGTCAGACGGTGGTGGCAGCTAGAGCTGCTTCATTTTGAAACCTGACATCTTCTGCCCTGCCTGTGCTAGAGGTACTTCTGTGACCCCATAGCAAAGCTTTCAAGGCCAGTGTCTTGTTCCATCACGAGTCCCAGTTTATTATTTTAAAAAAAGACAATTCTCTCTGTCTTCAACAGAGAGAGTGCAGAAACACAGTCCTGCAGAATGGCATCTGTCATTCAGAGGAACAAAGGGCTGAACTGGGAAAGTCATCATTTAGGCTTTTCTTTCTTATGCTTGCCTGATTTCTAACCTTAACATTAATATAAAACGTAGCTCTTTTGCTTATCTGTTTTCTGTGACTGTTGGTATTATCTGTAAATAATTGTTAACGCCTTACAAAAGTGTTTTCGTAGCTCACCATGATGATCAGTATGTTGGAAATAGGAATCTTAAAATATGGATTACTGATGTGATAATTTGCCCCAGTTACAACCTTTCTAGATAATCTCTAATGCAACAGGCATTAAAAAATACAGCATGTGATAACAGGAGCTGCTTAGTTACTCCCTAGCAGAGCTATGAAGAACTCTGTATTTTCACTTTGCAAACCTTGGCAAAGATATAATGCTGTATATGCCAAACTTTCAAAGATGATGGAATTTTGCTTTCATGCCCAGGAATAAAACAGTCTAAGGTACCAACCAATAGAAAATCTGATGGTGGGGGGAATACCCCAAGAGCATTGGATACTATTTTTTGATAGACTTTAGACATTAGTAAGTATTATCTAATGACTACAGCAGGACAAAGAGTTCTTTGGACTTTTTGCTCTGAGAACTACAAAAATAAGCATCTGACATTAAATAGAGCAATAGAAATACCTTCTCAAATTGTATCCTGATTTGACAAATCTCAACTGAAAGTAAATGAAATGGCTGAAATACCAACCCCTGACAAAAATGGAGGAGAGATATTAGAACGAAAAAATATATCATCTAGGTTAATTGCTCTCTCTGTTACTAAAATTGAAAAGACAAGTTAGTTTACCCCTGGATCATCCAGCTGCTGGCTTACTTAATAGACCAATGCAGAAGTTTTCAAAATTTCTCTCAATTTACAAAACACTAGTTCATTGCTGCAACCTGGAGTGAAGCTGTTTACAGCTCAGTGCTAAGTAGAAAGTTCAAATCAATTCTTGTCCATTAGAGTTAGGTATAACTGATGAAATATCCCCAGAGGAGTATTGTAAATGTATCAAGATGTCCTCCCCCATTACAGAAATGGGGAGGCATGGTGAATTACTTACCTTCTCTCTTACACTTAATGTCTCTGAAATGCTGCCAGGCAGAAAAGGCTTATCTTGTCTCACTGGGTTTAAGAGAGGTCTATGCTGTAGTCTGGGATACAGGGGAGGAAAAAAAGGTAGTAGTGCTGAGGGCAGACCCACATTAAGCTTTATTCCCAGAGAGGACCAAGAACAAAAAAAAAAAAAAAAAAAATGGAGAAAAACTACTCAATAACTGACAGTGGTTTCAAGATACATGCAGGAAATATCTGATCCAAAAATCAGTACTGGCGAGTTTTTTATAATGTAACTGAAAATTTTGTGCAGTGAGCTATATAATAAATTCACTCATTAAAATGTACACTGAAATAGCATTGGGGCAGAACATACAAACAATAGAAACCAAGAAATCCATGCTTAAGGATGTCTCCAAATGCCAAAGCACAGCGAGCATGGTGTTCAAAGTAGCTAGCAATCACTGTTTGTCTCCATCAGGAAAAGACCCTTCAGCCTACTTCTCACTTGCTACCAATTTGGCTCTAGGACTGTACTTGAAGTTGTAAAGAAATATGGAAAGACAAGGTTCTTGCACCAAGGGAGCACCATTTTGTATAAGGCCTTTGCTAGGGTTGTAAGGAAGTTTGTGGCTGCCAGACACCCTTTACTTTTTGCAACACCTGACTGAGATGTCCTCCCGTTGCAGCTGGCATACAAGATCACTCAGTTATGGGGTTGGAGTGATCTCAGCTGCATGTGAGAGTCTGTGCCACAGAGCACAAGGCAGTAGAGTTGAGGGGAAAACACACCATCCTGAGACCTCTTGAAGACTAAATGAAGCAGAAGAACATACTGGCAGAGAAAAGAGGAAAGGATGTACATGACTGGGGAACAGCCATGCTGCTAACTGATCTGTGAAAGTGAACCTTTATGCAGGCAAGGAGTTCAGGTTTATGGAAGACTCAATAACTACCCAGTGCTCTCTGAGCATTTGGAATGGAAATCAGAAATACACAATGCAATAGGAAGAAATGTGCATCTCTCCTTAACACTCTCAGAAAGTGTTGCCATAACAAATCATAGCCTATGCTGCCCACAGGGAAACTGGACTCAAGGTTTGCATGATGCATGGAATTTTAAGCAAAGGGAGATGCTAGGGTCAAAAGTTGAAAAATCCTGTGTGGGGTTTCCTGATTCTTGGGACTTCTAGCACATCAGCCTCTGCTGATCTCAGTTGCAACAAGTGGACACACAAGGAAAAGCAGTTTCAGGTAGCTGAGTTCCAAAGCCACATGTGTATGACACGATACAAAGCAAAATTTACCTGAAGCTTATAATTTCTTCACCCTCCTTTTGACTTGCAGAAGTTGAAAGGTTAGTATGCTTTGGTTTTTACCATTAGAAGAGCACCTAAGCATCAAAAATTCCTTCTCTGAGCATTATGAATCCTTCTGAGTGTTGTAGCAGAGGATATTGGAGAAGAACAAGGGGAAAATGAAAGCAAAGATTGAAAGGGACTAGAAGGAGGGAGAAGATTGAATTTAAGAACCTGGTGGAAACTAAGAACTGGGAAACAAAGGGAAGAGAGTAAGAGAAATGGGAAAAGGCAGGGGAGGAGGGAACAGGAATAGTGGAAGTGGCTTGGAGGGAAAGAAGTATTCAAAACAAAATATTTGGTGAGTGAAAGCACAGGACAAAACCTAATGAGAAATGGCAAAGCTTCAAGATCCAATTTAATGATGTAGGAGGTCAGGAGGGAAAGGGTCCTGAGGGTCTTTAATGCTGAAGTAGACAGCAGGACTATTCCAATGGTTAAATCACTGACTTGTAATTCTAAAGTCCGATTTTCAGACTTCTGCCTATTATTTTCTTTTGTGACCCTGACAAGTAACTTAACATCTCCAAGCCTTAGTTTCTAGCCCTGTAAGATAGGAATGCTAGCACTTCAGAAATCTACAAGGATTTTATGAGACAACATATTTTGAAGGTCTTGCAATGATTTGATGCTACATCTGTGATTTGCATAAGTATCTAGAAAAGAAAGAAATGTTGGGAATGCAGATCTACAGAGTGAGACCTAATCTGAGAGCACTGGAGTGTAGATTTGGTTGTACAAAACGCTCTTGCCTCATAAAAGGATGATGATAAGATGTGTGGTGGGGTCCAGCTCTCCTCCCAGTCTTAAGTACAATTTTCAGAGAATTGTGCAAAGGAAGTTAGTATTGTGACATATCAGAATGCATTAATCACACAACTGAGTGTTGGAATCTGGTGGATATTGAGGTACATGCAAACTTCTATTAATGTCAGCGGTATATTATCTCAGCACCTCTCATAATCAGAAGAAATCATTGTTCACAGCTTGGAGTCAATCTTCTAGCTTTTTCTCCATTGTTTTCCTTCCAAGCCACAATGGCTGAGACAGCCACTGTCAAGAATGGCAGTCAGCATGTTAGTGGGTACAAGAAATCAGTCTGATTGCTCCGTATAACTAAGAAGAAACAAGTTCACATTTGTGAGGGATGTGGTGGGGTTCCCCCAAGCAGAAGCCCCTTTCTGGCTGCTCTGGCTGTGGCACTGAGAGCAACCACTGTGCTGCCCACCCTGCCTGCTCCCCTCCTGAGCTGCTCTTCTGCGTCCTGCTACATCTTTGGGGGAAAGCAGCTGTTTGCCAGCTCTGTTCTTGAAATGCTGAGGGTCTATAGCACAACTGACCCCAAAGGCTTCTTCTTATAAGGCCAAAGACTAATTCAAACTCCCTACACTCCAAGATGTACTTCCCTGCTGCCGCTACCATCTCGTACTATTGTAGAAATACTTTCTCTGGGAAAAGACAGCTGTATGTTGCTCTCAACCAGTAGCTAGATTTGTTACCTCCACTTCTCTCCCACTCTTTCTGGATGGAGAAGGCTCAAGGACCTGGAGTGGGATTGCCAGGAAACAACAACATGCAGCCACAGGCTAAACTGAGTAATTAGTAGGAGGGTTTCTGTTCTCACTGCTGTGATGTGGCTACAGAATGTTTGATGCCTGGCATAATCTTCAAAGTTTGGGAGGATCACTTTCCTGGGAAGTGAAAAAGTCTATGATAAGTTAGCAATGTAAATCTTCCCATACGAATGTCATAAAGCCTTAATCCCCTGCTATATTGCTCTCTAATTCATGACATGCAATTCTTTGTAAAGTAAAACGATTTACAAAAATGTTAAGAGTTCATTATTTCATCTATTTGTATTTTGAGTCTTTAATCTTAGGCCTGGCAAAACAGCACAAAAGAGCGTCTGTGCATATTTGTCCAGATTCTGTTTTATTCTGTCATATTTGCCTCCTAATGAACATTTCAGAAATGTTCAGGTGAAGACTTTTGTGGTTACAAGTACTAATGCATCAGTTGGAATCTATCCTCCTGCTTGAAAAGTTTGTCGTTCAGTTAAAACCAGGAACATATGACTTAGATGACCAGATGCATAGTGTAAATAACAAATGGTTAAAAAAAAATGAATCATTCATATATTGTCAAAGGTATATATACCATTTATCCAGGGTTTTCAGCTCACACAACTAAATAACACCACCACTTGAAAAAATTAAGACTTGGGTACCAAAAATAAAAGGGGGGCAGATTTTTCCATTCTGAATCAATTGTTCAGCCAACTCTACCAATCCTTCATGCTGAACCTCAGAGATAGGAAGTGGCTGTAAACTTATTTTAGAATAATTTGAAAATTACATATATGGCTTTTCTGTACATAGTTTTGGTATAGAGTTGCTGATCTCTCAGGACCTTACAAGCTGCCTCTGACCCTGTTCTGCATATCCTTTTTGAAAATTGAAGGAATTATCTTGCTTAGATATAGAATTCTCTTATTTCTTGTCATCATGAATTGCAAAATTCACACCTTGTATTTGTCATTGCTCCAGGAATTAAAATTACCATTCCGGAGCTTAGGGCCACTTCAGTTTATGGTCAGATATTCCACATTTAGAGAAAGAAAAATATCCATGCTATTGTTAACATCTAAAAATTCAAAGAAAGAAGATAAATTAAGTAGAGAGCAGGGGAAGGTGTTGTTTTCTTTGTAAGCGTTAAGAAGCTTGAGATATTAGAAACTCCACTGTGGAGAAGCTTGTGAGCAAAGGTGGAAGAATCAGTATCTGCTGCAGCTCCTCTTATGGAGAGTTCTGTGGTAGAAATGGCAGACATATTCATGATATGATACACATAGTTTTACTGACATGAGCTTAGAACATTCATAACCCACATTTCCAAGTGGTGCTGCTCAGCCCAAATGAAAGAGGATGCAGAGAGAAACTTTTCTGTTCTTTAATGATATATATGTGTTACAGAAAAAATATTTTAAGTAAGTTTTAGGCATAGTGGGTCTCTTTTCTGCAAGTACAGGGATAATAGACATCATCCCTTCATCTTCAGCTAAATACTTCAGTTATCACAACGGAGAGCACAAAACTTAGGAAGTGTTTAATGAGTGTAAAATGTTTGCAAGTTATGTATGTGAGTATATGTAGGTATGTATAAGTATATATGCAAACATGCATGTAAATATATATAAATTAGTTGTTTATACATATGCATGCGTGAATATGTATTACTTTGTTGGAGTTTGGTGTGTATGTGTCTTTGCAAACATACATGTTTATATATTAAATATGTGAAATGTAGTCATATAGTCACTAATTTCAGTCTATTAACAGGGTCAAAAATAATCATGGCGTGTCTGATTAAGAAACTTGCTCTCTTTTCCCAGGCAGTGACATTGACCTTATGATGCAAAACAGAAATTGCACATGAATATAAAGACAAAATTTTGGATAAAGACTGAACCTTAGCCTTCTGTGGTTCTAAGGAGGAATATTATATCTGTAATAGAGAGGAAAAGCTGGTTTCCTTATCTGGGAAGAAGCAGTTCTTTGCAGGTGCACAGGTTGGAGGATTGTTAGTCTGATTCTTGGGGGGAAACATTATCCAACAGGAGATGCTAATGTAGGACATTTAAAATTACTCCTGTGAAAAACTAATTTAGAATACACATGTATGACTCGTTACACACTTATCACTTCTACATACATGACATATGGTGCTTTCTGAAACAGATATTATTAAGAGATGAAATTGTCTGACTGAGCAAGGTTGTGGCTTTATAGATTTCATTCTAGCGACTTTGAGCATTGAAAGCCGTTAAACAAAAGTCTTGAAAGATGCAGATCACCTGTCTGCATCCCTCGGGACATTATCCTTTGCAAACAACTTATTTCTGGGGAAAACAGTAACAGTTGATACCATAATCCTTAAGTATTCAAGGACACTTGTCCTCCATCTTTTGGGCCTCGTGTCATCTTGGGGCAGGTAGATTCACGCTGTGATCATGACACAACAAACGTTCTTGCTGATGTATTTCGTCAAAGCCTGCTCTAACCCACTCTGATCCCTGATGCCCTTGGTGATCATCTTCACTGGAAGGAGGAGTTGAGGGAGTTACAGTATTTGTGGCTTTGTGATGAGTGTGAAAAGCCCCTTTCTGGGTGTTTGGAGGGGAGACTTGGTGTATCCTTGGGTCATCTCTGTACTGTTATAAATAGGCTGCTGTAAACAAGAGGACAAATTACTCTGACTTGTTCCAGACAGACATACAGTACGTGCAGCTTAGCAGGCAGCTTTCTGAGTCACTGTATGCAAAATAAGCTTCCCATGAGACCTTGCGATAAAAAGGAAGAAAGCAACTTATTATTTCAGTAATCGTGAGCCACTGAGCTAAGCAAACTAAGGCTGCCCATAAAGCCACCCATAACCTGGGAGAAGGACTGTCCATGGCTCCTGCTTTCTCTCAGATCATTAAAGGCACTGGGATTCCCAAGAGTCACTGGGCCATCTTGATTTAGTCAACTTCTGTGTTTGGTTTGACTAGAAAATGACCTGTTAAAAGATGAGTCTATCCTGTGCAGTCAAAGGAAAAGTTAACCACACCAGCTGCTGCTGCGCGTTCTCTCTGGATTACCTAGCTGCCAAAGCCTACTCGCTGCTTAAATAGCCATTGAAAACAGTGCATGATTCCTTGCCTCTGCACAAGGAGCAGTCAGAAGAGTCTGAACAGACTGATCAGCACCAATAAAGGGCTCCAATCTGACTGTGTAGATAAAGGAACAAGCTTTTTCTATAAATTCAAGATACAGCCATCCAGGATAGATGCGCCAACGGGGGGGACTCAGTACATGCAATTGCACGAATCATTTGAGAAAATGTTTGTACAGATAAATGTAATGAATTTCCTTTTCTCTCCTTTCTCTTTGTCACCTTCCCCATCCACACAAAGCCACAGTTTATCTTTCTGTCCTCAGGAACAAGGAAGCTGCCAGGCGCAAATCAAAGAGCCCACACTAGTGCAGAATGGAGCAAAACATTCTCCATCATCTTTACAGATCTGACGAGCCTGTATTTAAGTTTTCTCTCTGTGCAAGCACAAATGCAATTAGGAAACCTGTGATTTCTCCTGAGCCTTGCCAGTCTGACAGCTTGGGAGAAGGAAGTGAGGAGAATGCAGGGAGTCACTGGGCTAACTGTGATCGGCAGCCACACTCAAAATGTCTGTTCAGTCAAGGAGGGCGTACCAGGCACAGAGGTCTCACTTCACTCTACAAACTGCAGCATCTCTGCACTTGCAAGCACCATGCTCATTGTCAATCAATCTGCGACAGCCAGCACTGCCTCTGCAAGCACTTCATCCCCCCTCCTGCCTTTTCTAGAGTGGTAGGAACTGAAGAGGATAGGAAATCAGAGTTAATGAAAGGTGGGGGTGTGAGACGGAGAGAGTTTATCATAATAAATGCAAGGTAAAGGTAAACACACAAAGTACAGCCCAGGTACTGTGGTGGTATGGGACGTTGGTGGTGCCAGAAGTAAGTGGGAACAGCAGGAAAAAGATGTGTATTGGAGGGTATAACAAAATATATATCTGAAAGCAGAAAACAAGTGACAGGCTAAGGGAATAGCTAGAAATGAGGAGAGAGAAAAAAAGGCAGATAAAGGGACAGGCAGAATGAAGAGTGCTGAAAAGGGATGAAAACGGTGGAACAGGTAGGTATAATTTACACTGCGTCCTTTCATGAGAGTCTCTACCCAAAAGAGGTGGATAGGATCTTTGAAACCTTCAAAAGAGATTAAACACACAATTTACATTGAAATAAAATGAGAGTTGTGAGTGTAACACACCGAGTTGGTCTTAAAAATTCTTCTCTGTATTCATAGCAGCATACAGTAACATTAGCATGAACTGCATGACTTACAGCCCTACAAATCAGAGTTAGCATGGGCCCCAAACACTTCATTAAACAGTAATTCATATACTATGCAGTGTCAGTGTGTACTGAGAGTTTGGGTATTTTTTCTCAAAAGCACGTATGCAGGTATGTATGTGTTCCCTACATGCTGTAGATAACTTTACATAGATGAAGTTGCATCAAACTGCCCATTCTAAGATTCTGGATCAGTTGCCAATTACTTTGCAGTCTTCACGCCATGGAAATCCTGTTCTGAACACATACATGCTGCATTCCTGTATTGAATTTCACCACAGATTTGCTTTCAGAGTTGCATCTGTGCCATTCATGGAGTCATAAAACAGAAGTACTAAGGCATTACCTGAAGAAATAGTGATATAAAAGTCTTTTTTGGGGGAAGCGAGGGGCTGGATGTGAGTGAAGAGGCCCATAACTTCCACAAGTTAAATTCTTACAAGAGAAGTGGCAGATGGAGCCATGTCAGCTCCCACTCTGCAGAGAGGGTCATTAGAACTGAAAAGTAAAGTCCCATCAGACGCTTCTCTAGAACCCCCTAACCTGACAACAGGAATAGGAAAATCTTTAAAGTGACAACAGAGTTTTGCTCAGTATATTGTATATAGCAAGTGCCATAACCATGTATCCATACTGAATTTCTACTGCTCTGCCGTTGTGCATGAATCCCATGCGAAGTGGAATTTTTTTAGGTAATGATATATTTCCCTTTCATTTTACACAGTTATCAATAATTGCATATGGTAGTAAGCAGTGAAGGATGTGGGTTTTTTAATGACCTAAAGCCCACAGTAGGCACTCAGGCTGAAGCCTCTTCCTCCAAGTTTCAAAGGACAATGAAATGCAATGACAATTATACTCCTCCAAAATAAAAGGTTTATTGTGTACAGCCAGGGCAGATGCTCAGTTAGCTGTAACTGAGCTGCTAAAAGAAAAGCTGTGTTTACCTGCTGCTGCCCAGCAGATTTGAAGTCTGACAGATCTCTTAGCTGTAATGCAAAAGGAGCCATGTGTGTGCTTTAGGTTTAATGGCACACCTCATGATGGGCCCTGAAATACTGCTCTGGGAGGTGAAGAGGAGGTGAAGATACACTCTGCTCAGTCAAAAAACATCTCTGAAACATGAAATACTCTTTGGATGGATAAAGGTGCATCAGAAGACTGTCAAAAGGAGAATTATGACAAGGGTCAATAAAGAACCATGGACAAAATCTGCCAGATTTAACAGAACATTAATTCAACATGCTAGGCTTTAAAACTGAGCTTTTCTTTAACTGATTTTGTGGAAATGTTAGTGAAGAATGTAAATCGAAGCTGAGCTGATGAGTCTGGGCATCTGTGACATGATGAATTTTGTAAATAGTAAAAGGACTGTTCAGTAAAAGCTAACCTGTTGTGTTCCACATTAAAATAGCCCTTTTTAGAACCAGTTGCTTTTCTAATATATAGCACATGGGTTTCCATTACCACCATCGGGATGACTTCATGCATATCCTGGGGCAGGTTTTGGCCCCAGATGTTCTATAGTTAAGTTCTGGTGGCTCACATTGCAAGCTTGTGTTTTGGATAACTTGAAGCTGTTAGCATTTAAATGGGCACAACTGGAGCCTTAATGTTAATGCCCCATTAATCCCTCTGCTCTGGGAGTCAGGTTTTCCTGCTTTAACATCTGTTGCACTAGCAGTAGGTGCACCTATGCTGACAGTATACAGAAGGTCAGATACACAGGGGAGGATGTGCAGAGCTCTACACCATTCTAGCAGGACCACAGTCTGCATTGGGTGGAGCCCATGCTCATTCCGTCTGCCTGAAAAAGCATCTTTATGTATCATAGCAGCCAGGCCTATAATATAAAATATTATATTATACAGCCCATATATAAAATGGCCAAAGAGTTTCTTGAAATGTCCTAGCCTTCCATTTGGATCCACGAGCATCTCTTATTTTAGCAGGAGCTGAATCAGACATAATTAGATATTAGGTATTCTAGTACCTAATACTTTTTGAGCAAGAAAAATCCTGATGCACCCTTTGGATGTTAAGATGCCTGTATTTCAAAATGAAGACCTGCTTGCATTTGACTGGCTTTTGTTGCTCTGGTCTCAGAAATCTTAGAAGACTTGTCAGAGATGTAGGTGCTTTCTGAATATAGAAGCATGGTGTTGTTTACATTAGTATTTGGTGGGGAATTGTAACAAGATCTTTCCCGTGGTGGATCCTACTATGATTATCTCTGTGGGTGATGGTTTAAAAACTTCAGCTCATATACAGAGCAAGTTCTTGCCTGCATTGTATTTTTTTCTACGATGGAATTTAATATATTATTACTCTCAGATGACACTGACTTCCAGGTCATATTCAGGCATAATCTAGGAGATGCTTTTTGACCTTTGAGGGACTTTACGGGGTTTGGTCTCTTTCTTAACAGCTGAATTAGCCTGATCAGCTCAACCACTGACTCTCTTGCATGCCTTGTCTCACTGGTTACCACACTGGCAAACCCTTCCTCAGAGGAACTAAAAGATCATTATACTGGGGGGAGAGCCCTATCTATTTTCCCAGGCTTTGGGGAAAAGGGAGAGTAGGGGAGTGAGCTGAGTGGGAGGCTATGTAAACTGAGGAGAGGAGGGCCAGGCTCGTTTCTGTGAGCTGAGGAACCTTTTTAAATGTTGGTATGAGGCAAAGTCAGACTGTTCTTTGTATGTGATTTTAAACATCTATTTACATGCACACATCAAATTTTAGGTAGGTTTATTTTATAAATCTTAGCAAATTTTAAAAACCCTTTTATGCTAAAAGAGAGTTGTCATAAGTATTGTCAACGTGATAAAAATCACATCATTTTAGGCACTTTGAGTCACTAGTGACTGCAATGCTGTGTTTGGTGGTTAGAAAAGCTATCAGCTGTCAGTCATATCAGTAGTACCCACAGGGCTAGGAGTGCTGGTTTGGACAGGCTGAAGGTAATTAAAACACCCTATCTATAAGGACTTACAGTATTAACTTTAAAATTAGCTTGCACTTGGGGGAGTGAACAGCATTGTATTTCCTCCTCATATTTAAGTGTTATCCTAGCCAGAATGGCTGTCAGAAGTGTTTTGTCCGTCAGCTGCTTGGAAGGTCCTCTGTGACGTACATGGGGTTTTAGGATACAGAGCCTCTAGAAGCTGAGGTAAGCAATGAAATATTACACGGATCTTGTAAGTGTAGAGGTCAAGTTATCAGTGTGCATCAGCTGGACAGTAAACACACAGCCTCAAGCCACCTTTGTCACAGGACTCCACAGCACCAGGCAGACATGCAGTGGGCTTGTCTTCTGTCAGGCTCAGCAGGGATTCCTTTCTGTTGTTTTACAAGAAGGTATGTTTGGTTCTGCAGATGGACAGGTACATACCACTGGTTAGCGGAGAACTGCAGAAAGCTAATAAGGTGCACAGGCAGTGGTCTGTCAATACATGGGCTTCAGGGACCAAACCAGTTGAACAGATTTCCCTCTTGGCTGCTCCGATTTGACAACGCATTGTACAACTCCCCCACTCGTGGCAACACAGTTGTTTGTAGAGTTGGGATATGAATGGAGACAACCAACCTTCCTCTAAGTCATGGATTTTTGCGGGGATCGGGGAATAGTTTTTTGCAATGGCGTGGGGAGTAATGAGAATACCTTATCTGATACTGCTTCTGAAATCCCTGTTTCATTGGACCTTCAGGCTCAGGGCATGATTTGCAAAGGAATCAGTACTGCACTTATGTTTACCATTTTGTTCAGGAAACACCATTGCTGATGCAAATAGCTTCTCTTCTCCAAAGGTGGATTTTAATGCTGAATGTGAAGTTGTGCTCCCGGAGGAAGAGCAAAGGGAAAGAGTCTTCTTGTTGTCATACTTGACCAATGTGGAAGGCTAGCAGAAGAGTAATATGAGCAAAAATGAACTGTGTATAATGTCACCTGAAACTTCCTGAGATGTTTTTCCTTCACATGTAAGGATCACACAGTCAACAGTGCCGTACTCATAAGACCTCAGGCTGAGCTAGCACTGTCAGGAAGGTGCTGCATTGTCAGGGCTCCATGGCAGCACCATAACTGAAGTGTAGCCCCTCCTACATAAGACCACAGAGGAGTTATATCAGTTAGCATCCATGGTCCAAAGGAGCTTGTCTTTTTTCCCCTTGGTTCCAAAAAATATAAAAGGAATAACAGATGCCACTCAAATGAATATACAACTAATTAATTTTTCTCTTTGATAACACCACTGCTGTAAAGACAATGTTTGTCCTTCTTGCTGAAAACTATCAGTAAGAACAAGTTAGTTCCTCTGTCTCTACCTTCCCCTTGCTTCTCACCCATAAGGACCCACTCTTTACTTTCCAGTTAAAAAAACCTAAGGATTATTTCCAGTGCAGACTGAAATCAGTCAGGTTCTGGTTTGCTTTATGTAATAACTTTTATGTCTCGGGTTTAGCTGGTGGTTTTTCTGTCTGCACTTCTTGCTGCTGGGGGGTTATGGATGCGAAGTGACAGTAGCGTTTCATCTCATCACATCCACACGCCGGCGTTCCCTCCACTGCCACCCCCTGCATGGCTCTGTGATACTTTTGGTCTGTGTGTGAAGCTTTTAGCAGTGTTTTAATAGTCAAGTAAGGAGAGTATTATTTTTCCTTTTGTAGGCTTATATCCATGGTTCAATGGTACAGAAGAGTGCAAGGCTCACTCTGTCTGTCATTGACTTTCTTAGGATGCTTTATAGAGAGAGACTAGCTCTCTTTTTGTACAGTTAGGTTTCCAGATGTGTGATGCAAGTGTTTGAACTTCCCATAGACTAGCTGGCCAACTCATGGTTCAGGAGGTCACATATCCTTTAAAGTCATTTCCCCAACTCCGTTGTCACATCTTGTTTCCTGATCCATACATGCTGCTCTCTTTTTATGCAATGGATGATCCCCTCTACTCTGTGGCTGTTCCTCATTATACCACCTGATGCTAAAAGAACCATTTCCTCAACCTGCTAGGTTTTCCTCCTTGCTGTTTTACTCCTTTCTTCATATACAACTCTGTCTAATTCACAGGATTATCCAATGAATGTGAATTTAGTCTCCTGGTTAATCATCATCTAACCTGCCAAAGTGTGTTTCATGGGTTTCCATATTTTTACGGATGATTTTTAGGCCAGAAAAACACAGTGTACCTTGGAGTCATCAAACTGGAAAAACAATCAAGACCTGCTCAGCCCATCTCCCCAGGGCCAATGAAGGATGGTGTGTGCATCATATGTCTAGTGTTTTGTCTAGGGCAGTTTTAAATACACAGTCAACCTTCAGTTCCTCCCCTGAGGAGACTACTCTTCAGGGTTACACTATTTGCTCCCTGGAATTTCAACTTTATGTTACTGGTCTTGATTTCATCCATACACCTTTTTATTATTAGCTATCCTCTCTTCTTTCCCTTTGCTTTTTTTAATTTTTTTTTTTTTTTGGCATTTGCACCTTTCAATTATATGCAGTTTATTTTCATGCCTTTCCCTTCATCTGCTAGTCATTGGCATGTAACTAGTCTATGCAGATGTAATTCTTCATTTCTTTTCCTACTAGCTCAGTCTTTCCACCACCCTGGTCGTTTATGTGGCTCTTCTCTGAACTCTCTCCAGTCACACTGATGAGGAGGTGTCCAGAAACAAATGTCACATTCCAGGTGATTTCACCTCAGAGCAGAGACAGAGAGACTATTGCTGTATCTCGCTGTTATGTGATGTGATTACTTGGCTTTTAATGGTGCTGATCTGTCTTGACTTTTCTCTCTGTGTGTGTTCGGTCTAGACTGTGGCCATCGTCTGTGGCTCTTAAAAGAGCCTCTTTAGCAGCCTCCAGGCCTGTTCCATTGATCTGAATTTATTAATTTTCCTTTCAGGCTCCTTTAGCCCCTTTGCTCCCTCTTCTTCCTAAAATGTAGCTTTCACAGAACTCAGTATAATCCTCTCATGGTATCTGTGTTTCGGATACTGCTGTTAACAGTTCAGCTCTACCTCCTTTCAGTACCAATTCTGGGGGATAAGATTTTGAGGCCACTTGCTCCAGTGCGTAGCAAATACTGGCACTCACCTTTAGCTATCCAAACCCATCCAGGGCTTCTTTGAAAAGGTTAGGGTAAGTGAATCATATTGTCCTGTAATGAGTCTTTGTGAGACTAGATTTTAAAGTAACATGCACCTGCAGCAAAATGCTCAGTCTGGGCACTTCTCCCGCATCTTTGAGTGACTTGAACCCAGATGTTTCACCTTTTGGTGTTTAGCAATACAACTATATAAAAAGAACCAAAAAGAAACACCATGTCAAGATACCTTGGAATTTTTGAAGGTATTTGTATTCCAGTACAAATTTTGCTCTAGCACTTATTGTCAACAGAACTGAAGTCAGGTTAAAGTAAACAAATAATCCGAGTAGCTTCTTAAAATGCATGAAATGTAAAAGGCAAGACTTAATTTCTCTTGACAGTGCTCACCACCAGATAAACCTGTTTTGTCCACTGGCAATCAGATATTTTGATGACTGTTATGCTTACGATCATTGTTTTTCTCATTCTCATGTTATCATGTTGTTTGTACCTTAAATATTTACTCCTGGCATGCATATGCAGACATAAAAAAAAGGTTATACATTTCCATATGCCCAGAGTGCTTTGGGTTGATGCTTAGCTCTAGTGTGGAAACCCCTGGGCAGCTGAGCTACTGTGACCTTTGTGCTAACTGCAATGTCATGATCTCTCTGCTAATTGCAGCTTGGTATTGAAAAGACAGAATTTATGTCCTTGTTAGTGAAGCCTGTTCAGGATAAGATAAGAAAAAGATACATAACTTTTCACTGTCTGCTAACTTTGATAGTGCAAGATAAGAAAAATATGCAGAATATAGTGGCAGTATATGCCGCAAACAAGCAGCTATAAATATATTTGCATTGAAATGCACATTGAGTTCTCTCAATGATGAACATGGTTGTGGTAGTCTTTTTGAATTGGTAACATCTCACTGCCTGGGTTTTTTGGTAGATGATATTCTTAATCAGTAAGCTAACCCACGTTTGGGCAGTTCCATTTCTTGAGTTCTTTCTTTAGGATTAACTATTAATAGAGACAAGAGTTGCAACACTGATGGATGCTACCGAAACAACACTGCTGAACAGATTTGCTTCTGCAGGTCTGACTCATGGCAGTTTGGTATCTTCTGTTTGTCATTTATATCTAAGTAAAATGATTTGGAAAAGTTGTGTGAAATCGGAATAATTTTGTTTTGTTTTTATAATTATCTTAATTTTACTGTCCTCTTGTTTCCTAACCTAGTTTAAGGATTTATCTATCAAGGGCTATTCCATCATACCTGCTATTGCAATACTCAAAAATTTTAGAAAGCCATGTCCACTTTAAACACAAGCAAAGCAGTCTGATGTCTAGGGTTGTGGACAGGTGGAACAGAGAGGCCTAATGGTTGGTCCCCAAAGTCTTATAGCAACAGTTGTGGCATCTTGCCTGCACTGCTGCTGGCAAGTAGCCAGCCATCCAAGTAGTCATAACTTCTCATCTCTCTTCCTACCAGTCCAGCAGCATGGTGTTAGCTCCCTGGAAATGGGCACATGCATACGGTGTTGCAGTCCAGCAGGGAGTGAGACTGAGCAAGCACAAAGCAAAGCCAGGGCTCCCCATTACCACTTACTCCCTGATTCTTCCACTAGTTGTGGGGGCAGCTTCTTTGCCCATTTGTCTAAGAAGCTTTAAGCTTCCTTTGGAAACAAAATCCAAAAAATGAAGTGATTTCTTCTTTTCCCATGATTTTCAGGAGACAGTCAAGTTGTGGAATCTCCTTTTCAAGTATTTCCCAAATCTTCAAATTCCTTTTTGTCTTGTCTTCCATATAATAATTTATACATCAAAACCTCAAAAGTGTTTTCTCAACACTCATGAATTAAGCTTTATAAAATGCCTGCCTGTGAATTCACTGTTATTATCTTGATTGGCCTTACAGAGAAGCTGAAGCAAAGAGCACTGAAATATCTTTCTCAAGGCCAAGCATAGATTCCCCAGAATAGGTGTAAATAGGACCCAGGTTTCCTGATTCCTAGTGATGTTCTTTAAAATAAATAAAACTCCTTTTGACTTCTGAAGATGCTCTTGATAGTGGTAATGGCAATGTAGCAAGCCTTGTTTCATATTTGTAAAATTTTTCTTTTCCTTTATAATCTCACATCCTTTAAACCTTATTATTTTTATTGATGCCAGCTCTAATTTATTTCTATTTTTATTTTGGCAGCCATGAGTTTTCCATCAAATTGGTGGAACTGTCACTTACTAAAGTTTTTCATAGTATTAAAATTGATGAGATTGAGTTGAGGCTGCTTTAACTCTTTTCTCTTTTTTTTTTACTTTTTTTTTTCTCTCTTAAAAAGTCAAATCAAACTGAGATGCTCCACGTTTACACCTGTACCTTCTTTCACTTGGTATATTCTGATTGATGGCTCTGTTTCTTACTACTCCTTTTCTATTATCACACATATCCATTTGTAGTAAAATACCTAGCTATCTTCACTGGTGTATTTTCATACTCCAGTCAAAAAGCTCATTGCCTCTCAGGCAACAATTGCAAACCCTTTTCTTTTCCATCCTTTCGAGGAGATTTGTGTAGCATCTCAGTCCTGCTAAAGACTAAAACCTTTGCCTCTTTTTTCCTTACTCATGCCATGAAGTCATAGCTGTCTGTGATATCACACTGGGCTGCTATGGGAAATCTTATGATATCTGAAGAAGAGGATTATAACTAGGTTAACAAAGCTGTGGCAGGAGTGGAATGATAAAGGTGTTTATCATACCATAAAGCATTTCAGTAATTAGAAATTTAAGCACAGACGTTTCCTGTTTTTTGAGGGAGAGCTGGAATTTTATCTGCTTTTCTCTCTTATGCTTCATCAAGGAAGTTCACATTTATAAAGCGAGAAGAATTGAAGCTGCACTTTGTTTTTCACACAGTAAGAGGGAAGGGGAAAATGTGCAGGCAGGCTAGGTCTATAACATTGATTTGTAACCAACAAAGGAAATGTCTACTTATGAGACACAAATCAATGTAAGCAGACTGTGAAAGTGCAAACAGAGATGTGAGAAAATTATTTGATCGTTAGTCTTCCTTTGGAAAAGACAAAGGGCCAAATTCTGCTCTCGTTTACAAGGATGTAACTTCCACGAAAACCAGAGGAGACTTGCCAGTGCAATTATGAACAAAATTTCACATGGTGTCCTAATGGCTGAAGGTGTAAGACATTAGAGTAGCAAGGGGGCTAGGCAGCAAAGGGAGGCAGAGGAAGGATGCTGCAGCAACGAGGATATGAACCAGGTTTTGCTATTAATGAATTGTAGGTGCAGAAAACATATTGATGTGCCTCCCCATGCAGAGGTGACCTGCGTGAACTGCGCACCTGCTTAATTCAGCTGAAATCTTAAAACAGTTTTTATTAACCTGAGACTTTGTTGCCACAGGCTGAGATATTTTCTTGGAGATTGACTGGTCTCCTGAGTATAATCTAGTCCTGAAGATTCTAAAACTGCAGAGTCCATTATCTAGGAAAACCCCATATTAACAACAAAGCCACCGTATTTTGAAGGTAAGAAGAAAATCTGGTGATCTAACTCCTTTTGGTCTGTGGGAAGTAGTAGATGGTGATTTGGAGTGAACCCCTTTGAACATGGCTAGTCTTTACAAGGACAGCCTGCTTCTCAGGTGGGAATTTGTCTATCCTGGAGCTATTTGCACCCCCAGACTTACCCTGTAGATAGATATAATTGGTTGTTTCCAAATCTCTGAGGCAAACAGTTTCTGAAGCTGTGGTTTGATGGCACAGTGGATCTGGGTCATAATACCCTATCAGAATCACTGTAGCCATACAACACGAAGTGTTGATCTAGGATAAATTCACATACTGGTTTGAATGTTTTCAGAACAAATGGATTAACTTTATATGGCAGGCTTTATGCCAGATCAGATATCACCTGTCTGCGCCACTCTGACTTCAGGCTAGATTATATATCGTCTGTTCTCTTGCAGCGACACAAACTCTTGCTAATTTGATAGTAATGTGATCGTGTGCCCATGCCCAAACCAGGTCAGATCTATACTGCTGAGTGATCCCGTGGTAACGGTTGTGGACTGATACCCTGAGTCTGTTCATTAGCAGGGAGACTGACCTCAACTTCAGCGTCAAAAATCCACCAAAGTAGAGGCAAACTAACTTCCTTTAGCTACACACCCTGCTTCAGTTTAGGCTTCAGTCCCCCTTTGCCTTCAGCGGTTCCCTGTGTTTGCACGAGTACTGGGCTTTCCCCGTAAGAGTCCATTCAATTCCATTTGTGCAGCCACTGGAAAGAGAAAGAGGCCAACACATACATACGTACACAGTTTTAAAGGCTTGGGACCCGTTTGGAGAGGTAGATATTTTTATTCTGGTTAAACTATTCTAATTCCTGTGGATATTGTTTTATTTATGGCACAATACAAGATTAAATCAGGCCATGGCTTCCCAACAGGCGAACAAAGCGAGTCTAAACAAATGATATTTTTAAAAGCTTTTGGGATAAGAATAATTTTGAATCTAAAATGTGTTAAAGTGACATTAAATAACAAAAAAAGCTTACGTTCATGACAAGTTAAACTCTCCTTTACAGAAGGAGATGCAACAAGTTCTGTCATTTTACTTCGTAAACTGAAAAAAAGTCCTCTTTTTTATTTTTCTGTCTTCCGAACTGCACTTGGCCTTTTGAGAGGGAGGCAAAACCCTATCTGGCACTTGCCCCCAGCTCTCACATGTAGTGAATATTTCCCCTTGGGTGCTCTTTGTGTCGTGATATCTTAAAATAAGTGTCTTTCTGTCAGGCATTGCTCTTATATAATACATGTTGTCATCTGGAGTGAGGCACAGTTGTGCATATTTAACTGGTTTGCTTTGTAATGCGTCATTACAAGTGACCGAAAACATGGTACAGGAAGTTGTTTGTGTGCTTTTTTTCATTGCTTATGCAACTCCCAAGCAGAAAATGTTCTTGAGAGCAGATGGTACAGAACAGTCAATTGCAAGCTCCATTTTCCAGATGCATAGATGTTTCATGTCTACTTGAAGCCAGTTCAGATGGCTTTATAAACCTGAGTCCAACTTTTGTTTAACCCTTTACTGGGCCATCAGTGAAAGTGTTTCCTGCAGGAGCTTCAGTCCTAATAAAAATCACTTGAATGCACAAGATCCATTGTGTTCTCAGATGCTTAGCCGGAATCTGGGACATAGCGTTATGATCAGCAAGTAAAATATTAATACTGTTTTTCTAGCAGGAATGTTACAAGTTCAGCAACTGATGCGTGATCTGTGGTTTCCATTCATTTCTCTTTTCAAGTTTCTAAACAGTATGTTGTACCACAGAGTGGCCAA
The DNA here is from genome assembly GCF_018691265.1 of Tyto alba. Lineage (NCBI taxonomy): Eukaryota > Metazoa > Chordata > Aves > Strigiformes > Tytonidae > Tyto > Tyto alba. The sequence continues at coordinate 53,837,633 of NW_024881276.1, read as the reverse complement.
TATCTGAATTTCTTACTGCTTGACAAGGGGATTACTAGATAGTGAAGGCAAATTAATTTGCCTTCCTACAGAAAAGGTAAGCACTTCTTACCCTAGGGCAGTAACACAGTCAGCTCATGACTGCATGATACTGATAAACTACAGTTTACAACTCAGCAGGTTTCTTGTTTGATTTGGTTTTTTCACTTGCTTGGGTCTTTGGACTTTTCACAGTAGGCTTATTGCTGCTGAACCATAGCCTTTTATTTAATGACAAATAAAAGTACCAATCCATTTTTTTTTCCCTGTTGCACCCACAGAAATCTGTCTGAGATCATATGAGTATCACAGACTAACTCGGGGGTCATCCATGAAAACCAGTCTGCAATTGTTGGCCAGACCAGTCAGTTTGTGAAACACAATTTAGGTTTAGTTCAGTTCTGACTTTATTGTAAGGTGATCTGCAAATCCAAGGACTCATAATAAGTAAGATGCTTGATCCCATAATAACGAAACTAAATTGTCAGTTATTGTCCACAGATCCTGAGAAACAGGCAAGTAATGATTCCTCCAAAGATCCTGCCTGGTTGTACAGTGCACCTTGGTCAGAAGTAGGCATAGAACCAGAGTCTGACATCTGATCCACTAAGCTTTATTGTTTTCAAGTACTTCAACAAACTTTCAAGAAAGATTATCTGAGCTGAGAGAGATAATAGATTTCAAAATAAAAGCTGAAGGAGAACATTTTTTATTATGTCATCAGTTAATTTTTTAACTCTTTATTACATTCCCACAATGTGAGAAGATGAATCTAAACTGAACTCTCAAAGCTGAACAAATCCAGAAGTCAAAATGATTTTCCAAATCCCTGGCTCCAATCCATCCCTTAAACTGAGAGAATACAGAAATTTGGAATAGCTGAAGTCTGGCTTTTATGTTGGTAATATCATGTAATCCAAGTTTAGATGCCCAGATATGCTGATTGATGGTAAGAGAGGTCGGAAGGAACTGATTTCTTTGGAAAACCTTGTGAAACAGTCTAGAACCACTCTGTGAATAGGCTCCCCAGGGAAGTGGTCATGGCACCAAGCCTATCAGAGTTCAAGAGGCATCTGGATGATGTTCTTAGTTGTATGATTTAGTTTTAGGTAGTCATTCAAGGAGCAGGGTGTTGGACTCAATGATCCTTATGGATCCCTTCCCACTTGAGATATTCTATGATTCTATGATTCTCTCCCTTTGAAGAGTCTTGTGTTATTAACCAGAATCGGGATAGTAAAGTTGATGGACCTGATAGCATGTTTCTCTGCAGCAAAATTTTGTCTCATTTGGCAAGAGGACAGGCAGTTCAATGTTTCACAGAACAACAGTAACATTCTTGGTGACAATTTCTTCCTTGACCTCCTACTGAATTAAAGTTCAGAGTTTTTGTGACACCGTAGTAATCTTCAGAAACTCCTCCTTTCTGTGAACCACTTATGGTTTACAATACGAATAATATTTTCAATTTGTAAAGAAGTTTCATTTGAAGACCTCATTACTGATAAGCAGCATTATCTATTAGCCTTGCAGTAATGAGGGAGTTGCATATTGTCCTTTACTTTTCCAAGGGGGAAACTGAGGGGTGGAAAAAATACGGGTTTGTCAGAACTGTGAGAAGTACTAACTTTATCAAAATGTGGGCCTTCTCTAAGAGGCAGAATGAAAGTTCGGTCTAGAAAGAGTCAAGCTTTCAGGTTAGGATCCAACCATGGCCTTTTCCATTCAGTGCTCTCTAAAAAGAAAACAGTTCTGTCAGGTTTTCTTTTCACTCCATCTTGCTGCATGAGATGCGAAGCAAATTGCACGTATTGGACTGGCTTCTCAAGGCAATAAATGAAATAAAAATAATAGTTGCCAGGTCCTGCATCTCGGAACTGTCATACTGCATGTTAAAAGCTCACTCCTTCCCAGAAATGAGGTGTAAAAAGTAGTATGAATGTGTGTGTGTGTGTGTGTGCATGTGCATGTGTCTGGGTTTGGGACACAGACAGATTCCCTACCTGGAAATGGCTTGCTATTATTAGACACTCAGTTACCAGGGGTTATGTAAGACAATTGAAGCTCTGTTTTTTAACAGAGACGTGATTCATGCTACTTGTAGTAACAGTAACCACCTCCAAACGAGACAGAAAGCAGACACAGACAAAAGGCTGAAGAAATCAATGCTGGCTGATCACAACCATCCTCCTGATACTTTCTGCCTCTCAGGCAGCCGTTGGGTTATCAGCAGTGGAGGTTGATGCTAATTCCAAAGACTTCTGGAGTTACTGAGCCGGTGCACCTGTATCAGCAGTGTTTGCAGGGAGCAGCTGAGGCTGCAGGAGCTGCAAGGGGGGACAGCACTGGGCACACTTTGCCGTGTTCCCCGCAACATCTCTGGTGTTCTGCAGGAGGCTGAGGGAGCTGTGAGCAGAACTAGCACTCCTACTCTATTTTCTCAGTTACTCCTGCTGGGAAAGGCTGGAACCAAAACAACTTTTGGCTCCTCTGCAGTTAACACTTCTACAGTAATTTTTATAGTAATGTTGGAGGGAGAGTCGAGACCTGGAGTAGCTTTGAACTTCTGCCAGCACTCTTCATTAGAGCAAATTGTGAAATCTGGTTGAACTAGAATAGCTCTGAGCTCCCCTATGGCTAAGATTCCTGATCCATCACCTACGGTACTTCTTGCTGGACATGGCAGAGATCAGAGTATCTGCAAGCGCCTTCATAATCTTGTTCATCTGGGCCATTTTCTTATAACAATTTCTGTTGGGAGATAGCAGGAGTAAAGTAGCTGCCAGATTGTCTACAGTCAAAAATCCCGTCTCCTCCGCACAGAATTTCTTTCCTGAGAGGAAGGGTTATGTTCAGAATACTAAAGTGAACATCAGTGGGGTGCTTATTTACAGTGTGTCACCTTCCAGAAATAAAAGGTGAGGAAGTTACTGTTGGGTCTCCTCAAGTCACTGCCATTCCCTACCATGTCTCCTCTTGGAAGACTGTGGATCTCCTGTAAAATTTCATTTCAGCATCTCTGCGTAGTAACTTCTGCTGTCAAGGAAGAAGATGCTGAAGATTTGGAAATGGTCTTTTTAGCACTCAGAAGACAGCCCTCCTACGTTAGCAGAACTTATCCAACAGCAGAGCCAACTGCCTTCAGTTTCATTCAAGAAAGTTTTGAAATGACCAGAGAAATAGCCTCTAAAAGCCACAGAAGCGAACTGAATACTGAATCCCAAGAGTTTATCATTTGCTAATACCGGAGTAAGAATAACAACAATTATTGCTATGTTATTTTCCTTAATGCATTATGCTGTATATACTGTACAGAGTAGAAATCACTTCAGCTACTATTAATGTTAGTAATCATTCTTCATCAGCCACACTGCATACAGTTTTAGGAGAAAAGTGAAAAATAACTCAGAGTGCCTTAAAAATGGCATTGTAGTCATATCCTGACTGTGCTTTCCTGGCACAGGGTATTTAAAACCCAGATCTGAATAACGCAGCTGGCACTGACATCTCTACATTTCAGGCACATTTAAGAAAAATCCTGTTTTGATGCAGATGATACATAACTTTAAAAAGCAAATAATTATCACAAATATACATCACACCTCAGGACACATTGCTGTCAGTGACTTGACATTTCAAATGATGAGTTTCGCAAATGTGCATAACCATCAGATTTGATTGAACAATGTTTTAGAATAATTCACATGCTCATCTAGAACTTTTTTCATTGTGTTTTGGCACTGAAGCATGAAACAGGAAATCTACAGTGGGTTTCTCTTTGCTTGTGAGGAAGCAAATGCTTTGATCAGTTCTACGTACTCCAAGGCTTCAGTCAGTTATTCCTCAATGGATAATGAAACCAAAGCCCAGAGTGACTCTGTTTCTCTGTGGATCCTGTGTGATATTTTATATATAGTTTTTGACATAAATCAAACAAGCTTTCATTTGTACAGTTCGAGGCAGCAAGCACACAGGAAGAATGGTATGAGAAAACATGTTCGTGGTCCTTTTTACCTAGTCTTCTCACTGTGTTGGTTACTGACTCTTTAATGATTGACTCGCAGGGGAAATCTTCAGAGACAGGAGACAGTCACCCAAAAAAAAAAAAAAAAAAAAAAAGAAATATTCAAAATCACTTGAGTGTTTTTCCTGACTGTCAGTAACATGATTGTTTAGCTCAGCATTCAGACATTGCTGTTGTGAATCTCAAAACTTAAGGAAAAGATTCCTTGTCTCAGACTTGGCCCCTCAGAATGCATGCCAACATGATTTTTAATATAAATCTTCCTCTAGTAAAGGCAGGAAAAATCCTACAACTTTCTTTCTCTCCATACAAAACAAGTCATGTAATAAAAGCTCAGTGAGAGGGAGGAATTCCATCAAGATAATGGTAAGTTTTTTTGGGGAGAGGAGGATGTTCCATTTTTCTGTTTGATAATCTGGCTCTTGGTGCTTGAGAAAATCAGATGTATGAGTGAAAGTTTCATTTCCTAATTTACCTTGAGGGGAGTGGTTCTGTGACAAATGGATCAAATCTATTGAAATTTATAGCTGGTGGTATTCCATTGTCCCACATGGAATTATACCTTAAATGAATGTAAACAGTATGTTTCTGCAAGCAACAAGCCACCAAAAAAATAGGATTTCATGACTCTTACCAGTTACCATTTTGTATCATCTTCCATACTCATGACAATGTCCTTTAGACTTGTGATTTAGGTCAGCTTTCATCATAAGAATGACAAATTTGGTGGCCAGACACTGATGCATCGGGTGCTGTACCACTGTGACCAAGAGAGGGGGACATATGGGAGAACCAGTGCCAATAGTGTATAGCTTCATTAAATTGTGTTATGTGTTGAGATTAAACAGTCCCTGCACCTAGGTGAAAATACATTATCAGTCTGCAAACCTGGTTGCTGAAACATGGAGACACTGAGAAGATTCAGTACTTTCTTCAATTCACCATCGTCTATAGGACTAAGGGTTTCGGGGTTTATGCTAGAGTATTTGCAAGGAGAGCATTCAATGAAACCAAACCAAATGTGTAGGGGAGGAGGAAAAAACTCAGCTCATTCTCTTCGTATGCTTTCATTGTTTTTGTTCTTCCTGAAAAATAATGTCCTTTCAGATTTCGTTTGACATCTCCATGATGTTGAACAGATTCGGAGAAATCACCAATATTTTGACAGGGTTCCTTGGCAATGAAATGTTCATGAAGCTCATCTGTCATGAGCTAATCTGGCTCATCTAGCCAAAGCAGTAGCTCAGGCGGATATATTACTGTAACAATTTAATTTCTACACATTTTCTTCATCTCTGGTGACTGCAGTGATGGCAACTCGTATTTCAGTTGCAGAAACATTGGTAGTAATTGCAGCACAACTATACCTTTAGTTTTTGAGAACCTTGCTTAAGGTAGCAAGGCAGTGTCATGTTGTCCAAGTGCTGCCTTCTTGGTAAGAAGGCAATACTGATTGCACTAGCCATCTTCAGTGTTCATGGCTTCCACACCTTAACCTCTTACCTTGATCACCTACATGAACCTTTTGAGTTTCATACCGTAATACTGATGCCTTGTAACCTACAACATCACCACATGAATGCCTGAGGCTGTATATACTCTCAAATGGCCTCTGTTAATACTAAGTATCTGTAGAGAACTAGCACTCAAAACTCGTCGACACTATCAATATACAAGCACTACCCACAAATCAGTCTGTTCCCTGGAAAGCTTATGTAGGTGCAGTTACACTGAGCACAGAAGATTTACTCTGTATTTGACACCAGCATCAGTAAAATCATGACCTTGTGTATTTGCCTCAGTCACACCCCACTCAGTGAATTGCTTTCAAAAGTATGGGGCTTCCTTCAACATTCAGATACAATTGTGAAGACTCCATAGTAGAAATATAAAGAATTCTGTGTTGTTACACCCAGCAATATTTTGCCAAAATAAGAATTCTAAAATAGTAGTTGTGTATATAACTATACAGACATACATATATATATATAGTCACCATATAGGTATATATCATATTTATATGTACAATTGTTTCTTCTCTTTGCCACTTGTGAAAAGATAACTCATTGTCTGACATGCTGTCATGGTTCAGTCTGCCATCACAAATTTTTGTTTTCATTTGAATGTTTAGCTGAATGTTACATCAGGGCTTTTGGTGATCTGCTTCTGCTGTGATTAAGCCTATGAACTACTGACATTTAGTTGCCTCTTCCAGGTATCAGTTATCTTCACCATTTCAAAGCAGGAGTGCAAAGTCTGAACAGATGCTTAACACTGCCTAATGTTGCTTTATCCTGCTCTGCCCATAGCGAGGTGCAGCCAAGAGCAACATAAAGCTCTGCTTGGGCACCATCTAACCCATTTCTCTGTAGGTGTGGGGTTATACACCCAACACACTAAGCATAATGAGATCTCCATTAATGGAAATAAGCAGCACCCTGATTTGTATCTTAAATGAGAGAGAACTATTCCAAAAGCTCAGGGTTGAGGCCTTGTGCCACTGCCCAGGGTTGGAGGGGCTATTCGGCATGGGGAGTGGAAAGAAAAGTCAGTAGGAGAAGAGAATTCTGGACCTTAGCCCTTGGGTATGGTTAGATGTTGCATTGAGAATACTGCTTGCAAATAGAAAGAAATATCGTAAGAATCAACAGACGAAAGTGAGACCTGGAAAATGCCTATTCCAAGTGCCAAATTCAAGCTTAAGAAAAGAATTTCAGCTGGAGGGAAGTGAAATTCTATAGTATCAGATAAAAGTCAGTGAAAGAAGAGAAAAAGAAACAGATACAGATAAGCAGTAGAGGGTTTGTGAGACAAAAAGTGGGAACATGATGTAGACTGTACTACAAACTACATTTTTATTCCACATTTCGGTAAGTACCCCTGGCCCTTCAGGGAGAGATTTTTTCTCTGGTACTTTTGCAAAGATGTCCTTGTGGGAAATTGGCCTTTACCAGGCTAGAGCAGTCCAGCCTCTTTAAACAATCTTTCTACAAATGTCTAAACTATTAACAAATTAATTTCTGAATTTCAGGCCCAGTTACTGATAGTGGACATACAGTGTTCCCAATAGAATACAGAAATGAGCAGTCTTCTCTCCTAAATGAAGTCCCAACTATTGTGAAGAATTCATGCTATGGCCTTCTGATAGCATGTTCTGTGCTGCTAAAGTTTTATGTTTTTTCTATGGCACAAGTTCTGGCCACTGTTGGAAGGGTGGGTTTTATATCACAGTCCACCTTGACCTTTGTTTAAGACACTGTGGTTGGATATTTGCCTGTAGGTAGCCAACAGTCTTGTTCACGTAACATAAATGCCACAGTCTGCCCTAGTCAAAGGGTGTATCTTCTTTTGAAAAAGAAACCATAAAATACAGCTAAAATAACCCCTTCATGAAGCAGGTTGCCTGTTGAATCACATTTGTTGATGGCTAACACTGCTGTTCTCGTCTTCTCTCTCATTGCTGCTTTAAGAATTTCAGCCAAAATGCTACTCCCAGAGAGAAAAAGTGACCAGAAAAGAATTGCATTTACCCTAAACAGCTTAGTCTGAAAATATATCATGATTGTGAAAGCGTCAATTAAAACTGACCCCACCTTGCTCAAGCGACCTGCACAATATGTGGATTAAACTCAGGCATGCTAACTTCTGTGGCACTAGCAAGTTCTTATTTTCCATTGCCTCATGATAGACAGCACTGTGCCAGCACAGCAAATAAGAATAATCAGAAGTAAGCTCACAAAAAGCTGATCTTATATTTTTCTTCATTACTAGGGATCACATGAAAGGCAGAAGGAAGCGGACTTCTGAAAATATCAGGGAAAAGAGTATAGTGGTGATGAAATAAATACCAATTAACTAAAAATTTGAGTCCACTTGATCAGGACTCATTAAGAGGAAGTAACAGAAGACTTTGGTACCAGGTCTCAAGCAAAGAGAAAGAGCTATTCTGCTGAGCGTGTCTTGCAGGTCAGGCATAGGAGCACCCCTAACAAACAGGGAATGCTGGAGGTGTTTAATGGTGTCTCTGAGCAGAAAGAAGGACCAACAGGGGTAGAGATAGAAACGTCCTGTGTGGAACCAACCTAGAAAAAGCAAATTTCAGGACTAAGCACCAGCAGGAAATTGATGCTTGTAATATTTAAGTCATCTGTAAAGGAAATATTGTGATGGTGTGTTGTGTAAAGAGCAGAGTCAGGCCAATGCTTGCTTATGCGTGTTTTAAGTAATGTGATATGACAGACTACATCAGATCAATGGTGCTGATTAATGAACAGCTCTGGAAAGGTAGCTAACAAGAGATGAAAGGGTCAAGACACAAATTTCAGGAAGGAGGAGAAGGAGGATCAGTGCCTCAGAATACGGAGTTATGGTCCAGGAGCCCATTAATCATCAGCATTATTATGTAAAGTACCACATTTTCTCCTGACTTTATGCCCACTGCAACTCCACTAAAGCCAGTATAGAATTGACCTAAAGTGTACATCTTAAATCACAATCTGTAGTACATCACTACTACCATAAAACGGACCTTCCTTAATAAAAACAGTAATACGATTAATGTTTCTTACACCCTCTAAATTGCCAGATAAAGCTTGGGAAGAGCAAGGTGGAATAAAAGCATATATAAAATGCCAAAATTACTATCATTAGTGGAAATATTTAAGTAATAAAGTCTGTATTTCTGGAAAGCATTCATGCAGAAAACTTATCCTCCAAAATCTTAATTAAGCACACAGTACCTCATGGAGCAGAAATGTAATGCTTTCCTTTTCTGGATAGAGGAGCCCAGGTAGAGAGGGCAGAAGTTACTTAACCCAGTGTCACACATCCCGTTCCCCTGTTGTCCTGCTTGTCTCTCTTTCTGCCCAGTCTTCTCACGGTCAAAAATCCTTTTCCTTGAATTTTCCCCAAGCTAGATTAAAACTTTCAGAAAAATTTGGGGTGTTTCCTTCTCTCTTGCACTCCCCATGTCTTCTGAAGCACCATCAGCTTTGTTGATTTTATGTTCTTAAAATGTACCTATCGGCTGCTGATGAACTCAGTGCTTTATGCTCATCACGCTGGAGAGAGATGTATGTTCCCAGGCCATAGCAAAAATTACGGAGAAAATTTAAGATATTTTAAGTGTTGCCTTTCACAGAGATTTTAGTGCCCAGATTTTGTAGGAGACTTTGAACAGCCCATCTCTAACAACTTGTCTGCCTGACCCTTGATGCGAAGCCAGATTGAGTGCTAGGCAGTGCTACAAGAGAGAGCCACTTGGATTGGGATTCCAGAGATTGGAAGAGCAGTAATGACATAAAAAGAGAGGTGACAAAATATGCAGGATTAGTACATGCAGTTCTTAGGCTTCTCTTGTGTGAAATTAGGAGTGAAGTGAGCAGGAGTTCTGCCGAAGTAAAGACTAAAGACCTGATCCTGTGATTTTTCTGCTTCTAGTACAAGTTAAAAATGCATGTTAACTGAAGTACTGGGCAGTCTTTAAGGCACATGGGATTTATGCCTTAAAACGGTGAGCAATAGCCAGATAAAAGACAGACTGTTATGTGGGAAGTAGATATAAGAAGCAGGGTCAGCATTAACAGAACAGGTGGGGCGTATATGGAAGTGGGAAAGAGAGCTTGAAAGTAAGCCATGCTGAGTGTTAGCAAGGATTTAAATCTACAGAATCCTTGGGAATTATTGCACCTTTGAAATACAGCCCTTGGTAGTGGTCAAATGTGTCACTGTTTTATGTAATTCGTTTTAGCTAACCCAATGCTGGCATATAGTTCTTCTCCCAGGCCCTGGTGAAACTCAGAGGTTCAGGCTCAGTTGAGGATGTTTGTGTGTGTGTGTGTTTAAATTTACTCAATTTGCAATTCAAAGCAGACTCCAAAATGGGAGAACCTACAAAAACTGGAATCAAAGAAAATGTTTGCGTGAGCCCCTGTGAAGTATAGCTGCCAGATTTCATGTAGCCTCTTGAAATCAGTATGTAGCATATATCCCAGTCACCAGTAAACGTCATCATTATAAAATGCATAAATTGAACGTAAAACCGAATGTATATTTTGTGAAGTACATTATTACAGTGTCATCTAAAATCCTTCATTGTGTCTGCTGGCGCTCATTCCAGTGTTCCTGCTGCATGAACAGTGGGGTTTTTTTACTGTGTTGCATTTACAGACATAAATTCCAACTTGCACAGTGACATTAACTACCTGTGAAATAACAATTACATCTCCTATCATTTTTTGTTCACCTTCTTGATTTCTTTGATAAAGCAAATATTTGCTTTTCTTGTCTGATCAGAGTAGGCAAAATCATTTATTCATGGAAATAGCACCATTGGCTTCACTGTGGGTAGGACTGAATATGCTGATGTCCCAGGAGTTCTTTGCATAAGTGAAGTGAGCAGGATTTAATTCTGTCCCTGGACGTTAACTTCAGACATACTTCCAACATCCACAATGAGCCACCCAAAGATCATAAGATGCTAGCAAAGTAGGAGTTCTGTTAGTCTAGAGAGGGATTCAAGTCCCCCAGAAATGTAAATACTCCCAAACACTTAGGTCTGGGTGGCGAAATCACCCTCCAATAAATATTGGAGCTGAGGTTTCTCTTTGGATCCCTTTCTGTATTAGTCCATTGAGTCCAGCTCCCTCTTTAGCTCAGGAGATTTCAGACATAAAACTGCTGCCAAGCTGACTCTTTCCTGAAAGGCTGGCAGTAAGTTATTTCACTGGACTCACTGCAGTAGAGCTGGTGGATGATGGGAGATAAGTGGGGTTTCTGCTTTGATATGAGCCATCATTTTTGTCATGTAAAGACAGCAAAAGAAGGGAAGGAAGATTTTTCCTTCCCCTTCCAGCTTTTCAATCCTGAGGAAATGTTTGTTGCTGCTCTGAACAGGACTAGCCTTGTTGTTCTGATGAGATGCACTTGAGTGCCAAGTTTGTGCTAGCTCTCCATCACTGCTCTGTGCTCATGCCATTAGAGTGAGCAACTTCTCAGAATGAATCCTACTGATAGCGCTTTGCTGGCTAATCCTCCCTCTCCTCCTCACTTCACCAGAATAGGTTGCATGGGCAGACTGGGATAACCGGGGACTGACTCCGTTGTCGTTTGCAGCCAGGGCTGGAGGGGTTGAAGGGGGAAGAATTCGGCCCTACCAGGCTGCAGCCAGCTGTACTGACAGTGGAGAATGCCAGTTAGCGTTGCAGCAAGTTTTCTTGCTCTCAGTAAATAATTATTATTTCCCCCTGACCTTTCCTTTTGGTTCTTTCTGGTACAGACACAGCCTCTCTCTGTTCCCTGCCCCAATGAACGTCTGCACTAGGTCCAAGGCTTGGAGTAATTTACCTGAAGAGTGATACCATTTGGAAACCACTGTGAGTATATTTTATCTCTTATAAAAGACTTCTTGTTTCAGCAAAAAAAGACATCTTTAAAAAACAAAAACAAACTGCAGCACCTGTGAGCATTACTGATGAGGGTAAGCCAAGTTTTCCTTTTGAAAGTTACAAGGAAATATGTGGGCAAAAAATATGTCAATAAAAAACTGTTAAATATTTAAGTCGTAGCCTCACAGCATAGTTCAGCAATGGCTGGTTTGATCTGCTTGTATCTTTTCGTTTGGCAGGTTCTCCCGACTTACTGCTCTAGTTCGTGCTGTTTGAGTCAGTTCATCCATGTTTGCCTTCAGAGTGTTTATCTTCTTTTTTATTCTTATTACTTTTTAATGAGACAACTTTCCTTTTGTTGAGGTTTCATGCAATACAGATTGAATTTACTGCAACTCCTTAAAGGTTTACGCTGTTCTTTCTGGGCCCTGAATCGTTCATGATTTAAGGCCATTACAATTTGGTAGATTTGGCTGGATTGCATAGGTGAAGTTGCCTGAGAGAATTTTAACTGTGTGTTGTGGTTTTATTACTCTCTGAAATTATCAACTGGCTGTTATTTGCACTTTTTTTCCCCGTAGATCTCATAGTTTTGATTTCTTATGATCAGTTCTCAGTGCTTGCCAGTGTGGTTGCAGTGTTGCTGTAGCCGCGATGCTCTTGAGGTTGTAAGTCAGACGAGTTCTTTAGTCAGGGCCTAGTTTTCATGAGACTTGTGTTTTAGATGTAAAAACTGGACAAATTTGGCGGCATATAAACCCCACTTCAGGCCTGAAACAGACCCTGCAAATTTCAATCTTAGTTTAACTTAATCTCTGAGTTTAATTATGTTAATCAGTCTCCTGTAAGGGATTTTGGAGTTTATTTTACTTTTCTGTGTTGATTAAATTTTCTAGGCTTTTATTGCACTAGAACATTGGGCCTCTCTTGTCAGTTCTCCATGCCTCCCGTTCTTGCTCTGCAGTGTTCTGCCGGGATTTCTCTTTCGTATTACATTTTATGGCGATGTTTTCAGGAGTTTGTGTTTCCCATTGTATGACACAAACTTGCAATCAGAGATTTTAAACAAACTGCCAGTCATGTAGCTGTAACAGCATGAAGATCAATGTGGCTGCAAATCATCAGAGAAGCTGTGTGAATATTCAGGCAGTCAGCCTGTGCAGGACTTTTAACTACTGAAGCAACACTTCTGGCAGGAGAACTGGGATGGCTCAGGTGGTTTAAAGCGAGCTTGTCTCGGGAAGCTTCACCCTCAGCTCTGGCATTCAGTGTGCCCCGAATTTTGAGGTGAGGTTGCTGGGCAGATTTCAGAGCTTTTTGCTGCTATTTCAGGCTTTTTATATATATTATATATATATATATTCAAGGATTGTACTCATCTCCCTCTCTCTTTCACTTTGTCAGTTTCTAAATATGTATTGTCAATGTCATGTCTGGAAGAGACACAACAGTGGCAGTGATAAGCACTGATATCAGGAGCTGTGTTAGTCGCACACAGGCAGAGGAAGAATGTGCAGCAGAACGCTCAGGAAAAATACCGCTTAAAATCAAATGTGAACTATTTTCACACTCATATTTTTAGGATCTGAAAAGCCAGGGGTGTTTTATAATTATATGCAGTCTCTGCAAATTACTAAGGTTACAGATGAACTGTGCACCAGTGAGTTAACTGCAGTGCTTGGGCACTACAGGCATCTCTGACCTGAAGGCACTTACTAGAAGGTGATGCCATATCTGTGAGGAGGAGAAATAATGCCTGGAACATGGGTGGGCAGACACAGCCAGCAGCAGCACTTGTAACAACATCAGCAACCCTGTGGTGTGTTCCCTCTGTGCTGTTTAGTATGCAATGAACAAAGGTCTGGTTGGTGACCCAGCCCTCCCTGTATTCAGAGGCTGAAAACTGCCTCATTATTGTTCATTATGTAGTATTATTCTCATACAGTCACATTATCATAGTTTCCCCTGAGAGCCAGGATGCTACTGTGGGTTCTGCACAGCTACACTGGTTCCTATACCTGAGCTAATTTGTTCGTTACTAACCTGGTGTCTCTGCAGGACAGAGAGCTGTTCCCTGTGTAAGGGAAGGTTCAAGCGTTAGTTATATGTTGTTGTACGATAGTGTTACAGGTACGTGGAAAGGAGGGAATGCCTCGCAGCAACAAAGGTACTGACAGAAAACAGAAATAAAATTATGACAGTGATTGTATGTCTTGATTTACACATGAGCTGGAAAGTGCTGATGCGCACAGTTCAGTTCAGGGATGCCAGTGAAAGCGGTTAGCCTGATACTAGGTACTGGAGAGCATACAGTCAAGAAGGAAGAGAACACATTTTAAGTGGTGTAAATGAGCATAATGAAAAAATAACCCAGTAAATACAAGGGAATAACAGATGAAAGTGAACACCAACAAAAGCAAAGTACCTGAACATAGGGTAGAAAATTTAAAGAGATGGAGTAGGTAGGATGTTTGGAAATGGACTGCATAATTGTCTTAAAATCAGTAGCAAATATGAATTCTGCAGTGACCCACAAGACTTAAATTAGCTTAGAAAGGTCAGCATCTTTTCTGTCCCCAACTTCTGGGAGTCTGTGCATCAGGTCCTTATACAGAAGTGCCATCTCTTTGCTGTATTGGCCTTCTGCTGTCCTTCACAAGAAGCAAAGATGATCATGTTCCTCTGGTAATTTTAAGAATGAGTGCTGTATTTGGAAGGACTTGTAATGCACTACAAATGTGTGTGGAGAAGGAGCTCAGAGACAACTGGAGATCAGACTGGAGCCCCTTGCTCTAAGGGCAGTTCCCAAGTCTTTTTCAAGTAACTTGCAACTTTTATTGCCCTTACTAACAAGTAAATATCAAACTTCTTGTTTCCAGGATTAGTCTGTACAGAAGAACATAATCACATGAACTAAAGTAGCAAAGTAGACTGCCCCTTACTACTGAAATAATCCCACAGGACTGCCATTCAATGAAGTCTAGAGATGGTACATAAATAGGTATAATTTGGGAAGGTTCCACAAACAGTATTTATTACTTGTTGCATTCTTGTTCCTAACCCTGTGCATTCAGGGTTTTTGACATAGCTATGACAAGTCACACTCTTCCACAGTTTATGTGCCATTTTACCTTCTGGAACATAGAGATATATTAGAGAGCTTGCTGATAGAAGTGTGCGATAATAAAAAAAAAAAAAAAAAATAGGTTGGAAGGGTCCTCTGGAGGTCTCCAGTCCAATTCCCTGCTCAGAGCAGGGCTGACTTGCAAGTTGGATTAGGTTACTCAGGGCCTTGTTCAATTACGTTTTGAAAATCTCCAAGGATGGAGATGCCACAACCTGATCCCGCACTTAACAACTCTCCCTCTGAAGACTATAGCAGTACGATAACAATAGAAGTAGACTATGTAAGTGAATGTAAGAATATTTAATTAAAATATATAGGTGAAGATCATAGCAATACGAGCTTTCTATATGGACGATAAGGTAGAACAAAAGGATCGCAATATACTTACAGCAATAGCAGGATTTTTCTGCATTTCCCCACTGTCCTTTGCTGGCAACAGCAGTCGGACATTGCAGACTGGAGAAGAAACTTGTTGGGGTTTCTTCATAGGTAGTTTTGATCACAGTGTCCACAGGATTTTTTTTTTTTTTTTCTGAAAAGTTTTCCTTAGGTCCTTAGCTGACTTGGCTGTTTCCCTTACTCAACCTTCCTCATGTGGAAGCCTGCATTCCTTTCAGGTGGTACTGAGAAGCGGAGAAGGTTCCAGGAAGATCTTATAGCGGCCTACCAGTACCTAAAGGGGGCCTACAGGAAAGCTGGAGAGAGACTTTTTACAAGAGCATGTAGTGATAGGACAAGGGGTAATGGTTTTAAACTGAGAGAGTAGATTCAGATTAGATATAAGGATGAAATTCTTCACTGTGAGGGTGGTGAGGCGCTGGCCCAGGGTGCCCAGAGAAGCTGTGGCTGCCCCCTCCCTGGAAGGGTTCAAGGCCGGGTTGGACGGGGCTGGGAGCACCCTGGGCTGGGGGAAGGGGGCCCTGCCCGTGGCAGAGGGGTTGGAACTAGATGAGCTTTAAGGTCCTTTACAACCTAAACCATTCTATAATGATTCTGTGAGATGCAGGGCATGTCTGAACAGTGTAAGAGAAAGAAACTGCTGTGGAGAGGTATTGCCTCTAGTACCATTGCTTCTCTTCCCATCCTAGTGAGTACAAGTCACCAAGCTGCAGGACTCTGATGTGGCAAAGTGATGACACAAGAGCATCTTGATAACATAGTGTCAGCCTTAAGAGTGAAGTAGAAAATAAACAGGTTTGGAAAGGAAGAAGCAATAGGTGCTGTGTACAGCCTTGCTACTGTCACTACCTGTTGCTGAAGTATTTTTCAACCTGTCCCCCTGAGGGGAGGCGCATGTGGGATCAGCCACACAATGTAGCATCAGTCAGCGCTTGGTCTAACAGCACAACTGTGGCTGTGCTAGTGGCCAACAAGTTCTACTTACTCAGATCGAGCCCCTACCCTTCAAATAACAACAGCGACCTGCCCAGGGGAGACAGATTTGTGTGTGGATAGAGCTGGAGCCAGCAACTGTATTCCGAGCATGTAACTTGGGTTAACTCTGAGCTGAAAACAGACCTTAAATATGGCAGTTGAGCTTCCAGGTGCAAGGGACTTCATTACCTTGTGCATCCAGAGTCTAACCCTACATACTTCCTTTGCTTCCTGGACAAAAAGCCATGCTATCCAAAAGCTTCTTGCGTAGCACTGATGTAAAAAACCACTGGTTTATACATGGATTCCCCCAGTGTGTGCTGGCTGTACACGGGGAAGTAATGGGATCTGGAAATGAGACATGTGAAGGTGTGCCAGAGGTCGTATACCAAGGATCGATGCAGACTGTTATGAACAAAACATATGCAGTCTATATACTTTAAAATACATGTGCCTATATACAAGCTCTGTGTCTCATGCACCCTCATCCACATAGCAAGAGATGGATCCCAGTGGCAGAATGGGTAACAGATGGAAGGATGCCCAACCTTGGAGTGATGAGATGCTCTGTTTACTCTTCAGGAAAAAAATATGCTCTTAAGTGGATTTATTTTCCTTCCTTTTAAAATGGTGCAAATCAGTTAAGCCCTTTGCTATACCTCTACAACTTTAAGTAAGGTCCACGTAGTCATCTCCTATTAATTTAGACAAGATTAGACTTTAGCCTGGTATATTTTGAGCGTATTGATTATATGTGTGGAGGATACAGCAGCAGCAGCATCTGCCCATCCCATGGCATGGGGGTTTTTAGCCCCAGTAATCCAAACCACATCAGAGCTGCCAGTAGCTGTGGGGGTTATCAGCGTGACCCTCCATTGGCAATGGCTCACCTGCAGAGCTCAGCTCCCCTGTAGCACCCCAAAACCCCATCCGCCTGGCACCAAGCACCTTTTTTTCTATGTTTTGGCTGTCCCAGGGCATCCCTTCAGCGCCGGCAGCCCAGGGCAGGTGCCAACGTCCGACTGGGCCCAGCACCTCCAGGGGGGGCCTTTGCAGGGGATGGGGGAGGAATTGTTGTGTTTCTTTTCGGCCCGTTTAACCTTTTATTATTATTATTATTACAGTTTGTCTGCCCTCCTCTCTCAGATCTTGGCCGAGGAGGCACCTCTCCCGGGGCGGCGGGCGGGCAGGGCTGCTGCCCCAGCGGGCGGCCGGGCCGGGCCGGGCCCAAGCGGCTGCTGCCCCCCGACGGCGGCCTCCGGGAAATGGCGTCGGGTCCCGGCCCTGCCCCTGGCCGGGCGTGCCGCCCTTACATAATGCTTTTATGTAAGACACCGGGGCCAGGGGCTCCGCTCTGCCCTGCGAGGTGACCGACCCACTCTGTTCCACCCTGTCCCCCGCGCCCCCATGGGAATGAAGCTTTTCTTGCTGTACGCTCGAGTTGTTTAAAAATTGAGAGGCCAATCCAGTCCTCAAAAATCATGTTTTGGCTTGTCGGCTGCACACCGTCCCAGGTGGGATACAGGAAAGCGGGTCGTGTGGGGAGAAGTGCCTTGGCCCCCCAGGGGCAGAGTCCGTCCTAGTTGAAAGGGGCTTTGCCAGCCGACGGGGAGCCAGGACCATGTGCGTGTGGGGCCTGAGCGGACGCAGGTCAGGGCCATCTGGGCTCCAGCGGCACCTTCATGCTCTGGGAACAGCCCTTGCTCAGGCCAGACACCGCCCCAAAACCATGGTCGTCTGGCGGTGTGAGGTGCCACCTCGAGAAGGGCCTGCTCCCGGGGCGACCTGCCACTGCTCGGGCCTCAGGTGCCGTCAGGAGATAACAGCGTTTTATTTGGACAGTTTCAGCGTCCCCGGCTCCTGCTGCTCTCTCTCAAGCGTGGCCGTGGCCCCCCTGGCGCACAGCGGGAGCTGCTGGATGTTTACCCGGGCACCCCCACAGCCACGTGCTGGGTCAGGGCAGTGCGCTCCCCAGCTGGAGGCTGCAGCCCGAGCTGGCTGGGTGGCTACCTGCCTCCGGGAGCAGAAGAAGGAGTGCCTTCACCTGTAAAACAGAGGGGAAACAGTGGGATGTGGGTGCTTGCCTGCCGGTACAGAGTGCTTGTTGCATGATTTTGAAGCCTGCCACTTCTTTTTGTGCCACAGTTTCTCTGTCTCCGAAACGGAGGTGGTGATTAACTACCTGCTTAATGTTCCTCTGAGGCTTAATTCCTTGTGTTTACAAAATGTTCAGTGGTCCTGGGTGGAGAGGGACGTTGAGAGCTTGCATGCACTGTGCTCATAGCCTGTTCTTTCAGGCTCTCAATCTTCATGCTCAGATGACCCCTGCATCCCAAAATTACTTCAGTGCGTTTCCCTACAAAATGAGTCTCTGCAATGATTCGTTCTGAACTGGGAACTTGCGTATTTGTTTGCTTTTCAGACAATTCTATTACATTTCTGTATAACTCTCTCTATTCAGAATGCTACAGCCTTGGTTAATATTTGTCAAATGGAGCTCTGACTGTCTAAACCACTGGGATGAGTTTCATTTTATATGTCATCAGTAGGGGCAGAATGAGGAGCTTCATGCTTGGCCTATTTGCTTGTAACACAGTCTCAAGGCCATTGCATCAGAGTCAAAACAAGGAGCAGCTTGTTTCCAAACAAGAAGCATGGAGGAAAGTCTTCTCTGCCTCCTTCCCTGTAAGGGAAAAGAGATGAGAGAGGGGGGTGGTGAGGGGGAAGAAAGTTATCTTTAACAGATTCTAAAAATGCCTTTTCCCAAATATGCAGTCAGTCCCTTCAAAGGTCTCTTTGTTTATTTTCAGGAAGAAACCCAAGACAGCTGAAAACCAGAAGGCGTCTGAGGAGAATGAGATTACTCAGACGGGTGCATGCAGCGCCAAGCCGGGCCTTCCCTGCCTGAACCTTGAAGCTGTTCTGTCTCTGAGCCCGGCCCTCATCCTCATTCACCAACAAACCTGCACGCACACACAGGGTCATCTGATTGTGAGTACACCAACACGCTGCTGGGTTGTACTGGGGCTCTTGAAAACACACTCCTTACTGCGGAACAGGTTTTCCAGTTGTATGCTCTTTCTGTAACGACACGAGCAGGACTTCCTCGGGGCTTACCTTCTCCCTTCTTTGGGAATTACCACTGAAACAGAGTGTTTTGTGTTACATGTTGTGATAATGCAGTCAGCCAGAGGAAGCTGAGAGCATGTTGTTGGGTCAGGTTGCTGCTTCTTGTGAATTAAAAAGGGAAGACCCCTCAAGCATGTCTCTTTCCAAGTAGAGCTGTAGAAATTCCTCTTCAGGTGATCACATGCATCCCCTTAACCAAGCATATCTACTGAATGAGGATTTTCAGCTTGTGCTATATTGCAGTGGGAGAAAACAAGTATCTCACTCCAACAACCAGGATTGTAAAAGATTTCTGCAAAGCAAGTGGAGAGTGTTTTGTGAGGAGTATCAGTCTGTGAGCATCTGGAAAATCTTTGTAGACCTGTGTGGTTGTACCAGTTTAAGGCCCTTGTTTTGAGTGCATTCACTTCCACATTACTCAGCATGGGTTAATTGGCCTGTTAAAAATGTTCTTTTCCATTTTGCCAAAAAATACAAAAATAAGGGAGGGAATGATTAAATCTGGATTTTGGAAAGTCAGAACTTACCCTGTCACACCTCTTCAAAAACATTGTCATTTCACAGTGATCCCTTCCTAGCAGTCTCTTGGGCAAGAATGTGCAGAGTGATGTGAACCTCATCATTCACTAGTTTCAGAACATATAGTTTACCTCTTCTGTGGTGGTTTTAGGATGTTGTAAAATTTACAAGGAGGAAAAAAAAGGAGAAAGAAAGATGATGACACCAGGTTTCAAGAGCTCAGAAGCCAACCAGACTCTGCAAAAGCCTATAAAAAAAAATCAGGGCATGACAATAAAAATCAGATTAAAAAGTATGTATATCCTTTTCTTTTTTTAATTTAAAAATCTTGCCTCAGGGCCAAGCTTGGAAGCAGCCGGGTTATAGGGATCATCACTATCAAAATCACTTTAGCTGCAATTCATTCCTGTTGGCTTCTGACTTTATTCATTATGAGCTTCTTCTAGAGATCTTCATTTTAATAGAGCTGGTAAACATTGGGGAGACTTTCCTAAATCTCACCTGGTGATTTGGGGAGAAGAAAGAGATGTGAAACAATTGAGCAGCAGGCAGCATCCAATTTAGTATGTACAAGAATTCTCTTCAAATTGGAGATGTCAGGCTCTTTGTTAAAACTGGGGTACAGTTTTGTCTTGTAATGTTTTCTGAAAACAAAAAGCTTGTGAAAAGATGCAAAAAATGAGCAGAACAACAAGAAAAAATAATCCTTATTTTCAAACAAAGAATCTCTTTATCCCATTCACAAAGATGAAAGAGTTCATCAGTAAATGGGATTTGAAACCTCACACTGATGTTTTCTGACAGTACAAATGGAAACCTCTGAAAGCAACCTTAGGACAGAGGCCAGCAGGGATTGTAGGGAACTTGGAGAATGAACTCCTGCTTTTGCTTTCTGAGGTGGCCAAGTTCAGGGGTGAGGAATATTGGCAGAGGGCAGCAGGGGGAGGTGGAGCCTTCAGCTCTTCATGCTCTACCTGTTCTGTGGACAAACAGAGTCTTTTAGACCCCAAAGTTTTTGATGTCCCCAAATCGCCTTCCATTCCTACTAAATTCACAATATGAATAAACTGCAAACCCAGGTTAGGTGCTTCTTTCACACTGAAGTTGTTTTTTATGGAAAAGTATTTTAATAATAATTTCAGGATTAATATTGTCCTATCTCAGGAATTGTTGAAATTTAGTTCCCAAAATACAGTTAAGAGTCCTGCAAAAACTCAGGAAATGATAAGACATCTTGTGGTGTTGACCTGTTAGCTGATTCCATAAGCTTTGAAACCAATGGGAAAACTCCCATTATTTATGATGAGTTATAACCTTTATCAGGCTGTATTTGTTCAGGGTGGTATGCATATCATTAATGTTTGTCATGTGCTTACAAAATAGCAATGACAGTTTCTCACATTAACTAAAAATGAGGCATGATGAACATTTGCCACTTATTTACTACAGCTATCTCCCATGTTGTGTGGTATTTTTAAAATATTGCCTCAATCCTTAGTGCTGGAATACATTCATTGGCCTGAGAGATTAATACGTATGTCTCTCAACATTTGAAAATGGGCTTCCCTGTCATTACAAACTCCTCCTCACCTCTTGCCTCTCCTGCCTTCTGGACTGATTCTTTCCTCTCACCCTAGAATCCCTCCTTTTGTCCTTCTCTTCCCCTCCTCTCAGAGCTACATTGCCACATCTTTTTTCTTCTCAACTTTTAGACCTGTGGTGATGCCTTACTTCTCAGGGCCAACAGCTCTTCCTGTCATTCTCTACCTTCTAGACACTACAACACTGCTTCTCCTCCCTTGCCCAGAACACAACTGGGCACGTTATATTTCATTTTCAAAGGGTATTCTTTATTCTGCTGGGGAGTTTTCTAGTGGATGGTAAATAAAATATTTAAAAACTAGGATTAGACAGGAAGTTTGAGAGGAATTTTCATTGTAAATATCTGGAACACCCAGAAAGAGTCAGCATGGTAGGGTATATCTGTTCTTGGAAAAATAACTGATGTACAGATGGTTCCATAAACCCTCATTCACATATCTGGAAAAAAGACTTGGATTTTATGGGCCACCTATTCAAATCAGTTTGAAATCTTCACTGACCATTTTGCATGCACAGTCACTAGTGCTTGGCAGAAAACAACACCACATATTTATTATGAGAAATATTCAGAAACCAATCTACTTGAAAAAATCAGGGTGCTTTTGGAATGATTGAGATCAAAATACTTTTTCCTAGCATAGGAAATAAAAACTATGATAGCCATCTGCTCCTCAGCTGTAGAAGGCAGAGGTAAAGAAAGCCTAAGCAATAGTCTGAATGCCAGTCTTACTGAAGTGATTACTTAGCAAAAAAATCTGGGTAAAGTCATGTGTGACACGTAATTTAGGGCTTAATTCTACAGTGTGGTACGTTCTACATGCTGTTTCTGGTGCCACTTATTCCCAATGAAAATGCATGACTTCTGACCCTTGTAGGAATGGGTCCTAGATTTCTGGATTTGAACATTATGATATATTTCCAGAGCAGATGAATCCTTGAAACAAAATCCAGAACCTGGGATGCATTGTGTCCAGTTTCCCATCTCTTTTGGTCTTGGGAAATGCTAGTTCACTCAGTGTAATTGGAGAAACAAGTTAGAGAAAGAGGTGCTTCCTGAGGTAACTGTTTTCATGTAGGGCTTGGCAGAAAAAAAAGGACCACTTTGGCTTAATTTGGAATTAAGTCATAGAGTGAGCGGATAGACCTCCAAATGAGTTATACCTCTAGCTGCTCAGCTGTCACAAACAGATGTAGCTGCTTTCTCAGAAGAAAGGTGTCTGTGCAAAAAGCTACAAGGACAAGTGTGGAGGTAGAGGTTCTGGAAAGGTTACAAAGAAGGAAAGTATATGAGATTGGTGCTCTTTGCAGTTTTCCACATACTTTCTTGCTTATGGATAGAGAATACATAAAGTTGATAGGGTCCTAGCTTGAAGGCTGAACTGCCTCAGGTAAAGCTTCTAAAGATTTTGCTGAGAGGAAAGGAAGTCATCAGGACTTGGCTGTATTTAAAGTGATTTGGTCTGGATAGGCCACTTCAGCAGTCCTTCAGAAAGCATCTATATGTTTTGCAAGTGCCAAGAGATAAGATCATTTTGGCAGAAACTTTCACGAGTTCTCAGAGATACAATCAGACAAAAACTTCATTCAAGCTCTGATGTATGCATCTTAACAGATGTGTCCAAACTGAAAGGAATCCCACGGGAATAGTGCAACTGAATCTCTTTGTCTCTATTGATAGTTAAAAGAGTTATTCTTAGACATTGGATGGTCCATCTGTGATGGAATTTGTTCCAGACAAGGGAAAAGCAACATCTTTGCAAAGAGTTTCCATGGGACTGAGAGGCAGGTTGTACAATCATTGGAAAAACTGCTGAAGCAATTTTTATGATTTTCTATAACACACAATTCTTGCAGAGACCTGAGATTCTGGTAGGGAATGAAAGCTGAGAAGGAAAGTGAGGCATGGATAATTTTTGAAAAATCCATGGAACAGTCATTGACAAGACATTGAGATGGAAGAGGACTTTCTAAAGCTATATTTTAGCAAGGGACCAGGGAGGGTTTTTTGCAATAAATAGAATGCACTTTACAAACACTGCCAGTGATGGACCACATCTGGACACTTTGTCCATATGTGCTCAAGTGACATGGCCGATTTCATCCAATTCCAGCATTTTTTAGCTTTTACGGGATGGGAACTTTGAAGTGGTCTGGTTTCTTTTTCTCCTTCTAAGTTCTGATTTTTGTAGCTTGATAGCCTTCCAGCACAATGAGGAAAGGCAGAGAGGGAACCTCACATGCTTCCTGAACTCCACACAGCATTGAGAGTGGATGTGGAAACTCTGGGTTTTCTTTTTCCTGAGCAGCTAGAGGAACCCAACATTCTCTTCCCATGAATCAACAAGTTTGATTTGTCTGGGGCTAACATAGAGGCTAGATGGATCTGAGAGTAGTTTGGCCTCATCTTTATGTTTTAGATTTCCTGTATTTCTCTTTGAGGTTCTGCGGCAGGAAGAGAACTGTTACATGCCTTTATGGTCTTCCTTCTGCCTCTGGAAATTTGTGGCTGTGATTTCATAGGAACTGCTCTGGAGCCTTCAAATGATCTCCACCCTCAGAGGGGAGGAGGGGTGCCCTGATTCTACCAGCTTCCTTGTTTTTGGAGACAGGCAGTATGTCAACAGTAATTTCATCTGTATTTTTGCTAATCTGTGTATGGTATGTGTTTGCTAATGCTGAATATTTTTAGGTTGGTTTTGGTGACCTAAGAAATGATACATGTTTAGATATCTATTTTAGATGATCTAAGAATGATACGGACCTTTTCTGTGGCAAGATAAAATGGAAGCAAGGACATCAATAGTTCTCAAATACTGACGTCGCAACACTTTAATTATACTTTCATATTGCAGAACATAGAACATTTGAAATTTTGTTTCGTAAATGCTTCTCTTTTTAACAGTCATAAGTGGTTTCTTTGTCCTATAAGTTTATATTTCTCTCTGTAAGATTATCAAAGAAATATCAGCCAGGAATAACTTGTGTTTTCATAGAAGCAAATATATGTTGCTTCCGTTGCGTAAAGACAGAACTAAGTACAAGTACAGATATGTAAAACTATAAGATGAGTTCACCCGGCCTCTGTTGAAAAAGCCATCACAATACATTGAAGAATTGGTGATGTAAAATATTGTACTACTGATAGGAACTGGTCTTTATATTCCTAATCAGTACACTAAGTGAGTTTTGTCAGGTTGGTCTCTCGGGCTTTTCTTCTCATGAGAAATGACTAATAACATATGGTACTTCAGTTATGAAGTCAGCGAGTATGTTTTCAGAAGCAACTGTGTGACTTTGGAGCCTAAGTTTCACTGATGCAAAAATCACATTTATAACACATAGATGCTTTTGAAAATGTGTCTAATTATCCTAAATGTTGATTCTCTTATTCGATGACCCTGTGATGCTGGCTTGGTGCTAGGTTGTCAATTCTTGTGGTATTCAGTGCTCTTCTTACTGCTCTTCATTTAGAGAACTCCCAGTGCATAATTTCAGCTTTGTTTTAAAACAGCCGTGCCAGTTGCTAGCTTTCATGATTTCAGGGGAGAAGTTGAAGATACATCTTCAATATATCTGTTTTTTCTAAGTACCACGGAAAAGGATAAAAAGTCTTACTGCTCTTTACAGTTCCGTATCTTCCATTCCTAAGATATTGAGGTGAGTTGATAATACTGTGATATTTCTGTTTGTAAGTCATGCTGCAGCTACTGAGACATACTGTAACTGGCCAGTAAGATATCTGCAGTCTGCTTCTGAGTTTACCTGTTCCTGTCTTCAGAGTCTGCCCCCCATAGATCTTTATTGTCAATCTTTAAGTTGTGAGTCTTCTAGTAATTATTTCCCTTGTATATTGGATGAGCATTTAAACTACTTCACTCACTAAATGAGTGACTATACAACTGTTTGTCACTGTTCAATGTATTAGGATGTTCTAATACTCTTTTGTTGTTTGGGATTTTTTTGTTTGTTTTTGTATGAGGTTTTGCATTTTTTTTTTAACAGCACACTGCAGAGCAGTGTTTTCCCTTGAGCTAGCTTACCTTCCTCCAGCATCCTCCACTGTGAAAATCAAAGTAATAATGTCAATTCCACTGCAAAATTTCTGTAACTTCTTTGATTACCTTTACTGCTTTCCTAGATCAGTAGTCTAGCTAACCCACTGAGTCTACTACTTGCCTACTTAATCTATCAGTCCACATAATCTACAGCACTTCTTAGGTACCAGTCATTGCTCTGAAAGCTTTCTCTATCTGATGTGTTTAAATAATGTTTTATTACAGTATTTGTCCTTATGCCTTTAGTGTTTTTTTCTCTAAATTTCCTCTTCACCCTACCTAATCTTTGTTTTACATCTAAGCCTGCTACAGTTTATGCTCAGTTCTACTAGTGTCACTTGGGCATGATTTCCATGTTTGGAAGGATACATTTTCAGCTTTAATGAACTCTTATACCTTGTTATTTAACCATTGTAGCATTTTCTGCTTCCTTATTTTTTTGTTGTTGTCCTTGGATATGCATATAGACTCTAATAAAGTATTATTACAGCCACCTCCCTGCTGATCTTATGGATTTTAATTCCTTATCTTTCCCTTTCAGACCCTTTCTAA
The DNA here is from genome assembly GCF_018691265.1 of Tyto alba. Classification (NCBI taxonomy): domain Eukaryota; kingdom Metazoa; phylum Chordata; class Aves; order Strigiformes; family Tytonidae; genus Tyto; species Tyto alba. The sequence continues at coordinate 53,811,848 of NW_024881276.1, read as the reverse complement.
CTTCTGCTTCTTTTTTTTTCCTTTTGGTAGTTGTTCCTCCTGAAGTTGCACATACCAGAAGTGCCACTTCATTTGTTCTGCTTCAAGGATGTCAAACATAATCATGCCAATCATTGTTATTTCATGTCTTAACCACACATGCTATTGCTCTCATCTCCTCTGTCCTAGTTGGGTGAGAAGACAAAACCAAGTGTACCACTTGCCTAATATGATCCGCAGGGGGACACTTCATGTAACAGAGTCAAATGTAAAAGATTTCCCAGTGTTTGACAGGTGACTCTTACTTGAAAGAAACTAAAGCAGCTACATCTAACTCTCCTTTTGTCATACTGTGTGTTGTTAAAACCCTGCATATCTCAATGCTTACATCTCTCTTCATTAGTCCTTTGCGTGCTGTAGGGGGGACCCCTTCCATGCTTTGAGAAACATTGACTCCTGCATTAGTTGCCTGGTTTGTTGCAACTATGCAACTCAGGAGTTACAGATATTCAGAGAGACTTGGTCACTTTCTGTTCCTTTTCACCACTGTAATCTGTCTAACCTTGGAGCTTTTTGCTGTTTTCATTTAAGCTTCCGTACCCACTTTCTCCTCTTTTCTCTTGTTTACCTATGTAGACCAGCCATGTAATCTTTGTGCTGTGATCCCACTCAGTAACTTTAAAACAAGGTAAGGCCAGAGCAGTATTCAAATGAGAGAAAACCAAAACAATTCTTGTATTGTTCTTGACTGGACAAAGAGAGCTCTTTCACTCAAAGCGTTTTTGAAGTGAAGCTTTAACGTGGTACTGGGAGAGAACCTGAAACATAAAACCGAAGTACTGTTTAATACTGCCTACTAATATTTATAAAGTGTGCTAGGGGACGTTGTGGAGGAGAATCATTGTATTTCCACAAGAAATGTGGTGTTTGATCTACTCCATAGGTGAAAGTCAGTTGTAAAACATCAGAGTGCCGCTGAACTCCTTCATTTCTATCAGGGTATTTGCCTTGCAGCCTGGTGCCCAGCGGACCACAGGGATGTGTTCTGGCTGGCACTGTGCGTTTGGGTTCCCAAGGACGCCAATTATTATTGTTTCTAGAGGGAATGCCATTGCGCCATCTTTTAATTTATGTTTTCTGTGTCTGTTTTCATTGTCTGTGGAGTCATTTACAAGGCTAAAATAACATGAGATCTAGTCTTATGTATCTACCACTCAGGAACTGGAATACAAAGAGAATTCAAGATCTCTAGTTAATCTGTCAGCACAAATAGCTCCTTGAGGAATTAACTGTGCCTATGAAAAAAAGGATAAACAAATCCTAGAACCCCTACTCATCCCAGCTTTGTTGTGTTAAACACTGAACGGATCTCTCCCTGGCTGGGATGCGCAATATATACTCTGTATCAATCTGTGACATGTGGTGAAATGCTTCTTCTTGAAAGCCCACAAGAGAGAAGTAGTATAAATTAAGAGTAATCTCACAACAGCTATTTTTGAGTTCTTAACCAGTGAAAATGTAAGTGTAGCAATATTGTGCATCTATTAAAAATCTTGAAAGGCTCTTTATAACTAGGTGATAGGAGTGATAACGTGTAATTTATTGATGTTACACCGATAGAAAAAACCCCACAAAGTAGCAATTTTTGTGTGAAAAGGGGTATGATAGAGGAAATAAAAACAGAGCAAGGGACTTCTCCCCACAGCTTCATGCCTGTGTAGGCAACCATATTAACTTTACCAAAAATACCTCATGCTTTGATCCTGTGCAGTGTTTCAAAACAGGGCATATTCCCTGTATTCAAATATAAAACTCCCAGATGCTATCTCTAATGTTTTTGGCTGAGTAGAGAGTAGAATGTGCCTGAAGAAATAACTCTCATGCACTGTATTAGTATCACCTGTAGTTGGTGTCTGCATGGTTGTGCATATGTGTAATTCCAGGGCCTTTTCCCTTTGGGGGTGGGGGGGAAGCATTGGAACTGACAGTGTACATTTAATGCTACAGATCCATCTGATGATATCAAGCCACTTATGAATGCTGTGTTCTTGTTGATTGCCTTCATTTATTAAAGTGGTTTGCCATACATTTCTCTTCCTATCAAAACTAAGTAGGTGATTTTGGAAATAAGTCTGCTCCCAGGGATTACAGAGGTCTCACTGAGAACAGAAATTTTCCCTGTGGCCTTCAGCATCGTTCACATAAGCATGTGCTGTTTCGCACTGATATTTAAATCTGAATTACAAGCAGGCCTGAACACTCATCCCATAAACTCAAAATAAAGAAGCCACAGTCCAAAACAGTATGAATATCTGTCTCACGATATTTCTAAGTTGAAATATTCACCAAAGCACCCAGCTGTACTAGTTAACAATTACCCTTTCACTAATAGATAAAAAAAGATAAATGGAAAAAATAACCAAATAAAATCTAGCATTTTCATGTGATAGCCTTCCTCTGATCAAGGCTGAGGCACAGCCACTGGAAGAGATAAAAGAATCCTTTTCCCAGCCCTGAGGTCTGGCATTTACAGTTTTTCTTCCGTTCCTTGTTTCTGCCATCAGCCAGTAGTTCTGTGACCAGAACAAAATTTCCTACATTAAAAGGTCTTTCTCTCAAAACATGGAGGGTATAAGCAGTGCTCTTCCACAGACAGCAGCTCTCCCACAAAAGTCAAACATTTCTGACTGCACCCTTTTCCTAACAGACGGCTACAAACACTCCCTGTAGAGGATTCTAGCTTGAATAGAAACCTTCTAAACAGGTAATTATCTTAAAAGGTTTTAATCTATATTTTCCTTTTAACCAAAGCCCACAGGCTTTCAGGCTTACTGTATTTAACCACACTCAAACTGATAAGCTTTTCCTCCTTGTCTTTCTGCCTGGGGGAAAAACCTAACAATACAGGGCAAACCTGAAAGAGTTCATGGAATAGCAATTGTCTCTTCTGGAGACATGTTTTAATATATTTGCACCTATTATCCTTCTAATTCATTCCTCCTTCAGACTCAGCTCCCACCTCCAACCTCAGTCCCTTCTCCTCCCTAAACAGTGCTTCTGAGAGAGGATATAAGTTTATATAGTCTACCACAGCAAGATGACCAAAAGCAATCCCTGTTCACTTCCCTTACCGGTATTCAGTCTGAAATACACTATCAGGATTTAAACAAAAACCCTTAAAGCAGGTGAAGGTATTCCTAATGGCTACAGTAGGCTTTTATTCAGGACCATAGAATAGCAAAATAAATCACTTTGCCTACATTTTCTAAACAGTTTATTTTCCCCAAGAAGCTTCCCCTTGTTCTTTGTTTGAGTGGAGAGTGTTCACACTGTAACTTCATGGGCATTGCTGGCCTATCTCACCTCTTCCCTGTTCAGTGGCTCTCCCGCTGCAGGTCCAGGAGTGCAGTGTAATGCCCTCCACATAACGGTACCGGGCACTGCAAAGGAAAACTAGCAATAGGTGCACCTAGATGTTTAAAGATCCCAACTGCCTTAAACTTATAGCCAGTTAAAACAGTTGGGCCATGCTGGGGATTGGCTGGATCTTGCATGAGCTCTCTGGGAACAAGCAAGCGCAGTTGAAACAGTCTCCATGTAGAAAATGAAAATGTTCCTTACTGAAGAAGGGATGAGCACAGCTTCATTTCTCTTCCTAGGAAATGGTGCCATCACGTGGCGACGTTGTTTTCTCTGTTTCCAGTTGCAAGAGGGCAGTGTACAAACTGTTTTCTCCCTTTAAGTTTTAAAAAAGAGCATTAAAATGTTATTTGGTGATCCTATCTTTTGCTAACATAAATAGGTTACAGCTGTCCGGGGCACAGGAATTAACACTCTTGTAAAGATATGTCCAGCATGTTGAAATCCCCATTAATGCAGATGTGACAACAGCTTTGGTGATTCTTCTGTTAACATAGTGTATGTTGCTTGGAGGTGTTGTAGATACCTACAGAAGAAGCATCCCGATTCAGTGTAGTCTGTGTCTGTGCTAGGGGTATATGGTGGCATGGCTGTAGCAGCAGAGGGTCTGCAGACAAGGGCTGAGCGAGGAACTGAAAGAAGCAGAGTGTGTGTATATGTGTGCCAGTATTTACAGTGGATGTATATTGGAGTGGACCCCAAATACGTGCCTGGGAATAAAATGGCTTTTGGGTATACTTTCTTTACTCTAAAGTATCTTTGGAGTTCCTAAAAGAGCAAGAATACAAATTGGAGTGAAAGTGGGAAAAGTAAATACTCTAGATAAAAATCGAGTATTTCTTTAACTTAAAAATAGCTGAATATGCTGTAACACTTTGAAGCCCTTGGTCACCAGACTGCTATGAATTGGAGCTAGTTTTTACCTGGTGTTATACATCTGTGAGTAGGATGCTCATCATAAAGAGGTATAAAGGAGTCAAGGCACTAGAGTAGTGTGAGAGGAAAGCTTCATTTTTGTTAGCCTGGAGAACAAAATTTGAAGAGACCTATGGAGTTAATTCTTGATCTGTCTGTAGTGTTCTTTATCCAAGGAACGCAAAACAATTTGTTATGATTAATTAAGGCGGGCAGTCCTTCTGCAGAATTGGGTGTGTGATGCTGTCCTTGTTCTACATGTGAGGCAAACTGAGGCACAGACATTGCCGCCTGCGGGTTGTAGTGCAAACGGGATTAGTGCTGGCAGACTCCTCCCGCAGTCTTTCAGGCAAAACATAGGAGGGTGGTTCACTGCCTGTTCCCCAAATGTGTAGGTTGAAATAGAGGCTTTTATGCCTGACATTGACGATTTATGCCCACTGGATATACAAGCAATCTTATGTACAGAACACCTATGGTTTAGTCTTCAGTTTTATGTAAAATGGATATCTTATCATTAGGTAGTTGCTAAAAAGGACAGGGCAATTAACTGAATAAATTGTCCATAGGAAATTTGCTGAACATTTTCTAGTCTGCAGAAAAGCATGTCTCCTGAACAAAGTTTAAGCAAACTATTTCTTACTAGCCGTCTACTCAATATGTTTGCTCCTTGGAGAATAAGGTTGTGTTTGTGTGTGCATGCATTTCTGTCTTTCAAATAAACGTAGTTATTAGACTATGAAATTCAGAGAAGTTTGACAGCTTTCAGAACACAGTGATTCTTTCTTCCATAGAGTATATTACTGACACATTAATAGATGTTGTGCTGGTAAAAATACAGTACTTCCTGTTAAATGTAGACTGCTACATATTTTGATTCTAACAACAATCTGGTAGGGTTAGGGCAATTCGTGTAGTGTCATCTGGTGTTTGTTTTGGATAGATATTATAGAAGGAGATACTGATTTTCAAGATGTTCGAGCAGATGATTGGGTGAAAACTCCAGCAAACCTTTAAAGCAACTGAAAGCAAGGGCTGCTCCTGGTCAGATCTCCTGCTGAGGATACAAATGTTCTTCTGTGTTCCTGAAACTCCATACAAGCTTTTCCTCTTGCAGGCCCCTGCTCAGAATGAGGCCAAATATTCAGGAGAATCAGCCTGACGAGGACTGGCTAAATTGGCCTCTCTAGTATCATTGAGATATACTGAGCAGTCAGTCGCCACCAGGCTTTCAAGATTTGAATTCAAGTCACTTCCTTGAGTGGAAAAAATGTTGCTCCACTAAATTTGGTCCCAGAGAGTTGGAACCTGATGCAGGACTAATTTGTGTATGGAAACACTAGATAAGAATTTTTTCTCTGTTAATCCAGTGTTACTTTAGAGCAACGAACTTGAGAATAGCAGAAAAAAAAACTTCATCACTAGGGATAAATCGTGTCATCAGAGCCGAAGAAAGCACCCATGGTTATGGTACTAAGTTTGGAACGGGAGACGCTAATATATGGAAATGAGGAAACTTCCTGTGGAAATTGTAGGGCTATAGTAGCTTTCATATGTTGTGATGGAAGCGCTGTATTTCCACTGAACTGTCATGTTTATGCAAGAGTTGAGATTTTCATTCCAAATTAAGGATTCTTTACTAAGACTTACCTTTCTTAAAGGAAAATCGGTAGTTTTCTTTGGATAACAAGGCTTGCTTTGCTTGGTTTCATTTGTTCTGTAAGGTCTTTAAAGAGTGTCATATATGAAGTGCCTCAGACAATTGTTACATTCACCTCACTCAGCTTTATCCACTTTAGGGCACTGCGACTTAAGTGAAAAGACAAACTGGATGGAAGACAGAAGAATGTAAGAATGAGGAAAGTACATATAACCAGTGAAGTGATTGAGAGACCTGAGTTTGTATTTTCTAGAAAATATAGGTCTAAAGAAGAAAATTGAGGCACCTTCCAATGTATGAGAGAGTGTAGTAAAGAGGAAAGTGGTCAATAGTTCCCTGTGTCTGCTGGAGGAAAGGATGAGTAATTGGTTTCAAAGTTGAGTACCAGGAAAACTTTCTTGCTGTAAAGATAGTAGACAGTCTGTCTGGCGAGGGAGTGGAAATCGCCCATGTTGGTTTTTGCAAAGATGTTAGACAAATTTCTAAAGAGACAGTGTAGGTAGATTGTTCCCACCACGAGGAAAAGGAGTAGACTAGATGACTGTCTGAAGAATCTAATGCATCCTTTTGATACAAACAGGAGGATGTGGTCATCTAACACTTGGTATAGAGACCAAGGATTACAGATTTCCAAAACTACGCATGGTAGAGGAAGGGAGCAGGGAGTAGATGATAATGCTTGTCTCCAGCAGCAGCAGGTTACTCAGGTTTGTGGTGCTCCCAGGAACTAGTGGCTGGATTACAGAGAAACATCTCCAGAAGCAGGAAGAAAGCCTACCAATCCTAACTTCCACATTTTTGTTTTAGCCCAGGGTGTTGTCTCACATAGGGAGGCACTTGTCATTTTGATTATAAGAATATAACGATACCATATTCTATATGAGATATAACACCCCCAACTTTTCTACTGTTGCTCAAAGTGTGGATTCTTCTCAGTGTGAGGCTTGAGAAGCTCATCAGGAAGACAAACTAGGCAACAGTATCAAGCTAGTTCTAGTTAATCTTGTCTAAGTATCAGTGAGATGGGTTGCCAAACAATTTTCTAACTGCTACTGCAGAAAATCGAGGCAAAACCTTAATCTATATCTGTCTCAGCAAGACTACAAATTCTCAAGGATGTAAGATTAATATTCTTTTTCCCTGTAAGTATGAAAGCAAGACAGAGCCTTTGGGATTCACTCTGCTAGTTATTCCTGTGAAAGACCACACAGTACATTTACAAAAAGATCTTGGATTCCAGTGTCCTAGGCAGTTTTGCTTTAGGTGAAGGCTATGCACTGAGCTACTGCTGAGTTACAGTAGCTGTGGTGGTTTCATCATCACTGTGTTCCTAGAAATGGTAGTCATTACTGTGCAATGAGCTTTGAGATACTGTGATTTTAAAGGACACTAGAGAAAATCAAATTCTGTGATATCTTTCAGTTATGAGCATTAAAGCTGTAAGCTTTGGCTTGGCAGAAAAGGACATCTAGTGGCTGTACGAAAAAACCTTACTAAGTATATTTCCAAATGTACAACATAGCCATTTGTCTGTGGCCTGCAGTCTTCGATATTCCACACATCTTTGTAGCTCTACTGAATCACGTGTTGGCTGGGATAGTTTTTTATGGTTTTGACAAACAAAAGTCATCTTTGCGAGCCATACCTTTCTAACTTTATGTAGGGGTACATACCCCAGGTATGTATGGTAACTTTGGCAAGTAGAAAACTGCCTTCAAGGCATGCTTGATGTACCTCACTGCTGCACTTCCACATTTTCTATAGCATCTTCCAGGAGTCCATTGCCTGTTGTTTTCTTCTGCCATTGCCTTCCCCTTTGGTACTGTACTTGAAGAGGTTGTCATTGTTATTGTCATGGTAAATTCTACTTTCATTTGAATGCCCATAGCATAAAAGTCAGCAGGAGGGGTGGATGAGATTCAGGGAAACACTAATCTGAGCACTCAGTCATGTATTACACAACAAAAGTTTTTTCCTTTCCCATCCACATTGTGCTCCTTCTTACTAGTTGAGGATGAATTCCATGCATGTTTCTGTGAATAGCCTGACAGTTTAATCGGTACATTTGCATATGGGCAAACGGAGCTTTTTTCAAAGTTGCACAGTAATATGTTTCACCTTTATGCCATGCCAGCTTCAAATTGCATCCCAGGAGGATTGCAAATGTGCATAATCTGTGCAGTTGTCTGGGCTTTTTTCTTTCCTTTTTTTTCTGCTTTTTTCTTCTTTTTATATTTTTTTTTGAACTGGCAAACGCCTATTCATTGCCCATCTGGGTAAGAATGGCCTTTGCATTTTCACACCCATTCTTTCCTATATGGTTTCTCAATACCCCTCCAATCAGAACTGGCTTCACAGAAAGGGGACAAAACCATTTTACAGGAGTTTCTCAGAATAAGTCCATTGGGATCTCTACATCATGTTTACTGGACAAGAAGGGGGGGGGGGATTTGGGGGGGTGCATTTAACAAAGACCACTTGAATTTCACAGAAAGGTTCCCACTGTCTCGAGCTTAAAAGAGTGGCAGGCCTGAGAAGAGCCTGAGACAGCAGTCTTTTTCCTGAGCCAGTCATTCTGTACAGTGACGAGTAGGTGAGTGTGCGTGTGTGTAGCTGGGTCTTGTGAAGAGCTGACACACTTCCTGGCTTGTCCAAGGCTCAAGTAGTCTTTGTCAGCATATGACACTTACTTTAGAATCAAACCTGCATTGGCAACTCCACCTTTTATGGGGAGCATCGCCTTTGGACTTTCAGCTTAGAACATCATACAGTAAGGGACAACCACAAGACTTGGATCTGGACACCGTTTCATGCATGGGACAGCAAGTTTTGCTACAGACCAATCTCCTGAATTTGTTAAAGCTGCTCTTTTATACTGCTGTGGTTTATGTAGTAGCGTCTGTGACACTATTGCAAATTATTTGGTCCCGTTTACTTTGGATAGATATGGTTTTCAGTGATGAATGTCAAGGAAGGTGGCCTCGAAGAAAGATCCTCAAAATCTGTATTAGCTTTTTTTACCATGTGTCTATTCTACCAACCCCTATTGTTTTATCCTTAAGGAGTCAATTTCAGATGTTTCTCACTTGAAGTGGTAGATGTTCCAGTTTCATTTGAGGAAGTAAAGAAATGAGGAGAGGGTTTTTTTTAAAGGAAAACTCTGTTATCAATCAACAGCAACCAAAACGTATTCTGTGCCTTTTATGAATTGACTCAGTTGACTTTCAGACCAGTTCCTACACCTCAAGGTGCATCCTAAATCAATTCCTATAGGAGAGCTATTCACATCACTCTCATAAATGCATACAAACATCTTTTCTTTAGTCTTGATTAACCCCGGCTGGCTGTTTTCATCAAGTTAGCTAATGACCAAATACATTGTGGCTACTCAGCTCTTGCTTCCCACAGCCAGGACCTGAGAAAGGCTGCTGAAACGTGCAGATGAACCTTTCCCTTCCTCCTTTCTGTACATGATTTGTGGATAAGTGTCAGAATTCACATTCCCAAGAAGTCATCCAGTCTCATGGTGCATATCTACATTTCTGGAAGGGAGTTGTCCTGAGGATGCATTTTTCAGAGTTCCACTCTCAAAATTCATTTTACCTGCCAAGCTGCATAGGAACTAAGTAGATTTCTATGCACCTGCTCAAATCAAGAGACCTGTCCATAGCATCTCTGGTATGTGTGGAATATTCCACCTTGTGCATGTGCAAGGCAGGGTTTTTGGTTTATTGAGTTAGATATCTGCATGTTTCTTCTTATTATCAAATACCTCATTTGACAAAGCAAAACATAAACTAGAGATCATTCCCTTTTCCAGAAGCACATCTTAAAGAAATGTTTGCATGAAGAGGAAGCACTAGTAATGAAAACCAAGTAATGAATGATATTTATTGATGGAAAGATTTCTAGCATACTGTTAGGCAACCACTCAAAGGGAGATGCAGATATAATGGGTAGATGTGCAGTCACTTGCCATGGCCTACAGCAGGTCTTGAGAAGGGGTGTTATCTATTTATCATTAATTTTTCACCCTTCTGTTTCCCCATGAGTACAAAGCTTTTACCAAGTTGTCTTCCTTTCAGATCAAGGATTCTGACTTTTTACGTAAATACATTTTGAATCCTTATGTGATCTGACACGTTGGGAAGGGAAGCATCTGGAACTGTCCTGAAGGCCTCTGGAGAATCAGTCTATCTGGAAGGAGGGAATACATCTTTTCTGTACATTATTTTTTGTAATAATAGTTGCAGTGTCCTTGAAGGAAAGTCGCCCGGTTTCTGAGATGGTTTTCCAGTCCTATGTTCATTCTCATCAGAGGAGGAAACTCAGGTTTCCCAGAAGAGCTTATGAACAAAACAGATGTAATTCACGACCTCCATGATACTGTTAGTGGTTTCCTCCTTGTTTCTGCTATGTGAGCATCCGCATCATGCACTAATCTACATGGCAATTAGTACCCTTCTGATACTGACTGATTTACATCTGTTAACATCATACTTCATGGCCAGACAGCTTGGCCCCACCAGGATTTCCAGTTCCTGACCTTTGTGCTTCCCTTTTATCATGCAGCTACTTCAGAGAATTAAAATAACCACCTGTGTCCAGTGTGGTTTCTCTCTGAACCACCAGAACAGAGGGTGCTAGAGATGTCACGAGTGCATAAATGAGAAAGAAAAGGCAGAGCAGGGAGGACGCCACATCTTCCTGCACGTTGCAGTGAGTAGTGTTCTACTACTGCCTGTGTATGAGATATAAAGCACCCCTTAGGCTGGAGCAGAGGGACATTGTTGGGTGAAAAGGCATGTATAAGAAACAGCTTTCAATGCCATTTATTTGTTCTGTGTATTTCTTTAAAACAGACAGTGACAATAAGCTAGTTTAATTTACTCATGCTTCTCTACTAAAATTTCACTTTCGGATTCTCACACGTTAACAAATAATTGTGGCAAGAGATGTTGTAGCTTTGGTAGGAATATTCAAGACAAAATGCTTGTAATACTAGTGGTGATTTTGCATTGCTTTGCATACTTTTCTGGGAAGCAAGGTGATATGTCTACTACAAATGCTAAGAGAAAGAAATAATTAATATTGTTTTATTTGTTTACCTCTCAAAGGACAGTTGGTTCTTCATAGTTAAAAGGTGAAATCATAGTTTCTGCCCATCAAAATCTAAATAGACAAAAAATGAGTAAAAAAAAGGAAAGGAAATGAAAAAGCATTAAAACCAAAGCAGTCAAGGTTGAGGTAGGGAAAAGTGGACTGAGAGATTAAGAAGTTATTTTTTAGTCACTTTTAAAAGTTAATTTTGAAGGATATGTTGGGTCTGTACCCAAATTGGTTAGGTGCTTTTCTAAACTGTTTTCTATTTAGATTATTCAGCCAAAGTAAGACAAAGTCTTCCTTAGAGTAAATGTCTGTAATTTTCCAGTTTCTGTCAAGTAAATAACAGCAGGAGAACATTTGTTTTTAAGTGATGGCATTCTGGTGCCAGTCAGAACTTGGGATATGCTAAAAATGAAAGGGACAGCTCATGTTAACTTTCGCTTTGGATTCTTACAGAGGACTGTTTGTCACTATTGGGTAGCAAATGTTCTAAACCACAACCCCAGACAAAACTGTGCGTGGGATTTTAGAACATTTACAGCCTAAATCTTGAACCAGATTTGGATTTTACAAAGTGACTGCCAGTTTTTTTGATACAAGTAACCGTACTGTAAAACACGGGGTCCAAATTCCTTAAAATACCAATCTAGATAGAAATCATATTTTCATATAGACTCTCTGAGTTAACAACTTGGTGTAAGCAGTCATTAAAGTAAGAATCTGGTCTTTTCTCTCAGGGGTCCACATCTGAACAGCCTAAAATCCAGTTTTAATCCATGTGCTCAGTGTTTACAATTGGCTGGCTCTAGGCTTTTTAACGCCAGATAAACTGATAGGAAGTCCAAGGCCCAGGAATGTGGTTGGAATTTAGGACCAGCTACACCTGTCTTTGCTTTTGTCCAGAAATTCAGGACTTGAGCTTCTGCAAATGAGTAGCAAAGTTTACTTCTAGCCTTAAAGAGATGATGTCTTCTTATCGGGTGCCTTTGTATGTGATTTTTACAGTATAATCCCTTTGTTTACCCAGTGGGCAGTCACCTTCACCAGTGCCCTGACTGTGGCTCTGCAGAGGACAAGACTCATTCTGTTCTTTTTTTTTTTTTTTTGTCTCTCACCTGCTTTGCTACAGGTAACATCAGTTGCAAGGGGATGACAGAGCGCATTCATAGCATCAACCTTCACAACTTCAGCAATTCTGTGCTCGAGACCCTCAACGAGCAGCGCAACCGTGGCCACTTCTGTGACGTGACGGTCCGCATCCACGGGAGCATGCTACGCGCCCACCGTTGTGTGCTGGCGGCTGGCAGCCCCTTCTTCCAGGACAAGCTGCTGCTGGGCTACAGCGACATCGAGATCCCCTCAGTGGTGTCAGTCCAGTCTGTGCAAAAGCTCATTGACTTCATGTACAGCGGGGTGCTGCGGGTCTCACAATCGGAGGCCCTCCAAATCCTCACAGCTGCCAGCATCCTGCAGATCAAGACTGTGATTGATGAGTGCACAAGGATTGTCTCACAAAACGTGGGAGAGGTCTACCCAGTGATTCAGGATTCTGGCCAGGAGACACCCAGGGGAACACCTGAATCAGGCACCTCGGGGCAGAGCACCGACACAGAGTCTGGCTACCTGCAGAGCCATTCACAGCACAGTGTGGACAGGATCTATTCGGCCCTCTATGCCTGTTCCATGCAAAATGGCAGTGGGGAGCGCTCCTTTTACAGCGGAGCTGTGGTCAGCCACCATGAAACAGCCCTGGGGCTCCCCAGGGACCATCACATGGAAGACCCCAGCTGGATTACCCGGATCCACGAACGGTCACAGCAGATGGAGCGGTACCTCTCCACCACTCCAGAGACCACACACTGCCGCAAGCAACCACGCCCTGTCCGAATTCAAACCCTGATGGGCAACATCCATATTAAGCAGGAGATGGAGGATGACTATGACTACTATGGCCAACAGAGGGTGCAGATCCTTGAACGCAATGAGTCTGAGGAGTGCACTGAGGACACTGACCAAGCAGAAGGCACTGAGAGTGAGCCCAAAGGGGAGAGTTTTGACTCGGGAGTCAGTTCCTCCATTGGCACTGAGCCCGATTCCATAGAGCAGCAGTTTACGGCCGGTCTGGGCCGGGATGGACAGCAAGAACCTTCTCAAGCAGATCAAAATGACGTCCCTGCTGATGGCACTCAGCCGCAGCAGCAGCAGCAGCAGCAGCATGTAGATGCCAACTCTTCCTCGCCAGAGAGAAGCAATGACGTTGAAATGGACAGCAAAGTGCTCACAGTCAATAACAGCACCGAAAAGGGGGCTTTGCAGCCTTCTGTCAACACAACTGTTGCCCAGCCATTGCCAACCACACAGATCTACTTACGCCAGACAGAAACCCTCACCAGCAATCTGAGGATGCCACTGACTTTGACCAGCAACACTCAGGTCATTGGCACAGCTGGCAACACCTACCTGCCTGCCCTTTTCACCACACAGTCTGCTGGCAGTGGCCCTAAGCCTTTTCTCTTCAGCCTGCCCCAGCCTTTAGCTGGCCAACAGACACAGTTTGTGACAGTGTCCCAGCCTGGCCTGTCAACCTTTACTGCCCAGCTGCCAGCCCCACAGCCCTTGGCCCCATCTGCGGGCCACAGCACAGCAGGTGGGCAAGGCGAAAAAAAGCCTTACGAGTGCACTCTCTGTAACAAGACTTTCACCGCCAAACAGAACTACGTCAAGCACATGTTTGTACACACAGGTAAGAGTAAGTCCCTTTGGCTTATACACGAAGCCAGAAAAAGTCCTTGACAAACATGGACTTAGATTCTGTTTCCCAACCTGCCAACCCCCAGCACAAACAGGAGGGAGAAGTTATCCAGGGAGCTGGTATCACTGAACACTTTCCGAGCTTACTGCATTGAAGTTGAGTCCCTGCAGAAACATACAGGTCCCTTACAGGGGCCTAACTGTGCATGGTGCAGAAACAAGCTCATTTTACTTGGAGTAAAATGTGTCCTGTACCCATCCAAGGAAGTGGTAAGCATTTGTTGTCCCGTGCAAGCTGACCAGGCAACATTAAGTAGAAGTTGCATGAGGAAACTGTAATAAGTCATTAAAGAAAAGCTATATCTACTAAGAAAGGGTATCCCGCCGCAAGTTTTACAGCTACAGGGTTTTAAGCTCAGCTGATGATATTTGGCATGAGTTTAGGGCAAGTTCATTCCTGGTGGAGTTGCAGCAGTAGGTCCAGGCCTGGGTGTTACACACACAGCCACGTATTTTCTAAATCTCATGTATTCCTATAAGAAAGTAAATTTGGAGTCTTTTGGGGAAGTTTTTCTGTACATCACTGAAGCTGATTGCTGTAATCCCCCCTCTCTTAGTAAGTCAGATGTTTCACTAGCTGTGAGTGTAGCAACATAGGGCTCAATGAGAAAAATTTAAAATCTCATAGAATCATGGAATGGTTTGTGTTTGAAAGGACCTTAAAGATCATCTAGTTCCAACCCCCCTGCCACGGGCAGGGACACCTTCCCCCAGCCCAGGGTGCTCCCAGCCCCGTCCAACCCGACCTTGAACCCTTCCAGGGAGGGGGCAGCCACAGCTTCCCTGGGCACCCTGTGCCAGTGCCTCACCACCCTCACAGTGAAGAATTTCTTCCTTATGTCTAGTCTAAATCTATCCTTTCAGTTTAAAACCATTACCCCTTGTCCTATCCCTACACTCCCTCATAAAGAGTCCTTCTCCTTCTTTCCTTCAGACCCCCTGTGAGCACTGGCAGGCCGCTATAAGGTCTCCCTGGACCCTTCTCTTCTCCAGGCTGAATACCCCCAACTCGCTCAGCCTGGCCTCATAAGGGAGGTGCTCCAGCCCCCCTGATCATCTTCGTGGCCTCCTCTGGACCCACTTGAGCAGGTCCATGACCTTCTTATGTTGGAGGCCCTGGAGCTGATTACAGTACTACATACAGGTGTGGTCTCATTAGAGCAGAGTAGAGGGGGAGAATCCCCTCGCTTGACCTGCTAACCACACTTCTCTTGATGCAGCCCAGGACACAGTTGGCTTTCTGGGCTGTGAGTGCACATTGCTGGCTCACAGTCAGTTTTCCATCCACTGATACCCCCAAGTCCTCCTCCTTGGGGCTGCTCTCAGTCCACTCCTCACCCAGCCTGTATTTGTGCCTGGGATTGCCTCGATGCATGTGCAGGACCTTGCACTTGGCTTTGTTGAATTTCATGAGGTTTGCCTGGGCCCACCTCTCCAGCCTGTCCAGGTCTCTCTGGATGTCATCCCTTCCCTCCAGCCTGTTGACTGCACCACACAGCTTGGTGTCATCAGCAGGCTTGCTGAGGGTGCACTCAATGCCGCTGTCCGTGTTGCCAACAAAGATGTTAAACAGTGCGGGTCCCAACACCGATCCCTGAGGAACGTCACTCATCACTGCTCTCCACTTGGACACTGAGCCATTGACCACAACTCTTTGAGTGTGACCATCCAGGCAATTCCTTACCCACTGAGTGGTCCATCTGTAAAATCAAATTGTCTCTCAAATTTAGAGACAAGGATGTCATGCAGAACAGTGTCAAAATACGTAGAACACAACATCATCACCCTTTTTGTTAAAAATGCAACTGCTTTAGCATGTGGTCTTTTGCGACAATATAGGTAACCACATATACTACAGAGCCAGAACTGCCTTTTTGAACTCTGTCAAGTTACGGGACTTCAGAGAGATACATGTATCTCACGTGGAGAAGCTATCTTGGGTTTAGGACTAAATTTTGCTTGCTTTAGCCCTCAGCTCATTCTGACGTTGGAGAGAAATTCTAGTTTAGAGAAAGAGTAAATATTTCTCTCACCAAGCAGTGGTTTTGTTAACATCAGATCTTAAAATAAATGGTACATGGAGTAGAACCTGGAGAAATTGCCCAAGGTATGAGAGGAATGTAAGTCATGCCTCCCCATTGTATCCAATAGATTTCACTTCTGTGTGCATATGTAAACTTTTAACTTCTATTTACCTGTAATTATCACTTAAATTAGAAATTCCTTTAGACATCTAAGGCAGACATGTACATGTGCATATACAAAAAGGTCAACTTCTCGTGACTGGTACAAAATGTATGATTGCAAGCATCAAGAAGCCTGAATCCCAAGATTACCCTTTGTGTCTGTTTATGTTCTCCATCTTTGTGTTGTGGATGAGTAGCTAAAATACTGTGTAGATAGTATTGTGTTATTCAGAAAAATAACCCCTTCGGAACACAGTTAAGTATATCTGCCGGCATCCTTGTTCTAAAAGCTAGAAAGGCTTTTTCACAAATAACTTCACTAAGATTAGGTGCTTTATTTCCTCCACCCCCAACTGTGCACTGCATTTGGTATTTGGAGTCAGATAAAGAATAATATTGGAAGACCTGACCTACTACACATAAAGTCAACCAAGGAAATTGATAGGCATCTCCGATCATGAATTAAGATTGACTCTTCAGTATTTAAAACAGTGCCAGACAGACTGTAAGGAGGAGGAAGCAGGATGTCTGTGGGGGAAAAAAAAAAAAAAGGGGGGGGGGGTTTCTGCTAGAGGGGAAATTGCAGAATGACCTCAGTCAGTGAAACAGAGAATCATTTTGATTATTACAGAGCTATGGTACCATCTCTCTCCCTGACAGCTTTGGGGATGACAAATTATCACACCTGAAATATACCACGAGTGATTCAGACAACAGATTAAAAAGCAGCTTTTGATGGGGCATTCAGGGTGTTGGGTATTGTCTACATTATGGATACAGCAACATGTAATGAAAATATAGCCTGCTACCAATTAAACACGGGGCCATGGCATTTTCTCCAAGAGGAACTATGAGCATGAGGAGTAATTAAAAGTAGTCTGGACAAACCAGTTGTATGTGCTCAGCTAAATAGTTTTTTTGGTTTATCCTTGTAGTGACTGGTTTGTCTGAATAGGATCAGAGTTCACTTACACTAGTTGCCAGAATCGGTTTTACAACAGCCCTGGATGCACCAGGCAATGTGGTAGATGAAATAAGTAATTTTTATCTCTGGTTTACCTGATAAGGTGTTTTATTTAATTGGCCATCATTTCATTTAAATTTCATGTCTGTTACACTGGAAGTTTATCTGTTAGGCTGCCCTTTGCATGGTACTGGCTGGCCTAGGCAATTCTGTGTACTGAGGTTCCCTTTTCAGTTACTGTTGTCCATGCTTCAGCTATGAGATATGACCAGAAAAAGGGGTAACAAATGTAACCCTCTTATAGCGTTGGATTCCTTTGGCAATCTCTAGCATTTCTGTTCTGAGAAATTTAAAGCAATTTGGCAAAACGGAGTGTGTTACAGGTCAGCTATCTAGTAATCACTAGTTTTGTCCATGCTTTTATTGCATACAGGTAGGGAGAGGGAGTCACTGGAAGGTAATTTGACTAAGACCTGTCTAGAAATGGGTGCAAGGAGCAAGGCAGGAGCACAGCCGGGCGAGGCTGTGCCATTGAAGCTGGGGATAGATGCCAGGACCTTTTAACTCTAGTCCTGTCTTTTTCAGTGCCCACTGTGTGAACTTGAAGAAATTTCCTGAGCTCCTTTTTACCGTGTGTGGCTTGGGAATACTTAACAGCCCCCTTCATAAAGCGTTTTGAAACGTCTGGTTGCAAAAAATGTTGTGTATCAAAACACGCTTACTAACAGAGTTACTCTTTCTTACTCTGTCAGATCACCTCTCCAAAGACCCCCGCGACTTACCATTAGTTTATTGCAAAGAGTCGTACCGAGCTGGCTTAATGTTTTCTGTGTGTCTTTCTTTCTCTCTCTCTCTCTCTCTCTCTCTCTCGTTGGCAATGGGCAGGTGAGAAACCCCACCAATGCAGCATCTGTTGGCGCTCCTTCTCTTTAAAGGATTACCTAATCAAACACATGGTGACGCACACTGGCGTGAGGGCATACCAGTGCAGTATCTGCAACAAGCGCTTCACCCAGAAGAGCTCCCTGAATGTGCACATGCGCCTCCACCGCGGGGAGAAGTCCTACGAGTGCTACATCTGCAAGAAGAAGTTCTCCCACAAGACCCTGCTGGAGAGGCATGTGGCTCTGCACAGTGCCACCAACGGCACGCCCGGAGCCACCGGCGCGGGCGCAAGGGCTGTCCCTGCCGGGGTGGTGGCCTGCACGGAGGGGACCACGTACGTCTGCTCTGTCTGCCCAGCTAAGTTTGACCAAATCGAGCATTTCAACGACCACATGAGGATGCATGTGTCAGATGGATAAGTAGAATCTCTCTCTCTCTCTTTGTTATGAACAAAAAAATAGAAACAACAAAAAAAGCTATGGCACTAGAATTTAAGAAATGATTTTTGTTTCATTTTTACCTTTGTTTTCCTCCTATTTTGGGTTCGTTTTGTTTTGTTGTTTTTGTACTACATGAAGAACTGTTTTTTGCCTGCTGGTACATTACATTTCCGGAGGCTGGGTGAATAATAATTTTCCCAACCTCCCTCGGATGGTGGCCTTAAGGCCAGGTAGTGCTTCATGAGCTCCACTGGTTGGATCTCTAGCTACTGGCCTCTAAATACAACCCTTCTTTACTACAAAAAAACAAACAAAAAAAAACCACAAAAAAAATTAAAAAAACAGACAGAAAAAATAAAAAAAAAAAACAAACAACAAAAAAACAATTTCTTTTTTCTCACTTGTGAAGAGCACTACAAAAAAAAAGAAACAAAACAAAATATATTACAAATCTACAAGGCCTACTGTCGTTATAAGTACACCGCTCGCAGTGTTTCAATGGACATAATTCACAATGCTGACCGCTTTTGGACTTCACAGTATCCAGTTAGAACTGTGGAATATTTTGCTTCTGGTTGAGCAGCAACCAGAGGAAACAAGGCCCTGCTGGTTTCCACCACGTGTCTGCTTTCTCACACACACATGCATCCACAAACACACGAAAGGGCTGAGGGGAGTGCAAGGCAGTGTGGCTTGGATAGTGTGGAGTCCCTGCAAGGTGAGGAAAAAGAATCAGAGGTTCCTCACCTGGATTCTGCTCCATCCCACGCTCTCTGGCGCACCCTCCCCGCTGCTTTTCCCATACCACCTTACAGCAGAAACCAAGAAGATTCAGACAACGAGCAACGGTGGCTTTTTTGTAATTTATTCAGTGTCTTTGCTGAGCCCAGGGCCTCAGCACAATCAAGAGGGACTTTCACAGAAGGCAAAGAGAAACACAGAGGAAAATCAAAGATATCAGAGGTTGCAACCTATGGATCTAGGTACAAGAGAAGGGTTAGTTCCCACAATCTTTGCAAAAAAAAAAAAAAAAGTTGCATCAGGATTTATTCTTGTGGAAGAAAGAGGAATAGAGGGTGGGTGGGGATGGGAATAATAATTAAAAAAAAAGAGTTCTTGGGACTTTTTTAATTCAAAATTTTATAGAGGGGCAAAAGTGACGTTTACCAGATAGAATGCTGATTTTTTTAATATATTTACAACAGTATTTGTGTAAAAAAAACGAAAAAGGTGAGATTGTTAAAAGTAATTTTTCTTTGTTTTCTTTTTTGTTTTGCGTACACTGCCACTAATATCTTCTCTTTTATTATATATATGAATATATATAAAAATATATATTTTATTTTAAATTGAGACTGTTAAGGTTAGCTAACCTGCTTCCAGATAGAGGGGGGGGAGGGGAGATGATCTTGATTTTTATTTTAAAAAATAGGAAGGATGTTTCTTAATTTTCTTTTCTAGTATTATTCTCTCTCTCTCTCTTTTCTAATGGAATCAAGAATTACCTGGGTCGATGAGGGGCTCTGTGAAGTCATCTGTGAGATTATCTACTAGAGTTTGTGCATCCTGCAGTATCATTGAACTGCTACTTTGTTTTTGAATTACGTGGTTCTCTTTTTGGCTCTTACCAAGGTTTTGTTGTTTCTTTTTTTGGTTCCATCTCAGAATTTTATTTCTGCTGAAGGGCGGTTCCTTTTGAGAAAGAGATTTTTCTAGCAATGTTCCCCTGGTTTGGGGGATGATAGAATCTGTAGTCTTTTATTTCTTCTTATTTGAAAAAGTACTGAAAGTTTTGGAAGTGTGTAATAACTAGGATTTCCCTTCTTTTTGGTCACTGGACAAGAATTAATCTGCTGTATTGTTATCTCATCCCTGCCTTGCTCGCTAGAGAGCTTCCGTATTTGTGTGGGAATCTGATCCTGCCCCTGATAATTTGTGCTGATGCCAAAATAACTTAAAATGTTACCATTGCAAATAATCTTCCCTTCTTCGTTTGCAAAAACATCTTACTGAAGGGCCACATCCCGCATTCTCTGCATATGCAAAGCTATGCAAGGAATGTAGGATCAGTGTGGAAGATTGATTCCTGATCTGCATATATATGTTGGTGTTTTGTATTTTGTTTTATTGTGTTTGAGCTGGTGTTCCCCCTAGTCTTCTGTGTATCTGTGTGAGAATTTTTCCCCCAAAGCCAACTCCCAAAGTACATGGGTCCTTAGTTCAGTTGGATCAGTGTCTGACACTATCTTTGTCTTGCTTGAAATCCATAGCTAGGATTTGCACCAGCTGCACTCTGGACTTTATATTTTAGGCAGAGAAGAAGCACCTAACAAAAATATGCAAAAAAAAAGAAAAAAAAAAAAAAAGAAAAATTGCTAGTTTAGCTTTTACTTGTGTCTATATTTAAATTAAGCTTTCTTCAGTTTACAAAACTTTGCTTGTGAACACTGAGCATTTCACATGAGACATTCTTTTATGCTGGACAACTTTCTAACTATTGACTTGGTAGATCTCCACGTAAAATTTTATGTGTTCTTTACACCTGCGGCTTCTGTATCGGATGTCTGTGATTCAGCACAGGTAACCTCATTGCTATGTTCTATGCCTGTTCCATTACTGATTTGTTTTGGGGAAAAAAACCTGACAGGTGTTTCAGTCTCAGAATCTTTCTGTACCCTGCAAGGTATTGTTCAGCAGATCCTAAACGTTGAAGCTCTGATTCTCAGCTGCAGTAGGCAGCACAAAGAGAATTTGAGGTGAGTGCCAGAGCAAATGAGTCTCTTAGACGGTAACATCTCTTTTTGTTACCAATTTGCCTGGGTAGTTCAAGAGGGCTGGAGAAGGAGCACAGGTTAGTTAACAAATATTGTTCTCACAACCACACCGGTAAAAGCAATGCTGGCACGTAAACGAAGAAATGAAAAGACAAAGCCTAAGATGCAGAGAGAGAGAACTAATATTTGCCATTAAAAACACTAAATCTGCACAGAAAATAAAGGTTCTAGAGACAAGGGTGTGGAAGGTAAATCTATACAAAAGATTGAAGATCTTTCTCTGAGGTAAGGAGTTTTTTCCAAGATCTTTAGTATCGAATAGTTTGGTGTTCTCCCATATGAGGAATTAATGAAGAATTGTACCCAGCTTAAAATTCTGTAGCTACTCATTTGTCATCTGAGGTCTGGGAAACAGCTGTTTAATTTGTTGTTGTTAAATCTGGTGAACTATAGTCAAGATGTAGCATATTCTGGAATATGGTTCTGATACCAGAAGAGATATGCCAGTAGACTGGAAATAAGAATCAGGTTTTACATCCACCAAAATCCAAATACTATGGTGTTTAGAGAGAAAAATCCTGTCTAAATTTTAATTCTTTGATTTTTAACCTTCTCTAAATCAAAAAAAGCATCATCTTTGAAATGCAAGTTTATTATGGGGCCTAATAAATTTGAAGTGAATTAAAGATCAGCTGTGAATGAATGAAGGGTGCCATTTAAAAAAACTAAACAAACTTCTTAAAGTAAAGCTAAGGCATACTAGATTGAATTCTAAATCCCTTGTCAAAGAGTATAGGCTAGGGTCTTCACAAATTGCTACCTGAAATATAAACTGACTTCAGGCTCAAAATTCAGTAAATTGATTTTGTAAAACATGGAGCAACTTGCAGCATGACTGTAAATGTGCTGAAAGTGCTCATCAGGACACTTAAGTGCATGCCCTTCTGTGGACTTACAACCTCAAACATAAACCCCTTTATCTTTTAAAATGTTAAATTCTTTTTAATTAATGCTTCCTCCCATCTATTGAAATATTTATATACTGCTTGGAAACAATTAAAGTATCTAAATGTTACAGATATCTTTAAGCTTCATGTATTGCTACAATATTCCTTATCAGAAAGAATAGCTGTGGTACACTCACAGTCACAACGATCCACAAACTGCTGTTGACAGTGTTTGAGCACATCCATCTCAGTATGTGTGAAAGGTTTCCTTCAGAACACCTGATAAAATGATATAGATGAGCAAGAGCAGACTGTAGCAGACTTCCTTCTGATGGAGCATGCAATATCCTGCATTCCTTGAGCCTGATTCTCACTTTCCCTACAGCTCTTTAATCGCTTTGACAATGGAAAAGGGCATTAAATAGGACATAATTTCAAGCATACAAGTCAAGGCCTCTCTGCAAGGAAAAAGTGCAATAAAGGAAGCCTTAGAGGAAGTGAGGGGTAAGTGCCTTCTCTTACTGCTGCTGAGGCTGAT
Source organism: Tyto alba (assembly GCF_018691265.1). Lineage (NCBI taxonomy): Eukaryota > Metazoa > Chordata > Aves > Strigiformes > Tytonidae > Tyto > Tyto alba. The sequence goes on along the minus strand of NW_024881276.1, from coordinate 53,789,223 downwards.
GAAGTCAACTGAAAATGTAGGATTGACCAGAGCAGATCTGCCCTGTGGCCCACCTCGCCCAGTGTTCTGTCTCTGACACAAGGCCAGTTACAGATGATTTGGATGAAGATGAAAGACACATGTTGGATAATTACAAAGTAATAAGCCTAAGAGAAGATTTATTTTAATCCTCATTAACTATGTATCTGCTTATAACCTAAAGACATAATAATTTATGGCCTTAACTTTTTATCTCATGTGAAAATTATATATTGTGGCAGATAATTCTCATTATCCTTTAAAGATCTAGCTTATTAATTGCTAAGTGGCCTCAGTGCTATCCTGTGGAAGTGAGTTCCTCAGGTTAATTACCACCTTGTTGAAATGATTCCTTTTCAGATTAATTTTGTTGCTCTTCATTGAAGCACCCTTGTTCTTGCATTCTGTGAAATCATAAATTAGAGAACCAAAATTTAACTTCTCTTGCCTGTTCCGCTGAAGTCTGCTTCTTTCTGGGAAATCTGAATCCACAAGGAATGCAGGACTACCACATCAGTGTCTGCTGGTCCATAAGGAGAGAACAGCTACTGAGTGTGTGTGTGTGTGTGTGTGTGTCTGGGGTGTGTGCAGTAGTGAGGTTCTCTGCAGTGGTTGCCTGCAGACAACTGACAAGTACAACTCATAAATAAGGGGAACATATCAGTAGAGTACACCAGTCTAGAAATTGTAATATGATATTTCAATCTGGTCCCTCCTCTCACAAAACCTGTATTAATAGTCTCTCATAAGGGAAGTAGATACAGATATTTTGCAGGAGCTGCTCTGGGAACACTTTCTTAGCAACTGTCATGCTTTCACTAGGTCCACTTCAGGTCCATGCTGTTACTTTCAAAACTAGCTCCAATTCATAGTAAGTTAACAAGGAAGAGTGGCATTTAACTGACTTTATAAGAGAATGAGATTTCCCTTTGCACTAAGATCAAAGAGGCCAGGTGGTACCCATTTTTCTTCTTTTGATTTCTTTTTCATCCAAAAGAGAGCTGAGTAATAACCCACATACCACTAGCCCTCTCACTTCTTATCAACCCCAAACTGATTGATTTCAGTTGACCTTGAGCTACCTGATTAATGCTGGATCATCCACCTGGTAGAAGAACAAATCCCTTGCCTTTAGCAAGTATTATGCTAGCATGTCCTGCCTCTCTTAGTAATGAAAACAAATCCCATAGGGAGAATGTACAAGACATATTATTTGCAGGAGTTTTGAGTCCAGACCAAAATCAGAAGCACCCACGCCATTTCAGACATAACCAGACCTTCAGTATGCCTAGGACTATAGATCTGTGACCCTTCTGACAGTCTTATGGTAAGGAAATCCTTCAGTTCTCACTGTTGAAGATGACTTGCCGCTCAAAAAGAAATATAATATCAAATTAACACCTGGTGGCTGTTCTGTCAAGGAAAACTAGACCTTGGTAATTGAACCCTTTCAATTCAGCATCCATCTCCTTTGAGCTATTGAAATAAACCTGATAGAAATGAATCAGCAGGTAGCCTAACTGAAGCAGCATCTGATCAGCCTGAAGCAGCCTCGCTGCTTTTCATGTTCCCTGATTTGTTTTCATGCTGGCTGTGAAAATTCATGAAGGAGGTGTAATATCATAAGAACTTAGCCCTGAGAGGTTCCGAGCCTGCTCTGCTCCCAGGAGGCTTGTCATTCAGTAGGATCTGGCCCCTAAGTGATCACAATTCTGCTGAAGGAAGGCTTATGAGAGAAACTGTAGATAATACGCTAAATCTGGAGTCTTGAGTTTGTAAATGCAATGAAAACCTTTCCCAGAGCTTGAGTGTCCCGCTGACAGAAACCAAAATCAGGTAGGAGGGCCTTGCAGAGGGGCAGATACTGGACGTACCAAGCTTCTGCAGCATGTCCAGTAAGTGTATGAAGGTGGCCTAAAGCCAGGTTCATGTCCATCAGGGGCTTGTTCTGGCCATGCCAAGTCAGTGTTCTTGCTGCTGTTAGCTGCCTTATTTGTCCTGATAGAATTAATAAGGTCTCAGCTAACTTCCTTTAAAGCTAGTGAGTGATCCGGTTCATTTCAACAGGGGCAATGGAGTCCCCAGATTTTGACAGATGACTAAGCAGAGAAATTTATGAGAATTTTAGGTATGTGAATATTCTTCAAACTGACTCAGACAAAACAAAAAAGCGAGTTATGTTTTCTTTAGTGTAGAACAGAGAGATTTGGTCCACAAGGGAGACACTGACGGAGAGACAACCTGTCTGAAAAATAAGAATGCGTAGACCTATTGTTGTGAAGCACAAGGGGGAATCTTTGTTTCTTTTTCTAAGAAAGTATGTAAATGAGAAACAAGATGTGTTAGGTAATAGTGTATATCCATCTAATTATTCCCAGTGCTGATAACTAATCAGCTAGATTAGCGCCTCTAGGAACAGAAAAAATGTTATGCATTCAGTGTTTCTATTTCTGATTCCCCTCTGCTATAAATGAGGAGTAACTAAGATGAAAACAGTGTAGTTATACAAATGCAAAATTCTGATGAACGGAAGAATTGTTACCCTGTGTACGTCTGCCAGTATCTGGACAAATAGCCACGCTAAAGTAATGTTTATAATAACTAGGATACTGATAAGTAATTTTGGATTAAAATTTATGGGTTTAGTGGGAAAAAAAAAAAGTTAAATATTAATAGATATTTTTTCATTATATATTTGGCAATGGTGCTGGCTTCTTTTCACATTTTGGCCTCTGCAGTAGTGCTTGATCCCAAGAGATTATGAGGCAGTCTGAGTGCAGGAGAAGCAGAGTTGACTAGTCTACTATGAATAAGGTAAAAAAGTAAATTGGGCCATAATGTGCTGTAATAAATCACTATTTGCATTGCAATTGGTAACCCAACTAAAGAGTTTCTGGGTTTATTTTAAAATACAAGGAGTCAAATGTATTCTAAACATAATTCTAGTGAAGTCACATCAGGAGAATTAGTCATGTTTTTTTAAGTGCCATTTTCCACAAGAACTGTTCACTAAAAGCTTTTAAAATAATAAGAGGCCAACTCAAGATATGTAGAACTCTGCTACTATAACATGATTCTTCATGTTATAAGTGATCACAATTACCACCACCAGATCTAAGTCCTACTTCACTGACTTCCCTTTCCAGCAGTCAGTGAACTGAGATTTTTGTGCACAGCCACATATGCCCAAGGAAAACTCTTAATGTTTCCATTAGGAAAAGGAGTGTAACATTGAGGTAAGCAGACCAAGAAGGTCTTCCAAACACTCTGTTAACTGTATTTTAATCCTCCAAATCACACATGTGTCCTCAACTATTTTTCAAAAAGCAAAGAGCAGTAAGAGACTTCTTTGGGAAACAAATACACTGCAGCCTTGAATACACTACAGCCTCATACACAATTGCTGCCTTAAAACAGAAATGAGTCTGAGCAGTATGGAGTATACTTGTGTTTTCTATCTGTAGCAAAGTTTCATCTAAAATATTCACTTCAAACGGACTGTGTTACACTGTGTTTTCCTGTTTGAGAGGGTAGGGAAGAAGTAAAGCAGTATTAGTGAGGCATAGTGGTCTCTTCATATTGCATGGTGCTTCTCAGCTGTTTCCTACTTTCAGTTACAGCTCCAGGTTTGTTCCTGTTCCAAAGTGTTTCCTCCTTTTGATTGGGTTGGTTGGCATCAGCTCCCTGTAAAACACTGGGGAGTAAATCCTCTTCCTAAACCAAGTGAATAGGGGGGGTAAGGCTGTGCAATTTGACTGCTGACTCCAGCCTCAACAATGCCAATGGAATTAATGAGAGAGAAATCCAGTGAAAAGCTACTTCCCAGTGACAAATTCTGTTCTTAATTTCTATCAGGGCAACCTGTAGGGACACTTTTGGGGTTGCATGCATGTCACTGGAGATAAATGTAGGCCCTTTTGATTGGTTTAGCTGTGATTTCTTTTAAGAAAAACATATTCTAACAGTATCCTTTTGCTGCAGCAATAACATTATACGAACAAAAGAACCACCAATATCCCAGCATATGGGAGAACTTCTATCCAGTCCAGCCCATAGGGACATTCTTGTTTCCACTCCTCATGCAAACTTTATGAGCACCTGAGCCCTCTGTGCTGCAAAATTTCATGCACAGTCATGCAGCCACACCCCAAGCATCCCTCGTAAATGCTCTGTGTCAGGTTGGGCTTAGGTTTTACAGCAGCCCATATGCTTTCATAGGGTCCCCACTGGGACTTAGCCTGATGGAAAATCTGGTACCTGTGTAGCAAAGCATTTCTTGCTTTAGATATTTTCCAGGCAGAACTGCAGACTTCTACAGCATGCACACTTGATACAGTTGACTAGTTGGTGAATTTTTGCCAAGTTCACAGTGCTATGACACTGGAGGACAGTGCAGAGCTTAGTTAGATACTTACTGTTGCACTCAGTCTGATTCTGCAGTGTCCTGTTCCTATGAAATGGACAGGTATCTTTCTGAGATCTATATATTTAATTAGACACCTTTTCTATTTCACTTTGCTCCTTTTCTTTTGGCACCTGGATATCGCCATGTTCTTTGTTGAACCTTATAAAGTCCCCTAAAAGTTCAAGCCCCATGTTGAATATATACAGTTTGACTAGAGAGGACTGTCATATTGAGGAAGCAGGATTACATTCACCCAACTGCCCTGAAACTTTCTTCCTCTCCCTTTTCCCATGAAGTCCTTTACTTTCACTTGTCACGTAGACTGTTGGTACCTATGGAATCTTCGAATAAAAACAAATTATATGGCCTCTGTGTGTGTGTGTGTGTATGCAGATGTATGTGTGAGTATGCATGTGTATGTGTGCATGCATAGGTAAAAAGCTGTCTATCTCTGGCTTTACAGACAGGTTGCTAATTGAGTATGTGAACATGCATGGTTCAGGAAAGGGTTGGGATGAAACAACAGTTACAACATTAACTGTGGAGCATTGGCATGAATCTATATGAATCTAATCAAAACTAAGTAGACTACTTACACAGTATATATGCACACATATATTCATAAAACATGTTCTGTCAGCCAAATGCTCTTAGCTGGGTGTTTGCCCAAATAATATGTTTGCCCTCATTCAAAATGTGGCATCCAGATTTGGTCCAGTGTATTTTTGTGAGTACCATTCTGAAGGGAAGGCTGAAGTGTGCCTTTCAGAGCCTTGTGTGGTCTTTCAGCCACAAAATAAATAAAACAGTCCAGCTCACAGGCTTCACTAGCAGAGGTGGGCATCCATGAGGGGTGACAGCTCTGGAATAATCCCCTTGAGTTCAATCACTCATTTCCATTGAATTTCAACACACTCACCTGACAAAGGAATAAAATCCAAGTAAAATAATCTAACTTGCCTGTTTGTTCCCCCTAAAAAGAACAGTAAAAACATATCATGTCTTTAAACAGCTAGCTCTAAAATATTCCAGGTCTGGAGTCTCTAGTATCCAAAGTGCCGTATCAAACAGCTCTTTCCCCACCTCATGTACTCTGAAACATGTTGATTATGAATATCTTTACAAGTAATCTGAGTAATCCATTCCAAATGTGCAGTCACTAAACAATTAACAATTAACTTTCTCTCCCTTGGTCTTTGCCAGAATCTTTCCAGGAACATGGTTAGTGTGTCTAGAAGACCAATAGACTGTCAGAAGGACAAGAAATTGGTCGGTGAGAATATTCAGTGTGTAAACCGTGAGAACTGCAGGATTTCTAGAACTCATTTTGCGCCCGTTTAGTTAGTGGGATGAATAAGTATGTTTAGCTACAGCTGCCTATTTTGGTATGAACCTAAAAGTAGAATTTTATTCTTTTAACTCTTTTGCCCTATTGGGGAATTCTCCTTATCCCAGAAAGGGTAATTGGAAACTTGAGGGGGATTTTTTTCTTTCATTTTCATTCATACAAAGTTGAGTAAATGTTATTCCTCTTCTTAGATTAGTGGCGTTTCCCTTCCCCTTTTGAATAAGATGATAAATGCAACAATATTGGCTGGTTGATTTTGGGATGAGATTTTTATTTTGGTTTGGGGTTTTTCTTTGGTTAAATGTACATTGTCTCTCTATAGTCAAAATGTCTGTGACTGTAACAGTATGTATTTCTTTTACTGGAGAAAATAGAAATTTTGGTTTTTGTTAACAGTACTAGTGACTTTGTGGAAAAATGACAAGTTGCTATTTAGATCTGCTTAGTTAAGTACACTACAATACAGTATTTCTGAAAGCTAGAACATACAGTACACAATATATATAGCAATTCTATATCAATATATATACATAGTATAATCATTTAACTTTTGCATCTGCCTATGATCATAGAAAAATAATTTTTCACATGTATCATCCACAACCCAATCAACTGCTGCAGCTATCTGAAGCATTTAACAATCATTATCACAGCTCTAGTGTGCTTTTTCATATTATTGGCTTTTTTATTGTCTTTACAAGTATTTTTTTTTTCAGGCTTTTAAAAATCTCTATGTAGCAAGATGTAAGAAATTAATTTTTTTTAAGAAAAGGTAAAACAGTATTAGGCTCTACAAAAAGTTAGAGATTATTCCCTGCTACCCTTTCATATCAGAAGAACAATTAATCAAAACAATTAAGGTTTTCTATTAGCTGCCTTCTAAGATGCCCTGTTATTTCATTTGTAAAAGCGTATGTCAGACTTTCCTCTTCCATTCCTAGCCTTGGAGAAAGATGCCACAAGTGGTCTTTCACTCTTTCCAAATTCTGTTTCTTTAAAATTTTAAAATTTCCTAAAATTATCCTCCGCACTAAAGTGAGGTAGAAGAAATACTATTCTCTGTACATTTATGCTAAATGTGGCCTGTGAATTTTGCCAGGAATTGGATGAAAAATACCTCCATCCACCACTATTAATATATTCCAATTTCATCTTTACTTATCCACTTGATCCCCCTTTTTCAAATGAAAACAGCCTCTGCAAGTTTGAGTTTCAGTTCAAAAATTTTCCAAGGTGAGTGTTGCCATTACCATCTTCAGTCCACATTGCTGTTGGTTCTGAATTTTGGGTCAGTCCCACTGGATTTTAATTGTCACAACAGAGCTGCTGAAAAAAATGTCACTAGGGATGTGTCAACATCTAGATCCAAATAGCCCAGGGGAAGCTGATCAACACCCAGACTTTATGGCTTGGGGTCTCCTTTCTGTATTCTCATCTTGCCACAGATGGCCCAGGCAGCAAGTCTAGATCCTAACTTCGTAAGAGTACAAACTTATGAGTGCATGGGAATTTATGTTTGCTTTTCTAATTTGGGTACATCTCAGCTGACTTTCATTCCTTTGGTCGATAACATATCAATCCTAAATAAAAATGTGCAAAATCAAGTGGATGAGGGTTGTGGAGGAGGTATTAATTGTATTTCATTTCTCCTAACTGTGAAGACTGGAAGAAATGAGAGAAGATCACACCAATTACAAACTGTGCTTTCACTGAGAATGAGGAAATCTGGGTCACTGCAAATCAATAAACGTGACAGTAATTTTGGAGTGGGAAGAGAGGGAAGGAGTTACCTATGCCACACCTTGGGATAAAATGAGAACTTCAAGCATGGGAATCAAGTGCTGGCATTCCTTACAGACTCCTGTCATCTGCCATTTGCACTTACGTGGAGGCCACTGCCACATCCTTTTTCTTTCTACTTGCAGTTTAAAAGTTATGGTCTTCCAGCAGTGATTTCTAAGTCTGGCTTTTCTTTATTCTGTGTATACCCATTTGTAAGGGAAGGAAGAGACTATCCTCTCAATATTAATTGTGTGGGTAACAAAACAAGATTACCCTATTACATGAAGGATGGGCTTTGTCCCACTAAGCCAAACAGGTGCCATTTCCCAAATTAATTCCAGTTAGCTGCTGCAACAGAGTGCTGATTCAGTGGTCCACATTTTCTGACCATGGTCTTTGCCTTTTCCTTTGACTGAATGCTGAGTCATACATATTTTCGTAGAGAGTGTTCTCACTTCATTGAGAATGCCTGATCATTTAAATGGCTGTGTACCCATTCCACACTTCCCCTGCTAATCCTTTCTAAGGTTAGGTAATTAACTTAGAATAATTACTAGTTTAATGTGTTTCTTGATTTAACTTCTTTGTTGCCTTTTATTTTTCCTAATGCTTTTTTAAACACCTCAGTTCATTTTGCATCTTATACAGTTTACAGTTTATATTTTTTAGGCTAAGAAGTGGTTTTACAAACAGGATGGTACCAAACAGGTAGATTATCCACACTAGAGATTGTACTTTTAGAACGCAGTGTGTACAGATACAATTGCCTAAGTGAAAGTGAAACTAACAAAATAATCAGCTGGTGAACACTATTTTAACATATCTTTTACATAAAGACCGTCAGTCATTTGTGAATCCAGAAATCTTGCTTTTTTTGAACATGTATCCTTTCTTTTTCATTCTCTGAAGAAATATTGAGAATTGTGATGTTCTAAGAAACTCGTTTCATATGTGCATATTTTCTGCTTTTCTAAGGAGAGAGAAACCAGAAGGTGATACTGGCTTTACAGTTTTGTAGATTCTTGCATTGGAGACTTTCCTTGAATGATATAAACATCAAGGGAAGACTCTGTCCAAATATTAGCTTTATTCTAGTATATGGTTTTCATTATTACTTTCGTTTTCCATCTCCTCGTTGACTGAGTAGAGCTCCAGGGCTAATGCAAGCCATGGTCTCATATTTCTGTGGTCGACAGCATTTATATTCAGCTCCTTTTTGCATTTCTTTTCTGTGTTATACAGCTTTTGAGGAACACAACAGTTGAAGTAGGTAACACTGTCACCACGAGAGGGAGAACCTTGTACTAAGAGAATGTTGCTCTATGCTACTGTGCAGGGACAGAAATGGATTTTAAAGCTCTTCGCTGCAAGGTCGATTAAGAGGAGAGTCCCCTGCCTTGGGGGTGCTTGCACCAAAGGCTAGGGGGCCTCCCAGGAGAGAGGGATGCTTGAACTCCATACAAGGGACTTGCTCTTCACCCATGCCACTTAGAGAAAAAGGCTGAATCTCCAGTGTCTGCTGCTGCTCTTTTTTTAATGTATTAATATCTTTTTAAAAAATTATAGTTCCTATTTATTGGTGGAGGAGGTATCGCTGTTCCATTTATTAGAGTCAGAACTACCTGTTCACAAATATCTCAGCAAGTTTCATTGTCTTTTGGGGTGCCCTGTTTATTTTGTCCTAATGCCAGGATGTAGCTTGGACTGCTGTGAAACTCACAGGGATCCTTTAAATCTGGAATTTATTCCCTGTCTGTATGTATTGAGCATTCAGTCCCCTAGATCCTTGCTCTGAAGTTCAGATTCAAAGAAGTTCTTACAATGAAATGAAGCAGAAAATTGGTGGTTTCCCATAAACTCCACCCATAATGATCTTTGGTTGTCAAGCATAAGATAAACAGGCTGCTTAGTTCAGGCAGGATGTACTGTGTAACCTCCCTTGTCAGCACCAGTGAGGTCTATACTTAATCCTGAAAATTGACTGGACCAATACTTTGTGGGCCAAATTCCGCAGGCGGGACCCATGTGCTCTCTCGTCAACTTCAGCGCATTTTCTCTGACAGGGAAAGCATATGTAGTCCTACAGAAAGCTATAGCCTAGTTGCATATGCACCCTTTAAGATGTTACAGGACTGTTCCCTATAATTTAGCATGTCTCTGCTCAAAGTTTCTATTCTTCATAAAACTGGCTCAAAATTTTATTTCAATCCACCAGGCAGATTTCACCTGTGATATAAGGGCTCTGTGATTAAATAGTGTCTCCTTCGTGCTGGGAGGCTTAATTCAAAAGAACGATACGTGACAGGACAGCTGCTTCCCTCTGAACAAGGTATGAGACATTTTTGTCCAGAGAGTCATAAATAGCCTTGAGTCTTCATTCCACAAGTATGTAGCCTCTTTGGGTTTGACTGGTGATGATGTGTTTATCTTAAATAATTAAATAGTGAGCCACAACAGCTAGTGTAGATATATGATACACAGCAATCACTTTTGCCTAATTTACACCCTTGCTGTGTCACTTTTCTATTGCGAGAACAATGTAGAAGCATTTGGGTATTTGGATATTTGGAATTACTTGATTCTGGGTTTCTGACTGCTTTACCCAGAAGCTCTCTTGTCATACCTTCTGTAATGGTGATGACATATTCGTGTGGGTGAAATAAAGTTGTTTCCTTGTAATATCTGAACATATAACCCCAAATTCAGACTATACATCAAGCTTTTATGTGGATTTTTTTTTTTAAATGTGCTACTGCCATTGGGTATGCACGAGAATGGATGGGAACCCACATAGTCTAGTGTGAACTTAGCATTTCAGCAAACAGGTAGGACACCCTCAAGTTACACATAGCTGAACAACAAGAGATTTCACTGATGCTGATTATACTGCCTAGATTGATGTTTAGAGACCTTGCAGAAGAGCTAGCAATCATTATCCATTTTGTGTCTCATGTATGTTCTGACATGGGACACACCGCTCCAGCTCTGCACCCAGAGAGCCTGGGTTTAGATGCTGGCCCCTTGCCATGGCTAGTGATTCCATTGTGCTCTCTTTATCTGTCATGATTGGCTCATTGGTAAACAGCAAAAGTCCTTATGGCCTGGCATTTTTCCATTTTGGAGGTGAATGTTTAGGATCCCTGCACCCTTATCTAGATTCTTTCTCTTAGTTACTTTCCTTATTTCTGTGCATGTGAAACTGTTAATTTTTTTCTGCGCTGGGATGAAACAGAGTGTATCCGTGTGCCTGGAGGCGAGGGCACAGTTCTATCTTTGCAAGAGAAAGAAAAAGGAGGAACCTGCTTCTTGGTTATCGTTGGTTTGTTTGTTGGTGTTTTGCTTTTGTTCACATTCTGGGGTGAGCTGCCATCTTCAGCAAGGGACTGGGAGTGGGAGGAGAGGCAGAAGGCATGAGGAACCATGTGCCTGAGCCTAAGCGAAGCAGCATGCAATATTCCTCTGCATACTGAGCAATTACAGTGAGATTACTGTAAAAGCACCAATATTGCTCTGTGTTCCTTTTTCCATACAATTCCCTTTCTTCCTCCTCCTTCCCTGTTGTGGCCTCTCACACAGTTCTAATGGTTCCCCACACTCCTTTCTAGAAGTTAAGAGAGTTAGATAGAGGCTCTTGTGGCTGTCCAAACTGAAATTAGTCTCCAAACTGGTGAGTACCCCAGAGTCATTGTTGTGTTTTCCCAACCGGTATCTTAACGAGTGGCAAGCCCTGGAAGATGATTTATTTTGTTAAAAGAGGTAGGTAGGCTAGGGGAGGTATGGACTGATTGGGATACAGTAACCTGCTTGCCTTTGTTATCAGTGAGCTTTATTTTGGTTTTCTTCTGTGTTTTTATTTAGGTACTTAAGAGCTTATATGCCTGTCATTAAAATTCCTGCTTTTCCCACCATAGCCCTAAAAGGGCCATGAAAAATATCCTGTATATATATACTTGTGTATTTGCAGGGTGGGGGAGGGAGTTGTCCATGCACGTGTGTGTCTGTATGAGAGGGAAAAAACTAAAGTTAGTGTTGATCTGTCCATTTGTTTTAGGGTGGCCATGGAAAGCTACCAATTTGAAGAGTTGATTGCACTACAGAACCTTAGCTTGGGCACTGTTAAAATAAGGACTGTATATTGGGAACAGGGAAGATTTTTAGGTTTTGTATCCACACCTACACATGCCCTTTGCAAGGTGTGCCCTTGCAAAGTTTGCATCTGACGACTTTGTGTAAAACCACTACTGACCTTTTTGCTGTATCCATTTAGTTCTCTCTTCTTTCTGCAGCCCCTAAACAATGGCTTGTCTCCTTTCCAGTTTCTGTCATTGGACTTACTATGTTTTCAATAAATGTCCTATCTGCTAATGAGATCTCTACATTAAGTGGGAGGAGAGAAGATGAGGCATGTGAAAGTGTGGCTGGGAGACTGCAAATCCCCCTTTGTTTTGGGGCATTGTTATACTTTTACTGAGAGCTGATTTCTTTGGGGCTGGGTGGGGTGGGGTGGGAGTTTGTGCTTTTTTGGTCTGGATAAGGCTTTTTATTTTTGCACTAAGTATGACTGCACTGCACTGCATTGCACTACTGAAATGTATTTACATGTGGTGGGATTAGAAGAGGCCAATTAAGCAGGAAGAGAGAAGAAAAAGATATAGGCACAGAAAGCAGGATGTACCATAAACCTGACCAGGTTGAAAGAGAACTGCGGTTACCTTTACTTTAAGCAACTAGTCAGACACTGAGATAGCTGTATTGGATAGCTTCTGTTAAAAAAAAAAAAAAAAAAAATTAAAAAAAAAAAATAATTAAAGCACTATAATAGAAACTGAAGAGGCATCACAAGTTTCAGGGTGCTACAGATCTTTTTACCCCCTTTCCTGGACAGTGTACTTTGGGGCTGTAAGAGAGTTAAGAGAACTGCTCAGCATGAAAACCAACATAGGGCTTCAACATAAAGGTACCAATTCCTAGTTCAGATGTCAAAACTTGCACTGTCAGATAGGATCTCTTCAGAGAAGTTTGACTGTGATTAGCATCCCTTCAGTATAAGCATGATCTCTCAGCTCAAGAAGTGGAGCCACAAAGCAGGCTTACCAAAGGGGAAGGTCACTGAAAAAAAGCACTTCTTTCCGAGGCTGTTATGGGAACAGTGCAATAAACAGTCATCCTCAACACTCAATTAAAGGTGTTCCAGTCAAGCCTTTGGGACAGAGGGAGCAGGAGGGATATTTGGACAAGAAAGGGTGACGTGGAATTCAGTACAATGAGGAATATTCCTGTTTGGGCAAAGATGCTGTCTAACATTTTAAGATCTTTAGTTTGATTTCTCTCCTCAAACAGATAGTCAAGCATTATGAAGGCTTTTGGCTGGAGCCAAGTGGAATCCTAAATTGGAAAGTAGTTTTACAGTCAAGATGCATGTTGGCCTATGCTTTGGTCATTAATTTTGTAACAAGCATAACATGAGAAAGAAGAAAACAGTAGTCATGTGCAGCAAGATCCATCTATGCTGTAGCTCTTTGTGGTCTATAAACTCTCAAAAGTTTGTGTTGAATCTCCTCAGTAAAAATATAATTGGAACTTCAGCCAGAAGGTAAAACAGGATCACGAAGAATGCTCTGTATAGCAACTGGGAGAAGAATGTAAGTCACGAGTGCATCTGCTTTGGTCCTGTAGTGGAGGGGCCACCTGTCTAACTTACACAGAAGTTTCATTGACAAAAAAGGGGAGGTAATTACCCAATTGCTAGGGAAGGTCTATTGTTATTGGGTGGTCAGAAATCTATTCATGCCCTGAATTTCTCCTTAGACTTGAAGCTAAGACATTTTGGCTTCGTTAGTACCAAGGAATGGGTAGTACAGACCTTTACACAGAGCTGCACAATGCAAAGCGGATTGCTGCTGGTCAGTCTGTTGGACTGCCTCATTTGAGAAAAGTATCAAGAACTAGAGGAGGAATAATACACAAAAGGCAGGTCCTAGGCAGGAAGGAACAAGTCTGTCTGGAACCAGGAGAGACTTTGGAGTTAAGGATATGTTCTGGCAAGCTCTGAGATTTCCACTCTTAGATTTCATCCATCCTAGCTTGAAAGGACTGGAAGAGAAGAACTGGAGATATCCCCTGATGTAGTGTTAGTTGAACTACTGAACGACTCTTCCCTTGAAAGCAGGCAGGACAGTAGAACATGCAGTCTCTTTCTGAGATGTCTGCAGGAATCCTCTAAGATGAAAACCACTGGAAGGTCATCTTCCAGTAATAAAGCAGTGGATGCCCAACAAAAGCACAGTTCATTTGAGAGCCAGCAGAATACAGTGGCAGGAGAGCACCTTTAATTTGTGAAGTGGCATTTGCTTCTGTAAGAGTAGTGACAGCTACAAGAGTCATGATATGGGAGGAAATGAAGTCTGTCTGCTGAAGTTAAATTCAGGTTATGAGCCAATACTCCCCTTCTTTGTTTAGGTGAGGTTTTGTTTTGTTTTCTTGTTTAAGGCAGCTGCATATATTGCTACTGTCAGAGTGGATTTGCATTTTCAAAGAGGAGTAGTGGACTGCTCCAGAAAAAAAAGTGAAGCTGAGGGTTTACTGAGCCTGCTGTGTCCAGAGTGCCTTTCCTGCTGTGGTAAAATAAAGAAGTTCTGTAGTTTGAGCTGTTCTGGCTGACTGAATGCTGCATATTCCTCTCCTGTGGTGTCACCCAATGGCAACCGTATTTGGAGAAGGAGAGGAAAACTGCATGCTTGCAATGCTGTGATAAGATGCCATTTGCACTAGTTTTAAAAAAGTACTGCAACCTGAAGAAGTGGGCTTTGAGCCATGCTCCAAACCCAGGTTTGAATTCAGCCTCTTTAAACCTGATTCCAGCTGACTCAGTTTCAACAAAACCAGTCTAGTCCATGTAAACAGGAACCAAAACACTTTTTAAAAGCCACATTCCAGCCTATGTTCCCACTCAGTTACAGTGCTCAAACAGATCAGCTCCTGGGCATAAGCGTGATTGTATAGTTTTAATGGCTTTTAAATAAGTTGTTCCTTTTTACATGGTCAGATTGAAACTAGTTTAACTGGAACTGCATTTAAATATAGCACAAACTCATTAATTTTTTTTCAGCATGGTACTAAAGCCCCATGTAGACAGTGCTTGACTGAGAAACCAAGGATAACTTGAGGTTTATTTTAAGAAGCCAAAACATATGTTGCTGACTAGAGATGCCGCATAACTTAATGCCCTATTTTTTCTCTCCAGAAGGAGAAACACTAACTTCCATAGTTCTCCTCCATTTGTCGTCCTGCTTCATTGTTGCACCTTTTCTCTTGAAAGAAAATCACTTTGGCCAGTGGGCTAGATCCAAAAGAGAACTTTCCTGTACTTGTTTCATCATCTTGTTTCTGTACGTTCCTGACCTTGACATTGACAAGCACTACTGAGGATCAGCTTGAGTTTTTGCTGGGACTACGTGGCGTAGTTATGGTTCAGAGAGATGCTAGTGATATTTTCAACATTATGGTAATTTTAGAGCTTACCCTTGAGGAAAATGTTACGTTTCAGAAGTTCCATGGAAAAAAGAAAATGCCAGGAATCATGATGGAGCTTCAGTCACAGTGCTATAGCCAAGTTTGTGGGGAATGCTTTTCTTGTGGCTGGTGATGCTGACATTTACAGAGGGAATTTGAAAGCAATAGAGAGCGTATGCTTTCTCAGCCCTGCTGAACTAAGAGAATTTATACAAACAGATTGATCCCAGAGTAACCAGTCAGTGTTCATCACTTTTTCCCTAATGGAGGAGGCTAAACAATCTGCCACATCCTCTTCGACAGTCTGAATTTGCTTCAAGACTGCTCCCAAACGGCCTGCCAGCCAGGTGCGCTCCCTCATCGATCCTAATATCACACTGGCTGGTGATTTGTCACATCAGCCAAGGTGACCAAGAGATAGCCTTGGCCCCATCTAGGAGCCTTTTCTCTTTCCTTTTCCTTTTGGTTTTCCATCGAACCAGGAGTGCAGTTAGTGGTGAGTAGATGGCAGGTCAGCTGTTGCTCCAGATGACAAGAATGGCAAAGCCATGTGGCAACTGAGCTACTGTTGTCCTCAAGGACACCAGTAAAAGCAAAAGACCAAGCTCTGGTTGCTGTGTAGTTGTAAACCTACAGCTTCTGCTGCTTGCCCCTCCAAACTTGTTTTGGTCAACTATGCTGTTGCCCTCGAATACGCTTTGTGTGTGAAGAACTGAATGCAGTTGTTCTGTTGTCTGTCTTCTTTCTTCTGCATCGCAGATGTGGCACCAACTTACTCTCACAACGAGCTTGAGTTTTGTTTTGCTGTTGTTATTAACATGTAATTCTACTGTAGACCAAAAAATACGAAAAGGAAAAAAAATCAGTTTCAAGACATAAAAGACCAGTGAGTGAAAGGTGAAGAATTTAGAAAGCGAAGGTGTGAGAGAAGCAGTGGTTAACTGTGTTAAGTTAGAAATCTCAGAATAGCCTTACCTATTTCTTAACCAATGCTTACCAATCATCCGGTAGTGGGGTTAGATAGCTTTCTTGGCTCATTCGTACTTGTATCCTAATATATATATATATATATATATATATTTTATTTTTTTGTTTCTTTGGTATTGCTGTTGCACATCATGTTGTCTTTTATAATGCCTGATTTTATTGTATTGTACTTTATCAGTCTGTTTCGTTTTTGTTTTCCTTTTGAAGGATGGGAAAAGTAATGTTTCTTTTTTGTTTTGAATATTTGAGAAAAAAAAATGCACTGGAAGTAAACACAAACACATTTTACCATTTGAAAAAAAAGGAAAACACACAGCCACGCAGTGGAAGAGGCTAAGAAAAAGCTCCCCTCTTCTTCCTTATTATGGAAGCATCCTCTAAAAGATAGGCTAGAAAGAAAACAAGCAATCTCAAACAAAAGAAGAGACAAGTCTCTTTGATCCTAGCTCTGCAATCTGGAGTGTTTTAGCACAGGGTTTTGCAGGGTCGGGCTCCTAAATGGCCAACAGTCATAAAATCCAGAACCACATGGGGCAAATTCATCCCTGGTGCAAGCCAATGTAATTGCAGTGAAGTCAAAGGAGGTACACAAAGGATGGATTTAGCCACATGTGTGCAAGATATAACTGCCTTCCCCATAGTACCTAAGTCCCCACTGCTAGATTTCATCGCTGTCGGAACAGGTGGTCTTTTGGCTGTGTTAATCACATAATATCCCTTGAATGTCGTTCGAGGTAGGCAAAACACTTTCCCGCTGAATAAATCAGTTCTGGATGCACCTTGGTGTGACACTCTCTGCCTACCAGCTTTCAGCTGTTACCCACTCCCAGCCGTGAACTGATAACGATCTATCTCTGGTTGAAGAGCCTGCCTTTGCCAGAAAAATGGACTTGACTATTAAGCATAGCAAAACTTCTGCATATTTAACTACTATGATCCAGAAACGGCCCTTGCACTTTTAAGGCAAATGGAAACATCCTCTCTGTCTTTCAAAATGGCAACAGTTCTTGCGCGAGTAAAACACCACGTGTGCACGCGCGTGCATGACCCCGCATGTGGTCCCTGGGCTCCTCGCCCCGGGTCCTTCCCAGATCATTTCTGTGCCCGGCAGTGTCCTGTCGCCGTAGTGCCTGGTCATTGGAGTTCAGCCGGGCAGAGACTCGTGTTGAGGTAAATGCACAGAGCATACATTTTCAAAGGCAGATGATTTTCCTGTTACGCCAGCATCTTTGAATCCCCATATCAGCTGATGGTTTTTCCTAGCCTGATGGCTTTCAATCAGTTGTTGAAACATTGGCTTTCTCTGTTTTATTTTCTAAGGAGGGAATGTGGGGTGGGGAGAATAATGAGGTGTTGTTTGTAACTTCACAGTCCTGATAGTCGGTTTTTATCTTCCATATTTTATGCAAAAACAGACATTACAAGTCAATAAATAATTGTGCCCTAGGTTGAAAGTTAAGTGTTCAGGAAAGGTAAAAAATGGTTGGCATTTTTCTACATTTTTGTGAAGACTCTTTTGGAAAGGAAGGGTACATATTTTTGTTGTGTAGTATTTTCTATTTTTGAATGCATTTCTTGGTACAAGACTGTTTTGTGGATTTTTTTTTTCTTTTTGGTGAACACATTATTTAAAAAAAAAAAAAAGAAAAGAAAGAAAAAATTAATTGAAAAGTTTGCCCTTAAGGATATGCTGCAGTTTTGAGGTTTAAAATAAATAAAAAAAAAAAAAACATTCAAGGCGCGTGTTAAAAGTTGGGGGATTGTATCGTTGGGAGTTTTTTTGTAATTGTTACAAGAAGAAGTTTGTAGCCACTGCTGTTTATTTTGTTTCGGATGAGTAAGTAAAGGGATTGTTCTTGTGTTATTCTTTTTTTTAAAAAAAAAAAAAAAAGTTATTTATGAAATGTCACAAACACTGGACTGTGAGTTTGTGTGGAAGCATTTTACCACCCTGTGTCTTCATAGAGCTGTTGGTGATCCTACTTCTCATTACTCTGCCATATGATTTCCTGAGCAAACCTGGGGGAAGAGGGGGCATGGCGGGAGGGGGAGAGAAAAACTAAATGCATTTTTGAGTCAGAGACTTGGGGAAAAAATACGAAACAGTGTTTTGGAATCCCAAAGCCAGGCCACCAGCTCTACTTCTTCTCCCATCTACCACAAGAGTGAGAAAGGCTTACAGTCACTGGCGGAGAAAGAGAACTTGTGGTACCTAGAGGTGGTGATGCACAAGGGGTTAAGTGACTGAGAGCCGTGATGCTCATAATGACCTCTGTAAATGACATCCCAGTTTCTCAGTCAACAGCTCCCTTTGTTTCCCATCATCCGGCCAGTGGCTTTGTGGCTTTTGTGACCAACTCACCTGACCCAACTGAAGATGTGAGGATGGTTTGCGTTTTCAGTCGCTAATCAAGCCGTTTTGGCACCCCAACAGTGGGAGCGACCAGCGGGGAGAACTACTCTGTTTGATCGCTGGTTCTGGATTTGAGGAGAAGTAGAGGCTGAGGGTGACCAAAGAGGTGTGCCGTGTTCTCGATTCTTGAAGAACGGGCTTAAAAAAGACTAAATCAGTGCTCCAGGCACTCACGGGACCAGAGAAAAGGGAAGGAGGAAGACACCAACAGCCATAACAAAAACTGGAGATATATAACTGGGCTACATTCAAGACCAACCAGACTCTTTTCCTTCCTGGACAATAATGCAGCCAAATCTTGAGACTGTCAAGCAGACAGAAAGCTGAATGTGGCCTTCATTTCTCCTGCCTTTCCTTTTTATTCTTCCTCTTCCTTTGCCCTGAGATTTCTTCTCAGTGAGCACCTGCTCCACTGAGCACTTTTTTTGCCCTCCACCTAAACTGCCCTTGCTTTCAAAATGTGGATTCAGTCAGGACTGAGTAAAATCATGTGCCTTCTTTTTCCCCTTTTGTAATTATACCAACCTCCTCCCGTTCCCCAATTTACATATGAGAGAGATGCAGGAGGAGGCTCTTTAGAAGTGCTACTTGTCTATAGGTGTCCAGCAAAACAGTAAGGTAGTGGTGAGGGGAAGGGGAGCAGGGAGATGCTATTAGCTCCTTTCCTTTTCCACACGTAGCAGGTCTTCCCAAGGAGACGCCCTCCACCACCGCCACCTCCTCAGATGCTCCTCTCTCCTACAGAGTGGTCACAGTGGGCATGAGGCGGCTCTTTCTCTCCCATTCCTGTCCTAGCTGAGTGAAACACGCGATTTCAATTCGTGCTGTTTGCAAGCAGTTACACCGACAAGACAAATGCAGTTTGTGGCCTTATCAAGATGACTTTTAAACCACTAAAAGAAAAAAAGGCAACTCATTTCCCACCCAAGGTTTGTGTCACTTCTAAAAACCCAGTCCATAGCAGTTTAGACTCCTCTAATCTCAGTCCATTTTAACGATGGTGGCTAAACTGTCCAGCCTAGAGCTTAAACGCTAGACCGTCTGGTCTCATGCTTTCTTTGCTATAACCCCTACTGTCTGCTTGCTTTTCTTACTTTCTACTATATTCTCTGCTTTACGAGGCAGCCCTAGCCTTTGGTGAAGGGTGAGAGGAGCCAGTGGGATCCTGGCTCGGGGAAGGTGGTTGATGGATCATTTTCAGCATTTTAGCAGGAGAAGGGTATACCAGCTGCCACAGCAAATGCATATTATGATGGGCTGACTGCAGTATTTTTAGGGCCAATGAACCCCACCCAGTTACTGGAACATGGCTTGTTCCCAGGTCAAAACCGTGGAGAGGAAAGAGCGCGTTGGCATAACGGAAAAGCGCTTGCAATCCACAGCTGCTCGTGGGCGGACAGGGACCCAACTGCTGCCCAGCTCCTCTGCAGACTTGCCCACCGCACAGGCAGCACCCCTGACCCCATGGAGGAGCCAGCTGCGCTGCAGAGGCTTTTCTGATTTTAAGAACCAGGCCTGGAGTAGTGTGTCCGTCTGCCAGGCAGGCGCGAGGGTGGGCTTTCGCGCAGCAGGAAGCTCCACGCAGGCTTGCCAGCAGCTTACCCTTTCAGAAATCCACCTGTAAAACCTGTGGCACCTGGGTGGTGGGAATGAAAATTCCCTTGATCACTTCCATAAACGATCCAGCAAATGAAAATGTTGTGGATGGGGGACTGGAAATTTATTCTTTGGGCTGGGCTCTAGAGCCAGGGAGGAGCCGCAGGGGAACGGTGTAGTTATTCCCTCCTCCCAATTAACAGTCTGCATGTGTGCACATTTATACAAGAGAAAGGGTGTATTCCTACCTATCTTTGGTGCTGATGGACTTAAGACATTTGTCCAAGGCCTACTTTTTGACACACTTAGAGAACATAAGAATGAACTCTATCACATGCAATAGTTCCCCCCCAAAAATGGAGGCGGTGGGGAAGAGAGCAGTGCAGGCAGTTGGGATTATTAGGGTTGGATTATTTTGCATCTTTTGAAAACTGTAATTTCAACAGTGCCTTATTCCTAATAGATGCTGGCACTTGGGACACACACACGATGAAAGACGGAACTAGGGAGAGTCAGACGTGTACATCCGTAAGACAGAGGTCATTAATCATCTTAAAGGAAGCTGTATTGGGAAAGACACAGCTATGTCGGAATTGAAAACAGTTCAAATATTCAACCTCTAAAGCAATTTCCCTTCCACCACTTCCTGCCTTCCCTCCTTGCCAATGGTGCTGCCCAAGAATAGCTGCCTACACTGAGGCCTGTCACTGCCCCATTTGCTTTTGGCGTTGTCAAGTCCGAGTTCAGCATAGTCAAGCTTTCCACTGCTATCGTGTTTTCCATGGGGTATGTGAATGCCAGTTATTTTGCTTTAAATGCACTTTAAAAAAAAAAAAAAAATCAAATCAAAGCTCCAGACTGTTTCAAATACATAGGGGAAGATAGTGCATATGTGTTTGAACCCAGTTCACTTTATCTCCAGTTGAAATGTACTCCATGCAGTGTGTATGTATAGAACAATGTGTATGCATACAAACACACACGTCAACCTTAAATATCAGCAGACTAACCTTTCTTCTTAAGCTCATGAAACCAGATGCTACACAAACACAGCAGCAGCAGAGGAATTATGGTTGGGCTCTTGAAACAGATCACAAAAAATAAAAACAACTACTTGGTCCTTTCTGTACGTTCAATAATTACAGAAGGAATTGGGTTGTAACCAGAATAAAAAGGAACGGTGCTAACTGAATGAATGGGCAAAAAAAAAAAAAAAAAGACAAAAACTCAGCCCAATAACACAGTTTGACTTTGACACTAATTCTCACATTGGGTTGGTTTGTTACTTTTTTTTTGTTTTATATGAAAAAAAATTGCATCTAAACTGATCCACCACAGCAACAACAACAACAACAAAAAAAAAAAAAAAAAAAGAGAAGCAAACAAACAAAAATGCATCCTGCCCTGCGGAAGCTCTTGTTTATGGAGGATGTCAGAAGTCTCAAAACTCTCGGCCTTGCTCTCACGTATCACATGCTCAATCAGTCCTTTTTTTAAAACGCCTGAAACTGAAAAAAATTTTAAAAAAGAAAAAAAAAAAAAAAAAAAAAAAAAAAAAGAAACTTTTTGAAGCACCTTACGTGGCTTCCCATTCCAGGAGTGGGAGCTGCCTTTTTTTCTTTGAGCACCTTACTGATGTGTTAATGCTATCTGCTGTCTTTTTGTTACCCGTGGGCCGAGTGGCTGGCTGTTGGCACGTACACGCGAGCGCGCGGGGGGCGAGGGCACGGCCGGGGGCGCGTACCCCGGCCTGGCCGCAAAACGCTACACACGCACACGGGAGCGCGCGGCCCCGCGGCGGGGGGGCTCCGGCCACCGTCCCCGCTCCTCGCGCCACCGGCTCGAACCCGGGAGGACATTTCTTGGTCGGTCTTTGCTCTGTTGCATGGAGTGGGGCCGGGGGGGGGGGGGGCTAAATGGTGGAGGGGAGAGCACGCACTCGTGTGTGCGGATGTAGAAAAACAAAATAATAAAAAAAAAAAAAAAAATGGGGGGACATCTTCTTCTTGGGGAAATTCCCAACGGTCATTCGATGCTGAGCGAGCGGGAAGCTGCACCCAGGCCTAAATCCTGGGGTCTTTATGCCGGCAACCGCCGCCCCGCCACCCTCGGGGGCCGTTATGCCAGCGTAGAGCCTTCAGGATCGGGCCCCGGGGCGGCAGAGATGCTCCGCAGGAGCCGGGGTCTCTGCCGGTGCCGACACGTGTGGCCGTGGTTGTATGTGTCATCAGATGCCCACCCACCCGCGCACCCACGCACGCGCGCTGCCGCCTGAACACACGCACCCCCCCACACACCCCCCGCCGCTGTACAGGCATCTCTCGAGAAACATGGTTTGTGACGATGTGAAGAGCAGGTCAAAAGTTTTGAGGGGTTAAGTTCCTTTTTTTCTCACATTATACTCTGTAAATGGTATGTCAGTTATCAAAAACAAGCAAATAGAAAATCGTTAAAAAAAAAAAAATACCTTGCATACGCCTTTTCTATCAAGTGCTTTAAAATATAGAATAAATACACACATCCTGCCAGTTTTTTCTTACAGTGAGAGTATCCTTACCTGCCATTTAATATTAGCCTCGTATTTTTCTCACGTATATTTACCTGTGACTTGTATTTGTTATTTAAAACAGGAAAAAAAAATAAAAAAAGAAAATTAACTGTAGCGCTTCATTATACTATATTATTATTATTATTATTGTGACATTTTGGAATACTGTGAAGTTTTATCTCTTGCATATACTTTATACGGAAGTATTACGCCTTAAAAAAATACGGAAATAAATTTTACAAGGTTTCTGTTTTGTGTGGAAGAGTAATTGATGTTGCTAAGAATGATGTTTGTTTTTTGTTTTTTTTTTAATGTTACCAGCACTTTTTTTGTAAGTTTCACTTTCTGAGGTATTGTACAAGTTCACACTGTTTGTGAAGTTTGAATATGAAGGAATAATTAAAAAAAAAAAAAAAAAAAAGACAAAAGAATGTGGCAGGTGTCTCTGTGCGTTTCTTTTTCTCTGGAGGACACAGAAGGTGGATGGCGAGTGTCCTGCGGACCTCTCTTAGCTCCGATGCAGCGTGGCGTGAGTCCTGCTGGCAGCTGTCTGCAAGATCAGCCGAAAACTTTACCATGTTGGGATCGTTGTCAAGTCTGAACAGGTGCCTGGAAGTCTGGGGTACTGGCGTCTGAGGTATCACTCAGAGATAAAATGACTGACTTCCCATTCTTCCAGTTTCAAGCAACTCTGCAACTAAGTCTGTGAAAGCAAGACTTCTCACTCGCTCAGCCCTTGTCAGCCCCCATCCAAATATCAGAAACATATTCTGCCTGTCAGTGCAGACTCTGAAAGAGTGGAGCGCTCCTCGGGGGCAGTGGGATCTGCACTCACTCCGAAGGGTCTCATTTTCTCTGGATTTTCCCTCTTTGACAACAACTAGTCCTCAGTCCTCTAGTTGCAATAGCAAATTTTTCCTCGTGCCTCATTACAAGCCCTTTTAAAAGACAGCCCTAGAAGCTACTAATTACTGTGTTGAACGGTAGCAAAGAACACCAGCTGATGGTTCATATGGGTTCATGCTGTTCACTAATGATTTTTCCTGCAGATCCAAGGTTGAAATGGTCAGAACCCCCCAGGCACTGTGTGCAACAGAGATGTAGCTGAATGAAACAGGCACAGTGCTACACTTAAGCAACTTTTAAAATCAGGCTTTTAAAATAGAGCAAATTTTGTTAATGATGATATTTTTAAAGTTACTGAAGGTGTAAGCAGCTCTACCCTTCAGCCTCGTCCTTTCAACCCTGTCATTTTCATAGTGAATACCATTCTTAACTTTCCATACCTTCACTACGCTTTTCCCTCCAGCACCAATGCACCATTGAATTGTGATATCCTAAGTTTGATGACTTTCATTACAAACGATGAGTCGTCAAGCCCCAGCAAACTCACTCCCAGGTCACGCATGAGCCAATGCTGTGAAAATACAGAAGTTGCTGCAAGTTACAGCTGAAGGGATGTAAAATCCAGGGCACAGACTTTGCCAAGCTCGGGCTGCTAAGGCTGAGAATTGGAATTATCATACAAACCAGAATTGGAAATGCAGACCTAAACTGAGCTCCTGCTCGCTCCCCAAATGCTGCTCCCACTTAACCAAAACCATGTTGGATCTAGAAAAGCCCCTAATTTTGTTTCCAGGTCACATATTGCAGACTGCTAGGTTTCCTTTAGGATAACCAGCTTTCTGCTTGGAGCAGACTGAGATCCCCAAAGTGAGACCAAAGTATCCTATTTTGACTTTCTCCTTGTGAAAATTAGGACCATTTTGTCCTTCTATTTTCTGCTGCGTGCACTGCGTGCAAAACAATCATCTTCATCTTCCATAACTGGATGAAGAACAACTGTCCCCGCAGTCCCCTGGCCCATGAGTAGTAGCAAGGAAGGGATCCTCCCACCTGGGAGAAGCCGCTCCTTTAACAGCTCTGAGGGGCGTTTTAGCGTGGAACTGAAATCCCGTTTCTCAGCCACCATCGGCAAAAATGCCGAGCTACCTCATGCCTAGCACCTCCCACCTCCCTCTGAGTCAGGAGCACAAATGGGCGCGGGTTTGGCGGGCCATGGGCGGCCCAGGCCACGGCCTTCCCAGGCGCGTCCCAGGCCACGGCCTTCCCAGGCGCGTCCCTTGGGTGTCCCCGGCAACGGCCACCCTGGGGCAGGCTGAGACGACCAGCACCCAGGCTCAGTCCTAGCTGCCCTCTTAGCTGAGAGGCCTTGCTGCCACCGTCATTCGTGACGTGTGGTGGTCACTTGTCTTCTCACCCTCCCTGCCGGGAGGAGCTAGCCCTCCAGCGGGGGCCTCTGCCAGCTTACCTTCCAGCCAGTCCCACAGTATTTTCACTCATTTCCACAAAACAACACCTTTTCCTGCACCTAGCACAGCCTCTGGACCTACTTTTTACAGACCTGGGGGGAACCGGGGAGCCCTAGGTACAACTGATGCCGGGAACAACAGGGTTGATCTCATGTCCGCAGGCCCTCCTCTCTCAGCCTCAACCTCCTCCCTCTTCACCAAATCAACCCATTTTTATTGCAATGCTCACGCTACTGATGTGGCTTTTGTAGCTCAAGACATTGAACACTCAGGTTCGTTATCAGCCCCCTTCTGCATGCTGCTACCCCAGGCTGACACTGCCCCTTCCTCTCCCGTGGTGCCTGGTCTCCTGGCACCCCTCAGAAGCACCCTCCATGGTGTATATGGCAGCATGTGGCTTGTGGTTATTTTTTTTCTGCAAGGCAAACCAAATTGAATTCCTTCTCAAACCAGACCGCTCCATACCAGAGAAAACTCACACACGCGCACACAGAGGACCACTGAAACCACCAAGTTTCCCCAGGCTGCAGGCAGGACCGGTACCAGGGTTTCAGTGAGCTTGGGCGATGCGTTGGTATGACCCGACCAAGGGTCATGCTGTCTCATGAGGGAGATTTTGGGTGGGAGCTCAGTAGAGGAGTAAGGAGGAGACAGGGAATAGAGGAATAGATGTGTCCCTATACCAACTCCATAGGCTAGATCACCTCTTAGTGTCACACACCCAGTCAATGAGGGAGAAGCTCCTACAGGAAACTCGTCCCCAGTCAAGGAAGCCTCTCAAGCTGTACCCTTGCCTTTGGACTGTGCAGGAGAGGAGGGTCCCCTGTGACTTCTCTATTGTGTGGGGCACAGCTGTAGAATACCCTGGCAGACTTAGATACACAAGATAAGCCTAAAATTAGGATCCTGACATGAGCCTCTCCTCAGAATTTAACCTGTAGTAGCTGGGAGTGGGAAAACTGGGAAATTGCCTAGATACAGGCTTCTGAGGAGCCACTGCATGTGCTCGGTAAGCATTTAGAAGACCACAGGGACGTCTCACACATATACACACAGGCGTGCACACGCAGAGGTTCATTCCTATCATCACACAGCTCAGAAAGGTTTCTTCACCCTGAGCCTCAGCGGGCCCTGAGTCACAGCCTCAGTTCAGCCCCCTTGGGGACTCGGACCTCAGGCCCCAAAGAAGATCAAATAATGCAGTTGAACACAAAAGCACAGAATTAGGGTGGGCTCAAGACCCTCCTTCGGACTTCCTAAAGTCAGAAACTTTTGGCCAGCAGACATTTGGTTTTGTCTGAAACGCTCAACTGACACTCTGCTTGATGGGGAGACCTTCCAGCTGCCTGCCAAGAGCTGGGCTGGTGAGGTGCCACCCCAGGGAGAGCAGTCAGGACTTGGGTGGGTTCAACCAGGGTCTGGGCTGGTTTTCTGGCCCAACATGAAGCACTGGATGAGCACTGGTGACCCCCCAGTACAATAAGAGCCACATGGCTGCATGATCCCTTCACCCCTCATTCATGGGTCCAACCCTAGTCAGAAGCAGGTAGCAAATATTAGTAAGCCCTGCCTTGCTGAGTTACTTCATGCTTATAATAATCACCACTGGGCTGAGCCTTCACTCCTGACCAGATGGGGTGAAGTAGTAGCCTTAATCTACCAGTGGTGAGTGTACCCCCTCTCCAGACTGCAAGACTGGCAAAGGGCGTGCAGCGTCATGTTCCTGAGCTAAACATGGTCCAAGAGTGCTCCTTGCAGGCCTTTCCCCTGCCCCAGGGTCCTTACAAAAACTGGGCAGTGGATGTTGGTTGCAGCCCATCGCCAGCTCAGCTGCCTGGTAGCCTCCAGCCCCTCCTCTGCCTGGGACCAGACATTGCCTGACCGCACAAGCCACCTGCAGGTATCTCCATCCAGGCCTGTATGCCCAGACACACAGCAAAACAGATACATGGCTGAGCATATTGATCATGCAAGGGGTGTACATCAAGCCATATGACAAAGCAGAGACCACAACAGCAAGCAACCCATTCCAGGGTCACCATAAACAGCCAACAGCCTTGCCTGGCTCACCAGCAGGGAGGTGAAGCTCTATTGCTGGCTGGTAGACACAACTGCAGCTCTGTCATGGCCAAGTTGTCTGCTTTGTTTGGTTTTTTGGTTTGGTTTTTTTTTTTTTGGTTTGGTTTGTTTTGTTTTTTGGTTTGTTTTTTTTTTCCCCTCTAGAGATCCTTCTCTGCAAGGGTCAATGGCTAAATTGCCCCCACAAGAAAAAAAAAAAAAAAAAATCCTACTAATGCACATTTGTTTACAACATTAACAAAGAAATGCAAGCTCCATATCTGAAGATTTGTGGCCCAATGATCAAGTTACATCACAGCTCCCAAATCAGAATTTTTTCAGAAATGCGTATTTAAAGCTTCACATCTGCATATTGTAGAGTATGGAAAATGAAACATAATTTGAAAAAAAAAAAAAAAATAGGAACTTCAAGTTTTTTCAGGCCACTTTCTCATAGAACTAGAAATGTTTCCATGTGCCAAAACTGAGATGAATAATCCCTGTTTCCAGTGGAAATGTGCAAAGTTCAAGAAATTTTTATCACAACTCTGACTTTTGGTAAGTGCTGATAAAAAAAACAAATTATAGTAAAATTTAATTTAAAATATCTTGTTTTTTTCAGAAGGGCTGCAGTCCTAATGTTCCCAATGGATACCCATGGAATGCATAACAGTTGTGGACGGTAGCCCTGTGATTTTAGAGGCTCAAACAAATTTATGAAGTGTTTTAAGGCCAGGTCCATGAGGGCAATTCTGTGTCTCTAACATGGCTCCATTTCAAAGGAGGCAAAGGATATACGCCGCTCCTCAGAGCTGAGCCCCAGTCCCTTTTGCAAACAGGCTGTAGCTGCTTGTAAAACAATGCCTTGCCGGTCAAGAGCCTGCTTTCCTGCAATTTTCCTTGGCTGACCCATTCACTGGTGGGTCTGTGCACTGAAACCCAAGTCTGAAGCACAATAGGAGCCTGAAATATCATTTCACCTAAGGAACAAAAAGTGTGATTTCCTCCAGAAGACACAGGAGGATGCCTTTACACAGCTGTATGGAGATAGACCAGATGAATATTGCCATTGTTGCCCACACTGCACATCTTTTCGAGTGTCAGAGATACTCCCCATGGCCCTGGTGAAATGGGGCCGACTGTGCTTCAAGGCCTTGGCATACGTGCTTCCTTTAGTAATCATCATCATCAGTGACACCTCTGCGGCACTCGTACAGGCCCTGTGCAATACATCTTGCAGACCAAGTCCCTATATTAGGAGGGAGGGATGGCATAAATATCATTAATTCAAGGAATTAAAAGTGTTTGTGGAAAGTCAGCTGCGCTGACAAAGCTCTCTGTGCCTACAAACCAGCAGACAATGGTCTCCTTGACCCCATTAGTCCCACTGATGGGCTTCAAACTCAAACCTGGGTGGAGAAAAGTACTCAGCTCACCTGTCCCCCTCGGTAGTAGCCCTTGTGCCACCAGCAAACTGTAGGCAACAATGATTTAGCACTTCTTTCACCCAAGGACTGTGCTCGTAGCACAGCACTGACAAACCTCACACCAATACCATGGCCAAGCATTTTACCCACAGCATTTTAAATTCACAGGCTGTGTGCCACGGGGGTTTCATGCCTGATTTTTCTGCCCGAGCCAGAAGAAGCGCACGATAAAGGCACTGGCAGTATTACTGACCGCAATCCCATCTATCTCCTCTCATCTCATTAAAATAAGCAAGTGAAGAATCCAGCTATTCAGACGAGTTCTATTTTCCATATAGCCACACGGCCCATCATCAATTAGCCTGATGAATGAGACAGAGCCAGCTGTCTGGAAGAGACTAAAAACAAAGCAATCAAAGCAAAGAAAGAAAACAAACAAACAAGCAAACAACAAGAGCCCAACTTCCCCAGACAACAGCCCAACCCTCCTTGGTTTTTTTTCTTGCATGATTTTGGAGGCCTGCAGCACCAAGGGAAGCACTGAGTGAGGAAAGCAACCTGCCCCCACTGCAGATGAGTGCCGGCATTTCAGACAAATCCCAACATTTCTCATTCCCTACCTGAACCCCAGGAAAGCCATCATAACCCAGCACCCTCCTAGGGCCATACCTGGACCAGTGAGCATGAGGAAGCTGATCACACACCAGTGCAGCCCCCTTGGCAGGAGCGGGCAGGCCATGCTGCCACCAAGCCATGAAAGCTAACAAGCGCTAGCTCTCACGATTCCCGCTCCAGGCGGCATTGCTATTATGGAGAGAATTGAAGAGATTATTTTAGAAGCTGATCGGAAGCAGCAGACATCTCACCTATCCTCCGAAAGAAGCATAGAGCGTGCTCCTGACCTGCAGTCAGCTGCATGTGTCTGCAGGTGCATTTCTAGTTCCCAGCATAGCAGCTGCAGGGTGGGAGACAGCTCCTCCTGCATCCCCCGCCGTGGAAACGAGCCATAAGGAGACCGCGCCGCTGTTTCGGGGCAGAGGGAAGAGGGGAGAAGCATCTGCAAGCTCATGTCTTTAGTGATGGGAGGAGAAGGAAAGTTTCTCAGCCCAGTACACCCTCGTCCTCTGACATTTAAGACCTGCATACCCCAGGCAACGAAGCACTGGGCTTTGCAGTGTCACACCTCTGTGCCCACCCTGGCCCCAGCAGCCTCCACCAGCTCACCTGTGCCCGTGGGAGCCAAGCCTGCACCAGGGGTTTCGGCAGCGGCTGCTTTGCCTTTACCAAAGCTTCGGCCTTAAGACACAGAGCAAGCTGGCAAGGGGCCTCCAGGGTTTGCAGCCACAACGTGTGCTTTCCTGGGTCTTGAAACTCCCTCAAAACCTCCCAGAAGAAAAGCTGTTACCACATCTCTGCTATTTCAGTCATACTGCTGACCTCTGAAAACTTTTTAGCTCGTGCTCAAGACCTCTCTTTTGAGTCCTGCGTGGCGAGTCTTGCTAAGCCCGCACCCACCTCTGCTCAAAGGCAGCTTTGCCCAAACTTTCAGAAAGCGATCGCTGCCTTGGGGGAAGGGTTTACCAGCTGCCAGCTCTTCAACACCGGTCAAATTGTATTTCTTCCTCTCTCCACCTCTCAGCCTAAGTCTCCTCTGATGCACTCACCCCACCACCACCCCCCTGCTGCCCCACCAGCTGCAGGGCAAAGCGTGGGTCAGTTTGGGGTGCCTGGGCACAGCCATGGGGGGGGGGGTTAGGGGGGTGGCTGTGTTGGGGGTGTCCTTTGGCCCTGCCAGCACACGCAGCCTGTGGTGCTCACGCCGCTCGCCGCCTCCTTCCCCCAGTTTAACAGCGCACCGAAACTTCACCTGCTCTTCTGGGGTTTTTTTCTTTTTTTTTTTTTCTTGTCTGCTCGAACGCCTTTTAAAGCTGAGCCGGCTGCCTCTGAGGGGATTTACTGGCCAGCACAATGAGGTCAATAGCTTGGCTTTGCAGCTGCTCCTGGCTTTCAGGGCGCTTTGTGGCCTTCGCAAGCCCGGCGGCGTGGCGGCTCGGGGCTGCGGGTCTCCTAATTGCCCCTTGGCTCAGAACTGCATTAGTGACCTGAGCTGTTCATAAATACAAGCTGCTGAGTTTAAGAGCTCATGCGCAAAAGGAACTTCAAGGCATCTTAATCCTGTTTCCTTCCCCCTCTTCTCCTAGGTTGTAGACGATGCCAATCTGAACCTATTTATCTTCCCACCCACCTCTTTTCATCAGGCCCTTCTTTGGTCCATTTGCAATCTGCTTACATGGCTTTTGATAAGATATTTTAGTGACTGTGTTTAATTGAAGTGACCAGGCTTATTTGGGTTTATGTCTTTGGACAGCCTCCAAAGGACTTTATCCAAGGGACTTAATTAGTGACCATTAATAAAGTGCATAAACAGCTGCTTAGGAGAAAGACAGATCATAAATGCAAGTATATTAACAAGGCCACTAGCCTGCAATTATATGTGAGCCAGAAGATTATTACCAGACTGTCCTGAACCAGCCTTGGGTGATATCTGAATAAATGCCAAAGAAATTTAGGTGCTGGCATTCTTCTAAGTTCCTGGCAGTGATGCTGGCACTGCAGAGCAGCTGCACTCCCCAGTGCCCTCTGCACCTTCTCCTTCTTGAGTGCCTGGGAATTAGGGTGTCTGCAGGGACCCGAGGGTGGCAAGCACACGTGTCCCCTACATGTGTGGTTCATAAGCCATGGACCCTGTAGGTCCTAATCCTGAAAGCATTTGTCCAAAAAATATGACTATCTGAACATGTTCTTGACTGGACTTTTGGGGAAAGGCTGCCAGGAAACACCTTTCCTTTTGTGTCTACACTTGAAATGTCGTCTAGCCAGAACAGCTATAGCCATATATGGCTAAACTTTAGCAGTGATATTTGTTTGCCTGGTTTAGAACCTGGTTTAATTCCCCAGTTGCCCATGTGATGTGTGTGCTGGTTGGAGGTCTGGTGAGAGCCAGCAGGTTTCTCATCCAGCAAAAAAAACAACAGGGCAGCAGCAAAGCACCATGAGCTCCAGTCCAAGGGGCAACCTCCACCTTGAACCAACTGCTGTGGCAAAGTCCAGCCCCACATCCAGACCCATTCCAGGCAGGACCAAAATGCCAGCACCTCTTCTTGACTGCAACAGGAACAGCTCAGCAGCTGCTGCATGGTGGTTTGATCCCATCTTTCCTCTTTGGAGGAGCCTGTCCTGAACCTAGCATACAGACGTCCCCCTCTCTCTCCCTGCAGCCAGGCCCTGACAGTCTGGCTAGCCTGGTGTGTTTTAGGAGGAGGTTTGGTGACTGTGTTTTGCCATACCAGGTGTATCGGGTGCCCCAGCTCTAAGTGCTTCCAGCAAAAGTGGGTATGACGCACCTCTGCTTATGCAGTTTGAGGTACAGGTCAGATGGATGCTTCTGCAGCCCCTTCCCTGCCATACGTGCCTCTTGTGCCATCTTGTCTCTTCTTTCCCCCAAATTCTCTCTCCTTTCAACACTCAATCCCTCTCTACCCCCATGCATTTGTGTCTTCTTTTCCCGGCTGGAGGCTCCCCGTCTCCCCACAGTCCTCCCCAGGTCACTCCTCTGTCCGTGTCTCCCCAGCCCCTTGCTATGGCCCTCTGGGCCCGCTGGTCCCCCTGAGAAACATCACCACAGCACCTCAGGATGCCTCTCCCCTGATAGCTTCATCTACCTGCCTGTTTGCTCCTTTTCCTCTTGTCACGCTTGATTGATGCCTTTAAAGAGGCAAGCTCACAACCTACATTCTTCTTCACCTTCTCGTGCCCCACCATCCAAACCACGTTTTTTCATTTATCTTTCCTCTCTGCTTTCCCCTCCTTGACCTCCCCAGACCCTTGTCATTCCTTTGCCCTCCACCCTGTCTTCATGTCAGAAAAACAGCACAACAGTGAGGGCGTTCAAAACCTCAGCCGTGTTTGTGCAAGTGGGAAGATCCACGTGGGCCTCAGCAGATCTCGGCCGAAGCCCATAGTCACTCATGCTGAAGGGGCAAGTAAGCAGGATCCCATTCCAGAAAAACACCTGCACATCCATTTGACTTCGAGTACATGAGTGATCTCAAAGGAGACACTGGCTCTCTTTAATTTTTGCTCAAGTGCATTAGTAGCTCAGGACTGAAACCAGCATCACCCCAATCTCACAGTTCACAGCGAGATGGAAATCTTGGCAAGGAAAGACAGCCGGCGTGAGGTGACCTCACCTGGTGACACTATTGAAGCCTGGGGAAGGACCCCGGACAAGCTCTTTCTGTCTCACCTCCTAGATAACAGGAGAGTCAAGAGTGTAACGGAAGTTTGGTACAAATGCAGCATGAATGCAAATGTCTGTAAGTGCCTGAAGGAGGGTTACAAGAGAGGCCTGAAGGATGCTGTTCACCACAGTCACGCTGGGGAGAGCGTTGGTCACATCATGACCAAAAGGCCACTACAACGTCAACACAGACAGCTCCTCAGCAGGAGACCCAGCATCCAAACACCAGCACGATGGCAACAAGGCTGCAGCGTATCACATATATCATTCCTTTTCCTGCTGTCCTGACAGGAAAATAGAGTCTGCTTTTATAATTCGAATATATGGTCCACACAAAGAAGACCAGACACCAGGCAGCAGCCCGGCGCACGGGTTGGGGCAGCCGCAGCCAGGCAGCTCCTCAGGTGCAGGGCCAGCCACCAGCTGCCAAGGGAGCCCACCCCCAGCACCCGTCCAAAATGTATTTTGTTATTGACAGTCAAGAGAAACCCAGGAAGCATGGTGAGGACTTGAAGGCCACTGTTTCTGCTCCTCCATGTTGCACACAAGTGGTCCTGGACAGATCACCTGAACCCATACAGCTTGCTGCTTGTTAGTGTACCAGTGTGTAACATCAGCCTGCTAAAGATTTGGTTTAAAAACCCTCACCCCTTTCCATAAGAACCCACGCTGAGTTTTGTTATATTTTTTTTCCTACATTCTTGTTATCTTTTGACTTTGCAACTAAACACCTAAAACTCAAAGGTTCATTACTATTTTCTTGTTTGCTACAAGTAAAGTCCTATAGATCAGAAATATACTGTTTAAACCAACCAAATATCTACAGACATAGAGAAGTTTCTACCTAAAAACTCAAATGAAAAGGGTTTTTTTGTTATTTATGTTCCCTAATTTAGTATTGGTAGTTTGTGCAATATTGAGATACATTAAGATGCTCTTTCTACAAACTACTCAAATACTTCACAGTTCTGAAGTTCTTAATTGAAAATAAAATACAAATCCACAAGCCTTAACTTGAAAGAACAAACTGCTAGCTCACCTTACCTGCTACTGTTTTTTTACTGTTTTCCTCGGCAAAAGAGAATAAAATAATTAAAATGGATTAGTACCTGCTGCCTTATCAATGGATAAGATTAAGTTAGTGCCTACCATTGTTGTATTTGATAACTTTACGAAATACAACTCCTGTGGTTTCTAAAAGTTCATAGCGAAATCTCCAAAGTAATGTCTTTCCTGTCATTAAAAATCCATGTCAGCAAACGACCTGAAACCATCCTTCAGTCCTATGCACCAAAGCATGTGTTTCCTTAATTGAAAATGTCCTTATTGTTGCAAGTGCTTGAAATAATTTAAAACTTTCCCTCTAATATGTTGAAATACTTTCAGAATCCCGAGGGAAGCATGTAGACAGCAAGAACCTTTATGGAAATACTTAGTAACCCCAAGGAAGACTGAGGCAAGGAATTAATTACCCAAATATGGCACCACGGTTGGCCCACACTGACGGGTGCTGACCCACTGAGGCCACAGCAGCCAGCGAGCAGGGTGAGAAACAGCAGTGTAGTTCTCTCCAGCCCCTACCAGAATGAGGGCAAGTCTTGCACAGTGCTGCGATAAACTCAGGGCACTTAAAAGTTTCATAGCTTTTTGTTTGACTGAAGGAACGGCTCGCGTGCAGTTTCCATTAGGGGAAAAAAAAAAAAAAAAAAAAAGGGGGGAGAGGGGAAATTAATTAAAAAAAAAAAAAAAAAAAAAAAGAAAAAGCAAAACACCCAAGAAGTAGAGCACCGAGGGTGCAGCCAACCTTTTACCCTGGCACAGTGTAGGACCCTTGCTGCACCTCTGGTGAGAGAAGCCCAGTCTGGGCTGCCGGACCCTCCTTGGCAGCACAGCCACAGCACTGGTGTGAAACCTGTGTCACCAGTGGGTGCCAGCACGCGCTACCCACCCCGAAGGAGCTCTGACCCCCTTCCCAGGAGGTATATTGGAACAAACGCACACATCGAACACCCTAATGAGGGATTGCAAAGATTGATGTTCTGCATTGGAAGAGAAAAGGTTAGAAATAACAACTAGTTCTCTTCTTTCACTGCATTTGGTGTCTCGTCTTACTTTTTTGGAGATACTCATAATTAATCAACTGTAAAGCTTATTTCTGCATACCTGAAAGTTTCCTTTCTTTGACTAACACGGTCATCCTGTAAATGTGAAGCTCCTCAATGCCAATACACTATAGCTGGTCCACGTCTTGGAACAGTAACATATGCACTCGGCAAGGGGGCGGGCACTGATCCGTACAGCAGCAGCCAAGCACAGTGAAAGTTTGCCAAAAGTAGCCAAACCAACGTGGGAATGTGCGTTATGGCAGTGAAGACAGACCCCCGCATTCTGTAATGCAGTGATGATCTCGTAAGAGATGAAGAGCCCGCTCCTGAGAAAGCCTCCGTTCAAGGATATTAGGTGTCATTATTCTTCACTCATAGTGAAATTAAGAAACACTCGACACTGACAAAAATTGTTTTTAAAACACCATAATTAGCCTGTGTGACTAACTGCCACACTGTATTATCACTACCTAGAGGTTAGCTAGATTAAAAAAAAAAAAAAAAAAAAAAAGAACAAAAAATACCCACAGAAAACAAACACAAAACCAAAACAACGTGGTGTTTATATGAGTCAAGAGACTGCATGCAGCTGTGTTAGACAGGGAGGCCGAGGCAGGAAACCTCTCCTTCCTGAGCCCATTAGCCATGTGCAGGTTTATGAAGTTCTTCTGTAATTCTGCATTTTCTCCGCGCTTGCCCCCCACCGCCTGCGCCACCAGCGTGTCCCTGCGCGGGGGGCTCGCCGCGCTCCCACCCAGGGGGATGCTTGGGGGGGGGGGGGGGCCCTCAGCTGAAGCTGCTCCCGGGAGCGCAGCCCCCCGCGTGGGGCCGGCGGGGGGGCTGGTCCTGGGGCCGCGGGGTCCCGGCTTGCAGCCACGGGCTGCAGTTTTTTCTCGCCGCCACCGGGTGTCCCAGCGGGACCGGGCAGAGGTGCCGCTCCGGGGGGGGGGGGGGGGGTGGAAACGGGGGGGGGGGACTCTGCTCCAGTGCCACCAGCACCTGTGGGACGCGTCCAGCCTCCTCACTAGCAGGAGGGGTGGCGACGGTACGAAGCACCACAGAAACACGCACTGCCTGAAAAGTCGCTTTTAAAATACGCTTCCAGAGCCGTTGTGCATCCATTCTTCCCCCCGGGAGGCGACACCTCGTCCCCTCGTGTCCCACAGCCAGGCCCGTGGGCTGCCCCGTGTGCCCTGTGGCAGCCGCCCGTGCCCCCCCCCCCCCACCCCCCACCGACCTCGGCAGCCCTGTCACCCGTGGGAATCAGGCCCCCGCGGCTCCAGTGGCAACCCTCCCACGCTGTGGGTCTTGCCTGCGTGCACAGAAACAGCTTCTTCTTGCTCCAGGTAAGCCCAGTGCCCAGCTCAGGACGGTCTTTACATCAGCCAGGCCTCCTAGATGCTGCAGGAATAAAAGGAACGAGCCCTGCTACCCCACGGGAGCTCAGCACAGCCCGCACGGCCTCGGTCAGAGCACCCAAACCTGTGCATGCGATTTTACCCCTATGTGCAACCTCAGGTCTGGGTCGGGACACATCAGAGAAACCCCTGCACGAGCAGGAGAGGGCTCCCCCATAGCCCTGCAGCAATTCCCTGTCGGATTTTGAGTCCGAGCCCTAAAACACCGGAGATTTCAGTTTGAAGAGGTGGGGTTTCAACAAAGGCAAAATAGCATTTTTTCCCCCTCACCCCTGTGTTCTAGTTCTAGCTTAACACTTCTGAAAATAATCAGCACTCTTCAGGCCACTGGCATGGAAAGTTGCAATGGGTAGCACCAAGAAGCAAAGGCGGCAGCCTTCTTGCAGGTAGTGTTGGACAAGTGACCAGTGAGCACTGCTGCAGGAGTGCAGTGAAAGCATTACAGGCTTTCAGATGTTAAACAGAATATCTGCTGTTCATCAGCTCTAGCATCCCAAATGCTACGGCCTTTCGGCTTTCAGGCATTTTCCATGATGAGACATCCCCCCCCCCCCCCAAACCCACTTTGCTCGTTGTCACCAGGCACCAGTCACAATGAACCACTCCATGGCTTCACGGAGCTGTGGTGGCCCCTGCTCCCACCCCACTCACAACCCTGGGACAACGGCACTTGCTCTGCGACTGAATCCTGGGAGGAAACAGACCCCAAGTCAAACACAAGTGCACACTGAAACTCCTGATTTCTAGCTCTCAGAGGCTTGGTTTCATAGAAATAAACAAATTAGCCTGCAGCTCCATAATGTTTGTGCGACTGCAAGTGCCAGGCAGATGACTCTGATGAAGCTGCTATTTGCTCCTTCAGGAAAAAGCACTTAGTGCGAGGTTTTAAAACCTGGGCAGCATGCAAATGGCAGCTGATAGGAAGATGCAGTTCTAAATGACACCTTAAACGGCTCCTTGTCTTCTTGTGCACTTCAGGGATACAGAGTAGAAAACCAGGGAGGCAGCAGCAAGTCTCACCATTTTCTGTCCCAGCAGACAGCCCAGAATAGAGGTTTAAATTCAAAAGTTCACAAGAAACCATAGGTAAAGCAGAGTTCACTGAGGCAGGTAGATGAGTAGGACTCAGAGCAGCTATCTGAGAGGGTATGGGAGAGAAAGGGGAGGTCCGTGAGGAGGTTTGACTTCAAGGCAGACGGAAAGCAGAGAGAGATTTCGGTTCACAGCCAGGGAAATGCGTAAATGCTACATCCACCCCAGCAATTTTCACTTGAGATCATTTCATGGTGTGTCTGTATATAGCAGCTGAAGTACCTCTGAAAGCTATAATGAAGAGTACCAGAATGCAGTCTAATTTCTTGGCTCACTGTTCGGGCTATAATTTTGTCGGTCTTGCCTCAGCTCGGTGTTCTTGGCGATTTTAAGTAAAAATGGCTCAGATGTTTTTAGCTTCATTGCTCTTTTAAGGAAACATGCCTCGTGCAATCATGCCACCTCTCTGGCCCTTAAGCAAAGATTTTGAGCCCAGTAACCCAAACCTGACAGAGGGAGTAGCAGCAAACCTGAAGAGGATGACATTATTCTGAGTCCCATGCAAACTAGCAGCACAGCCAGGAGGAAGGCAGCAGCCCAGGCTCTGCTGCTGCCTGCTCTCCCCGGTGTGCTGCTGCGCTTGCTTGGGACAACGCTCCCGCTCAGCCAGAGAGTAAGAGATGCAGCCAGGGTTGCGGTGGTGGGAGGAAGGCAGAGGTCTCAGTCCCATGGGAGGGCAGACCCTACTCCTCCCACTGCTCCTGGAACAACTAATTTCTGAAAAAAAAAAAAAAAAAAAAAAAAAGAAAGAAAAAAAGTGGAAATGGGATCTTCTGTTGTCTTTCTTAAAATAGAAACTAAATATTCTGGAGCATTCTTGCTCTATTCATGGGTCACCCTGGCTTAAGGCTAGGAAGTAAAAATTTGGCAGGGGCAACAGTCCCTCATGAGTCTTAAGTGTTTGGTGTGTGCTGTGGGATACATGGGCACCTCGGCCAGAGGCGATTAGGACACTCCAAGTCCGTGTAGGAGGCATGATATCACCCTGCATCCTCCCCTGTGACACAGATATCTGCCAGTCTCACACCGCAGATGGGAAAGGAGAGGTGGCCAGAGCCACTGCCCGGTGAAAACACCCTGTGGGGTGGCAGCACCCGTGCCACCCAGAGCAAGAGGTGACTCTAGGTGGACCCTGGGGCCAGAGACCAGCCCGTGACAGGAGAGAGCCACCAACGCCCCTTTCAACTCACCTGCATGAGTGTGTCTGTGCACGCAACCTCTTACCTCAAACAGGAAAAGAGGATTAAAAATTCCTGTTAGCTGTGAGACGAGCGTATTGCTGTGACCAGCAGTGAGAGAAACTGAGAGGTCGGAAACCCAGCAGAAACCGTGGGCGCCAGTCAGCCGGGTCTGAGCAGGAATCCCAGGTGTAGCTAGAAAGCATCAGTACTGTTACTGATAATGCCCAGACCCCAAAAGCCCTTTAGGATGGAGGAAGGTGTGAGGGAAGAAGAGAGACATCACAGAAAGAGCTGATGCTGCAGCAGACCTTTGCTAAGGAGGGATCCTGTTTGCTGAGGATCCTCAGGCCAAGGCAGAGCGAAGGAATGGGAGAAGGAGGGACACAGAGTTGAGGAACAAACGTAGCTTTAGCATTTGGGCTTGGCTCATAGAACCCCTCCTCCAGCTCAAACGGAGCAACTGTTCCCGCACCCAGTCCTGCCTCCGGCGGGGCTTTGCTCCCTGCCAGCGACAGAGAGCCGTCCCGTGCGGAAGGGCAGTACTGCTGCCGGAGGGAAACCCGCACGTCCCCCCCGGCCCCCAGACGCGGCTGCGACAGGCGCTGGGCGATAACCAGCCCCTCTGAGATTCGGGGCCTCTTCGATAAACGACTTGACAGCCCCAGCTACTGGCAGGCTGTGCCTCGCGAGAGGGCACAGCGGGAGCCCCGGCAGCGCGGTCCATCACAGACCGGCCACGTTCATTTTCCAAGGCGGGAAGGAGGGACAGAGGTAACGACAGCCCTGCAGCGCCGAGTTTTCTTTGTGTGAAAATGTGAACGGGTTTTCCCAGAGAGGAGAGCGGTACTTTTGAACACTGACGCCCTTTTCCTCACATCTCCAGCATTTTTCTTCCCGTGTCTCGTGGAACTGCTCCACCCGGCCGAGCCCCTTGGGCTCCCTGCACACAGTGCAGCGTGGAGCCCATAGGGAGGCACCACGAGGTGAGGTACGACAGCATGATCCCCCCCGACCCCCCTCCACAGCCTTTCCTCTGTCAGGCATCCCTGCAGAAGTCACCCTCCTCATTTTCAAAAGCCCCATCTCCTCTCCTCACGAGCAGCACCCGTAGCCTGAGACTGGATGCATAAGAAAACAAACCACAACAGGATCTGTCCTTCCGTGGACACACTGAAAAATACGTGTTCTAACATAACCAAAATATAATGAAAGGAAAATAGGATCAAACCAGTAATTTTAGAGAGGGGTTTGGCAGGATGCTGGCTTTATCCGACCAGCCTGCTTTATGGGATGCAGAGCCTGAAGTCACAGTTCTGCCTAACAGAGAGCTCCTCTATCCCAGATTACACCTTAGGTGAAGCAGAAGAAGGACTTGGACCTCAAAGTCCCAGACTAATACTTAACCACCAGATGAGAAAGAGAGTTGTTATGCTACCACCTACCCTTGTAGAATTATCATTTTACTGTATAAAATCCGCTGCGGATGCGATTTACATGACAAACATTCCCTGTGGGCTAAACTCACATCGCTGTGTACTGTGCAGACTCGGGATGTGCCACCTCTTTCCAGACTGCTGGAAGAGGGAAAAGGGAAGGATAAGGCTGAGCAGAAGGGAATCAGTATCAGCAGGATCTGAATCTCCTGTGAATCTTATTTGATGTGAGCTGTGATAGCTTCCTCCCATTTCTCCAAGGATCCTGTACTGGTTCTGCAAGCTGCTGTGCATATATTATCCTGAAGCTGCTTGAGTTCCTTTTTGGTAGCCGCTGCGAAAACAAGTGAGTTTTTTAAAAAATTTAGAGCAACTGAGACTGAATAGGCATGTCCTGCTTAGGTGGTATGATTATGAGCTTAAGTTTCATCAGAAGTTTGCCGGTTGTGCCAGCCAGGAAGGACTTGTTTACTTACCACCAGCGGGCAAGGTTATTTTCATGGCAGCACAGGATAATTCATCTTGGGAAGGGTCCCCCAGAGGTGTCTAGTCCAGCATCCTGCTCCAAAGAGGGTCAACCATGGGGTCAGGTTAGGGCTTTATACATCAGGTCTTGCAAACCTCCGTGGCTGCAGAGTATTTTAAAAATGCTCATTGCCACGGGGGTGTTCTGGCTTGCAGGATGAGTGATGGAAGGTTTATTCCACCCGAGTGGCACGTACTAGACACTGTGCCTCAAACGCTGGCTGTAGTGACAGCAACCATGGTGTGAGAGCACAACAAATACCATTTGCAAACAGTCCTTTAAGCTGCAGGAGTGCAGGGGACTAGCAACCCAGGCAGAGCTGGCAAGGTGGAGAGTGAGGAGCTTGGGAAGGAGTGGTAGTGGGGAAGGACAAATAGGCTGGGTGAAGCTGACAGAGGTTTGGGAGCTGGACAAGATGCTGAGTCTGTGTCTAGAAAGCAAAGGAAGAAACATGAGCAAGGGCTGGAAAGAGACACAAGGGACTGGGAGTGCACAACCACTCACTGGACAAACTTAGCACAGAGGAACATTGGGACTGATGGGCAGGGAGATGGGGAAAAAATTAGTGGGAACACTGACATTTATCCAAGTCATCTGAAATCTTTACCAAAGAGCCTGGAGACACATAGGACTGAAAAGAAGAATTAGGGGAGTTGGTGTTGGAGGTGAGGGCAGAGAAACAGACTGGGGGGGATCCAGAGGGAACGGACCAGGTTTGGGAATGATGGCCCCTCTCAACTTTCTGCACGTGGGGGCAGAAAGCCTGTGATGGAGCTGGAGATGCAGGAGTTTGAGTAGTCTTTGCTGTTAGGATACACCTGTGAAATCTGTTGGCACAGCCTCTCATTTTGAGGTTCCTACAACGCATTCTTGACCTGTTTCTCTGCCATGCTTGTGATACCATGTTGTCACAGCCAAGGGCTGCAACTTGTCCAGTGTTTAACTGG
Source organism: Tyto alba (assembly GCF_018691265.1). Lineage (NCBI taxonomy): Eukaryota > Metazoa > Chordata > Aves > Strigiformes > Tytonidae > Tyto > Tyto alba. The sequence continues at coordinate 53,747,815 of NW_024881276.1, read as the reverse complement.
GGCCAATATATGCCACATACTTGGATTTTGGGGTACAAAGAAGAAAAGTTATGAGAGAGGCATTGCACTAAGCATTGTATTATAGAAGTTGTAATGTTTTTTAAAAAAAAAAAATAATCACTGCAAATATCACAATCAGGATTGCTTATGCAATTTTAATTCAGCCCTGTCTCTGTGTGTGGTACAATCTAATCTAAATTAAATGATCACATGGATTATTATCTTGCTCTGCAGAGCAAACACAAGAATGTCATTAAATCCCTACCCCAAAAAGATTCCAGCCTCAGGAAAATTGGACAACGAGGTGGGAAGGAAGCCGCTGCAGGAAGGAGGTGGGGAGGGACTGCTGGTGAGAATGAGCTTGAATAGGGCAGCAACATTTACAACTGGATTTTTTTTTTTCCTAGAGTCACTGTAATATTAAGAAAATAGATAAAAATAATTAAAGTAAGAAACAAGTTTCACAAGCCCCTACTGTCCATCTGCCTCATTAATCTGAGCAGGTTGATGAGGACAGGCTGCTACAGAACTCTCAGGACCAGAGAGGGTAAAGGGCTGGGGCATTCTCAATGGGGGTCTCTGGGATGAGGGGGTAACATGAATTAAGGGGTGAGGAGACCCCTGGGAGAGGCAGCACCAGGGGCTCCACTGACACACAAGGCAAGGCAAGGCAACAGGGAAGGTTTCAATGCTGGAAGATAAAGATGTGAATCAGAACAAGGGTGCTGCTGTGGTTAAAGCACTGGATTCCCCCTGTCAGATCCCCTCTATCTTAGAGGAGGGGGGCAGGTGCATGCTAATGTCTCTTTATCGATCCATGGTTAGCCATTAACATTGAACAGTTGACATCAGTAAAGCGTATGGCGGTAGTGCCTTGTGGTCCTAGCGTCCTACAGCTGATGTGGGCACCTTGCTGGCCACAATCCTCGGGGACTCACCTACAAATCAACTGCACTTAAAAAAAAAAAAAAAAAAATGCTAAAAAGAAGCTAAAATGCCTCCAGCTCTTTGCAGCTCTCTAGCCCCGCAGTGAGGAGCCGTGCTCACCGGCCATTCGCACCCAGCCCACAACTCCCACAGCCCTCGCTAGACAACAAGCATCACGGCGCGTGCTTTTCCCTCCAGTTTTAATCACACGAGTGTGGGTGTGTTGGACGCTTTCCAAGCTCACAGCTAAAAAGCCACTGCTGGGGATGGGTGGGAGGGCTTCCCCCCCTTCCTTGACGTCTCCAGGCACAGCTAGCAAATGCATTTCCCTGAAGGTGAGCAGTGCAAGGCGGACGACAGCAGAAGTTCAGCTGTACACATGTAAGATAAGCACAGTACATGTAGGCCACGTCACATCGTTTTGGAGCTCCCAAGGGGACAAGGGGGCTGTAGAGCCCTTCATGGGTCATTTGGTCTATAGCCTGGCAGTTATATCCTCCACCAAGGACACCTGCAAATGTGTCACCTGTAGGGACTAGGCAGTGACTCATCACACTCATCCAGTATCATACACCAACCTGTCTCGGGGTAGTCACAGCCTTGGTTAAAGGCGTTGGTGCTGATTAGTCCCCATCAAGTCCTGTATGGGCACTTCCACCATCCCCAGCCAGGCTAAAGCTGGGACTCTCACCCCCCTCACACCTCATGGGTACGAGTGCTCTCTGCAGCACTTCTCCCTCCTACCACCCTTACCTGCAAAGAAATTAGCTCCGATAGCTGCAATCGGGAGAGGCAAACCAGGCAGCTGGAATCCCAAAACATGTTTGTTAAGGTAACTAATTTGTTAAAAACAAATAAATGGACTCTGCTCTCTGCCGTATCTCCTCCTCCTCCTCTTGCCCACCTACAAGTTAGCCCGTGGCCACCCTGGCCAGCGGGTGCATAAAGGGGAAGAGTACTTTCCCTCCTCCCTGCCAGGGCCGCAGTGCTGCTCCTGCAACTCTTGCACGCCTGGGAAGGGGAACCTCAGCCCCGCAGCCGAGCATCCTGCACCCTCGCGACAGCCCGCAGCGAGCCCCACTTGCTGTGCCAGAGGGAACAGTGGGTTCAGCCCAGCCTTAGGAGAGAGAAGGCCCACTGGGATCATTTGTACCCCGCAGAGCTCTCCTAGGGACCACAGACTGAGGAGAATTGGGCCTCAGACTCCTGGTCTCAGACCTCAAGGGAAAACACATCTCGGAGACAGCGGTTGTGGTCACGCTCCAGCCACAGCTGATGCGGCGTGCCTCGGTCCCGACAGGAGAAGGACACTTCCCCAAACATCGCTCTTCTTCTCAGCGTCCTCCCCGGTTACCCAGCACTTTTTCATCTCAGGTTTAAGGTAGTTTATTTAAACATTTTAAGTGAGAACTTTCTAAGACGCTCGCAGCGTTCCCCCGAAGGGGTCTGCCTCTTTGCCTCCCACCGCCGCCGAGGCATCTCCCCCAGCCCTGCCGCAACACCGGCGCCTTGGGGCCAAGCACACCACCCGGATTTGGGGTTCCCAGCTCTCTACTTTCCCCACTCCCTCCCACCCCCCCCCCCCCCCCAAGGAAAAAGCCGGTCAGCCCTTCAGCAAAGCACACCCTTGCTGCGGCCCCTGGCTCCAAAATGAACCAAGACCCCTCCGCCAGGTCCTTTTGGGAAAGGGGCAACCTCTGGGGCGCTTAAGGGCGGGAAGGGGAGCGCAGCCCCCGGCCCGGCTGCCCCCCTCCCCGGCCACGGGGTGGGGGGGGGTCCCGGCGCGCTGCCGCCGGCGGGGCTGGGGCGGGGGGCGGGCGGGAGGAGGTGGCCAGGGCGGCCCCGCCCCGCGGCTTCGCGCCGGGGGGGCGGCAGGAGGGAGCGGGGCCGGCACCGGCACCGGCACCGGCACCGGCACCGGCACCGGCACCGACACCGGCCCCGGCACCGGCACCGACACCGGCACCGGCACCGACACCGGCACCGGCACCGGCGGTGCCACGGCCCGGCGGGCCGGGGGTAAGTCCTGATCGCTGCCCTCCGCCTCCCCTCCCGCCCGGTGCCGGCGGTTCCCTTCCCCGCAGCTCTCCCCCCGCCCCGGGTTTCCCCAGCCTCCCACTCCCCCCGCGGCATCGCCGGGACACACGGCAGACCCGGCCCGGGGTCACGGCGGTGAAGCCGCGGAGCTGCCGCTGCCCCTCGGGTGCCGGAGCGGCGGGCGCGGAGCAGCACCCGCGGCCGGAGCCGGACCCAAAGCCGCGGCCACGCGTGGACCCTGCGCTCGGACCCCGGAGCCCTCCCCTGCTCCCTGTACCCCACGCTCGGACCCTGCCGTCCGAACTGAGACCTACGGGAGGAGCATCCCTCCCTTTCCCCTCCGTCTGCTCGTCCCCACGGCAGCGACCCTTGTCACAGCCCGGCTGCCCCGGGTGGTGGGTACCCCGGTACCCCTGGTGTCCCGGTGTGCCTGTACCCCTGGGTCCCGCCACCCCCCATATGTGGGTGTCCCGGTACCCCGGCACATCAGCATCCCCGGTCCCCTGGCACTCGCCTGGTTTGGCAGCACCCCGGCCACGGGCAGAGCGAGCAGGGCTGGGGGGTGTGGGGCAGTCCAGGGTTGGGGGGCCTGGCAGGATTGGGGGTGGAGTGCTGGGAGGGAAGACTGGCCTCCAGGTGAGAGAGGAAAGTAGTGCTTTAGGCTGTAAGGGCCAGGAGACGGGGCAGGAAACCTGCAGGCAAACCGTGTGATGCGGTTCCTTAAGCCTTTTGGTTGTACCCTGCGTGATGTTTTGTTCATTCCCTGTCACGGCTTTGCTTATCAGCTAGGCAGCTGCTTAATGTAGTTTGTTTTTTGTTTTTTTTTTTTTTTTTTCCCCAATGCTACAGAACTAGCCTTTGATGGCCCCAGACAATACAGATTTCCCAGAGCGGGAGCTGTGTCAGTGCAAGGGACGCTGGAAAACAAGTCCTGTCTTTAGGTGGCTGCAGCTGAACTGTTTTATGAACAAACAGTCCTGGGCTCAGCAGCAGCGCTCACGCTACGGGAAATCCTCCAGATCCAGTGGAAGGCTTAACTTCTTTGTCAGGAGCAGGCAGAAGAAAGATAGAGAAGGAAAGGCAAGCACAGGCACTTTCAAACAAAACACATGCCATAAGAGATTTGTTTCAACCCTGTCCTGAGGGATCTGTGTTCATGGGACAGAGGGAAGTTCAGTTTCTGTCTCATTCAGCCTTTGCCCTCTCTCAACTACAAAGCAGCAGGGGCAAGAGACACCAGTTTTAAGGATGAATATATGCCAAAGGGTTGGAGCAATTTATACCTATTGCACAGCTACTCTTCCAGGAGTGTGTGCATCACAGATGCTGCTGCTCAAGGGGTGAGGTGGAACAAAGAATTATTTATACCATTGGCATTGCAACATTTTGTCCTTGCCTTTTGTACCTGTCACGCTGATGATGAGTTCAGCAGTGGGAGCACTAGCAAAGAAAAAAAAAATTGGATACAAGCGATTAAATGTCACAGAACAACCCTGGGACAGCAGCCTTCATACTCCTGGAAAAAAAATCATCTTCCTTCGAAGTCAAGAAAGGGTAGGTTCCTGAGCACAATCACGAATCCATTGTAAGGAAAAGAAATGCAGAGTAGCCTGCATCCTTCCCTTAGTTCATCCCAAATGACAAGTTGATTTGCTCTTCAGCACAGGAAGCGCGTCTTCTGGCCAGGCATGGAAAACACGGAGCGCAGTGTGGACGAAATGGGGGCAGCACTGACAGTCAGGCTTTGGCAAGGCAGGCAGGGCTGAAGCAGAGCATTATTTGAGCAGAAGGCCTGAGACAGAAACACGTCGCAGGAAAGAGTAATTCAGTAGGTGGTGCTTGCTGCCAGGCGGCCAGGGTTCAAGAGGCTGCTTGAGCACTGCAGGTGCGGTCTCTCTGCCAGGCTGCCGAGCACTCGAGTGCATGAAGTTATAGAAGATGTTTTTTGATGAGGGAAGGGGGAGGGTACTTCCCAGAAGAAAAGATACTAGGTCCAAGCTTCTGGACAAGCCATAGTTTGGGTAACTGCGTCGGGTCTCCCTCAGCACTACTGATTGTTGTCTTTCAGACTGCGCTCTTGCCCGGCTGACTTGTACTGCGGTGTGACTTTGGTGCATCTTAAAACCATTGTCACTTTCTGTACAGGTGCATTGGTTGGTAAGATGCTGTCTTAGTTTGGGCTGAAATAGAGTTAATATTCCTTTTCAGGGACTAGATGAGTGCTGTGTTTTGGATTTAGCTTTGGGTTTGGTATGGGAAGAATGCTGAGAGCACACTGATGTTTTCAGCTGCTACCGAGACTTCAAGGACTCCCCGACTCTCCATGTCCTGCCCGTGCGCCAGGGCACAGGGAGCAGGGAGGGAGCACGGCCACAGCACCTGACCCTAACTGGCCAGTGAAATATTCCATATCATGGAACGTCATGCTCACTATATAAAGAAGGGGTGGTCGGGAAGGAGCTCTCTCTCTCTCTCTCTCGCTTCTGGGATTGCGATTGTGGGATCTTGGTATCTCGGGGTCGCTGGCCGGGAACGGGCTGGGGATTGGTCAGCGGGTGGGGAGCAATTACGCTGTACATTGCCTGTTTACATATTTCTTTTTGTTTTCCCCCATCATCGTTATTGTTCTCATTTTATTGCCATTATTAAACTGTCCTTATCTCAGCCTGCGAGTCTCCCTTCACCCCTCTAATCCTCTCCCCCATTCCCAGGTGGGGAGGGGGAAGGGAGGGTGATTAGCTGCGGTGGTTGGTTGCCGATCAGGCCCAAACCACGACAGGTGCACCTTTCAGATGCACACAGGAGGCAAAATCTTGCATTCTTCTCTTGGCTTAGATTCAATGAACACCAAAACAGGCCAAGCAAGGCTTTGAGCAAGGCTCTGCCTATATATGAGCAGGAAAAGAAAGACCTCTATAACTGGCTTGAGGGAAGTATGAAAAATCATACACCATCCCCAAAAGGTACTGTTCCCCGCAATTACTGTAGAGCTCTGATTTTCAGTCACCTCTTCCTTTCCCTTTGCAGCGGCACCCCCATGGCCCTCTTCACAAGAGCCAGCAGTCATCCTAACACCACCGACCCCGCTCCCTGTGGGGCAGACAACACTACAGAGCCTGACCCCCCACACTCACACGCCTACTACGCCCTCTGCTACTGCATCTTGATTTTGGCCATCATCTTTGGGAACGTGCTGGTCTGCTTAGCCGTGCTGAGGGAACGCACCTTGCAAACCACAACGAACTACCTTGTGGTGAGCCTGGCGGTGGCGGACTTGCTGGTGGCTACTTTGGTGATGCCATGGGTGGTGTACCTGGAGGTGAGTACATCCTGGGAAAGATTAGCAGGTTTTAACCACAGTACGAGTTCACCAGCATAGTGCACGCTCTCAGGATAGGCCACCTGTGGTACAGATAAAATCCATCCGCATTTTAACCCCCCCATCTAGCTCTAGGGCACTTGTGGGGTGGGTGGCAGCCCACGATGTCGCACAGGTGACCCTTGTGGGCTGGACACGTGCTGGACAAACGCACCACAGTCCCACCTGTCAGCAGATACCCTGAGCCTTGTTCTTCCTGGCAGAGCACAGCCTCTTTGAGCTTGAATGGCAGCTGGGCTACAGCCAGTAATGTAGATCGTGTGTTCTGATGTGCTAATACCACTTTCATCTGAGCATCCTTGAAGCTGACTCCATCAGCCAGAAGGGTTGCCAGTGAGCACCATGATGATTCAGGAATGGAGGGGGAGGCAATAGGGTGGAAGTACCTTATAGGAACTCATCTTGAAGCCCAGATAAATCCCTGCTCCTGTTGGCCAGAAAACAAGCGAGGGCAGTCAAATCCTCATCTCCTGCGGAGTTTGAGAACCTTAACATCCGTGGTGTTAGGTCAGCTCCAAGCAACCTTCTCCAAGCAGGCTGACAAAGAGTTGAAGCTGAAGAACGTGCTCCAAAATCTCTTTAAGTCATGTGAGCATTTTCACAATAACTTCAAAGGACTCATCAAGCCCTTGGGGTCTTATTCTCCATTTCCTTGTTCTTCGCACATTGGTCAATGTAAAAATGTACTGGCATGACCATGCACAGTATGGACAACACTGTCAGATATAGGGCAGCAAAGACGGAACCCAAGTCCCCCCACAATGCAGCAAAATCCTGAATTACTGAAGCTGCTCCCAAGGCAAATGTTTTTACTAGAATAAATATATGAAGGTATGCTACAACTGACATTTTTGTCTGTTTTTTTCACCATTTTTACACTAATTCACAAAAAAATAAGAGGTCTAAAAAAATTAGAGTGACCATCTATCAGCCTTTCAGCTGAGCCCTAGTAAGCTTTCAGCTGAGCCCTAGTAGCCTGTTCTCGTGCTAGCAGAGACAGAATAAGCCTCTGAGCTGTGATCTTGCTGAAGCCTCATGCTCTTTCTGTAAGGGGCAAGCTGGGATCAGGCTGAAGGTTAGGGTAAATAGTCCGTTGGCAGCTGCCCACCTTTGTCTGACCTCTTTCCCTCAAAACAAAGTAGAAGCAGAGAGGGATTTTGACTTGTGCATATGGGCTGCACAGTGCGTGAACAGAAAGTAGGACAAGACAGGACAACACCAGCAAATGCCAGACCTACTGTGTGGGTACAAGGAGATTGGATCAAGTGGCAGAGGACTGGCAGTGGCCTACAGCCCTCCTCTGCCACCGGAGTAGGTTGAACGGGCGACACAGCTCTAAACCTTGGCACCCAGCCTGGGCATTTCCCTTGTGTTAATCCAAGCCACTCGCCCAAGCTGTGCCCTCTGCAGTCTCAGCAAGGCTACAATTAAGAGAAATTAAGGGTTTGCTCTGGGTATAAGCATTGTTAATAAGGGCACTAGTGTTAATTATTTATGTATAGCATGGCTATGGAGTGAAAGAATGAAGAGAGCACGATGATACTGCATGTGTGATCATGCTCCTAATGAAGTCAGTAGCAACATTTAGACCAATCTGTGTGGAGCGGTGCTAGAGGTGGCCTGCAGGGTGTGTACAGCTCAGCTGTGTGATATTGAATGATTAAAAAGCAAGGAGTAAGTGGGGGAAGGGGGAAGCCATCCCAGCAAGACAGAATTAGACTCAGCAATTTTACTGCAACTAAAAAATATTATTAAAAAGTCAAATTTTATTTCAGACTTAGAAAATACTTAGCACTTGCTCTCGCTGTGGACAGGTTGGGAATGAGGCATATATGTGAAGCAGCCTCTTCCCCCATGCAGTACTGTGGTCACGATTTGTGAGCACAACAGTAGGTCTGTTCCCTAGTTATGTTTGGAGACCCATTCAAGATTAATTTCCATTCGTGGAGCTTGCATAATCAAAGTAGCTGATCCAAGAGTCACCCAAACAACAGGGAGAAGAACCCACACACGCCCCAGCCCCAAACTACCACTTCCAGCATTGCACAGTAATAGCCTGGAGAACTAGGCTGTAGGACTCCAGCAAGACTAAGATTTAAAAAACATTCCAAAAAGCCCCAAAGTCGTTTAGATATTTGCTGCTGTTTATGGATCAGCGATGCTACCAATGAAGCAGAAATGGCATCATGCTTCAGTACACTATGGGCCTGGAAATTGCCAAGAAATCATTCAGTCCCCAAAAACTATGTACAATGCCTATTAATCTACAAACATTTGCCAAACCAGACATCTGAGACCTGGCCATTATTTATGGAGAAGCTAAAGGTGGATGAATACCTCGGATTTAAATGTCACTTGTGAACTTTGTGCTTTACACTCATTATCTAGAGTCATCTGTGGCCTGGACCTTCTCCGCGAGATTTGTCGTTTTACCACTCGTGCAGACCAGAACTGTCTCTTTCTGAGAAGTTTTTTGGGAAGGCTGTGACAGAGCAACAATAGGAACATTTTATAACCTCAAAATCCCCATCTCCCCCTAATGAAGCTTCTGGCACAGAAATGCCATTCGGCACTGTGGCTACCAATCTTCTGGGGCTAATGGATAGGTCTAATATACCAGTACTGTGACCCCAGTGCCTTACTGACCTCTGATGCTCTGGCTGACGTGAGGACAAGCTCACCAAGGTTTCTAAGACAGAGGCGTTAGGGTATCCTGCCCACTGGAGTCTGTTGGCATTAAATACTATCATGCCTCGTAGTCATTGTATAAGTGGAGGAGGACATGTAGCAGCATGGCCTGGAGCATTCTCCTCAGTCTTTTCACAGCATCCAGTTCTACCTTCAAAGGGAAAAAAGCTTCAGAAGATGATTGTCACTGAGGTCCCAGTCTGCAGCTCTGTTCAGAGAGTGTGAGAGTAATTCCATCTCTTCTTCCATGGCTCTCAAAGCGGGGCAGTGAGACCTACAGCTGCTCTCTGAGATGAAGGAGCTCGCCAGGCGACCGTCAAAGGGAGGACAGACAACTGACCGACTGCAGCTCAGCAGTTTACTGACAGCATGCGTGCTCTTAGTTACTCCCACCATGCAAAAACGTAAGCAGCTATCTCCCACCTGCGGGGGAGCTAACAGCATCCCCAAGAAGAAAGCTCTCTTAAACACAAAACATTTAAGTGAGCATGGTTAGGTGCACCGCTACTTACATGCCTGTCATCACCTGGTGCAGCTTTGTGTTCATCCTTTCCCATCCATGTACTCCTCAATACAGTATCATCATACATATCTGATTTACAGAGGTTCTTTTGTTTATTTTTAAGGATTCAGGAGAGTGATGGATTTGCAAAAGTTTATGAATGCACAATGATTTTTTCTTTTTTTTTTAACTGGAAGACTTCCTTTAGGGTTGGAAATTTAAAAATAATAATATTGCAATTTTGTGGATAATGCAGACTGGACATCAAGAAAGATGAGGTGAGAACCTGACCTGAATAGTCTATAGGGAGCTTTAGCATTGTCTTTGATAGAGCCAGGATTTCATCCTGGACTCTGTTCCCACTTCTGCCACACATGCACTGAGTGGTAATGAGAAATGATATCAGCTCATCTCTCTGTGGTTCGCTCTCATCAGCTGTAAGAGAATAATATTTGACCATCCACCTCACCCAGGCAGTTGTGAGGATTCATTCATTTAATCTCTGTGATGTGCTTTGAGATTCCTGGATGAAAGACACCAGAGCGATAAAGAACAGGTACCCTGCCAGCACATGAAAACCAGAAATGCACACTAGCAAGTTCTAGCTGCTGTAGCAAAGATGAGCGGAACAGAGCAATGAAAGGAAGAGCAGAAATAGATTTTTAAAAATTATGAACAAGGCCTATAATAAAAAGGCCCTTCTTCAGTGTTAAATTCTGGAATAAATTCTGTGTTCGCACACCCCACAGGTAAATATTAACCACTTCACTGGCTTCAGCAGAGGTACTCCCCATTTTAGAAGTGGCTGGTGGAAGTGAGGATGGTTTATAAGCCCAAACGTTTTGATCTGTCAAGCATCCACTTAATACAAGCTACAGTTTAGCATGCAGGTGGTGTGAATGCATCATCCTGAGAGGGTTCACTTCAGAGCCATTCCCACCACCACCACCTTCAGTTTTAATGGCTCGCATTCTTGAGCTTAGCATCTGAATGTGCTCAGGACCTTGGAAACTCCCTCAGTTAAGTGCTTGCACATCTGCTGGGGAGCGGCAGCTGGCTTTCATGCGAACACCTGGCACCAGCTCCTGGTGAAATATTCTTCAGACTCCACAGATCACACAGACACTGCACTGCATTTTGCCTCAGACTACAGAAACATCCCTTACTGGGTCCCACTGCAAAGGCTTCCAGCATTCATATTGTTTTTAACCTATTTTGAGGTTGTCAAGCAGATCTCAAATTGTGTGACTAAAGAAAAAACGGTGTTGAGTTTCTTTGAAACCTGAACCTACCTATTAAGGTCCTTAATTTCAGATGGACAGCGTTCAGTTTGCACATCTTGTAGCCCACCTAATTGTGCAGAAAACCTCTAAGGGTTTGGGATTTTTTGTTAGTTTTTTTTGTTTGTTGTTTTTTTTTTTTTTCCTTTGCTTGCTTTTTTAAAAAAGAAAACAAACGAGCCCCACAGGTATCAAAGAACTGAAGACAAAAACCCAGTTCCCTACTGCATTTTGCAAGCCAATTCCCCTTTCTCTCCCTTGCATTCATTCAGAGTCAGGGGGTCTAATGGAAGACGCCAGTTCAGTAGCTGGCTTCTGACATGTAGCAGCTGGGTCCAGCAGAGAATACCCTAAAGATACAGGTCACCTCAGTGAGTTTCTGTGCCCACGTGCGGGAATTCTGGCACAAACCAACCCATTGAAATTTCTCAGGATTATTTCTTAAACAACTGTGAAAACAACTCGCGCAGACTGAATTCTGTATTTATACAAATGCTTCTTGCTGCAGGGAGCCACGTCCTTCCTAGGCATCGACACTTGTTGCAGGGTTGACCCCACCACCTTAGAAGCCAAGCTTACTTGTGGCACCCTCTCCAGCCTGATCTGGGATGAGTATTTTTGAGTAGGTCTTGAAAACCTCAAAGGGTGAAACCTGCACGGGCTCACCAAGCAACCGGCTCCACCGCCTCACTGGCCTCATGGTCAGAATGTTTACCTTCATAACCAGTTTGCACCTTTCTGCTTTCAACTTACGCCTGTTGCCTCTTGTCCTCCCACCACACGCTGCTGTGAAAAACCTGGCTCCATCTTCTTAGTAATTTGGCTCCAACTTTCTTAAAAGCCTCCCACTAGGCACTCGGAGTCTGCTGTTAGCCCCCCCAAAATCCACCGCTTCTCCAGGCCAAACAAGCCCCGTTCCTTCAGCTGCTCCTCACAGGACAAGTGCTCCAGCCCCCCGGGACTGTCTTGGTGGCCCTCCGCTGGACTCGCTCCTGTTTATCAATGCTTTTCCTGTAATGGGGCCCCAAAACCGAACGCAGAACTCCAGATGTGATCTAAATGTAAGCAGAGAGACAAGGAACTAGCTCCGGTTCCTGATAGCTTCCCAGGATCCAGCTGAACCAGCAGTATCTACGGGGTTGAAGGCTAAAATCCAGCCTCTTTCCAAGCAAGGAATTTCCTCCCTCTTTCTCGCTCAGCCCCCTTCTCCAACTACCACAGTGTTAGATTTGTTTGCTCTACTCATCCAACGGGCTTATCTGTTGGAGGGCACTCTGCCTCCTTGTTTATCTCCTACAAGGAGTGGGTGCTGAGGCAGACCACCTTGCTCTGAGCCAGGTTATCATCCCAGCCCCGAGAAGAGCAGTGCCACATGGTGCTGGGAGCATATTGTTGTCAACCGAAAAGGTCATTGTCAAGAGCTTGATGGCTGGGCCAAAAAATGCATTTCTCCATCACAAAGATTGGCCACAGCTAAGCTTTCGTGATTACACACTTCAGATTAAAAATTCAAAGCAACCAGAACAAAAGCTCAACATGATAGCAAACCAAAACTCTTTATCCAAATAGCTTGTGAGCTCTCACTCAGATCTGATAATGAAAAGCTGTAACTGAGATAGGAATCCAAATAAGGTTTTAGAGAAGCATCAGGTCTCAGGTCTCTGTTTCATACATAAATGCATAAAATTTGTGGCACTTTTCCACCTCACTGCCTGCAAGAGGTCGCCAGCAGCTAAGATAAGAAACACTTACAGCCCTTAGATATTTCTCAGATAATGCTTAATCAAAGGATATATACAGCGATATCAAATTTAAATCAATTTATCATGCTAGGCCTGAAGGGAAGAGATAGCTGCTATCAATTCCTTCACCTTATCTCCCTCTGTAAGAGTAACTAAAGGGTTGAAATCAAGGTGTGGCTCCTTCTCCACGACCTACAGCTGTGTTATCTTGCACACAACATAGGCGCCTCAGTTTCCCTCTGCACATGAGAGTGGACGTGAACTCATCTAGCTGATGAGACACTTGGAGGAGAGCACCTACCTGTAAGTAATTTATCAGGACTCGGTGCAGAACAAGGCTGACAGTTTTATGGTTGCTGCTGCAGGTGACAGGAGGAGTCTGGACTTTCAGCCGCATCTGTTGTGATATCTTCGTCACCATGGATGTAATGATGTGCACAGCCAGCATTTTAAACCTCTGTGCTATCAGCATTGACAGGTGAGAGCCCGCGGCATCCAGGGGGATAGTCTGGAGGCGGGGGTCAGCCCCGTACCCCAGCATGGCCGGGACAAGGAGGTGGGGTTTGCACAGGCAGTATGGGTGTCTTCAGGGGCACAAACGTCCCTGCAAGTCTATCACTGCCATTACAGCGATCAGTGTGGCTCTGCCCACGTGCTAGAAGATGCCTCCACTTAAGGGCAGAGAGGCAGAAGCAATAGAACATCACCAATAGGGAATCAACCACTTGCTCATGCTTTTTGAAGGCCAGAACCAGAACTGATTATCTAATTCTTGTTGAGTCTCAAAGAGCGTTTCTCCTTCTAGAGACCTCACTCATGAAGTTTTAATAAACCAAATCCTGCCATATACACAGGGAGGGGTGAAAATTATTGCTGTGCACTCTTCAGCCTTGCCCTGTTTTTCTGCATCTTAAAATTGAGCCTTTTTTAAGCAATACTGAGGGCTAGGAGCCACGACCTTGGCACACGTGGTGCTGTTAGGACTGAGGAGTGAGGGAGGGAGGGAAAAAACACTGCATGCTGTACCTTTTCAATATGTGGCTCAAGGGTAATTGTACAAAGCAGCTCTCAACGTTGGATTGCTCTGGTGTTCCTCCATGGGAATCTTTATCGCCACTTCACTTTGCCTCTGTCTGCAAGGAGCAGCCCCTGGGCTAGCCTAAAAACATGACTCTTGTGCCTTCCAAATCCTAGCCTTGCTGAGCTGAGTCCCCTGGGGCACCCTGGCAGCCAAAGGCCCCGGACACCCACCCGTGGGCAATCCTCTGGCTGTCGGTGAGGCTGACACCAGAGCGGGCAGCCGAGGCACGGGGTGTAGCAGGCTATGGTTGCTCCAGAGACTGCTCTTTCCCAGCAGTGCATATAACCTTAGGGGCTTGAGGGGTGGGGGTTTCTTGGGGTTTCTGGTCCCAGCTGCTATCCCAAACCTTGTAGCTTCACAGTGCCGGCAGTTTTGCAGAGCATTTCTCTGCAGGGCTGCCAGCTAACTCTGATTTCCTCTGTTCCTCCCCTCAACGCCCCCGCTCACCATTTCTACAAAATCACTGATCCCATCATCTGATCTCTCTTCTCCTCTTCCATTTCTTCACCACATTCACCATCATGTTCCCTATGTGGCTTTCATTTCTCCCTTTAAAACCTGGTCCTTTTCCTCCTTCCATTCTTACCTCTCCTCTTTCTGGAGCTGGTTTGGTCCGCAGATACACTGCAGTGGTGAAACCAGTTCAATACCAGTACAGCACTGGGCAAAGCTCCTGCAGGAGGGTCTCTCTCATGATCGTGATAGTCTGGATGCTGGCGTTCGCAGTGTCGTGCCCTCTCCTCTTTGGCTTCAATACTACAGGTAGGTGATATCCCAACCAATAGCACACAGAGAGGGGTTGGAAATGGAGCTGCCCTGTGCATGGCCAGGTTATTTAACATGGGTCCTGCAGACTTTCCAAGTTATAGGAAATTTTAGGGAACTGGAAAGCACACTAAGGAGGGTAAGAAAAATCTCCAGTGCTTGGAGAGCAGATGTGCTCTTATCTATAAACTTGCCATTTGCTTAGGAATGACACCAAATATTGCTCTGAGGACAGACCTGCCTGCTTTACTGCCAAATCAATGCCCATCAAAGTGTCC